>NC_051260.2:14746872-15404128 GCF_015237465.2 Chelonia mydas
AGAATATCAGGGTTGGAAGGGACCCCAGAAGGTCATCTAGTCCAACCCCCTGCTCGAAGCAGGACCAAGTCCCAGTTAAATCATCCCAGCCAGGGCTTTGTCAAGCCTGACCTTAAAAACCTCTAAGGAAGGAGATTCTACCACCTCCCTAGGTAACGCATTCCAGTGTTTCACCACCCTCTTAGTGAAAAAGTTTTTCCTAATATCCAATCTAAACCTCCCCCATTGCAACTTGAGACCATTACTCCTCGTTCTGTCATCTGCTACCATTGAGAACAGTCTAGAGCCATCCTCTTTGGAACCCCCTTTCAGGTAGTTGAAAGCATCTATCAAATCCCCCCTCATTCTTCTCTTCTGCAGACTAAACAATCCCAGTTCCCTCAGCCTCTCCTCCAGGATCCAGGGGCAGGGGCTCCAGTCTAGCCTCCCACCCCCTCCAGGGGCGGGGCCTCAGGTAGAAGAGGTGGGCCAGAGGCTAGCCTCCCCGAGCCGGTGGCTCACCCACCTCCCATGGCACCACTCCTCCTGTCGCCTCTGGCCCGAGGCTTGCAGTTCGAGGGGGCAACGCCTCCCCTGTTCTCCCAAACTACGCCCATGCCACCACTGCTCCACACCTGACCGAGGCTACTCCGCCTATGTTAAAACCTGGGCGGGCATGGCCCTCGCACTTTTAAAAGTTGGAGGGGGGGCATGGCCTCCCTAGTTCCCCCCGCCCCCAGTTCTGGCACCCTTGGGCCCACAGGGTGTGGCAGGCCCAGAGGTTCTTTGTGTCCAGGGCCCCAACAAATCTTAATCCCCTTCTGCCAAAATCCTCACTCATCTGACCCAGGACATCTTGTGGCAGTCTCTATAGAGCAGCCAAGACACGAATGTGTCATGGCGATTCCTCCTATCTGATATCTGTGCCATGCTCGGCTCACGGCTCTGTGTGCACTAGGACCAGAGTTTAGATGTGATGAGTGCATTAGCCTGAGCCAGCATGAAAGTGACTTGGATCCTGGTCTCTGGAGTGCTCAGTTTAGTTGCTTCAATGGGCTGGATTCCCAGTCCCACTGACTGCTGCTAGCAAACACAGAATGGATGGCAAGCAGGTAGCTGAGGGTAGAGATCGTGCTTTGCAAAGAGGAGCGAGAGAAGGAGAAAGGGGAGAGGGATGACAGATGGGAGGGGTAAGGCGGGAGAGGTGCACAACACATTTCAAAGATCTTTCTTTCTCCTTTTCAGGTTACACACGGCAACTGGCATATAAGAAACCGAACCACTCCTATGCAGCCTATTTAAGTTCACCCTCAAGCACATGGTAAAGGCAGCTTTTCTATAGAGCTCTGCTGAGTCGTGTAGAGTTTCTCCTTTGTATACCATTCCTCTGGAAGACATGAGCCAGAGCAATCTATTCCCCTGGCTATACCGAAAGGGCAAAGTTAATGTGTAGAACTGGATCTTCAGAAAGGTACACCAGGGGATTAAAAAAAGAGGGGACTTGATGGCATCAGAGATTGGTAATGAAACACAGTTCCTTGAATGGTCGCTGACACTAGTGTGGCCTAGATCAGTAAAGGTCTGACACGTGTTCATTAGAACCTGATGGCTTGTGTGAAATTAATTTGGTGGGTTTTAGTCCAGTTCCCAGTGGGAAGGTGTCCACAGCGCACACAAATTCTATAATCACAGCTCTCCTAGTCATGATCCCATCACATTTCACGCTAAGCAAAGTAAGACTTGGATGGTGGAATGCCAGTGAAAGCCCAGTTACTGCAGGAAGTTCTGTGCCGTACACCCAAGGATTTCTAAACATTCACATCTCGCTCGCTCGCTCACTCGCTTATTTGTGGGCGCGGTAATCAAGTTACTGCAACTGATTTACTAGAATGATCCACACAAAATCTGTCCTGACACCAATTATTGATGAAGTTTTCATACACGTTTAACTCATCCATCAGCACAGATGGTAACACTTTGGCTCAAACATCTGTGTCGAGGAGAATTTCAGGAAGGCAGGAGTCACCTTCTGACCTGATTGATTCTGCATGTTAACCCCTCAGGCTGACAGCGTATGTAGCAAAGGTCTTTTCCCTGGCTAGCAAGCTAGTGGCCATAGACTCTCAAGTTATCTGCGGGGCTGTGAAATGGCTGATCCTAGAAAAGCAGAAACCCGATGGCATATTCCATGAAAATGCTCCTGTGATGTCTAAAAGTATGATGGTAAGTTTAACCTTAGTTCCCACAATACCCCAGACTGTCCCCATTCTATTCAGCCTAGCAGCTTGACACTTCCGAAATCAACAGTTTGCCTCACTAAGCCAGATCCCAAAGTCTTTACTCTTTCTCACTGGGTCCTTACCCAGGCAAAACCTCCATTGAAGTCAATGGAAATTTTATCTGAAGCAGAAGTGAGTAAAAGCTGAGTAAATATTTGGTTTGGACCAGTGTCTGTGTAATTGCTCTGACACAGTGGGGCACACGCTCTGTTTCTAGTGGAAGCCCCAGCTCTGTCAGCCCAGGCTGTAGCAGACTTATCAACACCTATCTGTGGCCCAGCCACTACTAGAGAGGGACAGAGCATCCCCCTGAGTAATCATGGGTTATATTTGTAGCTACCTCTGGCATTTCTGAGCCTGCTTAAATAGGGACATAACATACTTTTGGGGGAATTCTGTGCCAAAAAATTAAAAATTCTGCACACAATATTTTAAAATTCTGCATATTTAATTTGTCAAAATAACACAATGTAATCAAGCCAGTTTAAATTATTTTGGTAATTTATTTCAAAATATCTGTCAGCAAGTATGTTTATAACAATATAGACCAAAAAAAGATTCTGGCAATTTTTTTTGACAAATAGATTCCTTTCTAGGCATATTAATACAGAACTTTGAGTAATTAATTTAAAGGACAATACAGAACTATATTCCCTGCACCTGTCAGAAGCAGTGCAAAGGCTTGGGGAAGTCAGAGGTAACGGAGGAGCTGGGGGAGAGGGAAGGACCCTAGAGTGAACCTGGCTGGAGGGTTGTTGGGTATGGGTGGGAGAAGTATGGAACAGGTTTTTGGGGGGGCAGGATTGCTAAAGAGTTGGGGAGCCTCCCCCATGCAGACCCTGGCTGACCCCAAGCCCTCTCCCATTCAGTCAGGCACATCTGCCCCTGTCCCCACACCTCCCATCCCCATGGGTCTCTGCAGCCTCCTCCCCCATCCCCATGTGTCCCTGCAGCTCCCTTTCCCTATCCCCAGGCTCAACACTGTCAGCCCACTAGCTCCTGATCCCGTGACCCAGTCTGTCCCCCACTAGCCATTCTGAACCCCAGCCTGTGGACCCCCAGCAGCCCTGTGTGCCCCACTCTGTCCTAACCTGGCTCCACAGGCAGGGTGCGGTGATTAACTTCTACTCCTGGAGGAATTCTGCACCATTGGGCACGCACAGAATTTTTCTCCCCACAGAAAATACATTCTGCCCCAGAAGCGCTGCAGTTCTGCCTTTTGCCCGCCAGAGGCTGCTACGGCACCCGAACAACGGCACTCCTGCTGCTGGCTGTTTGGTGCCCTAGCGACCTTTGGTGAGCAAAAGGCAGAACTGCAGCGCTTCTGGGGCGGGAATGTATTTTCCGCCGGAAAAAAAAATTCTGCGGGATACATTAATTCTGCGCATCTGCAGTGGCACAGAATTCCCCCAGGAGTACTAACATTTGCCACTGCCATGGAGAGAGCGGCCGACATCATGTGGCTGTCTGCATCCCTGCAAGCTGGGCCGTGGAGGATGTAGGAAGCAGATAGACAAATAAACAGAGGATGTGTACGGGGATGGATGGGTAGTGTTTATGTGTGGATAGGTAATAGGCCATTTCTGGTTTGTGCCAGTGCACTGTGACACTGCTGTAACTGGTGCCCAGGTACGGTAGCGATGAGGGTGTTAAAAATGCAGAGATAAATCTCATCAGTCGATTCGGTAGAGTAGAGAGGTAGGTAGATAACATCATGAATTCTGTCCTTGAGGTTTGTTCTTTGTTTCCCCCTTAGGGAGGGTACCAGGGTGCTGAGCCTGAGGCATCTCTGACGGCTTTTGTTCTTGTCGCACTGCTGGAGTCCAAAGACATTTGTAACACTCAGGTCCCGGTGAGTACGTCTATCATGTATCTTCACTTATTCGCATTATTTTCCTTTCCAGATGTGGTGCGTGAACACGTGATGGAAAGAATTTGGCCTAAAGTAATGAATGGAGTTGCCAGATTTGAGTTCACACATCAAACTTTGCTGTGGGGCCAGATTCCACATCCTCCAGAGAGCTCAGCACAATCCTCCAGGAACTTAGATTTATATTGTAATAAAGGCAAATCCCTGCTCCAAAGATTTTTACAATCTAAATAAACAGGACAGAGCAAGGACATATTATTATCCCCCTTTTACTGATGGGGGAAAGAGGCATGAAGAGACAACTGGGGTCTAAATTAGCCATTGGGGTCTAAATTAGCTGTTACCACTCAAGAAAGAGATCTTGGAGTCATTGTGGAGAGTTCTCTGAAATCATCCACTCAATGTGCAGTGGCGGTCAAAGAAGCTAACAGAAGACAGAAAATATCATATTGCCTCAATATAAATCCATGGTACGCCCACACCTTGAATACTGCATGCCGGTGTGGTCGCCCCATCTCAAAAAAGATATATTGGAATTGGAAAAGGTTCAGAAAAGGGCAACAAAGATGTTTAGGGGTATAGAATGGCTTCCGTATAAGGAGAGATTAATAAGACTGGGACTTTTCAGCTTGGAAAACAGGCGACTAAGTGGGGATATGATAGAGGTCTATAAAATCATGAGTGGTATAGAGAAAGTAACTAAGGAAGTGTTATTTACTCCTTCTCATACTACAAGAACAAGGGGCCGCCAAATGAAATTAATAGGTAGCAGGTTTAAAACAAACACAAGAAAGTATTTTTTCACGCAACGCACTGTCAACCTCTGGAACTCCTTGCCAGAGGGTGTTGTGAAGGTTGTGTGTGGGGAGAATGAAATTCACACCCAATACAATTCCATGAATTGTTTTTTTTAAATATAAAAGTTAATAGAATTTCAGCCTGATCTGTGGGCTTGGTTTCTTGCTGTGTTTGTTTTGTTTTGTTTTTTTGACCGCCCAGAGTCTGAAGAACAGTATTATCAAAGCTGGGGAATACTTGGCCAGAAGGTATCCATCTCTGAGAAGACCTTACACGGTGGCTCTCACGTCCTATGCCTTAGCCCTGATGGGGGAACTGGACAGCGAGAAAGTGCTTATGAGCACTTCAACAGGTATATTATTGGCAGGTTCTCAGTACCAGAAAGATGTGGCCAAGTTGGGAGGGAGCTCACAGGAGAGAGGGGGAAAGTGATCAAAGGGCTAGGGAGATCTACAACAGCTGAGAGTTTGGTGTGGTTTTGTTTAACAGTGAGTATTGGTTAGATGGCCTGATATTATTCTAATCTGTACTACAGTGACACCCAACCCAGATCAGGGCCCCCTTTTGCTAGGCACATGGCAAGAGACAGCCCCTATCCCACACTGCTTAAGTCTAGTTCAAAGGCATCTAATCAAATTCATTAGGCCCAATGAGAGTGGGTTGCTTACTTCTTTCAGGCTCCTTTGAAAATCATAGTTTATGTAGACAAGGCAGACTGATGGGGAAACTAAGACCCAGAGAGAATGTCTACGCTGCTGTAGAAGACCCGCAGCTGGCCTGGGTCAGCTGATTTGGGCTTGCAAGGCTTGGGCCATGGAGCTATAAAACTGCAGCATGGTCACTCAGTCTTGGGCTCTGAGACCCTGCTGGGACTTCCCAGAGTGGGGGCTTCAGCCCAAGTTCAAATGTATGCTGCAATTTTATAGTCCCGCAGCCTGATCCCCATGAGCTCAAGTTAGCTGACCCGGGCCAGCTGCAGCTGTGCCATGCGTCTTTTATCGCAGTATACATGTGCCCTATGCAACTTGTCCAAAATAGCTTGTTTTGGGGAACTGAGCTGGGAACTGAGCCCAGATCCGAGTCCTAAGCCAGCGTCTTAACTGCAAGACCAGTCGTCCTTTCTGTAGCACTTAGATATTTTCTGTGGGAATATCAATGTAGCTATGGATTTGAGTCGCACTGACCAGTCTTCACATGGGTATGGTTCAAGAGGAAGTATTTTCCATTTGGAGCTGCTCAGAATGTGCCATTCTGTGTCCTGGTGAAGATTATTCTAGTTCTCGTTCTTTTATGGCGTTTAGAGGGAAATCGCTGGGAAGACACGAACACCCACACCTTCAGCATTGAGGCCACCTCGTACGCTTTGCTGGCCTTGCTGCACATGAAGAAGTACGAATTGGTCAGACCCATAGTCAGATGGCTGGCAGAGCAGAAATTCTATGAAGGGGGGTATGGATCTACCCAAGTGAGTATAATCTTTGGCAGACATAACCATATGTTTTGTGGGAAGGTCTCCCAATAGAAGGAATGGAAACCCCATCACTTGATCCACTGAGAGGGAGACTCCACCGTAGGGAACAATCGTGTGTTAGTCCAGGAGGTCGACATGATAACCTAATATAAATTCATAGTTTCCAAGGTCAGAAGGGACTGCTGTGAGCATCCGTTCTGACCTCATGTATAACACAGGCCATAGAGCTTCCCCGGTGTAATTCCTTTTTGAACTCGAGCAGAGCTTAGAGAAGAACATTCAATCTTGATTTTAAAAATTGCCCGTGGTGGAGAATCCATCATGACTCTTTGTAAAAATTGTCCCAACGGTTAACGATCCTCGCTGTTACACATACTTCATGTGTAACTTTTTATGTGTATAAATTGCCACTCATTTGTTATGCCCCATACAGTTGAGACATGGCTCCTGTTAATCCTAGAATTATAAAAATATAGGGCAGAATGGGCCCTTGCTAGGTCATCTAGTCCAGTGACTCTCAACCTTTCCAAACTACTGTACCCCTTTCAGGAGTCTGATTTGTCTTGTGTAACCCCAAGTTACACCTCACTTTAAAACTACTTGCCTACAAAATCAGACATAAAAATACAAATGTCACAGACATTATCACTGAAAAATTGCTGACTTTCTCATTTTTACCATATAATTATGAAATAAATCGATTGGAATATAAATATTGTACTTACATTCCCATGTATCGTATATAGAGCTGTGTAAACAGGTCATTGTATGAAATTTTAGTTTGTCCTGACTTCGCTAGTGCTTTTTATGTCGCCTGTGGTAAAACTAGGCAAATATCCAGATGGGTTGATGTAACCCCTGAAAGACTGCTGTGTACCCCAAGGGTAACGTATACCCCTGGTTGAGAACCACTGATCTAGTCCGGTCCCCTGCACTGAGGTAGGACGGAGTATTACCTAGATCATCCATGACAGGTGTTTGTCTCACCTGTTCTTAAGAAACACCAATGACAGAGTTTCCACAACCTCCCTAGGTAATTTGTTCCGGTACTTAACTATCCTTACAGTTAAAAAGTTTTCCTAATGTCTAACCTAAACATAAGGCCTATAGTGGCTTATAGCAGATGGATAACCATTTCCCCATGAGCCTCTGCTACTGGGCTGGCTCATGTCTGTGTTAATGACTATATGTTAATCACCGCACAAAAATATATCTCCTGCTATCCTGTGTAACATCTAACACTGAGAGTTAACTGTTGTTGTATTTTCAGTTCCTGTTCATTAAACAGTTAGGGTTGGGTTCTGATCTCATTCACAGGCCACGGGGGTAATTTGGGAGCCAAAGGGATGCAGGCCCTTGGTTCATGGCAATAGGACAATAAGGTGTAACCCTCTTGTCTTTTTCCTGGTCTTCCAGGCTATCATCATGGTGTTCCAGGCTCTTGCGCAGTACCAGATAGACATCCCGCTACACCAGGAGCTGAATTTGGATGTTTCTGTTCTCCTGCCTGGCCGTGCTAATCCCCTCATGTACAGGATTGAGTATGAGACTGCTATGGTGCTCAGAACGGTGGAGGTACTGTTTTTTCCTGCTGCCACAGATCCTACTGAGGGCCCCTTCCTGGCCATGCGCTAGGACGGCTGTGAGGGAAATCCAAGCGTCTGTGCTCTGGATCCCCAGGGTGCTTCCTGGATCCCTGGATCCCCAGGGTGCCCAATCTCAGGGTCCTTAGGCACCACAGACACTGACCTTTTTCTTTTTCCCAGTCGGTGCTCCGCCCCCCCCTCCATTTACATTTGCTCCAGTGAGAGTAATTATTTCTGAAAAGTGGAACAGCTCGAATTGGAGAGCTTGAGAAAGCCCTTATGAGAATGTCCTATAGCCCAGTGGCTAGGACACCCGTGTGCAATATGGGAGACCCCAGTGCAAAACCCTTCTCCACAGGCAGAGGGGAATTGAACAAGGGTCTTCGATATCCCAGGTGAGTCCCTGACCACTGAGCTAAAAGTCGCAAGCAGAGCACTACCTTTTCCGGCTGCCCTTCTGTGAATCTACCCCTTAACAAAGGCTTCTTTCCACCCAAAATGGATTTATTTATTTATTTATTTTTTAATTTGCCAACAATTTTTTGTAATTTTCAGATTTGGTTCGGGTTGAACCTAATGGTTTTTTGCCAATTTTTTTGGACCTGCCAGCAAACCAAAAGATCAGTTATTCACCCAGCTCCATAGTTACTTGCCCAGCTCTAGGCATTACCATCAGATGGTTGTTTACTGTCCTGCATGAGATGAGTTGGGAGGTCTCCACTCATTGATGGCGAATCCCCATCGCTCTTGTTGACAGGGTCAGCAGAGAAACTAATGGCTGAAGGAGTGAATGAGAGTGAACTCCCTTCTGTAATAAGACTTAGCATTTATATACTGCTTTATAAGAACAAATGTAAGCCCATTAAGGGGACAGTAGGTGTGTATGAAGCTCACCCTGCACCTGTTTGGCATAGAGAACATCAGAAATCTTGCAAGCTATCAGTCTGGCAAGTTTCATCAGCACTGGCCTATTTAAAATTAAGAAATTTAAGAGTCACCCAATCTGACTGCGGATTCTTTACAGACTAGGCTGAATAAAGACTTTGTTGTGAGAGCGAGAGGCACCGGGCAAGGAACCTTGACCGTGGTAACTGTTTACAATGCAAAGATACCGGAGGATACATCTCAGTGTAAGAACTTTGGCTTGAGGGTGTCTGTCAGGGAAGCCCAGAATGGTAAGTTACCTTCTGACTGGTTAAATTAAGTTTGCTGTCGCTACCCAAACACCTACACAAGTAGTTAACTTTACACACGAGAAGTCCCATTGAAGTCAAATGAGCGTAAAATCAAAGATGTGCATAAATGTTTCCCGAATTGTGGCCTAACTGAAGACCAGGAGAACAGGATGCACAGAGTGAAAGGAGCAGAAGAGAAATATTAGTATTAGAGCAGGACCTAAAGGCTTCAACCAAGATCAAGGACATATTGTGCCAGGCGCTGTACATACAAATGGTAAGAGACAGTCACTGCCCCAAAGAGCTTCCAATCTAACCAGCCAAAGGGAGGAGTCTTATTCCCTTTACACAGGGGGAACAGAGCATTTCAGTTACTTTCCCATGGAGTTTGGATCAAAACCAGGAGCTGTGTTAACCCCCAGACAAGTGCAGAGTTGGGTGGGGCATAAAGTAATAGTGAGGTCAAGGCGGGTAGGGTAGCAAATGCAGCAATGTTTCCTAGTGGACAGAGCACCGGCCCGGTACTCAGGACATCCAGGTTCTGTTCCCTTTTTGCCACTGGCCTGCTGGGTGACCTTGGACAGCTTACTTCGCCTTCCTGTATCTCAGTCTCCCCAGCTGTAAAATGGGGATAATGACACTGTAAAATGAAAATGGAAAATACCATAGCGCTAGGTATTATGATTACATCTTTTTTCTTTTGCTAATATTACTGTTATTGCTTGGCACTACGTGTTCTGACACAGGGTCAGTCCAGCTGCGGGACAGCATGCTGGCATCATGCCGCCTCTGACCAGCAGGGTTAGAACATTTCGTCATCCCACACACCATATGGATGAAAAGTCGGGCACGGGACTCTGGGATTTGCTCCCTCTAAACGGGAGATGAGTCTGAACCAAGAAGTTTAGAACTGGGTCCACACTTCTCCCAGGGGCTGGGTGCTCAGATCTAGGGCTCGGTTCGGCTTGCTATAGATATAAGGGTCGAAAGTTTGGGAGCGCTCATGTTGCCTCGTAGGTCGAGTCATCACACTTGTCAGTGGGCTCAGCCTTACAGCCATCGGCACTGAAAATGTGACCTGTTGCTTCTTTCGCTAATAACTTGGCTGACTCTTTAGCTAATGACTGGGCTGCTGTTCTTGATTTGAGCCCCTAGGGGGAGACGTGAGCACACACACTTAGGCTATGTCAGCGGTTCTGAAACTTTTGTACCAGCCGACCCCTTTCCCATAGCAAGCCTCTGAGTGCGACCCCCCCCTTATCAAGTAAAAACATGGTTTTATATATTTAACACCATTATAAATGCTGGATGCAAAGCAGGGTTTGGGGTGGAGGCTGGCAGCTTGCGACTCCCCATGTAATAAAATTATGACCCCCCCCCCGCCCCGAGGGGTCCCTACCCCCAGTTTGAGACCCCCTGGGCTATGTGCCCACTACAGGTTAGGGGTGCTCACGTACCCACGCTAGCATGGGTATAAATAGTGATGTCGCTGCCGGGCCATGGGTAAGCGACCGAGGCACGGCTAGCCGCGCTGAGTACTGATTGCAGCCCCACCACTATTTATACCCTTGATGAGAGTGAGCATGAGTACGCGTACATGAGCCAGGGAATCACACTCCTAGTGCGTAGTGTAGATGTAGCCTATGCCAGAGCCAGGATTTTGTCTTGGCCTCTGGGAGAGATCAGGGCCAGCCAGGAGTTTTGGATCAAGTTCTGAACTTTCCAAAGTACGGGGGAGTTCAGATCCGAGCTTCTGATTCAGGCCTCTCTCCTCTGATAACACACAAGCACATTTCTGTGGGAGTGGCTTTTCACAATTGCCAAACTCACGCATTCAAAACCCATTAGTTGTGTCCCCAAAAAACAATGACATCCGCTTAAAATCATGAGATTTTTAAAATAATACATTTGGGGTTTGTTTTCTTTGCCTTCTGGTTTCTGAGTCTTTCAGTTGCTCCCACTTCACATTTTAAGCTTTTCTCCACAACCTCAAGGTCTAGAAACGGATTTATATGCTAAGTGAAAGCTAAGATTCTCATGCCATCTTTTGTTTCCAGGAGCTGGGGCTTAAAGAAACCCATCAAAAATCGTAAGACTTACCACAAGAGTTGGCAATGCTGGTTTTTAGCTTGTGTGTCAGGTATCCTTCAGAGTGGCTGGTTCCTTTGGGATTTTTTTCACCCCAATTCTAGGATCTATTCGATTAAAGTGCTGAGTTTCCAAGTTTGGGGGCTTTTTACAAAACAAAAATGAAACTTACACCAAAAAATATTTTTTCCTCTTTTGAAACATTTCTAGCTAAGAAGCCGGAAGGAGCCCTGCGTTCAGTCTTCATCAGAATCTGCACTAGGTGAGAACACTGACCTTTAATGATAATGTTGAAGTTGAAGCTAGACAAATTCAAATTTACAAATAAGGTGTAAATTTTTAATAGCCAGGATAACTAACCATTGGAACGCTTTACCAAGGAGTGTGGCAGATTCTCCATCACAGGCAATTTCTAAATCAAAACTGGGGGGTGGTATTCTGGAAGATGCATGCTAGCTCAAACAGGAATTATTCTGGGGCAGTTCTGTGGCCCGTGTTATACAGGAGGTCAGAACAGACGATCACAATGGTTCCTTCTGGCCTTAGAATCTATGAATATTGTTACACAGGACACACTTCCATAGGATAAGGATCAGTATTACTGAATAACTATTATGAGCCCCAGCTGTTATCTAGCCCTTGTCATTAGGAGATCTCAAAGTGCTTTATAAAGGAAAACAGTATCATTACCCCGATTTTACAGGTGGGGAAACTGAGGCACAGAGCAGTGCTGTGACTTGCCTAACCTCACTCAGGAGGTTTGGGGCAGAGCTGGGAATAGAAGCTAGGTCTCCTGAGTTCCAGTCCAGTGCTCTATGCACTAGACCACACAGCAGCACAGCTGGGTTTGTTGCTGGTCTACATGGAAGGATCCTGGCCCAGCATGCACTGGTCTTGTATAAATCCTGCAATGGCTTCCTCAAGGAAAGTCTCTGGTTGTCATGCTTTAAATTCCCGGTCAGGAATAGAGAAGGGGTTAGGCCCTGCTGTGATGAGAGCCATATAAATACCTCATGTAAGTATCCAAAAAGGTACCTCACTGTCCTCTCATCTTGTCTTTAAACTCTCCTTTGCTCTGATGCCCACACAAAAAATTTGACAACAGTTAGGCAGCGGGTGAGCTGAGGCCAGGCCCATCATGATGGCCAATATTGTCTCATTGTTTTCTTGGGCTTTCCCATCGGTCGATCTCCACCTGTTATATCTGGCCCTGTCCTTGAACTGTAAGATCTTTGGGGCAGGGAACATCTTTTGGGTCTATGTTTTTACAGCGCCCAGCACAATGACTGGGGTCCTAAGCTCTACAATAATTAATAAGATCAATAATACCTAGAGAGCGAGAGGCAGATAAATAGACTTTATAGCTAATTCCCAGCATTGTCATGCAACCGTTCTGGCTAGAAACTTCCAAGCAACTAGTTCACCCTCTTATTCCAGGCATTTCAACAAATGAGATCTTTCGTTTCTTGTTGAATTTCTGTCCAAATGGCCAGTTCCGCAAGCAAAGTAGAACATTTTTTTCCAGAGCCTGTGGATTTGCAGCCACGACATGTTTGAAACGGACTCATTTCCCACTCAAATAGGGAAGGCAGGCCTGCATTGGAGTGTAAAAATACTACATGTTGCTTTGTTTTCTTTCCCATGCAAATCGACTTGGTTTTTTTTTTTTAATTTTGAAAATTTGAATCAAATTGCAAAGAATATTCGGTTTTGAGGTTTTTAATTTTTCACTGTCCCTAATTGCAACTGGAGCATCTAAGCAAGGAAAAGGACCCAGATCTACAGAAGTATTTAAGTGGCCGAATAATGCAGATAGGTGCCTCGTGGGGAGTTAAGTGTCTCACTCTCATTGACTTTCAGTGGGAGTTAGGCACCTAACCTGCTGATCTGCTTTGGTAAAACTCTTTAGGTTAGTTTTACTTGTCGTAAATCTGGCCCTAGATGCCTCAGACAGATGGGCTTTACCGCTTAATACCATACTGTGTTGGTGGGAGCTTCAGAAATGTATGGATACTGTGGGGAGAGATAGAGGGGTGTATGTGGGGAGAGAGAGAGAGATAGATGGGTGTATATGGGGATGGATGCTCACAGGCTATAGATTTTCCTAGAGGACAGCGGAAGAAATATTAAGAACTGGCAAGTCAATTTCAAAATGGGTTTCTCAGTGTTAAATTTTGGTGCAAGGGCATTTGCTTTTCCCCGCTAGGTACCTCGGAGTGGTTGATGCCACCATGTCGATCCTCGATGTCTCCATGCTCACGGGCTTCTCGCCAGATTTGGATGATCTGACCAGAGTACGTTGGCATCATCCGAGCTATTCAGTAGAACAGGAAGGCCCAGGCTAAGCAGAGCTTAAAGCTCCAGCTGGGGGAGGTTCTTCCCACTGTCTGAGACGTGGAAGCTACACGAGGAGGTTAGCAGCTGGATGGCTCAAGGCATCGGGCCATGGAGCCTTTCAGTTGTAGGACAGCAGGTCTCCTCTGGTCAACAATGGAAACTCGTTACCATCAGGCAGTATTGTGTTGTATGTGAAATAGGCCCCCATGCATACAGAAATCATGATCGTCAGTGAGGACTGTACCTGGGACCTTTAGCCCGACCCTCTTGCACTTGACCTAAAGCAATAACGCTTTCAGCTCGAAGTAGGGTCGGGCATTATGCAGGCCTGCCACTAGAGGGACATATGATCTCATCCATATTATAGGGCTTAGTAGTGGGGCTTGACTCATTTTGGTGCGGCTTCAGGATTTTGCGTCCCTGCCTTACCGTGATGCTTCTTGCTTTTCCTTCATTGTGTTTAGCTTTCCAGAGGGGTTGACAGATACATTTCCAAGTATGAAATTGACCACTCTCCTTCGGACAGAAGCACCCTCATCATCTACCTGGACAAGGTAAGACTTTACAAGGGCGTTCTCTGATCTTGTGTTAAATTCAGAAACTACTGCTGCAGGCTCCTGCTTTAGCCAAATTGCACTCCCGGGTGTCCCCAGAGACTCCCAGGTATAACTCTAACTGATGGCAGAATTGCCCGCAGGATAAATTGTGCACAGGTCCTGTGGTCTTTAATGGGAGATGCACCAGCTAACACCAACAGCTGAATCTGATCCCCCGTGTATCACCCTTTCTCCTTCAACCTTTCTCTCTTTCATGCCTTTTTGTCTCCTCTGCCATTTCTTCCTTTCCAAAGACCTAAGCATTCCTTTTCTGTTCTTTCCCCACCCAGGTTTCACATATGGAGGAGGAATGCCTGCAGTTTAAAGCTCATCAATTTTTCGAAGTTGGTCTCATTCAGCCGGGGTCTGTCAAAGTCTATGAGTATTACTCTTTAGGTAACAGTGAGCTGCATCTTTTCTCATCACTGGGGTCATGCCCAGTTTGTCCCTTTCCCCAGACACTCAGAGTTTTCTGTTATCATGGCAGCAAACATCTTATGGGAATACAGAAATTGATCAGGTGCATGAATAAGAAAAGCACCAGTAGTGACAAGAGTTCTCATTCTTCATGCTTCAAAGCATGAGCTGATCACCAGTTGGGAGGAGGAAAGAACGGACAAGCCATGTGGCCCAGTAAGGTGCATTTCATGCCTTCCTGTGTAGTATCTGGTAGAAAGGTGAGTCAGGAAATTCATATCCAGATCCAAACTTCCACAAAGCTTGGGCTGCTCAGAAGTTGAGGGCAATAAATCATTGGAACGTGCTACCACTGGAAATCTCTCGATGTTGTCATGAAATCAAAAAGACATGGTGGGGGAGGTAATGTATTTTATTGGACCAACTTCTGCTGGTGAGAGAGACAAGCTTTTGAGACACATAGAGCTCTTCTTCAGGTCTGGGAAAGGGACTCCGAGCGTCACAGTTAAAGGCAAAGTGGAACAGATTGGTTAGCATAAGTAGTTTAGCATTTAGTCTGGCTTTAAAATCTCTCAATCTATGAAATGAAGATACAAGGATTTGATTCAGGATAATCTCTAGATTAAATGGCCAGTTGGTCTCTTCTAGGGCACAGCACCGCCTAGGTCTCCCCAAGAGACTCAAAACATTAAAATCTCTCTCACTACTCAGTCAATACTCTGGCAATGACCTCAGTGAGACTTTGGCTTGAGTAAGGGCTTCAGGGTTGTCCCCTAAGGAGTGGTGGAAGCTTCCCAAAAGTGGGCTGACCACCGGTGCCTGAACAGTGGCCCTGCCCCCCTACGCCGCCCCTTTCCCCTGAGGCCCCGCCCCCGCGCTGCATCTTCTCCCTGAGCCCCCCACCATCAGGCCACCATTCCCCCGAGGCCCTGCCCTCGCATTGCCAAGCCCCCGCCCTGACACCGCCCCTTCTCCCCGAGCCCTGCTCCCGCACCACCTCTTCCCTCAAACACCCTGCCCCCCACTCCCTTCTTTCCTCCCCTCCTCCCTGTTGTTCACCCTTATGGCCGGTAAAAAGTGATGGTGCCACAGCCCTCCTGACCTCTCCAGTTCCGGCGCCCCTGCTTCCCATCTCTGGATGTCTTTCTAAACAACAAAGCCTGGCTCAGCCACAAGTTATGGGCTTGATGCGGGTACGGCGGGTGAAATTTTACAGTCTGTGTGAGGCAGGGGATCAGGTGAGATCCCAATTGTGCCTTGACTCCTTAAAATCTACTAACCTGTGATTCTCTGCTTGTTCTGTAGTGGACCGATGCACCATGTTCTACCGCCTGCCTAAAGAGAGCGGCTTTCTCAATAAGATCTGTCATGGGGACGTTTGTCGGTGCGCGGAGGGTAAGGGGGGTCCTGTTTCTGCTTACATCAGGGCAGGCTAGGATACAGGTTCTTGGCGTATTTAATAACACACCCTAGCTCTCCTATAGTGCCTTTAATGTTTAGATATTTCAGAATTTGGGGAGGTGGAGTTCAAAACCAAACAATCTGGCAAATTTGACATGAATTCGCACAATGTTTCAGTGTCGCTGATTCTGCCTTTTGTGTCGAATGAATTGTGGTTGAAAAATTTCGCCCCGGTCTACTTGAATGTCTTCCCTGGTGACTCCCTTCTTTCTCCTCCCCCCAGAAAACTGCTTCCTGCAGCACAAGATGAGGGGTCCCATCACCCTGAACAGACGAATTGAGATGTCATGTGAATCTGGAGTCGATTATGGTAAACTGCTCTTTGGATCTGCAGAGTCTTACACGTGAGAGTAGAGACATGGTCCAGACTTAGAGCTGGATCTGAGGTTGAAATAAGGGTAGGTTTTGGATTTACCTGTACAAGAGACTCGTGAGATTTTGGGTCCCCAAAATGGCAGAAATCTCACAAAATCAGCTGTTTTCATGAGATCTCACCTGCTTTACCAACAAGATCTGGAAAATGGACCTCTTCTGATTTGGAACCCAACCCAGAGCCAAAACCAGAGGGTCTAAGAATTCAAATCCAACCTCTTGCACAGAAATATTCAGATTGAGATCTGATGCTCTTGCTTTGTCCCAGGGCCTGCAATTCTCCATTTTGACCCAAATAGAAGGTTTACAGTATCAATCTGGAGTCTCCATTGGCCTCTCTGGCCACTCACTCTGTGAACCCCAGTTTAGGTGCAGCTCTTGAAGTTATAAATGCAAAGTAATGCACATTGGAAAACATAATCGCAACTATACATATAAAATGATGGGGTCTAATTTAGCTGTTCCCACTCAAGAAAGGGATCTTGGAGTCATTGTGGAGAGTTCTCTGAAAACATCCACTCAATGTGCAGTGGCGGTCAAAGAAGCTAACAGAATGTTGGGAATCATTAAGAAAGGGATAGATAATAAGACAGAAAATATCATGTTGCCATATCAGGATTACAGATATTTAACTGTATAAATCCATGGTATGCCCACGTCTTGAATACTGCGTGCAGATGTGGTCGCCCCATCTCAAAAAAGATGTATTGGAATTGGAAAAAGGTCAGAAAAGGGCAACACAAACTATTAGGCCTCTGGAACGGCTTCCATATGAGGAGAGATTAATAAGACTGGGACTTTTCAGCTTGGAAAAGAGATGACTAAGAGGGGATATGACAGAGGTCTATAAAATCATGACTGGGGTGGAGAATAAATAAGGAAATGTTATATACTCCTTCTCATAACACAAGAACTAGGGGTCACCAAAAGAAATTAATAGGTAGCAGGTTTAAAACAAACAAAAGGAAGTATTTTTTCACACAACGCACACTCAATCTGTGGAACGCCTTGCCAGGGGATGTTGTGAAGGCCAAGATTATAACAGGGTTCAAAAAAGAACTAGATAAGTTCATGGAGGATAGATCCATCGATGGATATTAGGCAGGATGGGCAGGAATGGTGTCCCTAACCTCTGTTTGCTAGAAGCTGGGAATGGGCAACATGACTTGGATCACTTGATGATTACCTGTTCTGTTCATTCCCTCTGGGGCACCTGGCATTGGCCACTGTCAGAAGACAGGATACTGGGCTAGGTGGACCTTGGGGCTGACCCGGTATGGACGTTCTTATGACAAGCTGTCAAATTGTCCCTTGACTAAACTGTCTGGCTACCACTTATGTCACTATTATCAGCACCAGATCAAAAGAATGATGTGAAACTCCTAATCCAAGCCCTGGGGGAATCTTAGAACAAATGGAATGGATCAAGGTCTTCTACCCTGTTTGATTAATTCTCTCTGCCTCTCCGTGGGTTGATCACACACCAGTTTCCCTACAGAAAACTGCTACAGTCTTTAACCAGTGTCACTTTCTTCCCCCTCAGTGTATAAAACCAGGCTTGTTGGAACTGAAGAATCAAACAGTTATGACACCTACATGATGAAAATTTTGCGAGTCATTAAAACAGGTAAGAGCTCCTCCTTCTGGACACTGATAAACAGGCCCCCCCACCAGGAACATCTGACTGACCGTCTTTCTTCTCTTCCTCAGGGACTGATGAAAATCCGCTCGGAGAAACCCGCCCGTTCGTCAGCCACGTGAAGTGCAGGGAGTCTCTGAGGCTGGAGCCTAACAAGGACTACTTGATCTGGGGACTCAGCAGTGACTTGTGGGACCTGAAAACGAAGTAAGTAACCTACCCTCCGAGCTTCTTCGGGTCTGCGCTGTCGGGCTGGAGATTGCAGGTGCAGTTTCACCTTAGCTAGTGCTAGCGGCCACCCCTGTGCTTCACTAGCACTAAGCCCAGCTGTAATGCTGTCAGTGTGTCCAAGTAGTTGGGGGGTTTATCCGTCCTCTGGGGCTGAATTGGGGTGAATTACCTGCTAGAAAGGGTGGGAAAATATTAATTTACTGTGCAATTATCATCTCTGTGCCATGATAGAAAGTTAATATTTAAGTGTTTCTACATTGCAAAATATGTATTGTCGATAAAAACATGTCAAAGAGACTTAGACAGGTGCACGGCCTGTGTTTTTGGTCCGAGTTTTTACAGCATCTAGCACAAGGGGGCTCTGATACGTGACTCGGGCTCCTAGTTGCTCCCATGAGACAAAGTATTGTTGTTATCCAGATTTCTGTAGCTATAGAGAGACCCAGACAAACCCCAAGGCAGTAAATTCTCAAGAGGCCTCTTTATGATCTCTGACTAAGACCCTGATTGTGTCACGGAGGTCAGGGAATCTGTGAATTCCAGAGACCTCCGTGACGTTTTCTGGCCTAGGGCTGGAGCTGTCAGCTGGTAGCCCCGCAGCTCTCAGCCGCTGCTGGAGGTGGGTCCCCAGCAGCTCCTAGCCACCGGGCAACAGGGGAACCCCGAGCTCCCAGCCGTTGAGAGCGTGGATGGTGGGGTCCCCGAAGTTGTCCAGCTGTAGCAGGAGGCGACAGGATCCCAGCATCCCTAGCAGCTGTGGGTGCTGGATTTTCCTTCCTCCCCATTTTGTCAGGGATATTTTTAGTAAAACTCACAGACAGGTCACGGGCTTCCATGAATTTTTGTTTTTTACCCATGACCTGTCTGTGAGTTTTACTAAAAATATCCCTGACAAAATCTGAGCCTTACCATTAGAGCTGGCTGGAAAATAGGCTTTTTTCCATGGAAAATTTCTACTTTTTGGTGAAAAACCAAAATATTTTGGTTTGGAAATGCCGCCGTGGTGCCTCGTAGAATTTATAGTTTGGATGCCTCATGCTCTAAAGGCTGGGCTCCTTTTTCAGACTAAATATCCCATGATGCAATACTTTCTTACCTCTTGATGAGGGGAGGACATTCCATCATAGGAGTCTCCCGGTGCAATGCACCATGAGATATGTAGTCTGGTTGGGGATTTTGGCCCATAGAGAAGAATGAAACATGAGTAAACCCAACTACATCTCCCATGAGGCACCATGGCAGGACTGCTGAATTGAAATATTTCAGTTTTCAAGCATTTGTTTTTTGAATGGAAAATGTATATTTTTCTCCTGAAAGCTGACACTTCACAAAATATTGCATTTAGTCAAATCCCCAGTTTTCCACTGATAAAATTGTTTCCATGGAAAATTTTCTACCAGTCCTATTAATAGGGCCCTACCAAATTCACGATCCATTTTGGTCAATTTCACAGTCATAGCATTTTAGACATTTTTGAATTTCACAATTACAGATATTTAAATCTTAAATTTCACAGTGTTGTCACAAATCATGAATATGTATTTAAAAATATCAACATGTAAAGCCCTTAAGTCAGTGTTTCTCAAACTGGGGAACCCGACCCAAAAGGGGGTTGCAAGACTATTGTGTGGGAGGGGGTCACTGTATTGCTACCCTTACTTCTGCCCTGCCTTCAGAGCTGGGTGGCCGGAGAGTGACAGCTGCTGGCCAAGACCCCAGCTCTGAAGGCGGTGCAGAACTAAGGGTGGCAATACTGCGACCCGCCCCACACACACACACGAGCCAGATTTCATGATGAAGACCAGATTTCACGGTCCTTGACTCATTTTTCACGGCTGTGAATTTGGTAGGGTCCTGCCTATTAGCAATGTTGGGTCAGATTTTGGGGGGGACTTGTTAGGATCTGACGTGATGGGATAATAGCCAGGGACACCCCCTGATGATAGAAAGTGACTAGAGGAGAGGGCCTCTTTAGTATGTGTGACCTGAAACAGTTGCCCTTTGTCTAGTTTATCCAATATCTTCCTTATTGAGTTGTTACCCCAGGGTAGCTCAGGGTCCTCCAAGCCCATAACCAGGGAGTTCCAAAATGGCACCTTCCTCTTTAACAAGGAGAGTGTTGCCTCTTCAGAGACTTCCGTCCTAATATATGTGTGGCTGAATGCAGAGCTTTGCATGCTGGGAACTGTAGTCTCTGGCTAGACTCCACCTCCATATTAAAGATAAACGTGGATGCAGTCAGCTCAATTCTTACGCAAGTCAGATGTGGTCCTCAGACTCCAGCCAATGCTGCATCAGGATCCTGGATGAGCTGACGATGGCATGGGTTGAATCTGGGACCTCTGGAACTTAAAGCAGGAGCCTCTACTGCCTGAACTAAAAGACCCATCTCCGTCAGCCAAGGCTGTAACAGACTCATCAACCTCTGGATGTGGCCCAGCCTGCTCCAGTGTGGGTGTGAGCTATGCCAACAGGGCAAAGCCTGGCCAGCCTTGAGGAGCCATGCAGGTAGATTACTCAGTAAATCCCGAGATCAAAGGTACAAACCTTCTTCTCCATTCCAGCATCACCTACATCATTAGCAAGGACACCTGGATCGAGAAGTGGCCAAATGAGGAAGACTGCCAGGAGGAGGATTTCCAGATCCTGTGCCAGGACTTCGACGAGTTCTCCCAAGCCATGACCATGGCCGGCTGCCCGACTTAAACGCAGCACCAGCACTCACGGCGAGAGTCCAGATGGGAGGGTTTGAGCTCAGCTGCAGCGTCATGCAAGGCTGAGACATCTTCATTCTGACATTCCTATGCTGTAATATCCCCTATCCTGCTTGTGCTTCCTCTCCTGCCCCCTTACCAATTATTCTATAGATATAAAATGCCTGACTTCTTACACCGATCTTGTGTGGATTTTTACAAATATCACATAATCTAATGCTACAATACAGCTCATGTGGCTAATTATGAGGGCCATGGGTGCATTAGATTAAGTTAATGTATAAATACCTTCATGGGGAGGAAACGCCAAGTACTAAAAGGCTCGTTAATCTTCTTATATTTTATTTTATTTTATTTTATTTTATTTTATTTGTATTACCATAGCTTGGCCCTACCCAACCTTGGGGTTGGGAAAAGAAGCTGGTGATGATTACTGTATTGCCCAGGGGGCCTCATCAGAGACCAGGACCCCATTTTGCCAGGTGCTGTAATTTAACAGAGCAAAACCACTCTCCCCGCCCCCCCCCGGGGGCCTTACACTCAAAGCATAAGACAAGAGAGAACAGACGGATATCGACAGATGGGGGAGTGCAAGGAAACAAGTATTGCTCAGCATTGTGGGTGGTGGTCTCTGCACACTAGCAGCCTAACAGTTGTCGAGTTTTTTTTGAGGAGGGATTTGAAGGGGGAGAATGAGGCAGCTTTGCAGATATTTGGCAGGGGCGCTGGCACCATGGGCTGATCGGAGGCGAACAGTGACCACTCTCTAATGAATGAGAGGGGTTAGGTTGGGTGGAAAAACCTAGCAGCAAAAGGTATAACAAGAACCAAAGGCTGGAAGTTAAAGCCAGATAAATTCAAATTAGAAATAAGGAACCAGTTTTTAACAGTGAGGACGATTAACCACTCGAACAAACTCCCAAGGGAAGAGGTGGATTGGCCACCTCTTCATGTCGTCAAATCAAGACTGGATATGCTTTAGTCCAGCACAGGTTCTTGGGCTCAATACAGGGGTAAGTGGGTGAAATTCTCCAGCCGGTGTTATGCAGGAGGTGAGACTAGATGATCTAATGGTCCCCGTTGACCTAAAACTCTGTGAATCAGGTTCCAGGGTAGAGTAAAAGTCCAGAGTAAAGTAGTGAGGAATTTGATGTGTGCCATTTGTCACCTACACCTTGTGCACGGTAGGTTGTAGGACTGTTACTAATAGGTCAGGCTTCTGTGCCAGATATGGACTGACGGAAGAGCTTCTTTCTCAGAGCGGGACTCCAGATGTGTTCACTTATACCGTCCTTTAATGCACTGCCAGGAACAGCTGTTAGGAGCTTAAGTAATGTATGTTGCGCATGGCGCCACATAGTGGCTGAACAGTATAATCCAGTTTAACATTCGATTACTTCTCCCCCTTGGTTCTACATTCCTACCATTTACAGGATCACGCATGGGTGGCTCGTAATGGAGGCTGTGGGAGGCTAAGCCTCCCCAAACCTTGCACTGCCGGGGGGGGGCGGCAGTGGCAAATTTGGGGCCCCCGGAAAAATCTCCCCCCGCCATGGCATCAGGGCTGGCAGGCACAGGCTATGGGGGGGAGGGGCTGGTCTCTTAGCACCCCTCCCCACCCCACCTGGGACCATGGGGGGGGGCAGAGAGAAGCGAGCAGGGGCGTGGCCTTGGTTGGAAGAAGTAGGGCAGTGGGCTAGCCTCCCTAAGGGGAAGCTTCACCCGCTGCCCATCCGATCACGCTATCTTTAAAGTTCAGTATGGCTCAGTCCCTTGAGTGTCTCTGAATCACACTGGTCTTCTAATTACACGACCCAAACATGTCACAACTTGGTCATCTGGCTGTCCCACTGTCTCTGGTTGGTTTGGAATCTGTGAGGTGTCGTCATCTTGGTCTGCATCCACCCTCTGTAGAGTTGGCTCTGTTGATTTTTCTTTAGATGTCAAAGGTTTCTGTTACACTTCTGCACTACTGGTCTCAACCACATATGATCTGGGTGATGACTTCTTTTTCTTCATGGTAGCTGGAGTTCTCTATCCTTTTTTCTCCAGCCAGTTTGACACAAAAACACACTCACCGGGTTGTAGACCCGGCAGGTCTCTAACTTAGTGGCATCTGTTATAAAGGTGTTTGTAAGCTCTTGTTGCCTTTTTATCTGATTTGGCTACTCTTCATGTCGGGCCACTTTGAAGACTGATTATTTTCCAGAGCCAGAACTGTAGTTCTGAGTTGTCGTCCCCTCAGGAATTGTATTGGACTATATCTGGTAGCTGATCTACAGCTCAGAAGAACAAGGAATGGATTTTCCCTGCTGTAGGATTTTCTTGGCTTTCTGTACAGCTCTCTCAGCCTCTCCATTTGCTTGTGGATAATGTGGGCTGCTGGTAATATTATCAAAATCCTATTTCGTTTGGAATGATTTCAATACTACTGTGGTGAATTGTGATCTACTGTCCATCACTAGTGGTCCTAGAATACCAAAATGAGCAAAAGGGCTCTTCAGTTTCTCGATAACACTGCCATGTGTTATGTCTTTTGAGTACATTACTTTGATATGTCTGGGAAAATAGCCAGCGAAGACCAGGTACTGATGTCCTCTGAAACTGCATAAATCTGCAGCTGGTCTCTTCCAGGGTCTGTGTGGTGGAGATGTTTGGACACGAGATGGTTCAGCAGTGTCTCTTGAGGTTATTTGAACAGGAGCTCCTTTCAAAATCTCAATATCACCAAATTCTCTGTCGAGTTCTTGCACCTTTCTCACTCGGCCCATCATGGCTATCGTGCTGCAGCTGAGAAGGTTGTTGGGTTTTGATCTTTTGACCACATGCACTCTGAATGGCAGCATTTTGTCTTTGTAAGTTGTTTTTGTGGGGATCTGGTCCATGCCATTCTAAATACACCTTCAGGGGTGTGTTAGGTGATTTCAGCTCTGGGAGTGGTTGAAGATGATTGAAAGGCCCTTCTGAGACGACGGTCACATCTGCTCCAGAGTCTATTTTAAAATCAATAGCTTTCCATGAATATTCAGTTTCACTGTCCAGGCTGGCCCTGTTTCATCACACATGATAGAGCCCAGAAACAATGGCTCTTGATTGTCTATAAACGTAGTCAGCTCCCTGACTGCCCTAGTACAGCAAACATCTGCAAAATGTCCATATTTTGTGCATTTATTACATATGCTACTGTTAGCTGGACACACGTCTTGAGCTATGAAATTTTTCACATCTTGTTCATTTACTCTGAAATGCTTTGTAGTTAGCCTCAGGGCTTTTTGTGGTGTTTTGTGTTTACAGCATCTAAGCTAGTTTCAGGTGTTTCAATTTGCTCCTGCCTTTTATTCTGCTGTTTGACTAGTTCAGACTGCTTTGCTATCTGTATAGCTGAGGGTAGATTTGTCTGTCTTTAATGGTAGATGCTGTGAAAGGTTCTTTTCTGTTAACCCAATAACCAGCCTGTCTTTGATGTTTTCAGGTTTTGCCATTCCAAAATCAGTTTTCAGCCGATGCATGTGAAGCTCTTATAAAAGCTTCAGCATCCTCTCTTAGTTCCTGAATTCTCTAGTGAAAACATGTTCTTTCATAAAACACATTTCGTTGAGGTATAAATAACGCATCAAACATACCCAAAACCCTTTCATAGTCATCTTGTGACTGTCTTCAGTAAAGGTAAAAGATTTAAAGATATGGTCTGCCTGCTTCCCCATTGCATCAGTGAAAGATAACTGGATATCTTCACTTTCCTCATGAAATTTTGTAGCAATGTGAAATCTTGCAAAATGTTGCTTCCAGTCTGTCCATTCCAAAGGTCTATCAAAGCTGAAGTTCTTGGGGGCACTGAAGAATTTGAAACCTTTGGTGCTTTGTTCCTTCTGTTTGCAACCTTCATTGCTGTTTCCCTTCCATTTCTGCTCTCCTGTGGCACCAGTTCGGTTACCTTTACTTCTTATCATAGAATATCAGGGTTGGAAGGGACCTCAGGAGGTCATCGAGTCCAACCCCCTGCTCAAAGCAGGACCAATCCCTGACACCATGTCATGTCGTGGTTGTATACGGTAGGTTGCAGGACAGACTGTTGTCCTTCCCAGAGAGATACACCAGATGTGTGCCCTATAAAATCCTTTAATACACCGCCAGGAAATGTTCTGACCTTAACTAAAGTACATGACATATGGCTCCACCTAGTGTCTGAACAGTATAGTACCGCTTAGCATTTAACAAGCTAAATATGAGTCAACAGTGTAACAGTCTTGCAAAAAAAGCAAACACCATTCTGGGATGTATTAGCGGGAGTGTTGTAAGCAAGACACAAGAAGTAATTCTTCTGCTCTACTCTGCACTGATTAGACCTCAACTGGAGTATTGGGCCCAGTTCTGGGCACCATGTTTCAGGACAGATGTGGACAAATGTGGATATTAGGAAAAACTGTTTCACTTGGAGGGTGGTGAAGCACTGGACTGTGTTACCTGGTGCGGGGGGGGGGGAGGGCAGGAGAATCTCTATCCGTAGAGGTTTTTAAGGTCCAGCTTTACAAAGCCCTGGCTGGGATGATTTAGTTGGGGTTGGTCCCCCTTTGAGCAGGGGGTTGGACTAGACCCTCCTGAGGTCTCTTCCAACCCTAATCTTCTGTCATTCCATGATTCTATGAAATTGGAGGAAGTCCAGAGAAGAGCAACAAAAATGATTAAAGGTCTAGAAAACATGAGTTATGAGGGAAGACTGGAAATATTGGGTTTGTTTAGTCTGGAGAAGAGAAGACTGAGAGGGGACATAAGTTTTCAAGTACATATAAGGTTGTTACAAGGAGGAGGGAGAAAAATTGTTATTAACCTCTGAGGAGAGGACAAGAAGAAATGGGCTTAAATTGCAGCAAGGGCAGTTTAGCTTGGACATTAGGAAAAACTTCCAGTCAGGGTGGTTAAGCACTGGAATAAATTGCCTCGGGAGGTTGTGGAATCTCCATTGTTGGAGATTTTTAAGATCAGGTTAGACAAACACCTGTCAGGGATGGTCTAGATAATACCGAGTCCTGCCATGAGTGCAGGGGACTGGACTAGACGACCTCTCGAGGTCTCTTCCAGTCCTAGGATTCTATGATTCTGTTACACAGTGTATATCTTGGTTCCTTTCCAAACAATGTGGCATGAACAGAGAATACAGGTGGGCCAGGGAGTTTGAAATTCAGAAAGCTTTCTGCATAGCTAACAACCACTCCTCTTCTGGGCCCTGAGTAAGCAGTCCCTCTCTACTCTCAGCAAAGCACGTAATATTCTTATCGATTATTCATAATGCCGTAGTGTCTAGGGCCCACCCACTCATAGATTAGGCCTCCATTGTGCTAGGTTCTGAACAAACACAGAACAAAAAGAGGGTCCCTGTCTCTTCAACACATCCTAATGGGACTTAAGCATGTGCTTAAAGTTATACATGTGCTTGACTGAATGGGGATGGACTTCAGTACATGACTAAACACTCTGCCGAATCAGGGCCCTAGTTAACATGTCTCCCAAGGAACTACTTAGGCACAAGGCAGCATTGTCCTCTGGTGAATAAGTTGGAGAACTTTGTCTCAGAAGCTTAAACCACTCTGAGTTTCCAAGTTATTTGGGCTCCTAATGGGATTTTCAGAAGTGCCCAGGCCTGCGGCTCATGTGCTTGGGCGCTTTTGAAAATCCCACTTGATACCTTTATCTTTATATGCCTAAATACCTGTGGAAATCTGCCCCCGGGCCAGCACTCCCAAAGCAGAGTCCCTGAGGTTATGCTTCTGAATCCACATTGAAGCTCTGGAAATGCGGCGGCTGCTTTTCGAAGTCTGAGCTCTCCCAGTGATTCGTGCAGGAACTGCGGATGCCCTGGCACCTCTGATAATCAGGCCACATGTTTTCAGAGCCAGGTGCTGTCCTGTAGATGCCCCGGTTTGAACACACTGGCTCTTGAGTATCTCTTCCTCCAGTAAAACCAGGTGCTGAGAGCGTGCAAAACTGGGGGACGCGGACCGGGGTGTGATCTTTGGGGCTGGGAGCTCACAGCCCAGTGGGGTGGGGGGAAGCCTTACCTCCTGTTAATGGAGTCACCTGCACACCCTGATCTAGAGCAGGGTAAAACCCCCAGGCCTGCCAGCGACATTCCCCCCGAGCGGGGGTGAGACCGCACCCAGCTGTAGCTCAGTGAGGGGGCAGAGCTGAGCCTCTGGCTCAGATGGTTTCCACATGTCAGGATAAGCGCCCCTCTCTTCCCCGATGCGGCTAGGTGCTCTCATAAGCTTCCTGCTCAACTCACTCTCTTCCCATCGTGTGGCGTTCTCTGCCCTGCCTGCCCAGCTGCAGCTGGGTATTGACAGCCGCTCGGCGCAGGCTCTCTGCTGTATGTGGGCAGGAAGGGCATCGAGCTAGCGCTGGCGAGGGGGGGAGACGTGGGGTGGGGGGTTGTATCCGGTCAGTGTGGTGAAGCACAGTAAAACAAAACCCTCCATCACATCAGGGGATAAACAAGTGTCACGGGCGAGCGCTGAGAAACCTCAGTGGCTTTGTGGGAGATCGCTGTCTTTGTTACCGGTGTGCATCTGGGGTGTGAAATAAGGGCAGCTTTCCCATAATGCCTTAGCTGCTGGTGCAGAGCACGGCAGCTATTGTTCCACGTGCTGCAGTGCATGTCGGGATAGCCTCCTTCACGGAGGCCTGGGAGATGGGAGGGTTGAACCAGCCCAGTTACACAGACTGTCGCTGAATGAATGAAGGGGGTCACGGGATGATCCTGTGTGGAGTCATCTTGTTACAGACTTGAGGTCAATCTGTGGCAGGTGAATCTAACCCATTGTTCGGCACGTGTTATGCAATCTCCTCTAGTGAGCGGTTCACCTGGGACGTGTGTGGTGGAGTGAAAACGGTGTTAAAATGACAAGCTATCACTTTACATTTGTGAGGGGTTTCCTGGTCCTCCTTGGAAGTCCAGAGGCTCTGTAGGGAAGCATATGATCTGGGTCTTTCAGCAGTCAGTCTGCAGAAAGCCAGCCTACTGGGTTGAGTTGTGTCTTTCTATCTTAAGGAGCAACCTGCTTTGTCTCTCTCTGTCTTTTGGTTCTTGTGCCTTAGGGTTCTGGATTCTAAGACATAAAGTGGTTTTATGTTGCAACCTTCCAACAAGAATATTTTAGGTTTTTATCTAACTTCTCTGTGTGTGTTCCTTGAACGTAACCGTCTGAGTGCTATAACTGAAGACAGGCAGGCTTAACTGCTTCTCTCACGCTGTAGCATCTTATGCTCTTTGCTCTGGGAAGCCTGAGTTCAGTTCCTGGTGATGATCAAATTATTACACAAGCTCCCGCTGAAGTCATCAAAAGTTTGAAGAAGAGCCCTTGGGTTTTTCTTTTTGACCCTGGTTAAAAATCTACAGCCTTCACACCCCTGCCTGGGGAATTCCTGTCCTACTCACTCTGGTCATAGCCCACCCAACACAGGCCATGGTATGAGTCAGGTACAACCAGAAGCTTCCGAGCTCTTGACATGGTGGGGAAGGAGAAGGCACCTGCTGGTGAGAAAGTGGATAAACAGCTTCCACCAGAACCACAGATCCTGATGAGATAACAGGCCTCTTGGTGCTAGCAATAGTGGGGCTGGTGAGGAAGTGACTGTGGGCGTGCAAGAGGAGGCGATGAGATACCATACAGAGATGACTCCAGCGCAACCACCAACCGGTTGTTACAGAGGGTCACGCTATCCAGATTCAACCAGCCAGGCGTATGAAAGTAACCAACAGCTGCCCTGGAGACTGGGTTTCCAGCAGCCGTGTCATCTGGTGCCATAAGGAAGCAAGCAGTCATCTGAGCCCCCTTCCGTGGGCTAGGAGTTCAATTCCTGCCTGGAGTAGATTTCTAAGAACATCTGGTACGTGTTAGCTGTTCTCACCCTGCTTTCTTTCACAGGATGTGGGCTGGAGGCAGGCACCACTGGGTGAAATCTCCTGGCCTGTCCTGTGCAGGAGGTGAGACTAGATGATCAAAATGGTCCCTTCTGGTCTTAACATCAGGGAATCCTGCCCTCCCAACAGGGATCCCGTGTGCTTCCCCAATCCATGCTTGCAGCCCCCAGTAGGTGGCGGTACTCCTGTGATAACGTCTCTCCTTTCATTGGTGTCTGAGCCTGCGTTTGCCCACTGGCCTCAGAATGGTTTCATTGTAAAAGACCAGCCCGGGCTGCTTACTGGGACTGCTGGGCTTACGTTGCAGCTGGCCCCGCAATCCTGCTGGACCCGAACGGCTCATCTTTGCAGCTACCCTGGTAGAATAGGTGGCAGCCTCCTTCTGCAGGGTGAAGACACTGAGTCTTCGGCACTGCTCGAGTCACATGGCAGATCTTCTCCTCTTCGCTGAGCATCTCTGCACCCTCAGTTGCTACACGTACTGCTGCTATTTAAATTCCTGGGACTGATGCAGTGCTGGGACATACAGTGGTGCTGTTTGGTCCTTACGCCATCGGCAGGGCGTTTTCTTTCTGCCTTTCATGTTGCTTTCCACAGTACATATGTTGGATCGTGATACCTCACATTCTCGGCCCATGTCTCTCTCTCTCTTTCTCCTGCCTCCTGGGTTCCTCTGGCTTGAGCCTGCGTATTTATTCTCTGCTAGTGGCTGTCATTGTTTTGATCCTTTCCCTGAACAGTTCAGCTGCCCTTGCTATTTGGTTGCATTTCCCTGGGATTAGCTCGGGGTCTGTTAGCCGATGGCCAGGGATGTTTGGTGAGGTGCCAGCTATGCCCGTTTATACCATCCGTGACTTTAACCGCTAGGACGCACTGTCCCTTCGCGGCGGGCAGCCCGGGCTAGGCTGACGGATGCCCCAAGGTCCTAACCACCCGTGACTTTAACTGCTAGAGCTCAGAGCTCCTTCGCAGCGGGCAGTCAACACTGACTGACAGGTGCCCCAATGGCAGCACTAAGAGCCTCTCCACACCCGTGACTTTAACTGCTAGAGCTCAGAGCTCCTTCGCAGCGGGCAGCCAGGATTGACTGACAGGCGCCCCAAGAGTTTGCCCCGTGGAGGCGGCACAACTCAACGCTAGGCTCTTAGTACTCTCACCTAATGGCCAGGCTTTATAGCCAAAACGGCTGAGGTTCTTTAATTGCGTTGGCTGATTTACAGTAAACCAGAGAAACAAGTCAGGCTTATGCACAATGGTTACCAAAATTTATTAAACTAGATTCTAATCATGTGGTTACAAAATTGCTAGTGCCTACTTATTTAAATGTAGAGATGTTACACACACAAACAAGTTACAAAACTGAAGCCACAATCCCAAAGAAAAGAAAACAAAGTATAGAGCTCTATTTCAAAATATGTGTACACTAAAGATAGGAGATCAGGTGTGGGTGCTTCTTACCCTCCTTGCATCTCTCGATTCCAGCGGTGCCAAGCCAGGATCGGTCACTCAATTCCGCGGAAAGACGAATAAGGGACAAGGCTTAGGGACCCTCTTAGCTGCAGAAGCCTTGGGAGGCTGTCACTTATCTGACCAGCAGATAGATAGTGAAAAGCACTCAAAAATCATGGTGCTGTAGGTCCCATACTTATACCTCTGTACTCCTTTATTCTCTTTCTCCTTTCTTATGCCAAATTGGGGCTGGTCTGTCTGGGCGACGCCAGCTCTCGCAAGAGTAGTTCACACTTGCAAGGGAGAAACAATAAGTTTCGACTACTGGACACTTCTTTTATCAGGGTAAATATTTTCCCACCTAGGATGTTGGGGTGTGTGCATCACGCTATTTAGTAGGGGCTAAGAGCCATGTCTGTCACAGCTTCTCTGTCTGCTGTGAGCCTAATCGTTGTATATGTTCCCAGAGGCACATTGTAGCAGGACACCTGTGCTTCTCACAGCTTCAAAGGCTGTGCTGGAATTTATGTTAAGTGCCCTGTTGTTTTGGCTCCCGTGTGTTTCCAGCAATGCTGGTCTGAGGGGGGGGGGGGGGGCTGGCTGTCTGGCTACAGGGTCTCTCAACAACCTTGCCTGTAAGCTGGAGTCGCACGTTCCATCAGCGCATTTGTGGGGAATCTGTAATGACTCCAAAGTTACATGTGGACTCCGGAGTTCTCAGCCCTGTAATGTAAGTGTCTCTTCCCTCTTTCTGCTGCTTTTGGCCACCTAATAAACTCTTCTTAAAGAACTCCCCATTTTCATTCCCATTTTTCTGCCTAACTTTTTCCCTCCTGATCAATTTTGTTTATAATTTTCCTCAGTTTTGCGAAACCAGCCCTGTTGAAGGACCAAGTGTGCAAAACCCCGCAAATGCGCAGCTATCCGCTTTATATCCGCAGGTGCGTCTACCCACAGACCGTTTTTGCAGGTCACAGACCGGATGCAGATACAATTTTTGTATCGGCACAGGGCTCTACAGGTATCTGTATTACTGGTCAGGACTGTCCTCTGTTTGTCCATATTGAATGTGATCAGGGCATGATCACTGGTCCCGCACCACCGTCTTCCAGTCCAGTGATTAATTCATCTTTATATGACATAATGAGGTCCAAAATAGTTGCCTCGTATCAGGGGCAATACTTTTCGTGTTAGAAAACGATCCTCTATAACTTTTAGAATTTCTAATGATGTTTTCCTCCTGGCTGTCTGAGACCTCCAGCATATGTCTCCCATGAGAACACACTTTTTATTTCCACACATTGCAGGCTGAAGTTTAAGGAGTAACTCATCCTCTTCTCTGGTTTGATCCGGTGAGCTGTAACAGCCCCGCACCAGCACCCCGTCCAGTGCTTTGTTGGTGAGCACATGGATCCATACACACTCAAGATCCTGTGAGTCTGAGTTATCAATAACTCAAAAACAAGCAATTAATTAATGCCGAGTGCCAACTCCCCCACACTCCTGTTTTACCCACTCCATCCTTCCTGAACCAGAGATTTTAACATTCCAGTCATGCAAATTGTCCCGCCGCCGAGTTTCAGTGATGCCGTTATATCAAACGTCATCTCCTCCATGGGTGTTTCCAATTCCTCTTGTTGATTACCCACGCCTCTAGCATGAGCACATCAGCAACTGAAAAATATTCCCACGTTCTTCGTCATATCTGCTCCCTTTGCTCACGGAATTTGTCCCACTTTTGCCTCCTAAGCACCCTCCCCTCATGTTGTTAGTCTAATGCCCTCCTGGCTGCTCCAGCTGGCAGAGGTGCTGACTCCGTGGGTGCTCCGGGGCTGGAGCACCCATGGGGAAAAATGGTGGGTGCTGAGCACCCACTGGCAGCCCCCCGATGAGCTTCCCCCCCGACCCCGGCATCTCCCGCCCACCAGTGTGCAGGAGGCTCTGGGGAGGAAGGGGAAGGAGCGGGGGCAGGAAGAGGTGTGGCGGGGGTGGGGCCTTGGGGGAAGGGGTGGAATGGGGGCATAGCCGGGGGTCAAGCATCCCCTGGCAAACTGGAAAGTGGGCACCTCTGCCAGCTAGTCTCCAGCCATGGAGATTAGCCCCCTGCCTGTGAGGTGCAGGGCATCCCATTCAGAGAGCCACTTCTCCCCCTAAAGTGTGGCCCAGTGTTCCACAAAACATTCAGCTTCCCGCCGGTCGTGGAGCCGATGGGTCACCCCCAGTATTTTCAGCCTTGTCCTGTCTCTCTTCGGAACCAGAAGGATCTCCAGGAAGATAACTTGGACTTTCTTCTTCTTCACCTCCTTTCCCACATCCCTGAAGCGTTCGTTATCTGTATAGTTCCACAAGAGCCCAAGTCCTGGGTTCCCATGGAGAGTTACCAGGCGACTTCATCATCCAAAGGCTCCGAGTGACCTGGCCAATTAATTAAAGGATTTAAAAGTCTGTGCTCTAGTGAGTCACAGCAAGATACTGAGAGTCAGGACTCCTGGGTTCTTCTCCTCACTCTGGAAGGGGAGTGGGTCTAGCGGGTTAGAGCAGGGAGCCAGGATTCCTGTGTTCTGGTCCCAGCTCTTGAAGGGGTCTAGTGCACTAGGGCAGGAAATGCTCGGAGTCAGGACTCCTGGCTTCTATTCCTGGCTCTTGGAGGGGAGGGGTCTTGTGCGTTAGAGCTGGGGCATTGGAAGTCCAGACTCTTAGGGTATGTCTACACTGCAATTGAAAACCCACGGCTGGCCCGGGTCAGCCAGCTCGGGGTAAGGGGCTCGGACTAAGGGGCTGTTTAGCTGTGGTGTAGATGTCCAGGATCAGGCTGGAGAAAAACCCTGGGATCCGGTGAGTGGGGAGGGACCCGGAGCTCGGGTTCCCGCCCAAGCCAGAACATCTGCACCGCAATTAAACTAGGGTTGCCAACTTTCTAACTGCACAAAACCGAACACCCCTGCCCCGCCCCCTGCCCTGCCCACTCCCCGAGGCCTCGCCCCTGCCCCGCCCCTTCTCCAGGGCTCCCCGCCCTGCTTGTTCCATCCCCCCTCCCTCTGTCGCTCGCTCTCCCCCACCCTCATTCACTTTCACTGAGCTGGGGTGCAGGAGGGGGATGAGGGCTCCGGCTGGGTGTCTGGGCTCTGGGGTGAGGCTGGGGATAAGGGCTTTGGGGTGCAGGAGAGGGCTCCAGGCTGGGGCAGTGGTTGGGGTGCGGGGGGGAGGGGTATGGGCTCTGGGCTGGGGGTGCAGGCTTCAGGTGGAGCCAGAAATGAGGGGTTCAGGGTGCAGGAGAGGTCTCCAGGCTGGGGCAGGGAGTTAGGATGCAGGGGGTAAGGGCTCGGGCTGGGGGTGTGGGCTCTGGGGTGGGGCCGGGGATGAGGGGTTTGGGATGCAGGAGGGGGTTTGGGCATGGGGTTGGGGTGCGGGGTCCCGGCAGCGCTTACTGTGACTCCCAGGAAGCCGCTGTCAGGTCCCTGCGGCCTCTGGGCGCATGGGCAGCCAGGGAAGCTCCGCGCGCTGTCCTCGCGCCCACAGGAGCCGCCCCCACAGCTGCTATTGGTCGCGGTTCCCAGCCAATGGGAGCTGCGGAGCCGGCACTCAGGATGGGGGCAGCGCTTGGAGCCTCCCCAGCCGCCCATGCGCATAGAGACCACAGGGACCTGGCAGCTGCTTCTGAGAGCCGCACGGAGCCAGGGCAGGCAGGGAGCCTGCATTAGCCCTGGGCCCCCGCTGCGCTGCTGATGGGATTTCAACGGTGCCGCCCGGAGCCGCCAGGGTCCTTTTCCGGTCAGAAACAGCCCCTGAGCCTGAGTCAGCTGCCCTGGGCCAGCCACGAGTGTCTAACTGCAGCATAGACACCCCCTTACTCTTAGCTCCGGCAGGGGGAATGCATTAGAGGGGTCGTCTCGGAGCCGGGTTTCCTGGGTTCCACTCCCTGCTCTCTTACAGGCTCACTGTGTAACCGCAGGCGGGTCTCTGTGCATCAGTCAAACAGGCAGGTAGCAAGCGCAGGGGAAGGGGCGATGCGGAGAATTGTTGCTTTATTTTAGTTTCATGGCCGTTTTGCAAAGCAAACGCTGAGATCACTGGAGGGCAGACCCCTGAGGGGTGCCTGGTATTGATACAACGAACCCCATTTTATTCAGCCCAACCAGCTGAAGCTGCGCGAGGCCAGAGGCGCGGCCGGGTTAGTCCGTATCCACAAAAAGAACAGGAGGACTTGCGGCACCTTGGAGACTAACACATTTATTGTTAGCTGCAGCTCACGAAAGCTGATGCTCAAAATACATTTGCTAGTTTCTAAGGTGCCCCAGGTCCTCCTGTTCTTTTGGAGGCCAGAGAAGCATTTCTCTCGGAGGGAAAAAAGAGCTTGAAAAGCCAGATTGTAACTAAGTGAGATTCAGACGGCAAGCGATGGTTTCAGTGGTAGGAGTTTGGGGTTGTGAAGCAGGGGACAGACTTGTTCTGTGTCTGCACAGCACGTAGCAAAACGGGATCCTCCTCCAGGACTGGGGGTTAACCTAGAACAACAGGCCTTGCTGCTATACGTCAAGTGGGCTGGGGTGGGGTGTGGCACACTGCGGGGCTTGGGTTTGATCCCCACTGATAACTGAGGTAGCTGATTAATTATGAGTCCGGGTGATCTCTAGTGAAGCTCTTGAAGGAGGGAGTTAGGCGGGGCTGGGAAGTCCCCATGGAGGTCCCTTTTTCCTACCACACATTGGAAAGCACAGAGAGCCTGTGGCTGCCTCTAGCAGAAAGACGTGCTCCCGCAGGGAGGCAAAGCCGGGGGGGGGAGGGGGCGTGGCTTCTTGCAGGGTAGCCCCACCCAGCCAAGCGAGAGAAAAGTGTAAGGACTCAGAGGCCAGTTGAGTAATTGTGTGGTTTCCTCTACGGGGCTGTGGGCGTCACAGGCTCGGATACATAACCCAGGCCACAGAGGGGATGATCAGTCCTCTTCTTGCTAGGGACGGCGTCAAGTCTGCTTCTGGCTCTGCCGTCAAGTCCATAAGCATCTCCCGAGCTCTGCTGCGGACCTTCCCCTGCTCCACCGAGAGCGATCATGGGCGATGGGGTGGTGTATCCTTCTGTCTTCGTGGTGGACGGCCAGCAGCACGGGGTCCCCTTTGTCCCGCCCATAAGGAGGAAGCGGAGGGTATGCTGGCACAGCCAGGGCTTCCTGGCCTCTCTGGTCATCCTAGCCCTGGCCGGGGTGGCCACGGAAGGCTATTTCCTGATCCGCTTCCAGAAAGAGCTGGAGAAGACGACGTCCCAGGTTGGGGTGAGTGACCGAGAAAGTGGAGCGGGAGACGAGAGTCTTGCATCACGCATGGGCAGTGATGGGGCGGGGGGGGGGATGCACGAGGGGATGGGGCAGTGTGCATTGGCAGGGGGCTCTGCGTGTGCATGTGTGTACACAGTAACAGGGAAATGAGCTGGTGTGGACTTGGAGGTGAGGGTGTAGTGACACAGTGTCTGGGCAGTGCTGCGTGCTGGGATCGGGCTCTGTGTGTGTGTGTGTGTGTGTGTGTTGGAATGTGAAAATGAGCTGACTGTGCAAGTGTGTTGGGAAGGATCTGTGTGTGTGTACGCATGTGTGCGCTGTAATTTACAAATGCACTGGTGTGAGTGTGTGTTTGTGTGTGTGCTAGGATAAAGCTAGGCATTTGCTGGCACAGGGATCTGGGTGTGTGTTTGTGTACTCGTGTGGAGTCTGGGCGGCATCTGTGTGTTAAAATGGGGCCGTGTGTAAGAGAGTTTGAATTGAACTGTGTGTGCAGCAGAATGGGACAGTGTATGTTAGGATGGAGCTGTGTGTTTGCTGGGACAGGGCTGTGTGTGTGTGTGTGTGTGTGTGTGCGCGCTGTGTTGGGACTGTGATTTTGGATGGACTCATGTCTGCTAGTAGGGACAGCGCAGGTTTGTGTTAGCAGAGAGTCGTGCATGTGTTGACATCGGTTTGTGTGTCTGTGTGCTGTGATGGGGCTGTGTGCAGTAGTAAGGGACAGTATGTTTGTGTTAACCTGGCGTGTGTGTTGAATCAGGACTGGCATGTGCACACCTGCTTGTGTAGAACATTCTGTGTTTGTGTGTGTGCTGGGAATGGGCAGTGTGGCTTTGCTAGGGTGAGTCCGGGTGTGTCTGTGTGCTTTGACAGGGCACTGTGTGGTTCTGAGTCTGTGTGTGTGTGTGTGTATTTGTGTGTATAAATGGGGTTGGAGCTCTGTGTGTGTGTATGGATTTGTGTGTATAAATGGGGTTTGAGCTCTGTGTGTGTGTGTAGACTCATAGACTCATAGACCAGCAGAGTTGGAAGGGACCTCAGGAGATCATCTAGTCCAACCCCCTGCTCAAAGCAGGACAAATCCCCCATTTTTTTTGCCCCAGATCCCTAAATGGCCCCCTCAAGGATTGAACTCACAAGCCTGGGTTTAGCAGGCCAATGCTCAAACCACTGAGCTATATTACTCTGTGTGTGTGTGTGTGTGTGTGTGTGTGTGTGTGTGTGTGTGTGTGTGTGTGTGTGTGTGTGTAAAAAATGGGGTTGGAGCTGTGTGTGTGTGTATGGATTTGTGTGTATAAATGGGGTTGTTGCTGTGTGTGTGTGTAAGTTGGGGTGGCACTCGTGTATTACTCTGTGTGTGTGTGTGTGTGTGTGTGTGTGCGTGCGCACACCTTATAACATGAGACACATTTCAAGCCACGTTGTGCTTGTGGGTGCCCAGGCCAGCTGCTTGCAAACATTCCTTTGGAATCTCAAACTGCTCAGGCCCAGGTCCTGCTGCTGCCCCTCCTGGCGGGGTCTGTACAGCGGGAAAATCCAGGGGCCGTGTCCAAGCCCCCTCCTTCCTCCCACCCCAACAACCAACCCCCTCCACCAACGAGCCCCAAGACCCCCTGCAGAAATCTGCATTGGCCATGGGGATCACAGGGGCAGGCAGGGGAGCAGCTCGGGAAGGGGCTGTTCCTTTGGGAGTCTGAATTGCCTGTGCCCTGGTGGGTTTGCTTTTACCTCCCCTACTAGCCTGGGCTACCAGGGGAGCGGAGCCCAGCATAAGCTGGCCTGGCTCGAGCTGCCCTCACAAACAGTGTTAGAACCTGGGTCAGCTACAGGTGCTTGTAAACTGCATCCAAACACGTGTTTCAAGCTGGGTTCAAGTTCAAGCACAGAGCCAGGACTCCTGGTTCTGGGACAGGAGTGGGTTCGAGCGAGGGGGTCGGGGTGAGTAATAGGACTCCTGGGTTCTATCCCCAACTCTGGGCCAAACTTTCAAAAGTGACTTCAAAATTTTCAGGTGCCCAGCAGCCTTTAAGGCCAGCAGGGATCATCAGATGATCTAGTCAGCCCTCTTATAGATCACAGGCCGTTAAATTTCAGCCCGATATCCCTCTATTAACCCCAAAGATTTTAGGTATGCTGCAGCATTTCAGTCCTCAATTTCATATATGCCAAGGGTCAGACCCTCAAAGGCACTGGAGTTTGGTGTCTAAATATCTTTGAAGGTCTAGGCCCCAGCCCCTGTAACTTTAGGTGAGCCCCAGGTTCTCAGCACCCCACAGAATCAGGCCCGAGACTTCTCCAGCTGGGCAGCCAACATTATTGGCAGAATCACGAAAGTGTGTCTGCACACCCCACGTAGCCAGGTGTCTGATCCTGCCCGGTGCTGAGCCAATCACAGATCCAGTGGGAGGAAGGCAGGTTGAGCTGGTTGGAAAATGGGGGTGGGTCCACTGAAAATGTCAACCGTTTATTTGAAAAAAACGAACCCTGGAAATTTTTCAGCCAAAAGCCCAAAACTGTTTGGCTAAAAGTGTTCAGGGTTTGGGAGTTGGGGTTTTTATGTGTGTGTGAGTGTGTGTGTGTGTCTCCTTTCTAACAGGCTTGTATTTTGTATCCTAGGAGGAAGCAGGGGCCATCTCCGAGAAGTCCATTCAAGGTAAATCTCTTCCCCCTTTTGCGAACCCTCAGCTGCCAGCCTGCCGAAACACAGACCAGATTTTAAGAGCGTGGCTCTCCCAACGAGGGACAGATTTTTTCCAAAAGCGCTCCACTAAATCACACATGTCTACACTGCGATTAAACACCTGCAGGTGGCCTGTGTCAGCTGACCCCGGCCCACGGGGCTAGGGCTGCAGAGCTGTTTCACCGTGGTGTAGACGTTTGGGCTCGGGCTGGACCCTGGGCTCTGGGACCTTCCCCTCTTGCCAGGTCTCAGAGTCCGGGCTCCAGTCTGAGCCCAGATGTCTCCATGGCTATTTTTAGCCCTGTAGCACAAGCCCCATGAATCGGCCCAAGCTCTGAGATGCGCTGCTTTGGAGACACACCAAAGGGACCTAAGTCAAGGCCGGATATTCAGAGGCACCCGGGGTGCTGCACGCTGGAAAAGTCGTATGTCGGTGCCTAAATGGGAACTGAGCTCTTGTAAATCAGAGCAGCCCCACTGAGTTCGCACCAGCTGAGGGGTTTGGCCGGGAGAAGGAACCAACCGAACGCAGCTGCGATCTCCCAGTGCCTGACTGTGATCTCCCTTACACCGCTGGGACTTGGCCAGCGGCGTTACGCCCGCGTCAGAGCGGGGAGAGGAGAATTCCTGGCTCGCGGTTGGACCCGCTGAAATAAAAACATTCACCCATTTATTCCCAAGCAGACACGGTGGGCCAGATCCTCAGCTGGTGTAAATCGGTATAACCCCTGTTGACTCTGGTGGAACAATGCTCGTTTCCACCAGCCAGGGATCTGGTCCAATTGACTTCAATGGAGCAACATCTATTTACCCCAATTGGGAATCTGGCCCTATTGGTTCCAGTGGAGCTTTGCTGATTTACACCAGCTTGGGATTTGGCCCTGTTTACACCAGCCGGGGATCTGGCTCTAAATTCATTGGTTCATTGATTTGCAATGAACAGTCCCACCGACCCTACCCAGAAGTGAGTTTCCACAAAGCCTAGTGTGACTCCAACACGGGGTGGGTCTAATCTCTGTTAACGAAGCCCCCTTGTCTCCACACCCCACCTCATTTCCTCTGGTTAACATCTCTGCATCAGACCTTCCACGCTAGGGGCAGAGATGTGTGCTAGCACAAAGAATTGCAAAGGGTTATTTGTAATGGGTTGGTCAACCAAGGTTTATTCATAGCCTCAGAGACTCTCAGGTTGGGGCCCGTCCGTGGTTTATATATACAGCCCTTGTTGGCGGCAGGGGGAGGAAAGGAAACTTCTCCTGCAGTGTGACTCTGATGTAATGGATCGGAGCGAGCACTGGGCTACAGTTCTCCATCCCTGGGAGCTTTTTATTCCAGATGGGCTGTTTTTCTAACACACCTGCTCTAGTTCCAATGGGAACTAATCCAGGGAAGTCCTATGGCCTGTGTTATACCGGAGGTCAGACTAGATAATCCAAACGGTCCCTTCTGGCCTCGGAATCGATGACGCTGGAGTGAGGATCCGGGGTACCATTCTGCTGTGGGAGCATTTTGCGATGGTGTTAATGGCTGCAGGTATTTGGAGGCTGTGCAGCTTAGCGGACAGAGCCTTCAACTGGGAGACCTGGGTTCTATCCCCACCTATGCCACCGGCCTGCTGGGTGATCTTGGGCAAGTCACTACCCCACTTTGTGCCTCAGTTTCCCCTTCTGTATAATGGGAACAATGATACTGAGCTCCTTTGTAAAGGGCTGTGCAGTCCACTGATGAAAAGCGAGTTAGGGATGATGATGATATTGACTTGGCAGTGGCACTGTGTCTTTAATCTGTTGTTGTGTTGATTATGTTGGTCAAGAGCACAGTAACAAGGTGGTGAGTGCGTATGAGCACCGCTGCCCTCTGCTGGATGGTACCAGAACTGCTCATCTATGTTTCATAGTCCCTACACTGCGAACAGAGATTCTCCTTCAGCTCTTTTTGGAACAGAAATTATGGGTCCTGTCCCTGCTGTTGCTGTCAGGTTCTGAGCATCTCTGTTGTGCAGCAAAGCAAGACCCAGGACAGGATGACGTGGATTTGATTTGGGATAGTGGGTGGGGGCTGGGGATATTGCTAAGCCAGGGTGGTGGATTTTTATTACAGTAGCGCATACAGTAGTCACGGCCCAGGATCCCAAGTGCTAGGCGCTGTACAATTTAAACACAGAACAAAAAGACAGTTCCTGCCCCAGTGAGCTAACTGCTTTTAGTGGACCAGATCTTCAGCTGATGCAAAGTAGCAGCGCTTCCCTGAAGTCAAAGGTGTTCCCTTGCTTTGCACCATCTGAGGTTCTGGCCTAGGAAGTTGAATAGTGGCCGGGGGAAAGGTTTGGATGGCTCCACAGACAGTGACATAAATATTGTACCGGTTTGCCCAGCTTCGCAGCCGTGCTCCACAAAAGAACCACATGGGACGTGCAGGCCCAGGCCCTGCTCCTGCAAAAACGCTTCCCCCTCACAGAAAATCTCCTTTAAGCTGCTAACGGGATGGGGGCTCTGACACATGGCTAAGCAGTTCCAAATCCATCCAGCAGAGGACAGTGGGGCCCAGAGGTGCTAGGCGGTTCACTGCGATACAACGCGACGCAGCATGCTTGCCTAGCGCATCCTCCCCCGCAACTGCTTTCCGGGGGGGAGGCTTTTCTGAGCTGGGTGCAGTGAAGCGGGCGGGGGGGGGCCCGCGGTGTGTGTGGAAACGAGACAGAAAGGAAACAGAGAGAGAAATTAAATAGCAGTCCCGATGAAAGTGCAGGCTAGACCCAGCGCGGGGGAGAGTGGAAGGAAGTGGTGAGGGGGGGGCGGGGGGGGGCAAGGGCGGGTGAATGGAACGGGGGTGTAATGGAGTGAGTGGGGGGGGGACGTGATGAGGTTGCAATGGAACAAGGCAGATGGGGGGGAAGATGAATGTGACATTACTAGAGGGGGTTGGGGGGGATGCAGGGCACCATTGCTTTACATTGGAGGGTGAGCCCCAGTTCTGATCCGGGGTGCTGCTCTGCCTGGCTCCATTTGCAAAGTTCCGACCCGGAGCTGGGTTCCGATCCAGGCCCATCTCCGGAACTCAGCCCCGGGCAGCTCTTCCCCAGCCCACGCTGGCGCTGGGAACAGAGGACTCGGAGCTGGGCTGATCTCACAGCTGGGCCTTTGTTTGTTTGTTTGTTTCATTTGCAGACAGGAAACTTCACGCTGAGAAGCCAGCAGCTCATGTCTTAGGTAGGTTGAAGTCCTGCATAAGTCCTGCATAGTCTGCTGCCTCTGTTGTGAGGGGCGTCTAGTCTAGTGATTCGAGCAGGGGGCGATGGAGTTAGGGGTCCTGGGTTCTATTCCCAGCTCTGGAAAGGATGTGGGGTCCAGTGATTAGAGAAGGGGGGGGATGGGGCCAGGACTCCTGGGTTCTGTTCCTAGCTGTGGGAGGGGAGTCAGGTCCGGTGATTAGAACAGTGGGGGATGGGGCCAGGACATGGGGTCCAGTGATTAGATCAGGGGTGGGGGATGGGGCCAGGACTCCAGGGTTCTGTTCCTAGCTCTGGTAGGGACGTGGGGTCCAGTGATCAGAACAGGGGAGATGGGGGCCAGGACTTCTGGGTTCTCTCCCTAGCTCTAGGAGGGATGTGGGGTCCAGTGATTAGAGCGGGAGGGGATGGGGCCAGGACTCCGGGGTTCTCTTCCCAGTTATGCCTCCTTCTGGGCTGAGACCCAGGGAGGGAGCTGAGGCCTGACATGTTGTGGGCATTGTGTTCCCCAGGTGCGGCCTTCACCACCTCTGGGAACGGCTCTCTGCAGTGGGAACACAGTAAGGACTGGGCTTTCCTGCATGATGTGGGTTACCAGGGCGGCTCCCTGGTCTGCATCAAGCCCGGCTTCTATTACATCTACTCCAAGATCCATCTCATGGCGCAGAGTTGCTCTCAGCAGGGCCAGAATTCTGTCATCTATCATGGCATCTATAAGAAGACCCCCAGGTATGTCGAGGAGATGAAACTTCTGGAGAACCTGATCCTTTACTGCGATGGGAAGGGCAGCGAGTTCTGGCGGCAAAACAGTTTCCTTGGAGGAATCTTCCACCTGGAAGAGGAGGAGCAGATTTATGTCAAGGTGTCGCAGAGACAGGTGCTACAGATCAGAGATGGCACCAGGTCTTATTTTGGCACCTTCATGATCTGAGCAGGCCCTTCCCGGAGCCACAACTGATGGCTTTTGGATTGAGGCCTTGTGCTTTTTAATCCGCCACTGATGTGGTTTTCCGACGTCACTCTGACCCAGCACCCCCCAAAATACTGTTGCACCTTGCCAGTCTAATATGCTCCCCAGGCTGGATCCAGCTCATCAGGTTAACTTCCGAGGCTGGTCACAGAGCTCGGAAGAGGAAGGGTGGGCTTCCAGTTGAGGCCTTGTACTAGGGATCAGGACACTGGGAGCCAAGTCCTCGCTCTGCTACTGACTTGCTGTGTGACCTCAGTCCAGACACTTTTTCTCTGTATGGCTTGCTTTCCCCGTCTGAGCATAAACAGGCCGCCTCACGAGGGTATCCCGAAGCTTAAGCTGCGTGGAGTGCTTTGGACAGAAGCTACTCTGATAGGCAGTGGTTAGGTCCAGGGGAGGTCACTGAACTGGGAGTCAGGACTCCTGGGTTCTATCCCCAGCTGTGCCACCCACCTGCTGTGAAACCACGAGCAAGTCATCTTGCCGCTCTGTGCCTCCATTTCCCTAGCTGCAAAACAGGGACGATGGTTCTGCCTTTCCCTTGTGTTGTAGGTCATACTGCTGTCCCCCTGACTAGCTGGCCACTGTCCCTCCGTCAGGTCCGGCGGGTTTTCAAATAGCTTTGAAAGCCAAGATGAGCTTTGAAAGTGGAGAGACAAAGAAACTGGCTACCACAAGGGACATTTCGCCTCAAGGTCGCCAAGGCCGGCCGACCCTCAGCTGCTGTATGTCAGTGTAACTTCAATCTTTATAACTTCAACCTATAACTTCAAACTCAACTTCAATCATTCCATGCTTGTTTACGCCAGCTGACAGGGTGTTGGTGGGAGGAAAGTGTATTTAATTGGCTTGCAGTTCTGCTTAGCAACTGATGGTGCTTGATGGGGTCAAATCCTGCAGTTCCCTTTGCTCATGGGGAAGGCCCTGATTCTGATCCGGGCACCTCCCTTTGAGGGTCTGGCCCGAGGACTCTTCCTCAAGAAGAGCTGCAGAGAGCCATCTCGTCAGCTGGTGCAAATCGGCGTCGCTGCCATGGAGCAATGCCAGCTTACACCTGCTGAGGATTGGGCCCTTACTATTTAGCCCTGTGTCTCCGACCTTGGCAAGAACGGGCCTGGTTCTCCTCTCACTCGCTGCGGTGTTAATCCGGAGGAACTTTGCGGAAGCGACACTGATGTAAGACTTACCCGAGGGGAGAATCCTGCGGAACGGGCCCAGAACTCCGGCTGGGAGACCTGAGCGTCGATCCGCTGGAGTCCGTGAGGCGAAGCTGATTTCCGGCCACTGGGGCTATGACCCGGCTCCCCCAATTCCCTGCTCTGCGCTACGTGCCGTGAACGTGCCATGTGTGCGCCTATTTATTTTACAATGAGTATTCCCTGATATTCAGGGAGCAGCTGTATCTAATGGTTATTTATCCATTACCCCAGGGCCACTGGGTATGTTTGGGGGGGGGACACAGAATTTGATTTTTATGTTGTTTATAATTTGATGGATGATATTGGTGTTTGTTTTAGGCATTTGTAAAAAAAAAAAATATCGATTTAAATGTTCACAGTTGTGCAAAATTACAGGTAGCTTTTCCCCTCCTGTTCTTATTGGTTTCAATTTTCATAGTTGGGGGACATGGGGTGCGAGGGGAGGACGTAATTATTTGATAAAAGTAGGGGCTGAGATTTCAGCTTCAGTAAAGCTTTATAACTGTTCAGCCACAAATGGTCAAACATCCCGGGTCAAAATATACAAAGTAAATGGCCTGAAATCAAACCCCAAAAAGTTCGGCATTTTTTCTCCCTTTGCCCATCTGTACATTTCTGTGATGAGCAATGGAAATATTTGTTGTCACTAGTTTGTGGGCATGTACGGTGAAATTGACGTTTACTGACGCAGATAAAAATCGAATCCTTCCAAGCCTTGGATGATGCCTCCCTAGGGGACACGGGAGGCTGAGGGGCCTGTCTCCCACCGGACCGGCCACACACCCCCTTATCCTTAAAGAGCAGGCCCCCCTGCTACAGACCCCTCTGCCCTTCTTTCTGCTCCCGCGAGGGCAATGTTTGCATGGATCACAAAGTTGCATCGTTCCCTACCTGAGTCCAGAGCACTCTGGGGGCTGCGCCGGCGCTGACAGAGGGGCAGGACGGCGAGATGCCGGGAGGAGAGTCCGAGATGAGCGCAGGGATTCCGGGCTAAGAGGCTGCAATGCCTGGGTCCAGGAGGAAGCGCAGTCTTACTATGATAGTGGCTGGGAGTTGGGACTCCTGGGTTCTAGTCATGGCTCCGGGAGGGGACTGGGGGGTCTAGCGGTTAGAGCAGAGGGTGCTGGGTTCTATTCTCAACTTGAATAAGGGCTCTTGGGTTCTACTCCTCACTGTGGGAGAGGAGGGGGGTCCAAGACCACAGGAGCTCGGGGTTGGGGGGGGATCAGGATTCCGAGATTCTGTTCCTAGTTCTGCCGCTGGTTTTCCACATAATCCACCTCCCTGGGCCCGATCCGGCTTCCACTGAAGTGACTGGCAAATCTGCCATTAAGTTCAGTGGGAGCAGGATTGGCAGGGGGGCAAGCTGTGGGGTTAATCGGTGTCTGTAAAGCCGCTGGAGACCCCAAAGGGACAGAGCAAAGACTGGCCACTGCTGAGCTTCAAAATAGAATGAGTTCTCTCCTCTGCCCTGTGCGATGCGACTGCTCTGAAGTAAAAGCCCCTGCATGAGCCCTAGGGCTGGTGCGAATCGGCCCTTGCTCCATTGGAGGGAATGGGGCCAGATCCCCCTTGCTGGTGTAAATCAGGGTAGCGCCACTGAGGTCATCTGAGGATTTCCAAGAGGTTCTGCAATTTTTTTACCCCACCGCCAGCAGCCCGGTGCCTCATTCTCACTCCCACCAGAGCAAGGGTGGCGTAATGCCCCTGGAATGACACTGGTGTCGATGGGAGCAGAATCAGGCCTTGCGTCTGCTCTGAGAGGTAGCGCTCTCATCCCCTGGTGTAAATACGAGTAACTCCGTTAGAAAACCGGGGGGTTAGATTGTCTGATCTGACTCAGGCCCAGTGCACCTCCAGCCACTTCCAAGAGTTTCCAGCATCCCAGCTGGAGTAAATCAACATAGCTCCATTGACTGGGCCCATTTACACTAGCCTGGGATCTGACCCCTGGGTCCCAAAGCTCCCTGGGACTAACCTGACCTTTTATTCAACCCAAGGTTTCAGTTTTATTTGATGCATCAGCTTCTGCTCTCGGTGACACCGGTGTGCATCTGGAATGACTCCACTGAGGTCCATTTATAACTGACAGATGCCAGCATAACAGATTTACACCTGGTGTTAGTGGGAGAGCAGAATTTGGCCCTCAGTCTAGAGGGTTTGTTCACCCAGCTCTGAAATGTGGCCCTCTCTGGGGTGGGCCACACGGCAGCTATTCCACCGCAATGCTCCATGGCAGTTTCGGTTAGGAAACAAAGAAGAATCCAAATGACAGGGGACCTTTTAAAGAGGCAGAATGGAAATACGTGGGGTGGCAGTTGGACAGCGTGCACCCCCGCGAAATGCACCGTAGGAATGTTTAATGACCACAAGCGGTCAGGAGCTAGGTTTTACACCTCCTCCGAACTGTAGCGTCGCTTGCTACCACAGTGGGGCCCCGGGTTCTGCACTGACTCAGTGGAAATCACCCACCCCGGCTTTCTGCGCTCTCTGTAGTGGTCTCCCAACCAAGCATGTACAAGGTGGAAGCCGGCTGAGTTAAGGAGAGCCTAGCACTGAGGCTCACGTCCCGGGGGACCACTCCTCTGCCTCCGCCATGACAGCAAACTGACCTGGTCTGGGCCTGCACCCTGCTCTCAGAGAGTGCGCTCACGGGGCAAACAAACGAGCTAGCGCCGAGCAGGGCCAGGGCAGGGTCTGCACCGCTACAGACTCAGAGCAAAAGGCTCTTATGGCTAAGGAAAGGCTGTGAGATGGGCCTCCCGGGTTCTAGCCCCATCTCTGGAGGAGGAGTGGGGTCTAGTGGTTAGAGGAAGGGGGCGAGGAGTTAGGATTCTTGGGGTGCGCTCCCAAGATAGGATAGACAGCATAAGTCCCTGTGTGTCAGGACTCCTGGGTTCTCTTTCTGGCTCGGGGTGGAAGTGTGAGCAGGGAGGGAACTGGGAACTCTCCTTCAGCAGGGAAGCAACATGGCCTAGTGGGTAGGACTGGGTCTCAGGAGACTTGGATTCTATTCCCAGCTGCACTGCTGGGCAAACTTGGGCAGGTCGCGTCACCGCTCTGCGCCTCAGTTTCCTCACCTGTAAAATGGGGATAATGACACTATGCTTTGAGAGCTGCTGATGAAGTGACTAGCTCCAGTGCAGGAGGCTTTAGGGAGCTGCGGATGATGGCTAGAGTCCCCACTCCAGACCTGAGGGCAGATTGGGTGAGAAGGCACTTCCTGCCCGGTCCACGGTTTTCCGAGGTCCGGAGGTGCCAGAGATGAGAATGCAGAGATGCACCAGGCCCCTGGCTGGGATGGAAATGCCCGGCGTCAGCTCGGCAGCATGTGCTCTGCTCTCTCACACACGCATGCTTATCTGGCCCCTCTGGGTCACACCACATGAGAGCAGGAGGATTTCCTGAGTGCTGCAAGCCGTGGCCAGATACGGCTCTGCTGGGGAGGGCAGCTCTGCATCAGCTCCTGCAGCCGGAGCTCAGGGGCTGTGGCTCAATGGCACTGAGAAGTGGGGCATACGGACACAGCAGGGGCAGCGCCCAGCTCAGGGGGAGAATGGCACGAAGCCAAGTCATGGTGCCCCAAACGCCCACGTCCGACTGCAACAGCCCATCACAGTCGGCTGGCCCATTGCCTGGGGTACCAGGGCAGCTGGTCCTTTGAGGGACAGGAGATCTGGAGCTAGGGAGCCCGCCTTGTGCGGCAATTAAGAGGGCTGCAGCTAGGTGATAACCTGAAACACCTGGCCCTCGTAAAAGGGCGGGGAAAACGCCAAAGGGGAAAGCACCACCCAGCGAGGTGTAGCGTGCTGCGCTTCTGTGGAAGGACTCCAGGGAAAGAGGCTCAGATACTGGACGCTAACCCTCTGGGAACTGAGCCCTGAAGAGGAGCCCACGTGGGGTGAAAGGACTTGGGGGTTGTTTGGCTTTTAGTTATCCTGAACTCTGGGAGTGCCCTGCTCCCCGAGCCACGTGAATCTCTGGGAGAGACAAAACCTGGGGGAGGGGAAACTGAGGCAGGGATGCACTGCCGTGCTGTGCTTGGCCAACAGAGGATGCTAGAGGGCAGTCACGCCCTATGACAGTCAGCATTAGGAGGGAAGTCTGGTCAAGTGGTTACAGGGCTTACGAGTCAGGCCACATTGATTCCGATACTGGGTCTAGTGGTTACAGCAGGTGCTCTGGGAGCCAGGACTCCTGGGTTCTGTGCCCAGCTCTGGAAGGGCAGTGGGGTCTAGTGGCCAGAGCCAGGACTCCAGGGCTCTATACCCAGCCACTAACTCACGTGTGACCTAGTACAAGTTACTTCCTCTGGCTGTGCCTCAGTGTCGCCATTTGTAGCCCAAGGAAACTAATACTGCCCTACAGCGTGGAGATGAAATAACCTAGAGAAGTACAAATGAGCGTAACAAAACCGCCCGCAGCCCACTTAGGACTTTGCCTGGGCAGTTGCCCACTGTTAGCTTAAAGAGCACAGGAGAATCTCCCTTTGCTGGCAGGTGTTTGGAGTCTGACACCCAACTTTGCGGTTTTGTTTGCATCCAGGAGAGGGCGATGGAGTCACACATGCTCGCTTGCACACCTATCACTCAGTTCATGACAAGTACTGCAGAGAGCAGAGGGCTCACACACACACACACAGACACACACACACACCACATTACAGTATTGTTAGTAAGAGAGGAATTGCCAGAGTGGGTCAGATTCGAGCACGATCTGGTCCGTTTCCACACACTTTTTATTTAAAAAAAAAAATCATTTTGAAATTTTGAAATGGAAATTAATTTCCAGCCAAAAAATTTCATTCTGCAAATGTCAAACCGAAATGTTTGGGGGGTTTTAGGACTGTCTTTGTTTGGTTTTGTTGCAGCCAAAACATTTTAGCAAAACCAACTCAACCTCATGAAATGGCTTGGCGTCTCCAATCTGCGTTTTTCACCCACAGCAGTTTCAGCTGAAAACTTTCACTCAGCTGTCGGGCCGAGTCCAGTCCCCCACGAGCCTCGTGAAGCTGATGGCACCGTCATGGAGCACACCGCCTCGCTGCATTGGGAGGCTGAGTCCCAGTGCCTGCGTCCTATTCCCAGTTCTGCCAGTGACCTTGGGTAAACCTCCGTGCCTCAGTTTCCCCAGCTGAAAACCAGGCGCATGATTGTATTCTCTAGTTTGACCACAGCTTAATCAGAGAGCTTAAGGCCAGAAGAGACTCTCAGATCGCCAAATCGGAGACGGGCCTGAGAATTTCACCTCCTTGCCCTGGTTTTGAGCCCAATAGCTTCTGTTTGACTAAAGCATCTCCCAGCGAGGCCTCCAGTCTGGATTGAGAGCCACCGGGAGGTGTCCTGCTCCCCTTGGGCTCTTGTTTCAATGGTTATTGGGACCAATGATGTCACCTAGGTAGAAAATGGAGACGAATTCTCTGACCTATGTCATACAGAAGGTCAGATTCGATGATCCAGCTTTAGGCTGCATTAATCTACTGAGGCGTGGATTTGCATTCAAGATGCTTGATGCTGCTGTCTACAGACCAGAAGGGGAAGCCCCCATCTAAAGAGGATTCAGCGTTAAGAGAGGCACATCGGCCCAGGAACCAATCCAACCCGAGGGGGTGGTGCGGGATGGGGGGGCGGCTCTCCCCTCCCCGCTGCCAGCTGAATCTCTGTGCCAAAGCAAGAGGCGCTGCCATGGGAAATGAAACTGACTTGAAAGAAGAATATGGGTGGCTGTGGGTGTGATAAGCATCGGGGAAGTAGCGTTACAGTAAAAGAAAGAGCGCCGGGTTACTCAGCGCTGCAAACCCACAGGCCGGGGGGGTGGGGGGGTAGCAGGCACCTACAGGTGGGATATTTATAACAATGAAATGGCAAAATTCAGAGCCCGCAAGTGGGAAGAGAAAAAAATAATCAAAGCAAGATGGGTCTTGTTTGTGTAGAGAATGACTGAGATCTGTGAGTGGCAGCATGGTCCGCTGGGTGATGGGCTGGGAGTCAGGCACTCCCCAGCACTGGGAAGGGAGGGGCATGGGATCTAGTGTTTATAGCAAGGGGGGGGCCGGGAGTCAGGACTCCTGGGTTCCATCCTGGCTGGGGGGAGAGTGGGGTCGAGGGTTTAGAACAGGGGGCTGGGAGTCAGGACTCCTGGGTTCCATCCTGGCTGGGGGGAGAGTGGGGACTAGTGGTTAGCGTGGGGTGGCTGAGAGTCAGGATGCCTGAGTTCTATCCTGGCTGTGAGAAGGGACTAGTGGTTAGACTGGGGGGCTGGGAATCAGGATGCCTGGGTTCTTCACTCACTGTGTGACCTTGGACTTCCCCTCTCTGTGCCTCAGTTTTCCCAGCTGTGACCTGGAGAGAACCTGGTCTATCTCCCAGGGGAGCTGTGGTATCTATGTGCTGAAGCTGGCATTGTGAGTCCTGGCACGAGGGCAACATGCCACATACTGGTGACACACCCTTGAGCATGCTGGGCTGGGGGGGGCTTGGGTTGCCACTGGCTGGTTTTTGCTCTGTCTGGCCAGTTTTTCTACTGCCCTGCCGGTTGCCAGTGAAAAGGGGTAAGGTGCCGGGTGTTTTGCTACATACACATGACAATCGGCCTCACATGTCGCAGCTGGGAGCAGGCCAGGCCCGCATCTGCTGTTTCCGAAACCACAGCGACTCCTGGGAGCAGCTGGGAAGTGGGACAGACCCATCCCCTGAGGGTGAGCCTCACCAGCCAGAAAGGGAAGGGAAGGAGCAAGGTGGGGGAGACTGGGGCTCCTGAGAGGGGACAATAGAGGGGGTCCTGGAACCGTGTTGTCATGGGTCTCAATGCCAGCCGTAGAAAAGCTGATGCAGGGCCAGCCCTAAACCAAATGGTCCCCCAGGAGAGGAGTGTCTTTGGTGCCGCTCTCCCCCCCACCCCCCGCCATTTGTTGAACTTTTGAATCCCTTATTTTTTATTGCATTGGGATCCCCTTTCACACCGTTGCTGCACGATTTATCCCGGCCGTAGCAGACGATACATTTGCATGCAAGAATCTGTAAACAACAAAAACAGCATCCCCAGCCCGACGCCCCACAAGCCCGGCCACCGTGTTCCATTAAATAAAACCAGGGACTTCAACACGCGCTCGGCGGTGGAATCCCAGAGTCCTCCTCAAGGAGGGGGCATTTACTAACAAAAGCAGCCTCCCAGCTCGCGTTCCACTTTGTCTCTCTTGTTACCACCCAGCCACCACACAGCGACGGCTAGTGGCTGAATAAGGTACTGCAGGCAAACGCCATAGCACGTTGCAAGCTTCTGTCGAGGATAGGGCATGACGGGGGCCCAGTAGCGGGAGTCACCTGCCCCTAAATCCGGCCCTGAAATGATGCCGAGGGTCAGCGTGGTGCCAGGCCGCAAAACTCACAGTTATGCAGATCTAGTGACCCAAGCTGGAGAGCCGGACCTGTGGCCTGGCCCTGAGTTGGTGCCCAGTGGCACTGAGATGGCTGCCCTGTTTGTGGCATTAAGGGAAGGGAAGATGAATTTCCTTTACCGGGACAGCCAGGGCTGGGAGAGGGGGCAGAGTAGGCAACACAAGCCCATGCATGAAGCCCAGGGAAACGCAGCCAGACTGAGGCCTGGCCACGGCTCTCTCGGGCCACACAGAACATCGATGGTGCCGAGGAGCCGGCGGGGCTCACTGCAGACTCCTGCGGCTCCTCCATCGCTCGTGGGGCTTTCGTGCTTCTCCTTCTGCTGCACGCGGGCTCTTGCTGCAGCCTCGATGGCCTGTGGCTGCCTCGACCTACTTTAGGCACCGGCGGGTTTGTCGGCAGAAGCAGAACCACGGGCTGTGGGTGATTCTGCGAATCCCTTATCTCGGCCGTGCCCGTGATGGAGTAGGCCTCACTGATCGCGCTGCCTCCTGGCTGTTTGCGGCGCTCTCGAGCTGCTGCTGTAGCGAGAAGGGGAAGATGGATCTTCAAGATAAGGGGCAAGAGAGAGAGAGCCGCTCAGCTCATTAATGCTCCATCGGGGTTTTACCAGAGCGTGGGGCTGTGAACTCTGGCGTCCTGCCTGTGTTCACATCTGGTCACACAACGTTTCCCCCTGAGCCTTGAGTCCTCTTCAGTTCCTGTCCTCAACAGTGGTGCTGCGTTGCCGGGTGCCAGCCTACAGCTGCTAGGTCCCACCCCAGAGGCAGCTGCATATCAGCCCTTGGCGGTGCAATCCCTGTGCAGTGTTGTTGTGTGGCTGCTGGACAGCTGCCACACCAACCCGCGGACCCAGAAGCAGATACTTCTCAGTGGCATATAAACCGACTCCCACCCCAAACTAACCACTAGACAGCACTCCCGCCCAGAGCCTGGGCTAGAGCCCAGGTGTCCTGACTCTCAGACTCCCACCACTCCCCTGCTCTAGCCTCTAGACCCCACTCCCCTTCTTGAGCCAGGGACAGAACCCAGAGTCTTGGCTCCTAGCCCCTCCTTCTCTGACCACTAGACCCACTGCCCTCCCACAGCTGGGAAGAGAACACAGGTGTCCTGATTGCCATATCCCCTGCCGTACTGCACAGGGCCCTGGATTCCCCCAGTTCCCGGTGCAGTGTGGGGCCTGCTGTGAGTCAGGGCCAGGCAGGCTTCTCCCCTAGCAACTTTCTGGAGAGGAAATTGACAGGGCAGGGGCCTTTTGGGGCCATGGACATCACGGGGGTGGGGATGGGGGTGGAAGAGAGACTATACAGCTCCGCGGCTGCGATGATATCTGGCCGCTGTGCTTGAAAACAGCCTGCTGGGGCTGCTCTTATCTGTGCTGGAGTAGGGGTGGGGGAGGGGAGCCGGGTTTCCGAGCACAAATGCTCTAAACAGGAAGTTTACTCTCCTCAAAGGGAAAGCGGCTAGATCAGGGCAAGAGCAACTGGGCGGCCACGGAGATTTCAGATGCTCCCTGACGGGTGGAATCTTCCTTCTGCTGGTGGCTCCCACATTGGTGGGGGGTGTCCCTGAGGCCAAGTCCCTGGGGTGAGGCCCTAAGGCCCACAGGCGTTAGATGCCTACGTACCCGTGAGGCTCTGCGACTAAGAGCCCACAGCACGACGCGGATGCTGCCTTGCTCACGACTGTGTTGCAAGGGGAAGGCACATGGGCGCAGCCCACTGTCGAACGGTCCCCAGCCTGCAAGACAGTGTAGGAAACCAGCTGTGAGTGTATGTGTGTCCGTGTCCTTGCTGCCCCCTACTGGAGGGATTTAGGCCTGGGGTAGTGGGGTGGGTGGGGGTGGGTGTAAACCGCTGCCCTCTACTGGAAAGGAATGAGAACAGCTCACCTGTGTGCGACAGGTAGGGCCCTACCAAATTCACGGTCAACTTCACGGTCCTAGGATTTTAACAATCGTAAATTTCATGATTTCAGCTATTTAAAGCTGAAATTTCATGGTGGTGCAATTGTAGGGATCCTGACCCAAAAAGGAGTTGGGGGGGGGGGGTCGCAAGGTTATTGTTGGGGGGGGGTGATACTGCTCCCCTTGCCTCTGCGCTGCTGCTGGCGAGGTGCTGCCCTCAGAGGGGGGCAGCCGGCCAGCAGCCGCTGCTCTCCGGCCGCCCAGCTCTGAAGGCCGCGCAGAAGTAAGGGTGGCCATACCGCGATCCCCCTAAAATAACCTTGTGCCCTGCCACTCCCTTGTGGGTCAGGACCCCCAGTTTGAGAAACGCTGATCTTGCCCGTGAAGTCTGTACAGTGTAGGGTAAAAGCGCACGAAAGACCAGCTTTCAAGAGGGGAAGACCAGACTTCACGGTCCGTGACGCGTTTTCATGGCCGTGAATTTGGTAGGGCCCTAGCCATAGGGTCGGTGCTGCTAAGCGCTTCCCCTTTAGCTTGTTTGGCAGGAGCTGGGGCTTTTGCAAAAAGAGGAGCTGGGCTGGGTTCCAGCCCGGCAGCCGCTGGGAAGTTCTGAGCATGCTTTGCCGGTATTTTAGTGACTGACTGGCACCTCTCTTCCTGCAAGGAAATTCCCTGAGTGCCCCAGGTTAAACGAAACAAAGTAGCAGCAAATGCCACCAGCACCAAGTACCTTCCCTGCTCTGTCAGGGCCCCATTTCCACCTCTCTTTGTCTGTCCATCCGTCCACTGGCCTGTCTGCCTCTTTCTCTATCTCGCCCTCTCGCTGTCTATCCATTCTAGCTGTCTATCTATCTAGCCATCCATTTGTCTGTTCATCCCGCTCACTATTCACCCGCCCCTCTAAGCTGCCTGAGGAGAGGGGGCATTTTCAGAGGTACGGACTGGGACACGGGCCCCCCCCCCCCCTCCAAAAGCAAGAACAAGACACTATCATCTCCCTCTTCACGCCATATCCTTGACAGAGGCTTGCAACGTGCTGTGGCCCTCGTGATGCACTTACCTACAGTACCTCATTCAGCCACTAGCAGTTGCTGTGTGGTAACAAAGGAGACAAAGGTGGAACTCAAGCTGTGCTGATTCCACAGCCGAGCACATGTGGAAGTCCCTGGCTTTATTTAATGTAACAGGGTGGCTGTCAGCAGCGGGTTTGAACCCAGGAGCTCTGAGTATGAAAGCATGCGGGTCTACAGGTCATCGTCCTCCAGGAGTGGCATGGCCACTAGAGGGTGCCGGAGGACCCTGCTGATTTACCCTGCCATACATTAAGTCCCTCCTCCCGCACATCCCGCTGTGTGAGTTCTGCTCAGATCCAGGTACTCACGTGCCCTGGGAGGGAGCAACACAGCTGCTCCTCCCCAGGTTGCAAGTTTAGACGCCAAAATCATTTTTAAGCTGCGTACGACCCTGGAGATTTAAATGTGCAGGAAGCGGTGGGGGGGCTTTCATAGACACCGACTCTGTGGGTGCTCCGGGGCTCAAGCATCCATGGGGGAAAAACATGGGTGCTCAGCACATACCAGCCACATTCGGTGGGGCCACCGATCAGCTGTTTGGCAGCTGGCGGGAGGCGCTCAGGGAAGGGCAGAGAGCAGCAAGCAGCGGGCAGGGGGACCCCTCGGGGAAGGGGGAGGAGCGAGGGTGGGGCCTCACGGGAAGGGGCGGAGTGGGGGCAGGGCCTCGGGGCAGAGCGGCAGGTGAAGCACCCCCCAGGAAAAATAAAATTCAGCACCTGTGGCGTCTTTGCCAGGGACTCAGTGGCACTCGACACAGCCCCCCTTGCTTAAGGGCTCCTGAGGGCCTAAGTGACATCAAGGCTCTGTAAAGGAGCCTTGACAAGGGTCAAGCCACCTCCCGGACAATGCTGCCTCCCTGGGTGGTGCTGAGCTGGTGGAGGGGAGGACTCAGGGGCGTGGCTTTTCTCTGCTTCTTATAGGAGGCCATTGTGGGGAGTGATGATCATGAGTTAGAGCAGCCCTGAGGCTGCTCTAACTTAGACCAAGTACCAGCCACAGCCTAAAGATTAGAGGGGTCAACAGTGTCTCAGGGATTCCTTGTACTCCTGTTTGTGTCCCTCTGTCCCTTGCCCTATAGTTAGATTGTCAGCTCTCTGGGGGCAGGGACTGTGTCTGTAGACGGGGGTCCTGAGCCATGACTGGGGCTCTGAGGTGCTACCGTAATATACCTAATAAATAATGTACAGTGCCTAGCACAGTGAGGTCCTGGGCTGTGATGAGAGTGCGTGGGTGCTACCGTAATACACCTAATAAATAATGTACAGCGCCTAGCACCTCGGGGTGTTCTGGTCCATGGCTGCCACTCCTAGGCGCTATGATAATACAATCAACAAGTAGGGCACTCACAGATGGCTTAAAGCCTTCTTAACCCTCCACAAAGCCCAGGACCAGCGAAACCAAGAAGCAGCCTCCTAGGGCTGTTTGCAGGGGTGGATATAGCGGCCACCGTCCTCCCGGCTCAGCGATCCCCACCGTCCCAGCCTTCGGTAAGCTCGTGCTGGCTCCTCGCTGCAGCCTTCAGAGCTGGCAATCTGCGCTTTGCAATAGTGAAAGTAGCACGCAGCCCCCTCCAGCTATGAGTCAGGATCCTAGAGATGGATATTTTTAACAGTTGTGCAATTCGTGCCTGGGATCTTGTGAGGTGCAGCTACAAAGCCCGCCTCCCTCCCTCCCCCCTGCTTGCCCTGCCAACGGCTGCCCCTCCCACAGCAGGGCCTGTCTTTCAAAGGCAAGAGGTGGGAGGGTGTGGTCAGGGCCGCGCGCCGGAGTCTCGTCTTGAGGTGAGTCAGGCTTTTTCTTCTGGTTTAGGAAAAGGGAAAAGCTTTGTCATTTGACAACGGAAGGTTTTTCTTACTTCGCTGCAAAGCTTTCGGCCTGCCAAGTTGTTGCAACCTATTGAAAGCAGGACTCTCACCCAGACCCATGAGAGCAAGAGGAGACGGATGCAATGCCTTCCACAGACCACTAGTAGGCGCTATAGCCAATGGAGGCAAGGTGCATTGCGTCAATGCCAGACCTCTGGGGGGCACTAGAGGGCACTGTCGGGTAAGAGGAACCGGGCAAAGTGGGATGGGAGCTGGTGAAAAGGTTTCCATCAAAAACTTTTTTTCTTTTCTTTATTTTGCAATTTTCGCCCTAACATTTTTCTCATTTTTGACACCCTTTCCCCCCTCCCTCCTTTTTAATGCACATCTCGCCCTAATTTTTCTGCAAATTGCCCACATTTTTGACACAGCTTTTTGTCCATAGTTTGGTGAGAAAAAATGTAATGGGGGGGAGGGAAATTGGGGTAGGGGGGTTGTTTAAAAAATGGCCTGGGCTGTTTTTAATAACTTTTAAAACTGGTTTTTAAAAAATGGAATTTGTTCAGGGTTTTTTTTGTCAAACATTTTTTTGAAACTGCTTGGGAAATTGAAAAAAGAAAATGTCCCCTCCCCCCCCCCCCCCCCCCCGCCAAATTTCCCACAAAAAACAATTGGCGTGTTTTGGAGGGGAGACGTTTGCCCTGAACTGCTGGAGTGGTCTAAAATAGTGGATGGGCGAGAGACAAATGCTTCTTTGGAGATTCAGAGGGTAGGATGCAGGCAGTAACCGTTTACACAGGAATCTGTTGCCCCGTGCTGAGATGCAGCCAGCTCTGGGCTGGGGTGTGGGGGCTGTTTTATACAGGGATCCATTGCCCGACACTGAAATGCAGCCACTTCTGGAGTGAGGAGCTTGGGCTGTATATAGGGATCCTTCTCTTTAACTACTAAAATAATGGATGGTACAGAGAAAGCTGCTCCTGTTTTCACTTTCTGGTGATATAAAAACAAGCAGGGAACTAATAAAATGGAAAGGTGGCGCATTTAAAATGAATCACAGAAAATTCTTTTTTTACACAACAGAATGTTAATCTGTGGAACTCTCTGCCACTTGATGTCATTGTGATACACTTGGCACTGAGATGCAGCCACCTCTGGGGTGAGATGCAGCAGCTATTTATACTGGAATCCCTTGCACCGCACAGAGTTGCAGCTGTAGCTGGGGTGGGATGCAGCATTGTTTGGACAGGGATTCCCTCGTCTGACCCTGAGATGCAGCTGCCTCTGAGATGGGGCATGACAGCTGTTCATCCATGGATCCTTCTCCCAATGCTGAGATGCAGCTGCCTCCCAGGTGAGGCACAGCGGCTGTTTATACAGGAATCCCCCACCTGCTGCTCAAGTGCACCCACCTCTGGGGTGTGGCATGGGGGCTGTTTATACAGGGATACCTCATCTGATGCTGAGATGCAGCTGGCTCTGAGGTGGAGTGCAGCAGCTGTTTATACAGCCACACAGCAGCAGTTTAGCATCACCTAGGGCAGGGGCGGGCAAACTTTTTGGCCTGAAGGCCACATTGGGTTTCCGAAATTGTATGGAGGGCCGGTTAGGGGAGGCTGTGCCCTCTCCCCCGTCCAACCCCCCTGGTTCTCACCCCCTGACCAGCCCCCCCCCGGGGCTCCAGCCCCATCCAATCCCCCCTGTTCCCTGTCCCCTGATGGCCCCCCCCCGGGACCCCTGCCCCATTCACCCCTCCCTGTCCCCTGCCCGCCCCCTGCCACCCCATCCAACCCCTCCTCTCATTCCTGACTGCCCCCCGGGGACCCCTGCCCCATCCAACCACCCCTTCTCCTTGGCTGCCCCCGGAACCCCTGCCTCTGACTGCCCCCCGCCACCCCATCCAACCCCCCCTTCTCCTTCCTGACTGCCCTCCTGGGACCCCCTTCCCCCATTCAACCCCCCTGTTCCCCGCCCTCTGACTGCCCCGCCCCCGTATCCACACCCCCACCCCCTGACCATCACCCTGAACTCCCCTGCCCTCTATCCAACCCCCCCCCCCCCCGCTCCCTGCCCCCTTACCGCGCTGCCTGGAGCACCAGGACAGGCAGCCGCGCCGCCCGGCTGGAGCCAGCCACGCCACCGCGCAGCACAGAGCACCGGGTCAGGCCGCGGCTCTGCAGCTGTGCTGCCCGGCAAGACCTCACAGCCCCTCTGCCCAGGGCAGCAGGGGAGGGGCCGGGGGCGAGCCTCCGGGCCAGGAGCTCAGGGGAAGGGCGGGAGGGTCCTGCGGGCCGTCGTTTGCCCACCTCTGACCTAGGGCTGAACGCACCCATCGTGTGACTTCAGACCCGAAGAAGAGCTCTATGTGGCTTGAAAGCTTGGCTTTCTCGCCAAGAGCAGTTGCTCCAGTCAAAGATGTTACCTCACCCGCCTTGTCTCTCTTCTGCAGAGCTGTCAGGATACCTTGTACCTGGGCCTCAGCTCCAGCAGAGGGCACTCCTGTTCCACAGTTAGAGCGCAAAAGCCGTCAGTGGCCTACTGTGCCGGGCACAGGGGGATTTCCCAGCTCTGCCGGGGGGGGCCTCAGTCCCGACCTGCAGCCCCTGCTGTCCCATCCCTGGCCTGCTCTTGTCCTGAATTGTCCTGAATCCGGCCCAACTAAGCACCACTTTTATGGCTTTATGGCTTACAACTTAGGAAGTAGCAACAAAACTTTTCTCTGTGACACCGGACAGGATTCCAAGCCAGGCTGCTAAAGGGGGGAGGCCGGCGTAGGAAACCCTTTTCTCTTCGGAGCAAAATGGGCAAAGGGAAGGATCTAAAGCCCGCGGGGTTTGTGACATGCTCAGTGCTAACACAGTGTAGAGGGCCTGGGGCGGGGAAGGGAGAGCTCAGTGGTTTGAGCATTGGCCTGCTAAATGCAGGGTTGTGAGTTCAAGCCTTGAGGGGGCCATTTAGGGATCGGGGCAAAAATTGGGGATCGGTCCTGCTTTGAGCAGGGGTTTGGACTAGATGACTTCCTGAGGTCCCTTCCAACCCTGATATTCCCGGAAGTCACCTACTACAGGACAGGCCTAACAAAGAAAATAACAGAACGCCGTCACCCTTCAGCCCCCAACTAAAACCCCTCCAACGCATTATTAAGGATCTACAACCTATCCTGAAGGATGACCCATCACTCTGACAAATCTTGGGAGACAGGCCAGTCCTTGCCTACAGACAGCCCCCCAACCTGAAGCGAATACTCACCAGCAACCACACACCACACAACAGAACCACTAACCCAGGAACCTATCCTTGCAACAAAGCCTGTTGCCAACTGTGCCCACAGATCTATTCAGGGGACACCAGGGCCTAATCACATCAGCCACACTATCAGAGGCTCATTCAGCTGCACATCAATCAATGTGATCTATGCCATCAAGTGCCAGCAATGCCCCTCTGCCATGTACATTGGCCAAACTGGACAGTCTCTACGTAAAAGAATAAATGGACACAAATCAGATGTCAAGAATTACAACATTCATAAACCAGTCGGAGAACACTTCAATCTCTCTGGTCACGCGATTACAGATATGAAAGTTGCGATATTACAACAGAAAAACTTCAAATCCAGACTCCAGTGAGAGACTGTTGAATTGGAATTCATTTGCAAATTGGATACAATTAACTTAGGCTTGAATACAGACTGGGAATGGCTAAGTCATTATGCAAGGTAACCTATTTCCCCTTGTTTTTTGCTAACCACCACCGCCCCACCCCCCCACCTCCTGCGTTCCTCAGACGTTCTTGTTAAACCCTGGATTTGTGTTGGAAATGGCCCACCTTGATTATCGTAAACATTGTAAGGAGAAAGAAAAGAAGGACTTGTGGCACCTTAGAGACTAACCAATTTATTTGAGCATAAGCTTTCATGAGCTACAGCTCACTTCATCGGATGCAGACTGTGGAAAGTGTAGAAGATCAGTATGCATCCGATGAAGTGAGCTGTAACTCACGAAAGCTTATGCTCAAATAAATTGGTTAGTCTCTAAGGTGCCACAAGTACTCCTTTTCTTTCTCCTTACAATGTGTATGATAATCAAGGTGGGCCATTTTCAGCACAAATCCAGGTTTTCTCCCCCCCCCCCACACACACACACAAACCCACTCTCCTGTTGGTAATAGCTTATCTAAAGTGATCACTCTCCTTACAATGTGTATGATAATCAAGGTGGGCCATTTCCAGCATAAATCCAGGTTTTCTCCCCCCAGCCACACAAACCCACTCTCCTGTTGGTAATAGCTTATCTAAAGTGATCACTCTCCTTCCAATGTGTATGATAATCCACCTTGATTATCATACACATTGTAAGGAGAGTGATCACTTTAGATAAGCTATTACCAGCAGGAGATTGGGGTAGGGGGAGAGAAAACCTTTTGTAGTGATAAACACCCATTTTTTCTTGGTTGTATGTATGTATATAAACATCTTCTGTATTTTCCACTGTATGCATCCGATGAAGTGAACTGTAGCTCACGAAAGCTTATGCTCAAATAAATTGGTTAGTCTCTAAGGTGCCACAAGTCCTCCTGTTCTTTCTGATATTCTATGATTCTCTGAAATGCTGCAGTCAGGAGGGGGAGATATGAGAGGCAGGTAATTCCACCAGGGACCACAAGGGGGCGCTTCTTGTAAGGTCACTGTTGGCTACTGGGCTAGGTGGACCATTGGTCTGATCCACCAGACAGCTCCTGTTGCCATGGCACAGGGGTTTTCAAACTGGGGGGTTGGGACTCCTGAGGGGGCCATGAGGCTATTAAATGGGGGGTCACGAGCTGTCAGCCTCCACCCCCAACCTCCGCTTTGCCTCCAGCATTTATCATGGTGTTAAATATATAAAAACATGTTTTTATTTATAAGGGGCGGAGGGGGGTCGCACTCAGAGGCTTGCTGTGTGAAAGGGGTCACCAGAACAAAAGTCTGAGAACTCCTGCTATGGCAGGAGTCACTTGGTGGCACCCTTGCGTGTCTTTTTTCTGAGCGTGCAATCAAGTTTTCAGTCTTTGAAGACGGGCTGCGTTGTTAGTCTTGTGACATTTCTCTAGGGGGGAGCTGTTGCAGACAGCTGGGGAGTTTGCTCTTTGCCTGAATAATAACAATTACTATTATTTATTATGTTATTATTAATTACGATCCAGCAGTTATCTAGTGTTTTTCATCAGTAGATCTCAAAGCACTTCTCTGTATGCAAAAGTGGTGTCTCTTTAACTACAGCAGACTATAGTTACTGATACAACCCTGCCCCCACATCGTGCCCACACAGTGACATCAGTGTAAAGGTGCTTGTACCAGTTTAGTTTATTCCTAAATGGGACGGGGTAGGAAATACCTTTATAGCAGTATATCTCCAGCCATACTTAGGGGTTTAAATGGATCCATCGGTTTCAAGGCCAGAAGGGACCGTTAGATCATCCAAGCTGGTATCCTGTGTAACACAGGCCAGAGAAGAACACCCAGCCCCACTGGGTTGAGCCCAGTAACTTGTATATTTGGCTAAAGCATCTTCTAGAAAGGGACGGAGTCTTGATCTGAAGCTCTCCAGCGGTAGAAAACCCCCCATTTCCCTTGGCAGTTTGTTCCACTGGTTAATCACATGCCTTGTAAAAATGTGCCTTGTTTTAACTGGAACTTATCTGCCGTCAACATCCAGCCATTGGGTCTTGTTCTGCCATACCAGTAAACAAATCACACCCCTACCCCTTTCGCAGCACAGCCTTATGGGTAGGGCTCTGGACGGGGACTCACGAGACCTGGGTTCTCTTCCCTGCTCAGCCCCTGGCCTGCTAGGTGACCTTGGGCAGGTCATTTTCCCACCCTGTGCCTCAGTTTCCCCATCTGTAAAATAGGGATAATGATACTGGTCTCCTGGGTAAAGCACTTTGAGAGCTAACGATGATAAGAGCTAGGGATTATTGGTCGATGTTTGTATAGGGACAGCACAGTGAGGTGGTGGGCCTCTCAGGTGCGACCGTAATACACCTAATAACGTACAGCGCCCAGCACAATGGGGTCCTGCTCCATGACTGGGGCTCCTAGGCACTACCGTAATATACCTAATAAATAATGTGCACACAGTGGGGTCCTGCTCCCATGTTTAAGGCAGATGAATTCAAACTGGACCAGATGCGGAGAAGGGCTGCTAGGCTGATGAGAGGAATGGAGAAGCTACCTGACAAAAAGAAACTGAGGGCACTTGGCTTGTTTAACCAAACCAAGGCCGAGAGGAGATCTGATTGCTCTGTATCAATAAGTCAGATGGATAAACACCGGGTGAAAGTTATTTAGGCCTGAAATTAGGCAAAGGTTTTTAACCATCAGAGGAGTGGACCACCTCCCAAAGTGAACAGTGGAGTGGAACAAACCGAACTGGCTTCATGACTGAGCTGGCGGGGATGATCTGATGCGGTCACCTCCAAGGGCGTACGGTGGGGAGCGTTCTGAGTTATTCCACAGGATTCTTTCCCAGGTGTCTGCCTGGTGGATCTCGGTCACGTGCTCAGGGTCCAACTGATCATCACATTTGGGGTGAGGCAGGAATTCCTCCCCCAGATTGGCAGAGACCCGGGCGGGTTTTTGCCTTCCTCTGCAGCATGGGACACGGGTCACTTGCTGGTTTGAACTCGTGTAAATGGTGGCTGCTCTGTAACTGAAGTCTTTGCATCAAGAGTTGAGGGGATCATTAACCCACCCGGAGGTTAAGGGCCTGCTACAGGAGTGGGTGTGTGAGGGTCTGTGGCCTGCGCTGTGCAGAGGGGTCAGACTAGATGATCGTGATGGTCCCTTCTGGCCTTAAACTTTATATGTCTATGAGACTGGGCTCCGAGGTGCTACCATAACACACCTAATAAATAATGTACAGCGCCCAGCACAAAAGGGTCCTGGTCCATCAGTTGGGCTTCTAGGTGCTACCATAATATACCTGTATGGGTACAAAATCATTGTGTAGCCCAGGCCTTAAATCTTCTTCCCTAGAGTCCATGCTGGATAACTTCATGGGGATCAGGCACTGGTGCTTGGGCTGAAATCTCAGACTGGGCTTGGCGCTGTTTGCGCCCACCTCTGTCCAAGGACTGGCTCCTAGAGCGTCAATAAACAAGCTGCATTAAGTGCATACCTAGAATCCCACTGGGGAGGGGTGTGCCTTGCACCAGTAAAATGATCATCCAGGGGTTAACTGGTTGACCCAAAGTATTATGGGTTAGCACCATGCTCCACCCCTCCCTTTGTTCCACCACACCCGCCCAAAGCATCGAGTTCCCCGCCTGCAATTCCTGTGCATGGACTTATTTTGCGTTGCATTGAGCAGTCCCGTCACAAACCTGATGAAGAGGAAATGTGAGAATGGCCTCTCTGGGGCAAACAGAGGAAGTTAGGGTAGCAAATGGGGACTGGTGCCAATATATTGAATGGCTGAGCCACTGTTTGTGCAAATGAGATTATAGGAAAGGACAAACAAAAAGTGTTTGTAGCAGTGAACGGAGTGCTGGCAGCCAGGAGACCTGGTTGCACTCTGGAAGGGGAGGGGTATCTAATGGTTAGAGGAGGGAGGCCTGGGAGCTGGGACTACTGGGTACTATCCCCAGCTCTGGGAGGGGAGGGGAGTCTAGTGGTGAAAGTAGGGGGGGGCTGGGAGTCAGGATGCTTGGGATCCATTCCTAGCCCTGGAAGGGGAGTGGTATCTAATGTTTAGAGCAGGGGTGCTGTGAGCTAGATCTCCTGGGTTCCATTCCCAGCTTTGGGAGGGGCATGGGGTGGGGGGCTGGGAGTTTGGGATCCATTCTGGGTGGGGAGCTTTGGAGTTTGCTACACACCCAGAACCCCTGCCCGGTCTAAAAGTTGGGAGGATCCGCAAAAGATCGTAAGGGTGCATGTGCTACCCCTTGGTTTCAGTGCTACATCCTGGAATCCATGGCACCTACCCATCGCTGCGTGCCAGCCAGCCAGATCGCGTCCCCTGGGTTTTGCAGCTATGCCAGGGCCTTCCCCCTCCATCGCTCCCACTATCAGCCCCTTACGTCGGCCCACCACAAATTTGGGTTCTGAGATTAAGAAGCACGCACAGCCGGGTTACTGCAGCTGAGGCTGGCAGTTCATCCGGGAGGCCGAGGGCAGGGCCTGAGAGCTGGAAAAGTACCGCAGCACACGTGACAGTAAGATAGCCGGGCAGCCGTGTCCAGCTCCGAGCCCCAGACCACCTGCTCCAGGGGGCAGGGGTTGGCAGTCTGCACTCCTTAGCTCTGTTCCCAGCTCTGGGAGAGGAGTGGGGTCTAGTGGGATAGACGAAGGGTGTTGTTGAGTCAGGACTCCGGGGTTCTATTCCTCACTCTGCCAGGGATTCACTCAGGCAAGCTCCTTCCTGGCTGTGTGCCTCAGTTTCCCCATCTGGAAGGCTGGAGTGATAATACCCACCCTGTGGGGGAGGGGCGGGTTTAGTCTGTCTTTTCAGTGCTCTGCACCCCTCAGCTGGACGGCGCTGTGGCTGGGCCAGGCGCTGGCTGCAATGCCAGCTGCCGGTGCCACCCTGGGATCTCAGCAACAAGGAAGAGAAGCAGTGCCAGGCTGCGAAGTCGTGATCAGGATGCCTGGAGTCTTCTACAGACTGGTCTCAATGCCTTCTGGTTACCTACTGAGCAGGGCTGGTGCCACAGGGGGGAAGGACGGGACAGTGGGTGGGGGGCTCACCCGGCTCTTTGGAGCTGTCGGTTTGATTCCTAGTGCCCCTGCTGACTCCCTGGGTGAGTGGCTCGGGACCTCAGTTTCCCCATAGCTAAAGCAGGGGTAATGCCCTAGCCCTGCTGGGCATGTTAATAGCAAGGTGCAGGGCATGCGAGTTGTTGATTGTTTGTTTATATTTTCCGACACGTACACTCCCCACCCAAGCTCAGGGCCCCAAACAGCTCTGACCTCAGCTTCCTCTGTCTTTAAATAGGCCAGGGCCAGAAGCATGCACCTGAGCTGTGGCCTGATGGGCAGAGATAAGCACGGCCCCCGGTGCCGAAAGCCCCCGGCCTGCTCCGTTCTGAGAATCCCGACCGCAGCCCGGGGGCCAGGTCCGAAGATGGAATTTTTCACCCAAAAGCCCCTCTCCCCACCCCCTCTTTCCGACTCCCCCTTGCCTTCTGAGAACAGCTTCCTCTCCCATGCATCCGCCTCAGCCGAACTTCGGGCGGGACCGTCAGACCCAGAGCTTCACTCTCTGCCTGCCCGGCTCTCTGCAGGCCGGGTTTGCCGGAGCAAGCGGCGGGTTTGAAATACAGGCAGGGGTTACGGGGGGAACTAATGAGATTTAGCAAAACTGGAAAGGAGGGAGTGGTTGTAGTGGGTAGAGCAGGGGGTGCTGGGAGTCAGGACTCCTGGGTTCTGTCCCCAGCTGTGGGAGGGGAGTGAGGTCTAGTGGTTAGAGCAGAGGGGCTGGGAGTCAGGACTCCTGGGTTCTGTCCCCAGCTGTGGGAGGGGAGTGAGGTCTAGTGGTTAGAGCAGAGGGGCTGGGAGTCAGGACTCCTGGGTTCTGGTCCCAGCTATGGGAGGGGAGTTGGGTCTAGTGGTTAGAGCAGAGGGGCTGGGAGTCAGGACTCCTGGGTTCTGGTCCCAGCTATGGGAGGAGAGTTGGGTCTAGTGGTTAGAGCAAAGGGGCTGGGAGTCAGGACTCCTGGGTTCTGGTCCCAGCTGTGGGAGGGAACCAGTTTGAGATTCATTGGACTGTGTGAGCAAGAGAGGTGCTTCCTAACCCCCTGCCCCAGGACTCAGCCAGCCAGATTGCGTGACGTCACCCAGCCCATTAGAAAGTCGGCGGCTATGTGTTGGTGCATTTAATTCACTCGCAGTTCCCAAACTTTTTCCTCCCGAGGATCCCTTTGGCATCTGACTGACTTTCCTTCCCAGTACAGTGCTACCAGAACACCCCCGCCGGCGAGAGAAGGCCCCTCCAATGAGACCTCTCACGCTCGGTGCGTGCGAGGTCACAGTGTGTGGAAGGCACCATTTAAGAACAAAATGGCGTCCGCCATGCACCAGACTCGCTGGAACACTGTTCTGATGCAGTCCGGCCCTGGCTCAAGAGACGGACCCCTGCATAACCCAGGGGGGACCCCCACTTTGGGAACCACTGGATTAAATAATTAGAGTCATTGGGTCACAGAGAGGAGACCGAGAATGACTCTCTAGACTGCTGGTTTGGGCACCCAGGTGGGAGACCAGGGGCCAGCCCCAGGGCGTATTGAATTAGATCCACGATGGAACAGCTTCAACAAGGGAAACTGAGGCATCCCCCCCAAATATCACATAGCTCAGGAGTTAGAGCTCAGAGACCCCCTGTTCAAACCCTTTCTCTCCTTCGGGGGGGGGGGGGAGGGGGAAGGAATTGAATCTCCCACACGGTGGGCCTTGGGCACCTAAGTCCCTTTGTGGATCTGGGTCAAATCAATGGCAGGGTGAGAACCGCAATTAGCGAGTGCTAATCACAGCAACAGCAGCCCTGCTTCCCCACCCACCCCCAGCTGCTCACCGCCTGGTTCTCATTCTTCTCAGGCTTGTTATGTTGCCAGCCTCTTACAGAAACTCATTAGCCCTCATCACAGCCAAGCTGGCAGCTACCCGAGCAGAACCGATGGGGGCGGTGGGGAGTGAACCAGCCCAGGGATTGCGTTTCCGGTCCCTAGCATGCAGCTTCGACGGGAAGAGCTGTGGCAACCAAATATGTCTGCGGAGACATATGACCCGGGGGCCACATTTCCACAGGGCTAGCTAGTAGGCCCAGGCCTTAGCTAGCTCTGCGCATTTCATGGGCTGCGGCTCAGACTGATTGCATGGCTCGGGAAAGCACAGATTGAGGGGCTAACGGCGTAACGTGTGTTCGGGCTGTGACCTCAGGACTCCTGGGTTCCAGACCCAGCTCTGGAAGGGGAGGGGGGGTCTAGTGATTCAAGCAAGGAGGTGGGACTCCTGGGTTCTGTCTGCGGGAGTGTGGTTCTGGTTTACGATCTAGTTTGGTAGAGCACTGGACTAGGAGGAGTCAGGACTCCTGGGTTCTATCTGAAGGTGCTGGGGATGAGAGTCTGCTCTAAGGATCCGAGGAAGGGAAGTGGAAGCCAGTATTCCTGGGGTCTAGCCCACAGCTCTGGGGGGCCGGGGGGGACGACGAGTGAGTTAGGGCAAGCGGATGAGGGGTCAGTGAATCAGCTCCTTGCTATGGTCTATCTCCCCAGGGAATAGGTCCGGTGGCTGTGGTGAGGCGTCACCGGGATTCCAACTCCATCTCCCTGAGACCACAACAAGAGGTCGAGTGGCTCCTCCCGCCCAGCCTGTCCCAGCAGGGGGCGCTGTAGGCAGTGGGGCAGGAGAACTGGCTGTGCAGGAAGGGGGAGCGCCCAGCCTCGCCCAGCAGGGGGCGCTGTAGGAAGTGGGGCAGGAGCCCTGGCTGTGTGGGAAAGGGGGAGCACCCAGCCTCTCCCAGCAGGGGGCGCTGTAGGAAGTGGGGCAGGAGAACTGGCTGTGTGGGAAAGGGGAGAGCCCAGCCTCGCCCAGCAGGGGGGTGCTGTAGGAAGTGGGGCAGGAGAACTGGCTGTGCGGGAAGGGGGAGCGCCCAGCCTCTCCCAGCAGGGGGCGCTGTAGGGAAGGGGCAGGAGAACTGGCTGTGTGGGAAAGGGGAGAGCCCAGCCTCGCCCAGCAGGGGGCGCTGTAGGCAGTGGGGCAGGAGCCCTGGCTGTGCAGGAAAGGGGGAGCACCCAGCCTCTCCCAGCAGGGGGCGCTGTAGGGAAGGGGCAGGAGCCCTGGCTGTTGGGGGAGCTCCCGGCTACTCCAGTCCCAGTTGCTTGCAGAGAGGAATCAGCTTCACCACCTCTGCTCTTGCATCTTACAGGACACTGACTGCGGCTGCGGTGAGACACGCTCAGTGTAGCAGGCCCTGGAGTTCACCCACAAGGAGACCCCCCGCGCCAGCTCCTAACTGCCCCTCCCACCTCAGTGCTGCCCCCTGCTGTTCCAGCAGCAGAATGCGTGACCTTGGTTTATTGTGTATTTATCACCACCCCTATTTACCCAGAATTACCATCCAGCCTGGAAACGCAGAGGGAGAAGAGTTCAGTTCCCCCCATGCTGTCCCCCCCCCAAATGATTGAAAAGAGAAAAACAACTTGGGTGGGGGAGTGAAAAATTCTCCAAATGATCATTTAGTGGAGTTTAAAATTGACCCAATTTTGGGTCGTGGGTATTTTTCTGCCTCCGTTTTCTATTCTGCGCCACCCCCTTGGAATTTTTTGATTTTTTAAAGGAGCTCTTCGAATTAACGTCTGGGTTTTCAGCAAGAAAAATTTGAGAAAAAAAGAGACAAAAATAAGATGTGAAGGGGGAAGGAAACCACAAGAGGGGAAAAAGGAAAGAAAAACTATTAAAAGGCTAATTGTTTTTTCATTTCAGCTCCCCCCACACACACACACACACCCCAAAAGGGGGGGGGGGATGCCGGAATTTTTAATCAAAAAAGCCACTTTTTAAAAATGAGCCATTTGAACCATTTCTGACCCATTCGCCTCCTTTCCTGGGCTCCAACTGCTAAGCTACCCCCTCTGGCTCAGCCAACAGGATATGATTTTTGGACCAAGATCCTAGACTTTATTAATGACGTGGCATGATGCAATCGGATCTTCATCCCCAGCCTGTTCCCTGGTCTGCCCAGGGTGTTTGATGCCGTGGGGAGCAGAATGGAACAAAGGCATCTGCCAGGCGGGCCTCAAACAACATCGGCTGCCGAAAGCATTGTGCAGTTGGGAAGAGTTGCTGTCAAAGGGGTGGGGGTACGGGTCGAGCCCCACCCCTTCCAGCTCATGGGCATTAGAGCTTTGCCATCGCCAGATGAGTAAAAGTTAAGCGGCACGCAACTCTCACAAGAGAGGTGGCCGTGTCCCCTTTTATAGGTGGGGAAACTGAGGCACAGAGGCGCTGCCCTCGCACCCAGCACTTTTGCTTCCACACTACAGCACCCAGCCAGCACTCCCGTCCCATCCCTACAGCGCCCCCCTGCTGGGAGAGGACAGAACTGGAGGAGCTGGGAGCTCTGCACGCAGCTCGCGCTCCTGAAGCATTCCTGACACTCTGATATCAAATCACGCTTACGGGCAAACACGACTACAAGCCTGATTCAAAACCCCAAACCTCCACCACGTAAGTTAAAGCAGAATTCCCCTCTCATTAGTCAGCGGCGGTAGTAGGCTGCGTGCCACTCTGGCGCCCTGTCACTAGCGGGCAGCATTGTTCCCACAGAACCATTGCGTTGCAAAGGCCTGCTGGGGACCAGACTCCCACTCATCCTGGAACTTCAGGGGAAGAGATGCTAAACCTTTCAGACTCTGTGTATTCTCCCCCTCTGCCACCAATCCGTGCATCACAGTAGTGCTTTGAGTGCCCTAGCAAAAGCAAGATCCCCAGCGTGCCAGGCACTGCACAGACACATAGCAAGAGACATGAAGATCTTACAGTCTGAGCAGCCAAGGGGACGGATTGTTCTCCCTATTCAAGAGCTGGGGAAACTGAGGCACAGAGCGGGGAAGTGCCTTGCCGAAGCAACTGAAGCCAGGAGTCTTACAGCCGAACCCGGCACTTAATCCCCGAGATCATTAATCACACAGGGAAGGAAAGGATTAAAAACCAGGGGTGAGTTGGAGCTCACATTGTCACCGCTAGGGATGTGGTTAGCTTTGTGTGGGCTGTTGTGTAGACTTCCCTTGTTATTGTTTGGGAGGGAGCGAGGAGGTGGCGCTGACGCAGAGAGAGAGAGATGCCTCTGGCCTTGAACTCACGTCAGTTTCCACCAGAGAGGATGGAAGGCTATGTGCATTTGGCACCATGACCGCATCGCCTCTCTCTGTCTCCTCCCTGCTGCACAGAGAGCTCCCCTGTGATGGGTATGCGGGGGACCTGATGTCACACCCTTGAGCTGAGCTACCAAGCGCCCCATGCTGTGATGTACCATGATGAACCACGTCCAAGCTTGAGGGCCAGGTGAGGGGACACATAGGTCATGGGTGGCACCACTCAGGAACGGTTCAAAGCAGCGTTAGGGGGCTTATTCCTTCACCACCCCGCTTCCCTGATCCTTCTTGCGGGAACAGAGAGCAACAATACCTGAAGTCCGAAGGTACAAACAACTTGATGTTTATTGGGGTGAACTTCCAGCAAGCTTAAATCCAAGTTCCTTTTTCCTTATTTTCGAATCCCAACTTACTTCCTGTTTGCCACTAATTTATATAGTAATATTCTCAGCTATATCTTAACCAATCATTTTACTGAAAGCTAGCTAACCAATCCTAACATACTGGAACCTAATTCTCAAACCAGTTATATCCCACTACCCTAATTAACTTACACCTAGCAAAACTCGTTATACAGCAGACAGAAACAGTCAGAGAACCAGCCAGATTAACAATAGAAAAGCGTCAAGTATCAGGGGGTAGCCGAGTTAGTCTGTATCCACAAAAACAACGAGGAGTCCGGCCCAAATAAATGCCCAAATAAATCTGTTACTCTTTTAGGTGCCAATAGAAAAGTGAGGGCCATAAAGATAAAGCATACAGAAATGAGGGTTTCACAACCCCAGGTCTTGCCAGACAGGATGCTATCAGACTAAGTTTTCTTTAATCATCTTTCTCTGGTGGTGATCGGCATTAGCAGGGCAGGGTTATATTCCTAACAGCCCAATAGCACCTTATTTCAACGTGACTGGTTTGGGATGTGAGGATGTGACCGTTCGCGTCCCAGCTTATGGCTGCTCCCACTGCTTGGCCAAAGGCCTTAGCTCAGGGGTGGCCAACCCGATCCTGAGAAGGAGCCAGAAGGTACCGATGTACATTGCCAAAGAGCCACAATAATACATCAGCAGCCCCATCAGCTCCCCCGGCCCCACCGCTCCCCGTGCCTCCCACCCACCAGGAGCCCCACCAATCAGCCCCTCCCCCTCCCTCCTTGCACCTCCCGATCAGCTGTTTCACGGCGTGCAGGAGGCTGGGGGTGGGCAGGGGGAGGGAGGAGCGAGGGCAGGGCAGCCTCATGGGAGGGGGTGGGGGGGTGGAGTGGGGGCAGAGCCAGGGGTTGAGCCGTGAGCACATTGGAGGGTTGGCGCCTGTAGCTCCAGCCCCGGAGTCGGTGCCTGTACAAGGAGCCGCAGATTAACTTCTGAGGAGCAGCATGGGGCTCCGGGGCCACAGGTTGGCCACCCCCGGCTTAGCCTAAGAGCCAAGCCTCAGACTCTCCTAGCGCGAGAAGGCCCATACACAGGCGGACTGTGAGTTTCCGTCTTTGTTTTATACCTCCATAACTAGCTTAGTGATAAAAATACACCTAAAGTCCTAAAGCAGAGGCCTCTGCAGACAGGCCTGAATGTCTATATCCTAACAAGCAGTCCGGCATCCAACAGCCGCCGAATGAAGAGGCATGTCTCAGCAAGAGGACAGGCTGGATCCTTTGACAGGGAGTTTCCTGCCCACCCCGAGGTGACTAGCTGAGGCCAAGGGCTGGATGGACCATAGAGGGACAACTTTCCCCCTCTTATAAGCTCGCTCCCTGGGAAGTGGTGGTGTATGTTGGCCTGGGGCAGTTGGCTGGACTAGCCCCAAAGTAGAATCAATCCCTAAATGAATTCCTGTCTCTCAGTGAGCCAGGACCTTTTGAAAAGGATTAATAAAATCCCACCAAGAGACTGGTTCTCTTGAGAGTCCCGCGTGAGGTGGATCGGCTGTCTCTAGATTCATTTCCAGCTCAACATGGTGCTGAATGTTTCCAGAGCAAGCCCATTCAGGAGCAGATGCTCCAGGGAAGATGCTCACACGATCTTGCCAGGAGACCGGGAATGCTCTCCGGTGCCACCACATCGCTTGGAGCTGGCTTAAGAGTAGGTTTCCAGACCATAACTTGGGAAATGTCTTGCATTCACCCTGACCCAAAGTCTCCTTGTTGGGTAACCTCCTATGGATGGACCATAAAAGGACCAGCAACTCTGGAAAGTCACTCAAGTTTTAATGTCGGGCAAAACCTCCAGAAGGTCGGGAGAAGTAGCCATGGGGCAGATTCTGCTCTCTTTTACCCCAGGGCGACTGTGGAGCGACTCCACAGAAAGCAATGAAGTTGCTCCAATCCGCACCAAGATAACGAGAACAATTCTGCGTCTTCCTTCAAAGGGTGAGTGGAAGAGGGCAGAGCAAAGGGCTCCTATGGGAGTTAGCTCTCTCACTCACCGTGGGATGGGGGAGACCAACATTTTCAGCAGCAGGCACTGAATTTAGCAGCCAACTGTGAAACTCAGGGCCTTGGTGTCTACGTGGTCAGCACCCACTGCTCCAGCTGAGTTCACTTCTTAAGCGTGAGGCTCAAGATTCATCCGGTTGGAGATGTAGAAGCAAAGGTACCAGTAAAAGTTTTGGCCATGTGTAGGGGAGTGAGGTCCCCCCGCTCTGGCCGTGAAGGGGTTACAAGCAGCCCTGGAGAGGGCTGTGGCTGGGTAAAAGGGATTACAAACAGCTGGGGGAAGCTGACCGTGTAGCTGACCACAGCTGTGGCCAGCTCAATCAGGGCCCAGCTGGCCCTTATAAGAGGGCTGGGGGCCAGAAGCAGAAGACTCTCTCTCTAGCTTTTGAGAGAGAAGGACCTGGCTGCCTGAGAGCTGAGCAGGGTACCTGAGGAGAGCAGTGCTGGGGAAAGGCAAGAGGAACTGGGGAGCTCCAGCCTGGTAACTCCCCAGGCTGCAGGCCTTGTGCAAGGCCTACGGAGGTACTGGGGCTGCAGAGTATAGCCTGGGGTTAGGCAGAGGCAGCTGGTCCAAACCCCCTTGCCTGTGATGAGTGGTTTACAGACTGCAGTCTGCCCCAGTGAGCGGGGGCTAGATGACTGGCAGTAGCCACTGAGGCAAGGTGGGTTTAGAGGGTTGGGGGTTCCCTGGGAGGGGAGACCCAGAGTGTTGGGACACTGCCAGGGGGCAGCACCCCAAGGTAAAGGGGCACAGGGTCCGGGAGGGACACAGGGCCAGCGGCAGGTGAGACACCGGCCTGCAGAGGGTGCTCCGAAGGCTGGAAAGAGCTAATTCCCAGACAACCAGCAGGAGGCGCTGCACCGGTGAGTCGTTGCCTCGCTACACCATGTGACAAACTTACAAAACCACATAGGCTCCATCTCCCCAGACCAATCCAGGGCTATTCATTACTGGACTTATAGTTCTTTAGATCTAAGGCCAAGCTGAATTTTCACCGACCAACAGGGGATGGGGAGAATGGAAAAAGCCACGCTGTCTAACCTAGCCTAAGGCCGGATCTGCCGGATAATTAACACAGAAAAGCAGATTCTGATCTGCCTCAACTCACATTCCTCCTTACAACAGTACGTCTGGAGCGTTGGGCCCAAAAGGATCAAAGAAGCCAGCTTATAAAATACAGTGCAAGTTCACTCAGACTCTTGAGTATAAATAGTTTATTATTGATGGACACGTCCATTTTAACTGCTGTATCAAAATAAATAAGCAATTTAAAGTGCATACTAAATATATAGTATATATATTCCAGAAGTGTTTTTACAAAAAAAGTTAGAGCATATATGACAATAATACACCTGAGTCTTAATTCTTCCCGCGCACATAATTCAGGTCTTATTTAAATAGATGAGAACAAGTTCTTTCCAGACACCAGAGAACAAGTGTCCTAAAATCAGAGGTTCTCTGCCTATGGGGTTACACCCTTTCACACTCTTTAGGATGAGAGAAAAGGGAATCCCTAGATTCTTTTTGTAAAGGATGGAAAAGGTTAAGAAACTACTCCTCTAAACTCACTCCTGACTGAGTTGAGCTTAGTACTTGTGGATTAATCCACTGGTTGGAAATAATGTACTGTTAATAAATACTTAAACTGTATATTCATATATTAAATATACCCCAGTATGGAGGAAGAAAATACATACATCTGAATGTCAGACAAGCTTTCACAGACAATGGGTGTTTTGTATTAAAAACACGCAGGTCTGGAACCACTGTTGCTTTACCTAAGGGGTTCAGAAGAGCATCAGTGCAACAGAACAGGAGCAAGCTATGGAAGTCTTTATTCCAGAAGTGCAAAATCCCTCCAACTCCAGCTGAAGTCAAGGCAAGCTGCAGTCTCCTCTCCTTTAATGAAAAGATCAGGGCCCCAATAACTTAGGAGCCAGCACTGCTCACTTTCTGCGGGCGGAATAGTATCTTACTCCGAGTAATGCTATTGCAGTGATAGACCCGAGCCTTTGATAAGTGCAGTCTGAAGTCAAGTTATTGGCACGATTGTAGTTACTCTGTGCAGGGTTACCAGTCCCAAGCATTCAAAATATCACAAGTCAGGCTGCACAAAAATCGTGAGCTTGGCTGAAAAAAAAAAAATCAGGAAATTTAAAATGGATATAAATAAAATTGGAATTCTTTTTATTTGCTTTCTGGATTTTGCACCTTTCGGGGCCACTTTTTTCCAGCATTTCTCCACAAACTAGAACTAGGATTGATTTTTTTTTTTTTTTTTTTTTTTGAGAACGATTCCTGAGACTTTGATGCATTCACGTGACACCAGAGCCTGGGGCTTTAAGAAAAGGACTAAATATCCCAAGACTCCTTAAAGTCATGAAAGTTGGCAACTGTTGTATCTGCTAATTTAAGCCTCTCTAAATTGCTGTAAAAATCATCACAATCCGCTTAAATAACTCAAGAAGACTCCTGTGAAAGCTGTTGCGACCCCTGGCCCTGGTGACAATTAGGGGTGAAATACGTTTTTTTAATAATCCTATTTACGCTGTTTGAATGTCACTCAGATTGTACAGTGGAAACCAGCTAGTCAATTTCCACCCTGAGCTAACACCACAACCAGGAAATGGAAATTGACTAGACATTGCGCTAGTGAGTAAGACCCAATTTTAGGAGCATCGCAGAAGGCTGTTTAAATTCTAAACGGACTCTTTCCAATTAAGTTTCAAACAGACGCATTTTCATACGTGTATTTTTAGTAGTAAATTTTTTGGGGGGGGCCACACAGATGCTGACACTAGTCACTGTCAGACACATAATCACAGAATGCAAAATATAATGATTAGGCAAACACGCTCTTGTAACAAATCTGTCGCCTCTTAGGGCTTCATGGTGACAAGCTCAGATAGATCTCAGACCTTCCTGCTCCAGAAGAACTATCTACTTCTACTAAAAGAGAATATTCAGTAGCTTTCAGCAATGCAGGGCCTATGACACATGACTGAGCAGTTGCAATGCCAGCCAGCAGTGGGCAATGCCTAAACCACACTGATAAGCACCATACCCTAGCCACCATAAGACCAAATGGATGACATAATACCAATGCAGCAGTGATCGGACAATCATAATACTGACAGTCACGGGAATTACTACGTCAGTACTCAGGTTGCCGTGTGCCCCAATGGAAATGTGTCTGTCCTTGTCAACATTTAGAGCAACCCCCACACACAAATTAAAAAAAAAAAAAAAGCAGCACCATTCATTCAATCTCCCAGTTGCTTACAATAAATTACAGAATGATAAAGAAACACATAATAATAAATATCGCTGATCGCGAAAACCAGACCCACGCCAGTTCTTTGGTGTGGCAAGCGCACGCCTCACAGCGTGTTCCTTCCGTTTCAGTCCTGCTTCGAATGGAAACCAGCTGTCGCCACTCAAAGCGATGGTGCTGTCCCAGAGCTAGCAACACACCCGTGTTTCCCCAGTGTCTGCTGCTGACTGTTACCCTGGGCATCTAGCTGGGTGGAATCTACCCTCCACAACCTCTAGCAGAGAGTCCAAGAGAACCTAAGGCGATATACAGACTGCCACTCCCACCGCAGAGGTCCTTGCTCCCACCTATTGGTCAGCAGAGCTAGGTAGCCTAAAGAGGCCAAAGAAGTTGTCTTTTTTGTTGGTTTGGTCCAGCTGCCAGTTCTCGATGTCTGTTTTATTAGTGTCCATCTTCACATAGATAGAGTCCCCTTTTTTCAGAGGTCGCAGAACCGCCGAGAACTTGGACATGGTCTCTTCCGACTTGGAGGACAAGTGCAGGGAGATGGTCAGAACACGGCTGTCGGTGCCTCCGGACACCTGCTTGATGATCAGTTCCACTGTTTGCTTCTTGCTGCACTTGGCAATGCATTTGACAGCAAGCTGGGCGTAGATAAAATAGAGGCCTCCGACCTTCACTTCCAGCTTGTGCGAGGTGTCGTGGTAGTTGAAGTTGGAGCTGAAAACCACTCCATCAATACCCGGGGCATGATAGAACCCCATTACCCTGTCCTCGATTACATCTGCAGAAACAGGGTAGAAGAGGGAAGGCACGTTAGTCATCTTTGAAGAGGCGGGGATAAATACTCAGTTTCCCCAGCTGCGAAATGGGGAGAAATGATCGCGACCTTTGCAAAGCACTGATAAAAAGGGCGAGAGAAGAGCTAGGGCCTACAAAGTATGGGAGTGTAGGAGTGAACTGGCTAGTCAACGCATGCACCACAGTGACCTCTGCTGGATGGAGTCTTAACTGTTCAACCATGTGTCCGGCTCTGCACTGACAAGAGCTAATGAGAGGTTCTCCTTTAGCGGCAGGGGTTGTCTAACCACCCCAATCCTCAGCGCCATGCAGGATGGGGCCATCCTACCGCAGAGCCCTGAGCTATGGCTACTGACGATCCAGCCCCAGTACGAGCTCACGGGTCCGAGCCAGGGGGCTTACAGGCATTCCCTCACCCTGGGACCGCTGCCTTAGGACTTCCCCACATCTGGTGTTATTTCTGCAAGCAGTGAAACCATTTCCTTCCCACTCCCATAGGCAGGAGAAGGTCACATGCTGCAGAATTAGCCAACATGACTCATGTCAATCTGGCGGCTGGGACTCTGTTCGCATGAGCCATGAACAAGGTATTCAGAGCTGTAGCACTCTCTAGGGTCCGCTGCTGGCAACGCACCCTAGATTCCTATCTCCACAGCCTTCTCTTTATGCTCTGCCTTAACGGAGGCTTTAGGCAGAGTCTGTATCCTATATGGTCCCAGTGCCCCCTTTCTAGACACCCTACTGGATTCTCCCAAGCACGTATAACCAAGACAACGGGCATTGACTCTAGGAGGGGTGAGGTGCTCGTGAAATATACAGCAGCAATCGTTGCTGGGAGAGAAGAATCCAGCATTAACTCTTCGGAGGCTGGGAAATACATCCACACAGCCCTGTTACCGATGCATTTGTCCAAGTCAGGAGGCTGGCGAGCCCCCAGAGGTCGAGTGGTTAGGTGAAATAACAAATCAGCACCACCTCACCGTCTCTTTTATGGCTCTTTCACCCAGAGAGACCTCAAAAGCACTCACTGCTTGACTCCAGCAGCTTGATACTTCAGAATCACTTATGTCTACCATGGAAATGCAGCCACCTCTGGGGTGGAGCAGAACGGATTTATGAGCAATTTAGTGTTGCATCCCTAAATCCTCCATTGTGCCCTTGAATTTAAGAATCATCTGTCTTACGCCTTCCTCCTCCACCGCCTTCATGTCTGAACGCTTCACAATACTCCTGTGACAGCCACCCAGTTTCAGAGAGGAAGCAAATGGGGGATCTCACTTATCCAACAGAAAGTATGTCTGTGGTTTAGGTCGGCAGAATATAACTAGAGTTTGAATTTAGTCAAGACAGTGAAGGTAGCAACCTACAGGATTTTTGCCTAACGGAGCAGGAGTAGACAAGAATTTGGTTTGGCATTGCATCCAAGATGTAATGTGGTCTGGGGGTCTGGTTTAGAGGATAGAGCACCCCTGATTAAATGAACACTGGTTTAGTTGGATGGGAGAGGTGTTAAGTATTGGTCCAGCTCAAACCTGCTTAGATCTGCAGTGTGACAGAGACCAATTTCCCCTACTGTACAAACAGCATGAGTTTTAAAGTCTCCTTTGACGCACAGATGGCATGGAGCTAGGGGAATTATCCAGCCCACTGGTACCCTGCCACAGGTGGACACCACAGGTGGTTCGTGTATACCAGCGATGCAAACAATGTATTAGTCTCCCATCCCAGAGCCTCCAAGGGATTTAGATCCCCCAAACTCCCATTTTTCCCCCTTCAGGAAGGGGAAAACATGAGCCATTAATGTCAAGTAACTGTAAAATACTCACCGCTTGTGGGCAATACCTGGACACCAGCCTCCTGAAAAGAAGGAAAGAGAGTGTTTGTTTTACAAACAAAGATGCACTTGACCATGCTCGAGAACAGCTGTTTTCTGGAAGGGTCAGACAAGATACTATTCCCACCCCCAGACACCGGAGCGAAGAGGGCAGCACCAACTAGATCATATAAACTAGACCCAAGGGGTGTAGACTCAAAGGCAGGGCCTGAGCGCATGCCAACTTTTGGGGAAGTTGAGATGCAGAACTTTAGAGCGGAGACGCTGACAGCTGGAATGAAAAGGACTTTCCAGCAGCCTGACTGGTCACACACAGTGACAGTTTGCAAAGGCGGGCGCTGGGGTTTCTGGGCTGTTTTCCTGTGACGTCCCAGGCCTGGTTTTCAAGTTATGCCTGTGGCAGCTGTTGACTTCAGTTTGTGTCGCAAGAACCCAGCGCCTCTAGAAATTGGGCCCCAAGGGGGCAAGTCAAGCACTGGGTTAAATGGAGAGCGCTCCCCGTCATAGGTGCTGGAACTAGGGGTGTGCCCGCACCCCCTGGCTGGAAGTGGTTTCCATTACATACAAGGTTTACAGTTTGGTTCAGTCGTTCTCAGCATTGCCCGCTACACAAAGTGTTCCAGCACCTGTCTCCCCGTCCTGCTTAGCTGGCAGGATCCGCGACAAAACCTAAAGCAACTACTGGCAGCTGACAGAAGATTTAGGGCTTAAAGTGCCACATCCCTAAATCACCCACTGTGCCCTAAGATTAAGAATCAGCTGCCTCACACCGTCCTCCTCCCGCGACTGTAGCATCTGGACACTGCCCCGGACTCCTGTGACATAGGAGAGTGGGGAAACTGATGCAGGGAGATGAAGTGACTTGCTCGGGGTCACACAGACAGTCTGTGGCAGAGCTGGGAATTCGACACAAGTCTCTCGCGGCCCAGGCCAGCACCCTACCCCCTAGGCCACCCTTCCTCAGCATGCAGCTCCTTGCTCGTGAAGCGGTTAAGCACTGGCTGCCCAAACAACTAGCGCACTCGGGTGTTTACACCTGAAGTGTTGGAGAGGGGTCGCGAAGGTCTGGTATGGAAAGCGGGAGCGGAGGACCCCACAGGGGCACGGAGACAGACAGCTAGCCAAGGGGAGAGACGCTACCCCCACTATCTCCGCACACACAGAGCCCACCCCCACCCCCAGCAGGGCCAGACAAACAGACCCCCCCTCCCCCCAGACAGACCGATCCCCACGCTCCAGCAACAGACAGGCAGGAGGGGAAGGGCCAGACCCACAGACCCCTGCCTTGTGGGCAGGGAGACAGATGGGGGCCCCCGGTCGCTGGGGCAGACAGGCAGGGGACCCTGGGCTGGACAGACGCCTCCCCACCACTCCCTTACCTGTCCCGTGCTGAGCGAGAGGAGGGGACGCTCCGGGGTCTCCAGCGGCGGGGGCAGGACCCTCCAGACCGAGAACAGGGCGAGCGTCAGGAGCGCTGCGCCCAGGGCGCCCAGCCCCAGAAGCAGGCACCAGTCCAGGCTCCGGCAGGGGCAGGCGCGCCGGGAGCCGGCCTGGAGGAGGCTCTCGGGGTCCTGGCTGCGCTGTAGAGCCGTCATGGGGGCAGGCGGCTGCTCCCTCCGGGCTGGGGGCTCCGAGGCCGAAATGAGCCAGCGGCGCCCGGCGCAGGGGCTTTATAGGCGCGGGGCGGCCCCGGGAGGAAGGGAGGGAGGCGCCGAGGGAAGCGGGAGCGCGGCTGAGAATTTCCACTGACAGCGCCGGGGGCAGGAAAGGAAAGAGAGCTGCGGGGAAAGTAACGCGCTCATCATGGGGAGCCGGCCCGGGGCCGCGGGGCGGAGACAGCGACAGGGAGAAAGGGGCTGCGTGAGAAAGAACTGATGAGTGTGAAAGAAAGACGGGATCAGTGAGAGAGAGGGCACAGGAAGAAAGACTGAGATGGCATGGGAAGGGGGGGTGGGCAGAGGGGTGAGTGGGGTGGCATGGGAAGGGGGGGTGGGCAGAGGGGTGAGTGAGGTGGCATGGGAAGGGGGGGTGGGCAGAGGGGTGTGTAAGGTGGCCTGGGAAGGGGGATGGGCTAAGGGGTGTGTGAGGTGGCATGGGAAGGGGGGGTGGGCAAAGAGGTGTGTAAGGTGGCATGGGAAGGGGGGTGGGCAAAGGGCAGTGTGAGGTGGCATGGGAAGGGGGGATGGGCAAAGGGCAGTGTGAGGTGGCATGGGGAAGGGGGATGGGCAAAGGGCAGTGTGAGGTGGCATGGGAAGGAGGGATGGGCAAAGAGGTGTGTAAGGTGGCATGGGAAGGGGGGTGGGCAAAGGGCAGTGTGAGGTGGCATGGGAAGGGGGGATGGGCAAAGAGGTGTGTAAGGTGGCATGGGAAGGGGGGTGGGCAAAGGGGAGCGTGAGATGGCATAGGAAGGGGGATGGGCAAAGGGCAGTGTGAGGTGGCATGGGAAGGGGGGGTGGGCCAAGGGGAGTGTGAGGCCAAGGGGAGTGTGAGGGAAGGAGGGATGGGCTAAGGGGTGTGTGAGGTGGCATGGGAAGGGGGGATGGGCTAAGGGAAGCATGAGATGGCATGGGAAGGGGGATAGGCAAAGGGCAGTGTGAGGTGGCATGGGAAGGAGGGGTGGGCCAAGGGGAGTGTGAGGTGGCATGGGAAGGAGGGATGGGCAAAGGGCAGTGTGAGGTGGCATGGGAAGGGGGGATGGGCAAAGGGCAGTGTGAGGTGGCATGGGAAGGGGGGGTGAGCCAAGGGGAGTGTGAGATGGCATGGGAAGGGGGATAGGCAAAGGGGTGTCAGATGGCATGGGAAGGGGGGTGGGCAAAAGGCAGTGTGAGGTGGCATGGGAAGGGGGGGTGGGCCAAGGGGAGTGTGAGGTGGCATGGGAAGGAGGGATGGGCAAAGAGGTGTGTAAGGTGGCATGGGAAGGGGGGTGGGCAAAGGGCAGTGTGAGGTGGCATGGGAAGGGGGGGTGGGCAAAGGGCAGTGTGAGGTGGCATGGGAAGGGTGGGTGAGCCAAGGGGAGTGTGAGATGGCATGGGAAGGGGGATAGGCAAAGGGGTGTGTGAGATGGCATGGTAAGGAGGGATGGGCAAAGGGGTGTGTGAGGTGGCATGGGAAGGGGGGATGGGCCAAGGGGTGTTTGAGATGGCATGGGAGGGGGCTGAGCTAAGGGGAGGGTCAGATGGTGTGACGGGATCTCCCTGGGGTTCAGCCTGGGACCGGGATGCGGCCTGGGACTGTGCCCCCTGCACTCTCCACAGCCTGGGCTGTCTCTCACCATGCCTTGCTAGTGACCAGCAGCAAACCCCTCCAGGAGCTGTGATCACTCAGCGCAACTGCATGTGGAGCCCCACACCCAGCGAGATTGCATGAATGCTCCCAGAGCCACTCATGAATCACTCAGAGAAAGGCACCAGCCAAATCCCCCCAGTTCCCAGCACTGTACCCCAGGAATATACCATCTTGCACTGCCCAAGATGGGCAATGAAAATTTATTAATTGGTTCACCACTTCAGCAATGGAAAGTGGACATACACCAGCCTTTGCCAACCTGAGCAGATTTGCCCCACACTTCATACAAACTCACTGGTAAAGATAAACAAACAAATTTATTGACTATAAAAGGTAGATTTTAAGTGATTATAAATCAAAGCACAAGAAATCAAATTTGGTCAAATGAAATAAAAGCAAAACACATTCTAAACTGATCTTTCCATGCCCTTACAAACTTAGATGCTTCTCACCACAGGCTGGCTGGTTGCCCTTCAGCCAGGCTCTCCCCTTTGATCAGCGCTTCAGTCCCTGGGTGTGGTGTCTGTAGATGTAGGTGGAAGAGAGAGGAAGAGCATGGCAAACCTCTCTCCCTTTTATCATGTTCTTTCTTCCCTTTTGGTTTTGCCTCCCACCCCCCACTTCAGAGTCAGCTGAGCATTACCTCATTGCAGTCCCAAACTGACCCAGGGAAGGGGGGTGACTCACTCCAGAGTCCAACAGATCCTTTGTTGCTGCCTAGGCAGGTGTCCTTTGTTCCTGTGAGGCTGGGCTGGGTTTGTCCCATACGTGCCCTGATAAGGCGTGAACTGCCCCTCTGCTCCTGGAGAGTGTTTGCCTGGCCTTGTTTTAAGCCATGAGGACACATTTTCAGCCTCATAACTATATACATGAAATTACAATGTATAACCTCACTATAACAACAATGCTCAGTGCATCATGAGCCTTCCGAAGACACCCGACATGACAAACTTTGCTTTGGATACCACACAGTCATATTATAAGGATGAACATGGGGGTGCAGGGTGTCCCCCCAAGGTACCGAGTGTCACACCTGCCTCCTTAGTTTACTGCAAGAAGGTTAGTCACTGACTATCTCGAAGGCAGTTTGTGTTACAGTTCTCTTGGCATCCAACCATCAAGGCCATAAGGCAGCATGCCTCAGTTTCCCCCTCACCCAGGAAACCAGGTTTGTTATGGTTTCTCTGCTGTGGTCTGTTTACAGGTATTAACTGAAAAGTAGCATTAGCACAAGGTTTAACATCCGCGTCAAAATTCTTAGCCCCAAAACTTAACATTAATACCAAAACATTTTATCACAGATGGACGTTTACAGGTATCTTAATAATACCAGGCCCTCTGTTCAGATATTCTAGTTTGAGGTTAGTTTGTTCATCACCCAGGGTGTCCTTTGACTCTCTCCCATGCAATCAGTCACTGGCTTTTCTTTCCCTCCAGTGTTCCCCTCTGTGTGGGCTCTTAATTTAATCAGGTTCCTGGAATTTTGGTGCCTCAGGGTGCGGCAAGGTAGGTGTTCAGGGGGATCCTGCACATTGGCTGGCCCTTTGGGAGCCGTCTCCCAACCCCAGGACTGTACATATACAGAAAATCCAGCTCCTCTTTTGGGGTTACCCGGTGTTTCCCCCTCCCAGCACTGAGTCCTTCCCTGCGCCCGAGAGGGCTGTGATCTGTGCCCTCTGGTCTAAGTGTGTTTACCCTTTGATCAGAAGCACCTTTCCCCATCAGCTTTTCCATAACTGCTCTCTGCGTCTCACCAGCCTGGGGGAAAACACCCACTTTTCTGTCAGGTGGGTCATTTGTGTTCTCACAAACTACCACCTGGCAATTTCCTGGTCTCAGGTCCAGGCACTGGAGCTGCATCTTGATGTAAAGAGACACAGTTACTTCCCAAAAACTTATCAGAAATAGCATCCTGACAAACTGGGACCTGGATTGGGGCACCCTCAGCCACCCCTTTCTCTGTCCCCAAGAAGTCAGTTGTGTGACTGCTCCCCTCCAGGAAGTCGGTCACACAGGTCCCCCCTCAAAACCCAAGTCACAGGCTGAGTGCCTGGGTGCACAGATGCTGACTCAGCCATTCTGTCCTGGGCATCCTCTCCCAAATGACCAGCGAGGAGACATTCCGGTGCCTGCAATATTCCTTCCCCAGTTTCCTCCTCTGGGCCCCCTCCTAAGACACGTTTCTCTGTGCTCCCTAGGAGGAGTTCTGTCCCTTGTTCATCTGCAAAACTCTGCCAGCTAACTACTGGGGCAGTTTTCATAATCACTGACAACCCCTCTCCTGCCCCTGCACTTGGGGGCATGTTGTCTTCTGCTGTGAAGGAGCCAGTCTCAGCCTCTCCCATACTTGGAAGCACCCTGCTTCCCTGTGTTACAGAGTCACAGGAATCCTCACCCACCTCAGTGGTTTTTGAGATCCTCTGCCCCTTCTCTGGGCTCTCCTCTGGGACAAATTTCTCTGTGCTCCCTAGAGCCAGTTTTGCCTCTGGTTCAGCTGCGACCTGCTGGCAGCTAATAACCTGGACAATTCTCTCCCTGGCAGGCATTACGCCCCCATCCCTTCCTGATGTGGTGTTGCCTTCAGCTGCAGTCCAGGAATTTGTCTCAACCTCCCTCCCATCTGGAAGCATGTGGCTTCCCCCTGCTGCAGAAGAATCAAGGAGACTCTCTCCCATTCTCTCAGCAGTTCCTGAGAAAACTCTTACCCTTTCCCTCAGGGGTCCCAGCATAAAACCCCCTCCTGCTGCAGGCAAATATTTTAACCTGAGCTACACAGAAAAAATCATTACCAAGGAGCAGGTCGACTAGGAGGTGTTCCATTACCCCCATAGTCAAAACACTTTCCAAACCTTCCCAAGCCACATGGATTTTAGCTAGTGGTATAAGGAATCTGCTTTTGCCCACTCCCACGGTCTTTGCCATTTGGCCAGGCAACATACTGGCCTTTGGGACCACACTCTGCTTAACCAGAGAGATCTGGGCCCCTGTATCCCTCTGCCCCAAGTATTCCCTGCCATCAATTTGGACAGCCTTAACATGCTCCATATCTGGTTCTGCAGAGGCTAACCTCCCAGAACCAATATGATCGGTTTCCATTGCTTGGCGGTGGTTCTGTGTTGAGGACAGCAGAACTAACATGAGCTATTGGTTGCGTGCTTCCTCCTAGCACAGGGCATCTATTCTTCAGGTGATCAGTGGAATTACACCGATAGTACCTTCGGGGCTCTTCTGCTTTAACAGGAGATTTGGGATGAGGGTTAGCAGTAGAGGGCTGTTTTTGGGTCAGAGACTGTTCAGGCCCCCAGCCCCCTTCTCTCTCCCCAGGGGCAAAATGGGATCCTCCCTTCCCACCAGTTGTAAACCCCTCTTTCTGTGGCCTGCCCTCAATAGACTCCTGAGTCTGTTCAAAGGCATCCACTAAAAAAGCCATCTCGTCCACAGACTTGACATCTTTGTCCCATAGACACTGCTTCACATCAGCCTTATCTGAGCCACAAGATCAAGCATTCCTTCAAAACTTGCCACCTCCTTACCGCTCTCCCATTTTTCCAACAAATCTTTCATTTTATTTACATATGCCCCATTACTCATACCAATTTCCCTCTTAAGATTCCTAAATTTAACTCGATATGTTTCAGGGGTAATCTGAAAACTTCGCAAAACAGTATCTTTAAATTTACAGTAGTCTAAAGCATCTTCATAAGGCATTCCATTGAATACATTTCGAGCTTTACTAGTTAATTTCACAATCAAGGTAGGAACTCTCTTATCATCAGGGATTTCATGTATTCCACACAGTCTTTCAAAGGTAGTCAGATATCCAGCAATATCGTCCTCCTCACTGTATACAGGACATAAGTGTTCCCATTTGTGGATTTTTGGAGTGATGGGAGTCGTTGGGGTTGGGGGGTTCTGGTTCTGCTTCTCTAGCAGGTCAAGCTGGTGTTTTTGCTCTCTTTCTCTTTCTTCTCTCTCTTTCTCTTCTCTCTCTCTCTTTCTCGTCTGTCTCTCTCTCTCTTCTGTCTCTCTCTCTCTCTCTTTCTCTTTTTTCTCTCTCGTTCTCTTTTTCTTTTATCTCCAGTTCTCAGTTGTAATAATCTCTGGTGCTCCCTCTCCTTTTCTGCAACCTGCAGCCTAAAAAGCTCCAACTTCGCAATCACTTCACTGCTTTCGCTCATTTTCCTGCTTTCCTGTTCTTACTTCCCTTTCCCAAAACAAGCAAACAGAAAATAACAAAACTGTGATCTTCTCTGACTAATGTTAGCCACTGCACTTAAGACTCACTTAAAATCAGAAATATCAGTGCTTAAAGTTTGTTGAACTTCACTTGAAGTAACAAACTGTATATACACTCGGCTCGCTGCGCCACTGTGATGTTCCTCTGGTGTTATCTGGACTGGGGATCTGCTAGGTCACCCCAATCCTCGACTCTGGGAGCCAGATTTACCCTGCTCTGCTGTGAGAACCCCCCACTCCTGGGCTCTGGCATGTAAACTGCTCCTTGGATTGTGCAACCGAATGACACTAGCCAATATCTCCGGTCCCAGACACAACTTTAGGAACCTCCGTCTTGCAGTGTCCAGTTATGCCCGCTGGACACTGCAAGCTTATATGAGTTCGTCAATTTAACACAGAAATTGATATGTACCAGGCTTGTTATCCCAAGGGACGTCTCTAACACGCTTCAAACCAAATGCACTGCTTCAGGTAGAATAACCAAACCAATTTATTAACTCCAAGAGATAGATTTTAAGTAATTATAAGTCAAAGCACAACAAGTATGGGCTGGATGAACGGACTATAAGGTGGATAGAAAGCTGGCTAGATCGTCCGGCTCAACGGGTAGTGATCAATGGCTCCATGTCTAGTTGGCAGCCTGTACCAAGTGGAGTGCCCCAAGGGTCGGTCCTGGGGCCAGTTTTGTTCAATATCTTCATTAATGATCTGGGGGATGGTGTGGATTGCACCCTCAGCAAGTTTGCAGATGACACTAAACTGGGAGGAGTGGTAGATATGCTAGAGGGTGAGGATAGGATACAGAGGGACCTAGACAAATTAGAGGATTGGGCCAAAATAAATTTGATGAGGTTCAACAAGGACAAGGGCAGAGTCCTGCACTTCGGACGGAAGAATCCCATGCACTGCTATGGACTAGGGACCAAATGGCTAGGCAGCAGTTCTGCAGAAAAGGACCTAGGGGTTACAGTGGACAAGAAGCTGGATATGAGTCAACAGGGTGCCCTTGTTGCCAAGAAGGCTAACAGCATTTTGGGCTGTATAAGTAGGAGCATTACCAGCAGATTGAGGGACATGATCATTCTCCTCTATTCAGCATTGGTGAGGCCTCATCTGGAGTCCTGTGTCCAGTTTTGGGCCCCACACTACAAGAAGGATGTGGAAAAATTGGAAAGAGTCCAGTGGAGGGCAACAAAAATTATTAGGGGACTGGAACACATGACTTCTGAGGAGAGGCTGAGGGAACTGGTATTGTTTAGTTGTGGAAGAGAGGAATGAGGGGGGATTTGATAGCTGCTTTCAACTACCTGAAAGGGGGTTCCAAAGAGGATGGATCTAGACTGTTCTCAGTGGTAGCAGATGACAGAACAAGGAGTAATGGTCTCAAGTTGCAGTGTGGGTCAGGTTTAGGTTGGATATTAGGAAAAACTTTTTCACTGGAGGGTGGTGAAACACTGGAATGCGTTACCTAGGGAGGTGGTGGAATCTCCTTCCTTAGAGGTTTTTAAGGTCAGGCTTGACAAAGCCCTAGCTGGGATGATTTAGTTGGGGATCGGTCCTGCTTTGAGCAGGGCGTTGGACTAGATGACCTCTTGAGGTCCCTTCCAACCCTGATATTCTATGATTTTTTGATTCTATGAAGTCAGATTTGGTCAATAAATAAAATCAAAATGCATTCTAAGCTGATCTGAACACTTTCCATGCCCTTACAAACTTAGATGCTTTTCACCACAGGCTGGCTGGTTGCCCTTCAGCCAGGTTCTCCCCTTTGATCAGCGCCTCAGTCGCTGGGTGTGGTGTCTGGAGATGCAGGTGGAAGAGAGAGGAAGAGCATGGCAAACCTCTCTCCCTTTTATCATGTTCTTTCTTCCCTTTTGGTTTTGCCCCCCACCCCCTTCAGAGTCAGCTGAGCATTATCTCATCACAGTCCCAAACTGACCCAGGGAAGGGGTTTCACTCACTCCAGAGTCCAACAGATCCTTTGTTGTTGCCTAGGCAGGTGTCCTTTGTTCCTGTGAGGCTGGGCTGGGTTTGTCCCATACATGCCCTGATGAGGTGTGAGCTGCCCCTCTGCTCCTGGAGAGTGTTTGCCTGGCCTTGTTTTAAGCCATGAGGACACATTTTCAGCCTCATAACTACATACATGAAATTACAACGTATAACCTCACAATAACAACAATGCTCAGTGCATCATGAGCCTTCCGAAGACACCCGACATGACAAACTTTGCATTGGATACCACACAGTCATATTATAAGGATGAACATGGGGGTGCAGGGTGTCCCCCCAAGGTACCGAGTGTCACACCTGCCCCCTTAGTTTCCTGCAAGAAGGTTAGTCACTGACTATCTCAAAAGCAGTTTGTTTTACAGTTCTCCTGGCATCCAGCCATTAAGGCCTGAGGTACAGAGTGTCACGGGGTGTGAGATGGCATTGGAGGGGGCTGGGCAAAGGGGATAGGGGATCAGAAAAGTTCAGTGTGAGATGGTATGGGAGGGGGATGGGCAGAGGGGAGCATGAGATGGCATGGGAAGGGGAGGTGGACCAAGGGGTGTGTGAGATGACATGGGAAGGGGGATAGGCAAAGGGGTGTGTGAGATGGCATGGGAAGGGGGGATGGGCAGAAGGTTGTGTGAGATGGCATGGGAAGGGGGGATGGGTAAAGGGGTGTGTTAGGTGGCATGGGAAGGGGGTGGGCAAAGGGGTGTGTGAGATGGCATGGGAAGGGGATGGGCAAAGGGGTGTGTGAGATGGTCTGGGATGGGGGATGGGCAAAGGGGTGTGTGAGATGGCATGGGAAGGGAGGATGGGCAAAGGGGTGTGTGAGATGGCATGGGAAGGGGGGATGGGTAAAGGGGTGCGTTAGGTGGCATGGGAAGTGGGGATGGGCAGAGGGGTGTGTGAGATGGCATGGGGAAGGGGATGTGGAAAAGGGAGCATGTGATGGCATGGGAAGGGAGCAGGGCAAAGAGGAGTTTGAAATGTGTTAATCAGGAAGTGGAGGGAGTGTGACTCGGGCTGAGGCGGAGGAAAGGGGAGACTGACCTTGCTGAGACTGGCCTGGGGCTCCGGGCCGGCTCCCCACTCTGGCCTGGACCCTCGCCTGGCCTGGGGTGAGGAACAGCAGCCCAGAGGTTGGCAGGTAGCCAGGATTTGCTGCACTCACGTTGCAATGCCTACCAGTTTAAGGATCCTGAAATCTCATTTCCAAAAGGGATTTAGGCACTTAGGAGCCAAAGTCCTATTGGCTGTTGATGGGATTTAGGCTCTTTCGTGTCTAAATCCCTCTTGAAAAATCAGTTAGGTTCTGCTGCTGTCACAATTCATCGCCACTTTCTAAGGCGAACGTCAAATGCTTCTGGGGCACTGGGAGAAACGGTGAGGAAGGCAGTAGGAAGAGGGGAACCAACGGCAAAGGGGGGGGGGCATCCCAAGGCGACAGAGGAATTGGTTAATGTGATTGGGGGCAGGGCACAATTTACAGGTTCTGGTGGGGTTCAGGGCAGGGCATATAAACCCTGGCAGAAATCCAGGGGGCGGGGGGGGTACATGACCTCACACGACCCCCCACCACCACCGCACGTCACCTCTGCCTCGAAGGGGTTTTGTGGCCCTTGGCGGCCTGTACTGTCATTAAGTAATGTGGCTACAGAGCAATATTTGGAGATGTCTGCACCAAATGAGAACACGATCAATGCCTTAGCCACTGGACCACGGGGGACATGTCACTGCTGGATCCGACAGGTTGCATTCCCCTCCTGATCCCAGCGGCCCGGATTCGGCGCTCACCTCGATCTAACCATCGGACCAAGCTCCCTCCCATAGGATGGGTTAGGCTGCACCTCTCCTGACTCCCAGTCGCTTGTGCTAAACAACTGGCACCCTTCATCCTAGATCCCATGCACCATGACTCCCACCCTCCCCTGCTCCACCCACTAGACTCCACTTCCCTCCCAGAGCTGGCAGCTGAACTGAGGAAGGCTGGCTCCCAGCCCTCCTGCTCTGACTACTGAGCCCCACTCCCCACCCAGATCCATGGATACCACCCAGGAGTCCTGACTCCCAGACGCCCCGCTCTAACCCCACTGCCCCCATAGAACTGGGACTAGCACCCAGGAGACCTGACCCCCCCAGCTTTAACCGCTAGACCCCCACCTCACCCCATGCAGCAAGATCTGAGTCTCCGGAGCAGCAAGAGGAGATTTGCCCTCCCCACCCCCGCCCCATTTCTCAGCCTAAACCCGTCAGTGAGAAAGGGAGGCTTGGCTGGCACAGCTGTCTGCACTGACACGCCAGGTTCTGATGCGAACACGGAAAGCCGCTGAGTGGGTGGGAGAGCGGGGGTGTGAAGCGTGAAGCACCCGTAACTGGAGCCGAGCATCAGTGGAACACCCGGCTGCAGCAAGGGCCCTTAACCATGAGGAAAGCATTTCGTGTTCTGAGTCTGCCACAGGGCTCCCAGACGCATCACTTCCTAGCACAGCCCGGCGGGAAATAGGCAAGGGCTAGGAATGCACTCTCGCTGCTGGGAGGCTGTATTGCAGGAGGTGGGGCCGGGGGGGCCACATACCCTCTTTTAATAAACCAGAGGTGGGCCTGGAACTCACGAGTCAGTGCGGGTCTTGCGGTGCCCTCTTTGCCTGCCCCACAGAGGATGTGGGTTTGCTACAGCCCTGAGCGGGGGGCAGTGAAAAATTATTATTGTTATTATTATTTATTAGGTGTATTATGGTAGTGTCCCGGCACCCAGGCTTGGGCCAAGATCCCATTGTGCTAGGTTCTCTACATTACTATTTATCTGGTGTATTACGGTAGCGCCTAGGAATCCCAGTCATGGACGAGCATCCCCATTGTGCTAGGCGCTGTACGGACACAGAACAAAAAGATGGATGAGACACAGAAGGGAGCATGTCATACACACTGAGCTGTAGGGGGGGCGCATGTTTCTCGTGCTGGACATCGCTGGTGTGGCGTATTGGGCAATTGTGCCTTTAAGGGATGAGCTTCCCAGCCACCGCCTCCATTGTTATGCACAGCCAGTTGGAAGGGGAATCAGAATAAAGCACAGATCTTGCACAGCATGGGAGGTGATCCCTGAATGCCACCGCTGATTCAGTCCTTGTCAAAGTGTGTAGCCTGTAAACCTGTGGTTCAGAATATGCACACTATGCCCTCGGGATGGATCCTCCCGTTTTGGTTCATCGGCCTGAGGGCACCCATCAAGGTCAGATCAATGTCACCAACTCAGCACTGCCAACTCCTGCAATAATTGGTGCTGTTCAGAAAGCCCCAGCTCCTGGAGTCCTGTGAATAAGGGAGAGTCTCAGCTTCCCTTTAAAAAATTTAAATGACTTTTCTTAACCATTCTGGGTGTGGAGGCATGAAAGCTCGTCCTGAGGGCCACATGAAAGGCTCAGGAAGCAGAAGGCAAATAAAAAGAACCCAAAGTGTCTTTTTAAAAAAAAAAAAAAAAAAATCTCATAATTTTTAAACCAGTTGAATGGCCTGACTCTTGATTTTTGACCTTCTGGCTTGGGCAACACTGCAGACACCAGTGTCACTCTGGATCCAGGATTTCGGTTCACCCTCATACACAAAATGTGGAGTCAGGTCCAGATTTGGACCAAAAGTTTGAGGGGAACTTTGAGGCCCGGAAGGTTAGTTTGGGCCCCAATTCTAGTTAGAAGAGGAATCTATAGGCAGCTAGAATCTAAGCCCCAGACTTCCAAGTTTTCAACCTGAGAAGCTTTGAGGATCTGAGCCCAAATAACTAGACTCAGCAAGCCCCTTTAGACCATGGGAGCACAAAGGAGTCTTAAAGTGGGTGGGAATGACTCCCTTAGGATGATAGGGGGCGCTGTTCTGCAGGGAGCAGGGTATGCGGGGGGCTAAGGGAATTAAGCTAAACCAAATTAAGGCGTTTTAATTCTGAATAAGAGCGTTCACACATGGGTTTAATGCAGTTCATAGATTCATGCATTCTAAGGCCAGAAGGAACCATTATCATCTAGTTCAACCTTCTGGATAACACAGGCCCTAGAACTTCCCCAGAATAATTCCTGGAGCAGAGCTTTTAGGAAAACATCCAATCTTGATTTTAAAATGATCAGTGATGGAGAATCCACCACAATCCTTGGTAAATTGTTCCAGTGGTTAATTACTCTCACCATTAAAAATGTAAGCCTTATTTCCAGTCTGCATTTGTCTAGCTTCAACTTGCAACCGTTGGATCGTGTTAGACCTTTCTCTGCGAGCTCATTATGAAATATTTGTTCCCCATGTCGGTACTTATAGACTGTGATCAAGTCACCCCTTCACCTTCTCTTTTTTAAACTAAATAGCTTGAGCTCCTCCAGTCTCTCATTATGAGGCAGCTTTTCGAATCCTTTAATCATTCTCATGGCTCTTCTCTGAACCTTCTCCAATTTATCAACATCCTCCTTGAATTTTGGGCACCACAGCTGGGCACAGGATTCCAGCAGTGGTCGCACCAGTAACAAATACAGAGGTAAAATATCCTCTCTACTCCCACTCAAGATTCCCCTGTTTACACATCCCAAGATCACATTAGCCCTCTTGGTCACTGCGTCACACTGGGAGTTCTTGTTCACCTGATTATCCACCATGACCCCCACATCTTTATCAGGATCACTGCTTGCCAGGATAGAGTCTCCCATGCTGTAAGTATGGCCGACATTCTTTGCTCCTAGATGAGCACATTTACATTTAGCCATCTTAAAATGCATAGCGCTTGTTTGCACCCAGTTTACTAAGCCATCCAGAGCATTCTGAATCAGTGACCTGTCCTCTTCATTATTTACCACTCCCCCAATCTTTGTGTCATCTGCAAACTTTATTATTGATGATTTTATGTTTTCTTCCAGGTCATTAATAAAAATGTTACGTAGCGTAAGGCCAAGAACTGACCCCTGTGGGACCCCACTGGACAGAGCCCCGCTCGATGACGATTCCCCATTTACAGTTACATTTTGAGAGCTATCAGTTAGCCAGTTTTTAATCCATCTAATGTGTGCCTTGTTAATTTTCAATTTTTCTAGTTTTTCAATCAAAATGTCGTGTGGCACCAACTCAAACGCCTTACAAACTCTAGGTCTCTTACATCAACACTGTGACCTTTATCAGCCAACCTTGTAATCCCACCAAAAAAAGATCTCCAGTTAGTTTGACAGGCTCTGTTTTCAGTAAACCCACGTTGATTTGCATGAACTACGTTACCCGCGGTTAGTTCTTTAGTAATCAAGTCCCATAACAGCCACTCCATTATCTTGAAGTAATCTGCTTAAAAGTTAATTTGGATTAATTTTCCTGAGTGTCCCCATATAAACAAGTCCTTAGAATTTCTCCTGCCACAAAGCTGGGTCCAGGGAGGTCTCTCCAGCTGGTGTGGGACTGGTATAAGGGATCTGCACAAACCCAGTTCTTAGCACTGGGGGCAGATCAGGGCAATGCTGGAGCATAAAATCAGAGAATCGTAGGACTGGGAGGGACCATTTAGTCCAGTCCCCTGCACTCATGGCAGGACTAGGTATTATCTAGACCATGCTACACTATGGCTATTCTCTGCTTCCCAAGGGCCATTGGTGGGTGGGAACGGGGCCCTGTGGCATCTTTAGGGCTTAATAGGCCACAGTACATCAGATCAAACCTATCTCAGAGGCTGATACAATTTGTTATCTCTTTAGGGTGTGTGTGGGTGGCTCACACCTCCCCAGATTCCATCTGACGGCTTACCCTTCGCTCAGAGCAGACGAATGTTTTGACTCCAAGAATGCTACGGAAAAATCGCATCTCAGTTCCTTGTGTTTCCTGTGTACTGGCTGTAGCCAGCGTCATGGCTGTCTGCGTTTTCGCCCGCTCTCAGAGGCTGGCCTGGTCTGCTAAGTACTCGGATGGGAGACTGCCAGAGAACCCTGGAGTGGTAGGGGGAGCAGTGACGAAGGCTCGGTAGGGAGCGCTCTCGCTGTGCCGTCAGAGCTGACCCCAGTGTCCCAGTGCAGCTTTCGGGGGTGCCACACTGCAGGGAGCAGGGTGGGGGTGCTGTGTTATTTGGAAGGGCTGATTTCAGATGAAACATGAAAAACCAAGGTCTTGACCATTCGTCTTCCTTAGAGACCACATGAGCCTTTTCACAAGAACCAGGACATTAACCTCAGGGTGCTGGCCCAGTTCCAGCGTCCAATTCTGCCACCCTGCTTTTTGTCCTGCGGTGATAGCTGGGATCCTTCTGCTTTCCTGTCCTAAACTATTGTGAAGTGTTGCTCTTGAGGAGCTGCCATGCCCCACCTAGAGGTAGCTGCCTTTCCATGGTAGTGAATGAGCCCTGTTCCTACTTGCTGCACGGTCAGCCAGCTGCTGTGCACCCCAGAGGGAGCTGCAATGTAAGTAGCAGGCAAAACATTCACTAGCCCTTTGGGATGAAAGGAAAAACAGGAGTGTAAACTATTTCAGCAATAGAAATGCACCTTAACTTAAAAAAAAAATTACGAATTACAAATGAAAAGACTTTGGGGGGGGGCGTTATTTTGTAAATGACCTCAAAAAAAGGAACAGCAGCCAGAGAACCCCTGCTCATCTATTTTAAGCTCTGCGGAGAACAATGCTGCTGAGCTATTGTATCTACAGATGACTCACACAAACAATGGGATGGTGAGGGTTTCCGGTAGTTTGCTGGCTGTGCTGACATAGCTGCAGATCAGAGCAACAAGCGTGCTTGCCGAGGTGACGATTCAAGCGAGCCGTGCTATTTCCATCTAGCAGCCTCAGTCATGGACCAGCACCCCACTGTGCAGTATTAGGTGTATTATGGTAGCATCGAGGTACACCAGTCATGAACCAGAACCCCAATGTGCTGGGTGCAGTACATGATTTATTAGGTGTCTTATGGTAGCTTCTAAAAAAACCCCATTGTGGATCATGTGCAAGGTGCTGTTCAAACACGGCACAAACAGATGGTCCCTATCCCAGTTAGCTGACAATCTAACTATAGGGCAGGAGGCAATGGGGGGATACAGGCAAGGAAATAATTAAGGCTCTTACATAGTGGGGCAGTGATCCAGAGTGGATGTGACCCACAGGCATGGCGAATTTGGCAGACTGGTGCTGTCTCACGCCAGCTCCTAATCACAATGGCCATCAGGAGCAGGATTGGGTACATCTATGATTTCAAAATTAGGAGCCTAAAGACCGTGGCGGATCGGAGCCGGATCTTTAATAGAGAGCGCACCCGCAAAGTACAAATGACGATGCACGTCCCCTGCGGAGCTGCATTTCGTCTTGCGAGTCCGATACGTGGATTTACCTGCCGGGCTGAGCTGGCCTTATTTTAATTGGCAAACCGTGTCAACCAGAAGCGCCCGTCAGATCGCCCGACTCAAGCGGGCTGCCTGGGAGTGTCGCCCAACTGAAATGAGGTGACTTAGCCTGTTGATTGTAAAGGGCTGGAATATGCCACCCTCCCTCTCTTTAAAGAGGAGGTCTAAATTTGCGGGTATGAAATGTTGGCCAGCCCTAACAGCTCACATTTCGAAACCAGCCAGACCCAGGTGTGACAGAGTGAGGACTCATCTCTTGCCCTAGCCCAAGTGATCCCTGTTGGCCCCTTAGAGGCAACATGAAGTGAACCTGTTCTGTCTTGCTGAGTGGAGGGGTGGATCTGGTGGGCTTGGTTACACGGACGGAAACAATAGGCTGAATGAATCCGCCCAGTGGGAGCCCTTGAATGGTCTCAAGTTACAGTGGGGGAGGTTTAGGCTGGATATTAGGAAAAACTTTTTCACTAGGAGGGTGGGGAAGCACTGTAATGCGTTACCTAGGGAGGTGGTGGAATCTCCTTCCTTTGGGGTTTTTAAGGTCAGGCTTGACAAAGCCCTGGCTGGGATGATGTCATTGGGGTTGGTCCTGCTTGGAGCAGGGGGTTGGACTAGACCCTCCTGAGGTCCCTTCCGACCCTGATATTCTATGATTCTATGAATGGAAATGTACCATGGCTGCACTGGGGGGGTGGGGGGGGGGAGTGACATGGCTGCACAAGTGCTCAGCAAAGAATCTCACGTGAACATACGCCCTGCACACCTGGACTCCACCTGTCCCTTTGGCTGCCAAGGACCTGACAGTGAACTGTGACGCTCAGCGCTGCCCCCTTCTGGGAGAATACAGTGTACCTTTAATAAAGGGGTCACCGGGGAGGTAGGAATTCCGGGGTTCGCCTGGATCCCAAACAGAATGCGAGCCAGCAACGTGATGCTCTTGTCAAAGATGCAAATGTCACTCCTGGGTGTTATAACAGTTAGGGGAGCACCCAGACCAGGAAGGGGTTCTGTCACCCCCTGCCTTGTCACTTTGGGTGTTTTAATGTTGTTATGGGTCAGCGCTCGGACACCAGTAGCCAGCCCACAAGCGTTTCACCCTGGCTCCCAGCAGGCTCGTGACTTCTAGCTGGGTGAACTCAGCCGCCCCTTCTGGTCCCAAGTCCCCCAAATCCATCTCCCTGAGTTCTTAACTACCAGCCGCTCGGACTTGTCCCCTCTGGTTCCTCAGCCCCGAAGACATGAAACCTGCCCGCAATTATTGGCTCGCTTCAGCACACACAGCTTGCGCAACAAAGACATTTCAGTAATAGGGAAATAGTCGACTCAGAGATGAGATAGCAAGGAAAAGTGAACAGAGACAAGTAACCTAGAAAATAAACGTCAAGATGCAATCTCAGGTTCTTCACATTTGTCTGAGCTGTATTTCCTTTTCTAGTTATCGTTACCTATTGCCTCTGAACAGTTTGCCTGCAGGCCTGCTGCACTAGAGGGGATCCAGGATTTCACGTATGGCTGGTCTACACAAGAATATTAGTTCAGTCTAACTAGGCCACTCTGGGGGTGTGAAAAATCCACATCCCTGAGCGACCTGGTTAAGTCATGCACCCACGTCCCAATATAGACAGCTCCAGGTGGATGGAAGAATTCTTCCATAGACCCAGCTACTGCGTCTCGGGGAGGGGGATCACCTCTCGTCAGCTCCGGGAGTGGCTACACTTCAGCACGGTGCTGGTGTAGAATGTCAAGTGGAGACAAGCCGGGGGTGCTGACCTTGGGTTTCCGGCTAAGCTTCCCTTCAAACCCCTTCCCGTTTGACAGGCTTTGCCCTTTGTCATTTTTTTTCCCCTTTTTCTCAGAACGTGGTCATTCAGAGTTACACAGAGCTGGGGTGGTTCCCACCCTGGGCTTTTTTTCAGTTTCAAGTTCTTTCATTGTTTTCCGATTAACTGGAGTGGTCCACCATAGGCCGTTGTCTCTTCCTGGCTGCACATTGCTAGGGGCCTTGAGGCGGTGCCCTGCCTGATTGTCTCTCCAGGCTGCTCTGAGGTGAGGCTGCAGTTGCACTGTATTTATAATTACAATTTTGGACACATATAGGCACATATTCATAACTCTATCCTGCATACAGATCTCCCAATGACCGTCAGGTTCAAGACATTACATGCTTTCATAGAAGCCTTTACCTGACATAATTTCTTATACACAGTAATATTGTCTACAAACAATTCAATTTCTCATACTGGGTTGGGGGGGAGATTAGACCTCCCTGATCTTTCCTTTGGGTGTCTGGACTTTGTCTGTCCTAGGTGTATTAACAGGAGTGTCATATGTAGGACATAGGAGGTGAGTCCTCCCCGGCGTACCAGGTCCAGTTTGGGGTGCTACACTTTAAGAAAGATGTGGACAAATTGGAGAGAGTCCAGAGGAGAGCAACAAAAAATGATTAAAGGTCTAGAAACCTGCCCTCTGAGGAAAGGTTGAAAGAACCGGGCATGTTTAGTCCAGAGAAAAGATGGAGGGGGGACTGAGAACAGTCTGCAAATATGGACGAGGTTGTTCTAAAGAGGATGACAATCCGTTGTTCTCCGTGTCCACAGAGAGCAGGACCAGCAGGGTTTGGAGCAAGGAAGACACAGATATCGGTAAAAGCACGTTTGAACTCTGAAGCCAGTTCAACATGGGGCCAGGGGACATAGGGAGGCTGCAGAATCCCCATCACTGGCGGGTTTCAAGAACAAGTTAGACAATTGTCAGGGATGGTCTTGGTGTACTTGGTCCTGCCTCAGAGTGGATGGGCTAGAACAATGACCGTTCACTCCTACATTTCTTCGGGTACCTCTGTGCTGCAATTTAATACCCGCAGCTGACTGGGCTCCTGGGACTCAGGGGAGGGGGCTGTTTAATTGGTTTCAGCCCTAGTCCTGGGACCCTCCCACCGCAGAGGGTCCTAGAGCCCAGGCTCCAGCCCCAGCCTGAAAGTCTTCCCCACAGTTAAACCACCCTTTCGCCCGAGCCCCATGAGCACGGGCCAGCTGCGGGGTTTTAACTGCAGGGTAGCCGGACCCTGTGATATTAAGCACCTCTGTATTCACACCCTGCACAGTGTTGTAGTACGAAGGATGCCTCGTGAGGTATCCTGGGAAAACTAATAACTTGCTGCTCATTGCAGTTCTGGTGGGATGTGTGCACGTGGTGGGTGTTAAGAGTTATGGAGGTATGCTGGAATGATAACTCAAGTGTGTTCAAGCCAGGAGCGCCAGGGGCAGCTGGTAACCAGGCCTGCTTAGACAAAGGAATGAGCATTTGATTCTCTGACCAGCCCGATCGTCAGGCAAAGAAAACGGTCGTCCTTTTTTACCTATGAGAGAAACAAAGCTAGGAAGGTTTCAGAGTAACAGCCGTGTTAGTCTGTATCTGCAAAAAGAAAAGGAGGACTTGTGGCACCTTAGAGACTAACCAATTTATTTGAGCAATTTTACCCTAAGCTAGTAAGCTAAGAGGTGGAGGGAAGAAAGCGCACGGAGCTTCCTTCCCCACTGGCCTCTGTGCCGCCTTCCCTGCGGCTTGCATTCACTTTACTTTGCGGGGTAACCCTGAGAAAAATCCATTTCACAGGTTCACTGGCCGAGCACTGAACAGACACAAGAGGCCAGAACTCTTGCAAGTTGTGAAAGATGGGTCCTTCAACCCGCCTCTTCCCGCCCCCGCTCCACCCCCTCCCCAGGGCGTGCCGCGTCCTTCCCGCTTCCTCCCGGCCTCCTGCACACCGCGAAACAGCTGATTGCGGCGGGCAGCAGGTAGGGGAAGGGACGGGGAGGCAGTGGGGGGAAGCTGATAGGGCTTGGGGGGGTGGGGGGCTGCTGGTGGGCCAGCCCCGGAGCACCCAATGAATCGGTGCCCTTGGTGTTGTGTTTTGTGTACTTGTAATTCTTTCCAGCTTCATTCCTTATGACTGAGCTCACTTAATCGTATGTATATTTTGCGCCTACACATTATTTCATTTTACCATAACCCAACTCCGTGTTGGGTTTCACGGGCAGGGTGTTTTCACCCCACTTCAGCTAATCAGCAGTGATGTGGTTTTGAGTCTTTAGAAGAACAAACCAACCATTTCTGGTGTTTTTCTGGTGTTTAATGGAAAAACAATGATTTTTTTCCTTTTTTGCATGGGGTTATTGGTGTTTATCGGTTGAAACCGAAACTCAGAAGCCCTGTTTATAATCTGAACAGACAAAGGAATGAGCATTCTTCCCATTTTACAGGTGGGGAAACCGAGGCAGAGAGCAATGATGTGACATGACCAAGCTCCATTGCTCTGCTAGGAGAGGAAGGGTGCTCCAGTGGTTAGGGTGCCCCTCTAGGACATGGACGGGGGGCGGGGGGGATCTGAATTCAATTCCCAGCTCTGCCATGGTGACCTTGAGCAAGTCGCTTAGCCGCTCTCTGCCTCAGTTTCCACATTTGTACAATGGGGATAACGATACTGACCTCTAAAGCAATTTGGCCCAGCTACTCAAAGGTTCTTAGGGGGGTCTCACTCCCCTTGATTTCAGTGGGGCTCGGCACTAAGCACCGCTGAATGAAACCTCCAAGTCCTGGCCCCTGTGCCTAAACCACATCCATCCTGCATGCACCCAGAGCGGATGGAGCTGTCTCCTACAGGGGACACTGCGGTGAATAAAAACTCCATTGACAAAAAACGTAGAGAGAGAGAGAGAAAGAGTAGACCTGCAATGAGCCTTAACAGGAAACTCCGGGCAGAGGGAGTGGAAAAGTCCCTTTCTGGAGATGTAAATTGCTCCTAGCTCTGTGAATGCTCTGAAGGAGGAATTTGAAACTATCCCTCGGCCTCTGCTTCCACCCACACATTTCATGCAGCTTCCCCATCCTCCCTGCACATAGCTCCTCCCAGCAGGTCTATCCCCAGATGATCCGCGAGGCTTTACTTCAACTCATACCCATGAGGGTGGCAAAGGGCTTCCTGGGCGCAGCTCACGGAATCCTGGGCAGTCTGAGCCCTGGTGGGGGGGGAACTGAGGCACCGACAGGTGATGTGGTGTGTTAAAAAAAGGTTATCACAGCGAGGATCCACCCAAGGAGAACATTGGAGTCCTGCTTTCCAAGTCTCCCCACTCTAACCCCCTACCCCAGAGTCGGAATGAGAACCCATGAGTCCTAGACTCCCCCCTCGCACACATACACTTTAACCACTGGACTCCACTCCTGTCCTAGAGTTGGGGATAGAATCCAGGACACCTGACTTCTAGCCCTCCTGCTCTACCCACTAGACCCCACTCTGTCCTTCCTGATCCGTGAAGAGAACCCAGGAGTCCTGATGCCTCTAACCATTAAGCCGTCCTATCTTAACCTGGTGGGTAATTTTTGCATCCAGATGAGAACCTTGTCGCCGACCCAATTCGCAGCACCGGGCTGAACCCGGCCCCCCTGCTCTGAACAGGCCAGATGGCTGGATCCAGGGGAAGAGGCGGGGAGGAGGAGGGGCAGTGGAGAGATTTGCTACCTTCTAGCTCCAGGGGAAACCAGGCGGGCCTGTTACAACAACAGTGTTTCCTGTCTGCCACGGGATCCATGAGGCCATCATGTGAACTTGGTAGATTTCCAGCCAGCGTTGCATCAAGGCTGTGATTTCTCAGCACAGTGGGGAAGGCAGGGTATGGAGGAGCCCTGGCTTTGCAATAGCCCTATAGGAATAAGCACACGCCCCCCGCCCCCAGTCATGGCAGATAGACTGATTCCGGTGCGTGGGGGGGTATGGCGTTGGCGTTTAAAGGGGATCGGCTGCGAGGACTCCTGGGTTTGATCCCCTGCTCAGGAGGGGAGTGGGAATCTAGCAGGGTGGGCTGGAAGTCAGGACTTCTGGGTTTATCCTCAGCTTGGGAAAGGAGTGGGATGTAGTGGGTAGAGCAGGGGGCTGGGCAACCGGATTCCTGGGGGGGTCTGTCTCCAGCTGCACATGGCTAGTGACCTCATGCGACTCGCTTCCCCTTGCCGTAGCCCCAGTCCTTCCAGCTACCCACCCCTGACCTCGTGGGGCGGCGTTTAGGGGCTGATTGACTATGGCGCTGCACCAGGCCAGTCAGCCGTGGGGAATGAATCCCAGACCCTTCCGCCTCCCTGGGGCCCACTCCTCCAGCGTGCGAGGGGGAAGTGGCTACAGGAGGGGCCGGGCTGGGAGATCCTGAGCTGCATAACCAGGGCGAATGGGGTTCTTTAGAGTCCTGACTGCAAGCCCCCCCTTTGCCCCTCCCCCCAAGCAGGAAGGAAACCCAGGGGTCCTGATCCCCAGCCCCAACCCACTAGACCCTCAGGGAGTGTGTGGCAAAGCCAGGAATTGAGCCTTAGGTCGGGGCACCCCAGCCCGGGAGCCGGGCCTTAGTCTGCTCGTCGTGCGCCCACAGCCTGAAACTGCTCACCTTGGAGGGGTGGGAGCGACGAATTCAGGTCAGGCTCAATCGTTACTAAAAATAGCTTTTACTTAACAAACGAGAGACAAACAAGAGGGGGCAGAAGGGGAAACTGGCCACAAGAGAGCAGCCCCCCGTGGCCGTGGGGAGGGGCTGCCACGGCCAATCACGACCCACGCCTGGAGCAGCCGTGGCTCCTTTTGCTTTCACTGCCAGGGATGGGAGGCAGGTCTCTATAGCATTTCAGCAGCCTCCCAGTTTGGGTTCAGTCTGCCGGGGGGGGGCCGGGGGGAGCGGGATGCGTGGCTCGTGCTGAAGGATGCAGCGTCGGGGCTGGGAGGCTGGGCCTGAGATCAGAAGAACACACGCCGCAGGTCGGCCGGGGACGTGATGGCGTTACACTGCGGGCAGAGCTTCTTGGAGCCCTGGAAGAAAGGGCAAGGCGACACCTCAAGCTTGAAAAGAGATCGGGTCAATGGTCAACAAGGCACGCCCCCCCCCGCCCCCCCGCCGAGCACCCTGCGTTCGACACGCCCGGCCCTGCCGCTGAAATGCAGCTACCTCTGGGCACTAAGTGTTGGAGCTAGAAATAGAACCTGAGAATCCTGACCCCCCCCCCCCAATTCACTGGACCCCACTCCTGTCCCAGAGCTGGGAATGGAACCCAGGTGTCCTGTCTCCCAGCCACCCCGCAATTCACTGGACCCCACTCCTGTCCCAGAGCTGGGAATGGAACCCAGGTGTCCTGCCTCCCAGCCACCCCCCAATTCACTGGACCCCACTCCTGTCCCAAAGCTGGGAATGGAACCCAGGTGTCCTGTCTCCCAGCCACCCCCCAATTCACTGGACCCCACTCCTGTCCCAGAGCTGGGAATGGAACCCAGGTGTCCTGTCTCCCAGCCACCCCCCAATTCACTGGACCCCACTCCTGTCCCAGAGCTGGGAATGGAACCCAGGTGTCCTGCCTCCCAACCAGCCCCCAATTCACTGGACCCCACTCCTGTCTCAGAGCTGGGAATGGAACCCAGGTGTCCTGTCTCCCAGCCACCCTCCTCTAACCACTAGATGCCACTCCTCTTCCAGAGCTGGGAATGGAACCCAGGAATCCTGACTCCCATCCCCCAACCACTAGACCCCACTCCTCTTCCAGATCTGGGAATGGAACCCAGGAATCCTGACTCCCATCCCTCCCCACCCCCTTCTAACCACTGGAGCCTACTGCCCTTCCAGAGCTGGGAATGGAAGCCCGAAGTCCAGACTCCCTGCCCCAAATCACTAGACCCCATTCCCCTCCCGAAGCTGGAAATGAGACCCCAGAGTCCTGGCTCCTGACCCCCCCTGCTCTAACCACTGGACAAGGCTTCCCTTCAAGAGCATAATAAGGAAGCACTGAAGAGACAATTTTCCCCCCGGGAAGAGGCAAATGGAAGGCATCACCTGCGACAATAGCCGTCACGTGAGTTGATGCATCATGGGCAGGTGCCCAGGGACCATGGTGATGGGCACAGTATGAGAGCTTGAACAGAACAGTACAGGGGGCTGGGCCAGCACTGACCTGCCATCAATGCCTGGAGTCAAGCCAGCACTGGGGGGCTCAAAGCCACAGAGCAGCAACTAGGGGAGAGGAGAGCTAGCCAGGGGGGTTATGCAGACATATGTGAAAGGGGCAGCTCTGGACCGTGTATTTCATGCTCTGGAGCGGATAATGGAGCACGGGCAGGAAGCCCAAAAGGGCGGGGAGGTGGGGGCGGAGGGGCATTACCAGGGTCCGGAGCCAGCACTGCTCGCAGTGGATGTGCCAACACTGAATCGAAGTCAATGGCACCGAGTACGAGTCCTGGAAAGGAAGGAGACTGGACGTTGGGAAAGAACTGTAGGGAGCAGGGCGGGAGCTCCCGGCCATTCCACCCCCAGCCGCGCCCAGCAGGGGGCGCTGTAGAGGGCAGGGCGGGAGCTGGCTGAGGGGGTGGGCGGGAGCTCCCGGCCATTCCACCCCCAGCCGCTCACAGCAGGGGGCGCTGTAGAGGGCAGGGCGGGAGCTGGCTGCGGGGGAGCTCCCGGCCATTCCACCCCCAGCCCCTGACAGCAGGGGGCGCTGTAGGGAGGGGGGCAGGAGCTGGCTGCGGGGGAGCTCCCAGCTATTCCACCCCCAGCCGCTTCCAGCAGGGGGCACTGTAGGGAGCGGGACAGGAGCGCTGGCTGTGGGGGGGGGGGAGCTCCTGGCTATTCTACCCCCAGCCCCTGACAGCAGGGGGCGCTGTAGGGAGTGGGACAGGAGTGCTGGCTGTGGGGGAGTTCCTGGCTATGCCACCCCCAGCCCCTGACAGCAGGGGGCGCTGTAGGGAGCGGGACAGGAGCGCTGGCTGTGGGGGAGTTCCTGGCTATTCCACCCCCAGCCCCTGACAGCAGGGGGCGCTGTAGGGAGTGGGACAGGAGCGCTGGCTGTGTGGGAGTTCCTGGCTATTCCACCCCCAGCCCCTGACAGCAGGGGGCGCTGTAGGGAGCGGGACAGGAGCGCTGGCTGTGTGGGAGTTCCTGGCTATTCCACCCCCAGCCCCTGACAGCAGGGGGCGCTGTGGGGATCAGGGCAGGAGCGGTGGCTGCGGGAGGAAGTTCCGGGATATTCCAGTCTCAGCCTCTCCCAGAAGGGGGCGCTGTAGGGCATGGGGCAGGAGCACTGTCTGTGGAGGAGTTCCCGGCTATTCCACCCCGAGCCTCTCCCAGTAGGGAGTAACCGGGAACTTCCCCACAGCCAGCCTCTCCCAGCAGGGGGCGCTGTAGGGAGCGGGACAGGAGTGCTGGCTGCAGGGGGGAAGCTCCTGGCTACTCCAGTATCCAGAATGATGCCAGACTCGGGGGTGGGAGGGGGGGCGAATCCAGACCTCACGTTTTGGTCCCAAGCAGAAATGGGGGGAGGGCATCAGCACCTCCACCTCTAACTGCTCTGCATTGGGAGCCAGTCGCATGAACTTGCTCATTCAGATGCCAGGTCAACCCCCCGCCGGCTCCCCAGATGTCGGATCCAGGTCCAAGTTTTACTTCCGTGGGCCCCATGTGTGTGTGTGGGGTGGGGAGGGGGCGGTAACAAGCCGGGGGATGGGCCACCCTTACCAGGCAAATGTGGCATTTGTACGAGTCCTTTCGGAGGAGCCGGCGCCGCAGCCCCTGGATCTGAGCCTTCAGCAGCTCCACGGTGAGGGTGGAGTCTCCCTCCTCCTCCTCCACCTTGCTGCGGGGAGAGGAGATGGTTGGAGAGAAGCCGAGGGGCTGGCACTGGACGTTAGCAAGGCGGCGGGGCGGAGGGGAAGAAGACAGCTAGAGCGGGAGCTAAGCCAGGATTCAGATCCAGGCGACCCGAGGGCGTTCTGGGATTCTGGGGCAGGGCCATGTGGGGCAGGGCCGGGGAGAGAAGATAGACGGACGGAGCGGCGTCGGGGCCAACTCTTAGCAGGATGGAGCGATGGAGAGCGCAGGCCAGGGCACACACCCGCAGCCCAGCCCCCCAGGGCCGGAGCCCTTGGAGCAGCTCAGGGACAGGTGGCCTAGGGAGGCTGGGGAAGGCCCATCCCTGGAGGTTGTACGAACATCCGGCGGGGATGGTCTAGGTGCACTTAACCCGGCCTCAGTGAGGCAGGACCTCTCGGGCGTCCTTCCGGCCTCATAGCCCCTAGCTCCTCCCTCCTTTGGAAGGCGCTTCGAGATCCACCCCCGCCCCACACTACGGTATCTCCCCACATCCTCCTCTGACGGATCCGGGGCTGGTGATCGATGGGGCTGGACTAGCTGGTTTGTCCCAGCGGTGCCAGATGCAGGGCGCCAGGACAGATGGCCCACGGGAGCACCCGTCCGTTGGCCTGCAGACGGGGATGGCCAGGAATACGTCCTCTGTAGCGTCTAGCAGGCTCCACTTTGCTTGCGGCGGAGGGGGTCAGGACAGGAGCTAGCCACTGAGTAACAGGGCACTGGAAAGACGCCAAGAGAAAGAGGAAGCCCCCACTGATGTACCTTCTTGCCGTCCCAGGTGCACCCAGGCCCCCTGGCTTCCTGCTGTCCTCCTCCACCGGGGCACTCTTCGAGACTGGAGACAGGCACCTGGTTAGGTGGCAGTGAAGGAAGAAACAATACCCTTACAGCCCCTTTCCCCCCCACCCACCCCCAGCCGTAGAGCTCCAGGGATCTAGACAGTGTCCCCCAAAAGCCGGGGCTGAAATCAGGGAGTTGGCCGGAGCTGAGTTTGCTGAGAGAGGCAGCCATGGAATGTGCTGATTACAGAACCCACAGTCCAGGCCAGGACTTTACGCCGATCCCAAAGTGTGGTTTGTCCTTCATTCAAGGATCTCAAAGCACTTTGCAAACTGGGTGGGGAGGGTGGGAAGGGGGTATGTCTCTACTGTGCAGATGGGGAAACTGAGGCACAAAAGGCAACGCAACCTGCCTGAATTAAAGAGTGAGGCAGAGTTCAGCGCCAGGCCCAGAAATCCAAGTCCTGAGTTGGAGCCCTCCTGCTCTAACCACTAGACCCCACTGCCCTTCCCAAGCCAGGACTAGAACCCAGGCACCCTGGCTCTCAGCTCACCCCGCTCTAAGCACTAGATCTCACTCCACTGAGTGCGAGCTCACTGCCAGCCCAGCACGACTCTTCAAGCCAACCTTGGCCTCTGGTTCTGCGCCAGGTCGCACGAGCGCTGATCAGCTGGGCTGGCGCTGACGGGACCTAGAGTGTGTCCTGTCTCCTCCCGTCTCCTCCCCGCACATCACCAGCAACTGGGTCCACTTGGGAGCGACTAAGGGACGTACTGCCGCTGCCAGCCGGGGGAGCGCTCCATCAGCTCAAGCCGCGGGGCTGTGCGGCCTGGAACACGGCTGAGCCTCAGCTCTGTGAGTTGCGGGTGTGAATGCTGCAGCCATGGGGCTTTGCTACCCCCCCCCCACACACACACACACACACTTCTCTGATCACCTAGTCTCGGGGCAGAAGGGAAACCTCGCAGCCCCTAAGCCTGCTCCTCACCCCAGCCCAGAGGGTCAGCTCCTCCCTCAGACCCACAGGGAGCAGGATACGTCTGCTTGGCGAAGGCAGGCAGCTCTTCGCCCTCTGAGTCCATGTCCGCCTCGTCGCTGTCTTGGCTGGGGCTGCTCCGTGCCGCCAAGAGTCTGCAGTCTGGGAGAGACGCGGGAGGGGCTCTTATTGGGGGCCTGTAATATAGCGCTGGGCATCAGCTGTACGGACCCAACCTGCGACCCCCGAGATCTAACTGCATCCGGCTTTGCTGGCTGAGCTGGAGCCCACTCATCAACTGCTACGCCCGGGCCAGCCAGGGGGTGGGGGAGAAACGAACGCTGCACAGAGTTACTGCTGTATTATGGTAGCATCTGACTGAGACTCCCCCTAGCCGAGATCAGACCTCCCCCCTCCCACATCACGCCAGGCGCTGCACAGACACACCCCCGACTGAGATCTCGGGCCCCTCTGTTGCACAAACACCCAGCGAGAGACAGTGCCCCAGAGAGTTTACAATCCAAGTAGATGGAAGGTAGAGGGGAAACTGAGGCATGGAGCAGGGCAGTGACTTGCCCAAGGGCAGCCAGCAGCATGAGGAGGGAGGGGCGGACAAGGGATGCCAGCTCATCGGACCACCATGCCGCTGTACCCCACTGGCCCGGTGGGGAATCCCGAAAGGACGGCAGCTTTGGAGAGTGGATTGGTGGGACAGATGTGCAGAGAAGGGGGGGGGCAGGAAGGCAACTGGTGGGGCGGGCAGCAGGAAGGGCCACAGGCTCCTAAAATAAGGGTAGCGATGCCCCCACCCCGCCGCCTCCAGGTAGTAACACAACTGTCCCTCTGCGGGAAGTCTCTGCCCAGATACCGCAGACAGAGGGGCGAGCGGAGGAAGTGGGAACCACAATGCCAGGGGATTCCGCCGTGACAACCTGAACTGGGAGAACTTGGGGGGGGGGGGGGCAGGGCAGGGAGAGACCCTCCCCAGCTGCACTGTTCTAGGGGCAGGAAGCCAGTGTCAGACTCAGCAGCACCTCCCCCCTCAGCAGATTCTGTCTCACACAGCCCAGGCAGATCCTGGGTGGCAAACAAAGCAGCCCCCCCCATGCTAATCACAGTATAGTCCTGCTAAAAGGGAGTTTTCCTTGCCAGAAAGATGCCCCAGTCCTTTAAATCATCTCACCTGCGCATTCAGACCCCTAACAGCGCTCCTGCCTAGACCAGTTCACACACAGAACCGAAAACACCAAAGAAACTGACCAGACAGGCCCCGGTTTGAAGTACAAAATTAAACAGCCAGGACCCCTCGCTCCCTCTCCTCGCTCCCTTGCAGCGTTAGCATGGGACAATGGGTCTGTACAGCACCTAGCGTAATGGGGCCCCGAGCTGGACTGTATCAGCGCAACGCCACCGGGGCCACCGGCTCCTCTCCGAAAGCGTGGGTGCCTCGGGACCCCTGCCGCTTTTGTCCTCAGCGCCCAGCAAAGCGATGATCCCGACAAGAATTCCGTCTCGTGCAAAGTTCGCCGGGTTTGACGTTTGGTTTTGTTCGGCAAAACTAAGACTTTGCACAATTTTCCCTGAGGAAGACTGGGCGGGGGGGGGAGGGGGCGGAGGATGGAAGCATAACTGGACTAAGGTCTGGTCTACACTACGAGGTTAGGTCGAATTTAGCTGCGTTAGGTGGATTTTATAAGACTCTTGGCCCCCAGGATGTGTGTCAGCATAGTTTCTTATTTATTAGGTGTATTACAGTAGCACCTAGGCACCCCCAGTCATGGCCCAGCAGGACTCCATTGTGCTGGGCGCTGAACATGATTTATTAGATGTACTACGGTAGCACCTAAGAACCCCAGTCATGGCCCAGGACCTCCTTGCGCTAGGTGCTGTACAGACCCAGAGCAAAGAGATCGTTTCTGCCCGAGAGAGCTTCCCATCTAAGATCCCCCAACTGAGACCGGGTTCCCAGTATGCCTCAGACACAGAACACGTCCTGCCCCGAAGAGTTTACATTCCAAATAGACCCAGACTGGGTGGGGAAACTGAGGCACCGAGCGGCCACATGACTTACCCTAGGCCACACAGCATGTCAGAGCCTGAGCCAAGATGAGAACCCAGGTGTCCTGAACTCCAGCCCAGTGCCCGATCCACTCTAAGAAAACTTCTCCCTCCCTCCTTCCCAATTAAGCCCCCTCCCAGCATCACACTGCAGGGGGCGGTGGGGCTGCCCCACAGCCCACATCCTGCATCCATACACCTCCTGCTGCTGCTGTTCCTCCACCTCCCGTGCAGTGTCTGGAGACCATGAGCTACAGGGCGCTAACAGGCCCTGCGGGGGTCACACACCAGGAATCCCCTCCTGCATTGACCTCCGGTGAGGGCCCACAGCCTCACAGAAGGCAGCAACCTCAGCCCATAGCCCTGCGTAGTCGGTGACTCTGCCCCTTGCTCCATCCCGCCCACCTGCCCCCAGCTCTGCTCTGGCTGGGCCTGGAAGCTCTTCCGCCAAGGATTTCCTTCCTGTTCCCATGGGACAGACTCCCCAGGAAAGCGGGAGAGATTCAGGGCAAGTTATTCCACAAGGGCCAGATCCCCAGCTGGTGTAAAGCAGCAGAGCTCCACCGACTCCAATGGAGTGACACCAGTTTACGCCAGCTCAGGATCTGGTCCCCCCTTGAGGAGTGACACCAGTTTATGCCAGCTGGGGAGCAGGACCTAGGTGTCTGTTCTGTAGGCTTCCCACTTTCCATTGAGGGATCTGAGGCTGCCCTCTCTCCTGCCCTGGCCCCGTCTTTGCTGCTAATTACCACTGATAATTAATAATATGTTGTATTTTTATAGTCTATCTTAGGTGGCCCCCATTCTCATTGCATCGGAGACCCACACGATCTGCACAGCCTCACAACCCCCCAGGAGGCAGGGCAGGGCTACTATCCCCATTGTACAGATGGGGAAACTGAGGCAGAGAGAGGCTAAGTGACTTGCCCAGGAAGCCCTTGGTCACACAGGAAGCCTTGGCAGAGCAGGGACTTGAATCCTGGTCTCCCACATCCTAGACTCATTGGACCATCCTGCCTTTCTTAGAGCACCAGCCAGCTGAGCTAAGCATTGTGTCAAAGCGCTTTGTAAAGATTCACAACCCACCCTGGGAAGTATAACTCCCATGATAAAAATAGGGAAAACTGAGGCACACCAGGTGGGGGCATGACTTGACCCTGGTCACACAGAGGAAGAGAACCCAGGTGTCCTGGCTCCCAGTCCCCTGCTCCAACCACTACACAATACTCCTTTCTCCTACAGCCAGTGTTCTAAGCACTAGGTAACCACTGCCCTCCCACAGCTGGGGATAGAACCCAGGAGTCCTGACTTCCAGCCCCCCTGTGCTCTAACCACTAGATCCCACTCTCCTCCCAGAGCCGCAGATAGAAACCAGGAGTTCTGATCACACCCCGCCCCCCCAGCTCTAATCACTAGACTTCACTCCCCTCCCAAAGCTGGGGAGAGAACCCAGGAGTCCTGACTCCCAGCCCCCCGTCCCCCTCACTCGAATCACATTAGGTCCCTTGGGATGTGAATGTCATAGCAAGGAACTGAGCCCAGGCTGAAGTGAGGGCAGGAAGCGTGAAACACCGGAAACTCTGTCAGATTTCTCAGCCCCATTCTGCTGACCCAACAAGTCTGTACAAATCCAGGTGTGGGTTTGAGGAACTGGAACTTGTGACATTTCCACATCTGCCTGGGAAACACGCTGTGGGGAGGGGGTTGGATTTAAAAACAAGAACAAAGCAGAAGGGGTAAATCTGCCTGGAATCGGGGCACTGTGAAGCAGAGACACCCTGGATTCCAGCTAAGCCATACACAGGGGGCCTCGGGGACAGAGCCTTCTCCTCTTCCAAAGGGTTAAACTTGTGCTGCCTGAATTAAAGGAGAATCTCCATTAGCAATACAGGGCTTATGACATATAGCTGAGCATTCTGATTCCATCCAGTAGAGGGCAGCGGTCTCCCCCCAGTACTCACAGGTGTATCACACCCTACTCTAGTCTGACCAAGCCCATTTTCCAGCATCAAAGGTTCTGCTCCGACTCTAACACAAGTGTAACAAACTCATCCAGTAACTCCACAGCTATGAGCAGCCCCCTCCCTTTCAAGAGGGCTCCTTTGGGGAGTGGGTAGCTGGCTCAGAGCCGGTGCAGCCCAGTGCTGAACAGACCCACCACGTGTGAATTCTCAGTTACTCCCTTCCTGTACTTGGGGCAGTGGAGGGAGAGAGGGAAAGTTGCCTGAAGCTACCTTTGCTCTCCACACATTCCCAGCCCATGCTGTCAGGTAGAGCAGCCTCCAGGCTGCTCTAAATTATGGTCCACCCGCTAGGGAAGGAAGAAAAGAGCCACAGCCCTGGCCACACCCCTGATCCAGCCCCATCCCACCCCCCACCCCCGTGGGCCCTGGAGAGCAGGAATAGCCACAGCACAGTGCACCCGGGCCATGCCCCTGATCTGCCCTCTGTGGGTCCTGGAGGGCAGGAATAGCCACAGTGCAGTGAACCCCCACCATGCCCCCGATCCCCTTCCCGCCAGACTGGTGCAGAACCCTAACCCCGGCCCCGTTCCAGCTCCAGAGACCCCTGGGGGCCATTTCCATCCCAAGTTAAGGTCACTAGAGCAGCCTAGCGGGACCTGGCTGTAACTGAGGAGGAACAGCTCCAGGCCTCACTCGGAGGCAGCCAGAGCAGCAGGGGAGGGGGAAAGCAAGGAAGAGGGAGGGCGAGAAGACACACACCCGGGGGGAAGGGGCAGGGACCCACACGCACACCTCCCAAGGGCCCCCCGCCCCCATCAGCTGTCCCCTACCTTTCGTCTCCAGGACGTTTTTCTTCGGGCTGCGATATTCGTACCCTCCGCAGCGGCTCTCGTCGGAGAACTCGTCCTCTGCCTCGGCCAGCCTGGAGCCCGTGGGGAGAGGCCCCTCCATCTGGGCCTCCGGGAAAGACACAGACACCATACGTATGTGGGGGGAGTCTGTCTCTTGCTGCTGGGAGTTCAATCCTTGGTAGGGGTGGGAAGAAGAGACCGTCTCCCCAGAGCACCCTCAAGGGACACCTCTTCAATCTAGTATCCCCCACCCCGGCCACACTGCTGCAGATCAGACCCCTGGGCTCAAGTAGCCCCATATCCCCCAACTTCCTGCCAGCCTCTCCCAGGGCAGAAATAAACCAGGGCTAAATCCCTAATATACAGTGCCCGATCCATGCACACCCGCAGACACCCAGCCCCGGATCCTCACCTGCTCCTCCAGGCAGGGTCTGATCCGCTTAAACCGGCCGGCTCTGGCTGCAAGGCAAGAGAGACACATGGGTAAGCACCTTTCAGGGGAGGCTGTGCCTCTCCGGAGAGGGGGTTGATGGGGACAGCCGATGGGGGCTGGGCAGCTGGATCTCCATGGAGGGATCTGGGCAGGGGACAACTCAGGGGGATGGAGTCACTGATTCAGGGCCCAGATTGCAATCTAACCCGCCCTGGTTATTAAGTTCCAAAACCAATGGGGTCTGCCAAGCCAGGCACAGGCCCAGGGTCACGCTTGCTGCTTCTAAAGTGCCTCCCCTGAGAGACTTTCCAAAGTCGCTCAATATTATTATCCCCTGCCTCCCCTGAGAGACTTTCCAAAGTCGCTCAATATTATTATCCCCCACTCAACAAATATGGGGAAACCGAGTCACGGAGCAGTGACGTGCTGCGTAGTCAGTGAGAGGCACGGCTGGGAAAAGTCTTCCCCTACCATTAGATGCTACTTCTCTTCTAGAGCTAGAGTCCCCGTTCTAACCACTAGACAACACTTGGTGTCAGAGCCAGGAATTGAAAGCCCTGTGTGTGAAGGTCCCAGTCTCGTGCCCTAACCACCAGACCTTCCTACCCCTTATCAGCATTGATCCACCACCAACGAAGCTTCAGTCCGACCCTCCCCCCCAGTATAAATGCCACCCTCCACCCCAGATTCAAGCCGAATCCCCTTCTCACCTCCCATGCGGCCCTCCCGGTTCGACTTCACCTGCAAAAAGGTCTGTGGGGGAAGAAAGCAAAGGGGTGAGACGAAGGCGAAGGAAGAAAACCGCTCTCATGGTGTTTCCCACCCCAGGCTCTAAGCGGTTAACAGCAGCTGGAGGACGTGGGTGGCCCAGGGGTCAGGAGAAAGGGGGCCCCAAGTCAGGGCTCCCAACCCCCACCACGTGGCTCCAGGCTGAATTGTTACCTTCGTGCAAGACCCTGGCTTACTCCATGCAATCGTGTCCCCCTCTAGTGGCAGAGTCTAGGTACTACAACAGCCAGCTCCACCAGCTGGGGGAAGGGCCCCTCTATCTCCCGTGTTGGGGGCTAGTGTCTGTGCAGCCGAAGGTCCCTGGTTCGAGTTTCGGCTGTGGCCTGATTATGGTGGGAGGGTGCGCGGGGGTGGGGGGGGGGGGAAGCGTACCTGCTGCCTGTCCACCTTGTGCCCGTCCTCGTAGGCCTGCGGCGACCCCTTGGGAGAGTCTGTGCCATCCTGAGCGGAGATCGCTGGAGACTGGAATGGAAGGGAAGATGTGAGGGGTGAGCTTGCGCCGCTGATCATGTGGGGCTGGAGCAGCAGGGGAAGAACGGCGGGGTGGCTGGAGCCCCCGGGGGCTGAGCGATTAGGGGCATTTGGTGTCCAAGCTCTCCCAGCAGGGGGCGCTGGCAGCAAGGAGCTCCTGGCTACTCCGGTCCCAGCCTCGCCCAGCAGGGGGCGCTGTGGGGAGTGGGGCAGGAGCGCTGGCTGTGGGGTGAGCCCCTGGTTGCTCCAGTCTCAGTAGCTCTCTGCGAAGAATCAGTTTTCACCACCTCTCCTCTTGCCTCTTGCAACCTGTGAGCTGGGGCAATGGCTGGGCTGGGCCGGGCCGGGACACATGCTCAGGGTAGCACCCCCTGGAGTTCACCCATAGGGGAGACATCAGCCTCTAGCTCCTAAGTGGCCTTCCCCAGGAAGGGTGATGGGGACGTGGGGGGAGTCCCCGGGGAGGGAGGGGAGAAGGACAAAACCCCTTTGAAACAGCCATCCTGGAGGGCAGGAGGGGCGGGGCAGGTCTCACCTGGGACAATCTCTGGGCGTCCTCCAGCGGGGTCATGGCCTCCCTGCAGAGAGAGAATGAAAGGGTGAGCTGCAGAGGGGAGTGGGGGAGGGAGAGTGACGAGCCCCAGTGGGACCAGTCCACAAAGCCCCCCGCCATCCAGGGGCCTCGCTGACTCACTGGGATAGGGATGCTCCCGTACCTGTCCAGGGGGTGGGGGGTTCCCATACCTGTCCAGGGGAGGGGGTGGGGGGTTGCCGTACCTATCGAGGGAGGGGGCGGGGGGTTACCGTACTTGTCCAGGGGTGGGGATGGGGGCTCCTGTACCTGTCCAGGGCGGGGGCGGGGGGTTACCGTACCTATCCAGGGGGAGGGGGTGGGGGGTTCCCGTACCTATCGAGGGAGGGGGTGGGGGGTTACCGTACTTGTCCAGGGGTGGGGATGGAGGCTCCTGTACCTGTCCAGGGGAGGGGGGTTCCCGCACCTGTCCAGGGGAGGGGGCGGGGAGCTCCCGTACCTGTCCAGGAGGTGGGCGAGTCTCTCGATCTCCTGCTGCAGGTGCTGCCCCAGCTCCGCGCACTGCAGCTCCCTCTGGCAAAGGGGGCACAGAAGGGCCAACGGCTCCAGCTTCTTCTCCCCTGGGAAAAAGGAGGCAGCCTGGTCAGACCCACAGCCCCGAGGACGTCCCGGCAGGATGCTCCCTATAGAGCCACCTGGAGTAGTGGGATGCTCCCCCCCCCCGGCCCAGCCAGCACTCCCGGCCTGGTCCCCACAGCACCCCCTGCTGTGAGAGGTCAGTTCTGGAGTAGTTGGGTGCTCCCCCCCCAACCAGCGCTCCTGCCCCACTCCTCACAGCGCCCCCTGCTGGGATGGGCTGAATCTGCATGTGCCACCCTAAGGGGCAGGAGGAGTTGGTTACCAAGCCAAGGCCTCTCCGGGGGCCAGCAGAGGGCAGCTGGTGCCGAGGAGCCCGGGGAGCGGAGATCCCCAATCAATCAGTCTGGTCGACCCCGGGAGCTTCTTCCTTCAACTCTGGCTGAGGGTCAGGGCCTGGTTAACGAGCTATTAATCACTCCCATTGAGCCTTTGTCCCCTCTGTCTGTTGGGATTATTGTATCCAACCAGGGACAGCAGGGCACCTGCTGCCTGGCAAGGGTGGAAGGAAGGGAATGAACGGGTTGGGGTAAGAGAGAGATTAAGGCGGGGACGGGGGGAGACACACGCAATGAAGCTGAGGTCATAAGGTTTTGCAGAGCAATCAAAGGTGTGACAGTTGCAAGATCAGTCCTGGTTAGAGCAGCCAGAGGCAACAATCGAGACCAGCCTCCCCTCCCCGCACATTGCGCCGGGCGCTGTACGCGCCCCAAGAGGCAAGGTGCGCGCAGAGGCGCTGTGCTGTAATCGGACACTGGAAGGAGGGTCAGGACACCAGCCCCGCCTTTGACTTCATAGCGGCAAAACTCCCGCTGACAAGCTAAATAGACAAAGGGAGTGGGAGGGGAAACTGAGGCACGGAGCAGGCACGCTCCTCCCCCAAGGCAGTGGCAGAGTTGAGTCTCACTGATCTCATGAAATGTTGTTTCCCAAGCCGTGGGTTGTTTTTAGCCTTCCCCTCCACCCCCAAACTTCCGCCCCCACCTCCAAAGTACTAGATCTGAAAAGCAGCCACGTTGTCCAGTTTCAATTCCACGTCCCGGGAGGCCAAAAATCAGCAAGGTGCCTCGGTTCTGTTTATTTGCCTGCAAAAAAAACCCAAACTTTCCAGCCTCAAGGTAGAACTTCCTGCGAAACTGACGCCTGCAGGGCAGGCCTCAGACAGCTGTAGGGCAGAGCGGGGCCAGGCGCCCCGCCCCCCGCAGAGACAATATGCATATCAATATTGACGGTTGAGCTTCTTACAGAAGCTGATCTGGGCCTGGAAGGGAGGATCTGGGCCTTTGGAGATTTAGCTTCACTTCCCAGCTCTTCCATGGGCTCCCCGCACCGGTCAGGATTTTACTTCCCATTGAGGCACCTAGATTTTCAACACAGCTACACCAGGCTGGCTCTGTGCCTCGGTTTCCCCAATCTGTAAAATGGGGATAATTATTGTTGTTTCTATCCAAAATCAGAGCCCTGTTGCGCTTGGTGCTGTATAAACTCCAGGGGAGAGGTAGACCCTTCCTGGAGAACTCTTCAACGTAGAGAGGCAGAAGGGGTCTTGGTAACCCATTTTGCAGATGGGGAAACTGAGGCACAGAGCAGGGCCGTGACTTGCCCCAGAGTACACAGGGAGTCATGGCACAGCCAAGAATTGCAGCTGAGTCTCCATCTAATGCCGTACACGCACATCCTTCCACCATGGCAGTGACTTTCACCCGGCCTTTGTCTGGCTTGTCTGTTTAGATTGTGAGCTCTGTGAGGTAGGGCGAGACTGTCTCCTACCATGTGTCTGTGCAGCTCCTGGCACAATGGGGTCCCTGATCTCAGTCGGGATCTGTGCAGCGCCCGGCACAATGGGGGCTCCCGATCCCAGTTGGGATCTGTGCAGCACCTGGCACAATGGGGGCCCCCGATCCCAGTTGGGGGGTCTGTGCAGCACCTGGCACAATGGTCCCCCCAGTTAGTGCCATGGCTGGCAATATTTACAATATGACATCTGACTGGAGTTCCCTGACAGCACTTTCTCCCCAGCTGACCTGTGCAGGCCTGAGTTTCGCTCTGAGTTTCCACGTCAGACAAAACCCCGAAGAACCCTTCAAAGTGAAACTCGGCTCCAAATCTCCAACTTCCACTACCAAGGGGGCGGGGAGGGGAGGAACCACCAGTCAGTGCAGAGGGGCGGTGGGGGGGGGTGGGGGGGAAGCCTTCCCACCAGCCAGGGGCGGAGCTTTGAAGGAAACCAGGCAATTCCCAGTGGTGGGGATTCCAATTTCATTACAGACGTGTCATGAGTTGTAACAACAACACAACACCGGTGGGGGGGTGGGGGGGTCGGGGGGGGGGGGTGGCTGATTAGCTGAGCTTCACCGGGCATTTCTGTGATGGAGAGCTCTGGGCCTCAGCGCTAGTGTCAGAGACCCCGACCCCAGATGGGGCTGGGAGCCAGGACGCCTGGGTTCTATTCCTGGGTCTGGAAGGGGGGTAGGGTGTCATGGTTAGAGCAGAGGGGTGCTGGGAGCCAGGACTCCTGGGTTCTGTTCCCAGCTCAGGGAGTGGGGTCCAGTGGCTAGAGCAGAACTCCTGGGTTCCATTCCTAGTCTAGCCCCTAGCTCTCTGCATAATCTTGGGAGAGTCACTCCCCCCGCCCCAGAGCCTCAGTTTCCCTAGTCTGTAGACTGAGGATAATGCTCCCCCATTTCCCTGGGAGGCTGAGTCCCGGTCTTTGTGCGGCTGACTCCAGACGGGGCCAAGTCTGCAGGGGGATATGGAGGGGGGGGAGCTGGACCTCCATAGCTCAGCCCCTCCCTGAAACGGGAAGGAGGAGGCGGTGGGTGGCTGCACAGTGCAGGGGGGGAAAGGGGCGGAGGCGAAAGTTCTGCTTGAGTTAAGATCCTGAAGGGCCATTGTCTACCCTGCCCCCCTCTCCACCCCACCCCACCCCGTCTGCCAAAGACAAATCGGGAGGGTGTGTCAGCAGGAGTCATTCTGGGTTGCTTCGCAGGGGCTGGATCTGGGCTCCCCACTTCCCTAGGGGCCGGGGCCCCCCTGGGGAGAATCAGCTACGCCAATTTGTCCTCTTCACGCCCTGTCACCGCCAGAGGCCTGACAGAGAGGCCCAAAGGGGCCTCCCCCTCCCAGCCGTGCTGTGGGGGGTCCCGAGCCCGCCCAGCTGAGCGGAAAATAGGCTTTATGCGCCTAGCTGGGCGGCCGGTCACACCCGGGGAGCTGTGAATACATGTGAGATGTAATGGAGTCCCGGCCCCCCCCCCCCCCGGCACAGCCCCTTCCCCCTCATTTGTCACTGCCGTGGGGCGGGGTCAGGCATTCTCTTCCTGACCCAGGGGGCACTAGGGTGGGGGGATTTGGCCCCTGGGGGTGGGCAGGATCAGCTCCCCAGCCCCTCAGTAACCCGCGCAGGGTCCCCAGTCTGCGTTAGCTGGGAGCGTGGGGCGGGGATAGGGGCACCCCTGTCCTGGGGACTGGCCGTGCAGGGCCTATCTGCCCGGCCAGCAGGACCCAGAGACAGGCTGAAGCTGAGGAGGTTCGGGTCTGAGATCCCCTGTGATTTTCGGCCAGGAGGCGGGGAGATCCGGGTCGCGGGGACGATGGCGCTGGAAGGGCGTTGTGGGGAGATTCTCAAGCCAGAGAGGCTGAGGCAGTGAAGGGTCATCGAAACGCCCAGGAGTGACAGCATAGATCAGGGTCATGAGAGAGCAGCCCAAGCAGAGGGGCTGGGAAGTCCAGGTAGGGAGATGAATGTGACCATAGATTGGAAATGCTCTGGGCAAGGCCTGGCTTTCTGTGGGCTGGCTGTGCAGCGCCTAGCACATGGGGGTCCCGGGCCATGCGTGGGGCTCCTAGGCATTACGGTAATACACCTAATAAATAACCTACAGCGCCCAGCACAAAGGGGTCCTGGCCCCTGGGCCGTGACTGGGCCATGGAGACACTACCGTAATACACCTAATAAATAACCTACAGCGCCAGGATGCTGCCTAAGCCAGGATGCTGCCCAGGGTGTTTTTAGTTAAAGCCCCACCCCCTGGAGTCAGGGGATTAGGTGAGAATCTCAACTTTCCACTTTTTTTAAAGCAAATTTCTAGCCCTTGCGGTGGCAGAGAGATGCTGGAAAATGGGTCCCTAAAGGTTCCGGAACCAAAAGGAAAATACTTTGTTTCCTAGAGTTTAAGGCCAGAAGGGAGAGCTAGACCATCGAGTCGGACCGCCTGCAGAGCACATGCTATGAAATTCCTGCCAGACCCCCCGGTCCCATGCTGAGCCCAATGACTTTAGTTAAACCAAAGCATTTGGAAGGGTAAAGTGTCATGTGCCACCGGCAGAGCGTCAGGAGGAACCCACGTGTCACCAATGCCCGAGAACTGATAAGGTGAGACATGCCCCTATGATCTCAGCCTCATGCTGCAGAGGAAGCCAAATTGCCCCCAAGATCTCTGCCCATCTGACCTGGGGAATATTCCTCCTCGCCCCTAATCAGGCGATCAGTCTGACCCTGAGCAAGCCCCACCAGCCAGACAGCTAGAAAGGGGATTCTCTGGATCTGCTCGGGGCACCGGCTCAGCCCACCCCGTGTCCCAGAAGCAGCTGTGACTGAGCTCTGATGCTTTAGAGGAAGGCAGGAAAAACCCACAGGATCCATCTGGCCAATTGTGCATTTGGGGTGGGGGGGACTGGGACATTCCTTCCTGACCCCTCCATGCAACCGGCTGCAGCCCTGAAGCACGAGAGTGGATTCTAGTCATTATCTTAATGCAGAGCTGGGAGCGTCAGGAAGCTTCCCAGGCCAAAAGGGACCTACACAACCTGACCCCTGACCCACCACACACAGGCCGAATTTCTCCCAGAAGCTGAATTAAAACACACCAATTAAAAGATCCTTAAATCTCATTTTAAAGACTCCAAGCGATGGTCAGGCCATCCCCTCCCCAGGGAAGTGATACAATTTAAAATATCTAGGTATTGTTTGTAAAAATCCCTCATGACTTTTAAGCCAACTTTATGGTGGTCGGGGGGGCGGGGGGGGGTTGTGATTTTTTTTTTTTTTGAAGACTTGGGGGTTCTCAAAGCTGATCCTCTGTATGATGCATCGACCGTAGGCACAGGTGGGCCCATGCTGTTTGCATGCTGTCCCAGTGATTAGCAAGGTTCTTACCCCCATTAGTAATGAGTGCCTGTGGGGGTGGGGAGGGGGAAATGAACTGGATTATGGAGAAGACTTTCTACCCCGCATCTCATCCATCTGCCACTGTTCTCCTGGCAGCCTGGAGATAATGCAGGGGATGAATACACCCAGCGAGGGGATTAGCATGACAAAAAGACAAGATCCAAGAGAAAGAGGGGGCCAGCCAGGCCCACCCGAACTCCCTCCCCCCCACCCGCCGGGGTGGGACGGCCGTGCACAGGGGAGGCTGGATTGCTCAGCGGCTCGTGAAAACGTTGGGTTTGTACCGTGTGGTTGACTCCTGCTGGGAGATAAACAGAGGTTGCTCTGTTGTGCATCCGCCCTGCCATTGCCAAGTTACCGCCCCCGCCCCTCCTGGGCCCAGCCGCAGAGCAGGGACCCCATCCTAGCAGGATCAAAGCCACGGCACCCTCCCCAGCCTGCCCTGGACCATGCCAACCTCTTCCACCAGACAATGGGGAGACCCCTAGCGGTGAGCAAGCCCGGGACAGCCGCAGGGTTTGTCCGGGGTCCGGCAGCCTCCATGCAGAAGGCCCCTTTTCTACGAAGGGTTGGCTCGTCTCTACTGTAAGAAGTGCCCAGCGAAGCCGGAGGATTCTCCTAGCTCCACACTTTGCTCCCGAGCCCTGGTGGCTATGGGGCAGGGGGTTCCCAGAAGCCACCAGCACAGCTACAGCTGAAGGGGGGCGGGGTCGCTCTGAAGACACCCCCCCCCCAGCCCAGCAAGAGAAGCAGCCGCTCTCCCCGAAAGGGGTTTCCTCGCTTAGTGTAGACGCGACAACGTGATCCTGGGAATTTGGAGGTGCGGGGTTAAGGGTCATCAGACCTTAGACCCCAATTAGCCCTTAAAACGGTGGTTCTCAACCAGGGGTTCAGAGACCACTGGGGGGGCCGCGAGCAGGTTTCAGGGGGTCCAGCCAAGCACGGCTGACATTAGGCCTGCCGGGGCCCAGGGCAGAAAGCCGAAGTCTTAGCAACTTAGCTTCGCAGGGGCCCCGGTGGCATGGGGCCCTGGGCAGCTGCCCTGCTTGCTGCCCCCTAATGCCGGCCCTGGCTTTTCTGTGCAGAAAACCGGTTGCTGAGGCACAGGTGGGCTTTTATAGCATGGTAGGGGGAACTCCGAAAGAAGAAGGTTGAGAACCCCTGCCTTAAAATAACAGTGGGACCCCAGATCCAGAGACCGGGAAGGGAGGGACAGCCCCCCAGTCCCGGCACCCTGACACCGGACTTCTAGGCGCGGCTGTAAATTTGAGGGGCTTGGGTGAGCCATGCGGCAAGGAGCCGCTGGGGCGGCAAGAATGCCAGCGTCTTGTCTACATGGGCCGGCGGGTACAACGGCGGGTACAACGGCGGGTACAACGGGAGGATCGGGAGTGAGGGCAGCAGCGCTAGGGGACAATTTCCTGGACAATGCCAGCCTTAATGAACCCCCAGCCACAGCTAATGCAGCTTATGCCCATAGCAGCAGGAGCTCAATTTAAGCAATAATGGCCCGATCCTGCGGCGGAATAGACCCCACTGGGCCTGATTCTGATCTCACATACACCAGCGCAGCTGCTGATTTACACCCCATACTCCTGATGTACCCCAGTGTCAGGAAGAAGAGAAGCAGACCCACTGACTGGCCGTCGGCGCCACACTCCTGCAGCTCTGTGGAGATGGGGAAACTGAGGCGTGGGCAGGCCTGGGAAGCAAAACGGCTCAAGGCCCCAGAGGGAGTCAGGATGGAGCTGCTGGCTCGCTGCCTCTCCCAGCCCCGGCTGTCTGCCCGGCCCATGTGGTAACTCAGGGAGATTATGTGGGATCCCTAGAGTTTGCCACAGAGCTGCTGTCTGCGGTGAATTTGTCACAAGCATTTTAGCGAGGGCTGTAATCTCCAAACTAGCCACGGCCCTGGCAGGCCCTGACCTGAAATTGTGGTTAGCCGCAGGGAGTTAAAGCAAACAGGGACGGTTTGGAGAGCGAGCACTTGCTGGGACAGGCCGCCGCAGGAGTACAGAGGGTTCAAGAGGGATTGAAACACCCTCCCCCCAAACAACAGAGAGGCCACCCCCGGGCACGTCAATTTCAGGGGGCTCAGCAGATTTGGGGGGTCAATGGAGAGAGGAAAATCCCAGCTCCAGATGTCCAGATTTGTAGCACACAGGGGCTGGGTTCTATCCCCTCCCAGAGCTGGGGATAGAACCCAGGAGTCCAGACTCCCAGCTCCCCCAGATTCTAACCAGTAGACCCCCCACTCCCCTCCCAGAGCTGGGGATCGAACCCAGGAGGGCAGCTGGGGGCCTGGGGAGTAGTTTAAAGACCTGCCTAATCTTTGTTTGCTTTTCCCAACCTAAAGTTGCACTGTCAGAGCAGATGGGGTGGGAAGGGGAGGGGAGGGGGACAGGGCGTGGTGGTGGTGGGCGGGGGGGGGGGGGGTTGTGACTGTTTATAGGCTGCCCTTTCTGTCCAGCAAACAAAAGCATCATGCTGCCTCCCCCCACCCCCGCAATGGGCTTTATGGCAGCTTTTCCCTTTTCAGATGCAGCTGCTGAAGGTGTGCTGGGGGGTGTGTGTGTGTGAGATTGTCTCTGGGGGCGGATGATTGTGTCAGGGCCTGTGGGGTGTGATTGTGAGACAGAAGCTGTGATGCGGGGGGGGGAGGGGAATTGTGTTTGAGTGTGCATGATTGGGGAAGCGTGTGCGTGTGAGCGAGGGTGAGTGTGCGACAGACAGTGTGCAGGGGGGTGATCGTGAGAGGGGGCTGTGATGGGGGGGTCATTGTGTGTGTCTGAGCGGACGTGATTGGGGAAGCGTGCACATGTGTGAGAGGGTGAGTGTGCAACAGACAGTGTGCAGGGGAGCATGTAATCATGAGAGAGAGGGTGTGCGGGGAGCGATGCAAGACAGAGTAGGAGCCCTGGGGACAATGACCCCAGAGCAACCAGGGAGAAGGGGGGCTGGGAGTGCCGTCCCCACCTCCGACCCTACCCTTCCAGCCCATCTCTATGAGAAAAGCCCAGGGGAAGAATGCAGCTTCACAGGTCCCGGACTCCCGGGTTCTGTCCCCAGCTCTGGGAAGGGAGTGTTGCCTAGTGCAGGGAGGGCAGGGAGTCAGGACTCCTGGGCTCTCTCCCTGGCTCTGGGAGAGCAGTGAGATCTACTGGTGAGAGCAGGATGCTCATCCACTTTTCTGGGGTGACCTGGCCCAGGGTGTGATCTGAGGGTAGGAAGCTGCGAGTAACTGAAATGGGGGCCCAGGAGCCATCCACCCCCCGAGGCCCCTGCTGCAGTTTTGGTTCTTGGTCTCTCCTGCGACTTCCTCGCTACCCCACTATCCTGATTCAGATGGACTGGGGGGTGGGGGGGGCTCCTATGAGGCACGCGGGAGGTTTATTGTTCCTTTCCCTGCTTCTGGCACCTTCCAGCCAATGGTCTCCAAGCATGTTGCAAAGGAGGGTTGGTATCATTACCCCGCATTATACCCTGAGGGAAACCGAGGCATAGCACAGGGATGGGACATGCCCATGGTCACACGGTGAGTCAGTGGCAGGGCTGGAGATGGAACCCAGGAGTCCTAACTCCCAGCGACCCCTGCTTTAACCACTAGGCCCCACTCCACCCTCCCTGAGCTGGGGATAGAAACTAGGAGTCCAGCTCCCCAGATCTCCGCCCCCCCATGCTCTACCCACTCCATGCTGTCCCACCCTGGGAGGTTTGGCTGCTTCCCTTGGGGGGGGGAGGTCCTGTCCAATCCCCCACTCCAACATCTACCCTGACCCCGTATTCAGAGGTCACAGGCCCCAGATCTTCTTAAATAGCTCCCAGAACATGAATACAGTGTGTAAGTGCACCATAACCCACCCACAGCGTTGCTCCCCGTACACTCCCCACACCCCGCCACTTCCCCACCCCTCCGCGATGGCTATTCGGGGCTGGACACAGCCGCCAGCCCCCTTCAATGGCCAGGGGGAGGTCCTGGGGCCAGTCAGGGGAGGGATGGCAGCAGGGGACACTGGGGGAGGGGGTCCCGGGATGGCAAGGGGAGGGGGGGAGTTGGAGAGGGGAGGTGGAGGCTACCAGGATGGGGGAGCAGCCCAGAAGGCCAAGGGGAAGGGGGAGCTAGTGAATACAGTGAGGGAAAGTGGGTGTTGCGGCAGGGGGGGTTGCAGACAGGGCGAGGGAGGGCTGCTGAGGAGGGCAAAGGAAGGGGGTGTGGACAGAAAGGCGGGAGAAAGGGGTTCCCCATGGGGACCCAGGTTTAGAGTCTCTGGCCTGGGCAGGAGGACAGACAAGCCCCCCAAGATCCACCCCTCACTTGGTTCTCTTTACCTCTATTTTCCCCTAGTCTGTCATCCTGCTCCCCCCCCCCCCCCCCCCGGTTTGCTGAGAGATGCTGGGGGTGCTGCCCTTGCCCCCTACCTGGCTTGCCATGCCGTGGATTCGGGGAGCCCTTGTAAGGCTGCAGCCCAGACACCCTGCCAATGGGCTCCGGCCCCATCTGGGCGCGCTGGGCCTCCATCTCCTTCTCCAGCGCCAGGCAGCAGACCTGAGGCGGCTCCGACCCGCTCCGGCCCTTGGGCCGCTTGCCCGCCAGGAAGCCCCCTGGGAAGCACTCGACGTCGTCGGCGAGGTGGAAGGGGGTGAAGGGGTGCAGGGCACTGTAGCCCAGCATGCCCACCCCACCCCGCTCCAGGCTGGGGTGGCCAAAGGGCGGCGGGAGGGGCAGCAGCTGCGGTGGGTAGTCGCGACTGGCGGGCGCCAGGCGGTCGGGATGGGGGTACACCAGGGAGTAAGCCGCACCAAGGAAGGGCAGCTGGGATGGCTTCTCCATAGCAACTGGCACCCCAAAGTGGCGGGGCTGCTGGCACGGGGTGCTGGTGCTCCGGGTGCCCTCCGAAGTGGAGGCCAGGACCAGGAGGGCTGGGGACGCCAGGGGGTTCAGGAGGCCAGGAGAGTTCTCCATCATGCCACAGCACGGGGACCTAGGGGGAGAGAGAGACAATTAACCAACGGGCCAGGGGGCGCTGTGCTGCAGGGAGCGGGGTGGGGGCTCAGTAGGGGGCGCTCCAGCCCCGGGGCAGTCAGTGCTGGCTCCAATGCCCCAGTGTGGCGCTAGGGGGCGCTGTGCTAAAGGCAGCCTCGCATTGCTCACGCCCAGCCGACCTTTCAGAAGCTGCTGCACTGTCTCGACTAGGTCCCAGGTTGTGGCTTAGCACATGGGGCCGGTTCTCAAAACCGACCCACCATCTTCATCTGGACAGCGCTGAAGCAAGGCCAAATTCTCCCCCTGCCTTGGTGGGCCTCACGGTCATCGTACAAAGGCCAGATCCTCAGCTGAGACTAACCACCCTTAGCTCAGTCAGCTGAGACTAACAAATGGTTTTAGGATTAAGCTTTCGTGGGCTAGAACCCACTTCATCAGGTGCATGAATAAATGTGCTTGTCTCTAAGGGACCACAAGGACTCCTCGTTGTTTTTGCTGATAAAGACGAACACGGCTACCACTCTGAAACCTGATGTGTAGGAGGGTTTATGACCCGTGAAGTCACTTCTGTCCCTGGCAGACATTCTGCTGTAAGCAGGATTGAAACATACACTGTCTGGAGCTTGGAAACCATTCATTTGAGACTTTCATTTTACTCCACTATACACAAAGTTCCTGTAAGTGACTAGATGGGCAGACATGCTGATCTATATCTAACTAACTAGCTGGCTAGATATGTCTGGTGATCTGTATTTAGATAGATATGTAGGGTGATCTATAGATAGATACATTATTATCCCTATTTTACCAATGGGGAAACTGAGGCATGAAGCGGCGACATGATTCAGCCGCACAGCTGGGGATAGCAGCCTGGAGTACCGACTCCCAGTGCCCAGTTCTCTCACCACTAAACCCCAATCCTCTCCCAGAACTAGGGATAGAACCCAGGCGTCCTGATTCCCAGTCCCCCAGTGTGCTTTAACCACTAGATCCCACTCCTCTCCCAGAGCTGGCGTGGACTCCAGGGGTCCTGACTCCCAGCCCCTGCTCTACGCACTCGCTCTGCGTGTTCCCATGTGGATCGTCTCCGGGACTGGGGCTCAGTGTTATCCGCCAAACGCCGCAGGTGGAAAGGCAGGTGGGGAGCACCTGACACCCCCCCACCCCCACGCCGCCCCTGTGGTTCCCTCGCAGCTGGGCAGGCCGGACTGTGGGTGGTCTGGGCGGGTGAATTACAAGGAATCAAGGAAGACCCCCTGATGGGACAAAGGGGAAAGAGAAGAGAGCAGTTAGATAAACAGCTGCTCTGGGGGGGCGAGGGCCTTCGGGGAAGGGGCTGAGCCAATGGGCCGGGATTGTGGCTCAGGCGGGCTCCAGAGAATGGGCTGGGAATTGGGAGGGGGCTGGGTCAGCTGGGAAGGGCCCAGGCAGGGGTGTGAGTCACTGACCCAAGGGTCAGGATACAGGATGCTGCTGGCCAGGGAAGGAGAGCTGTGCCTTGTGGATTGCTCCCCCCTACCCACCTCCGCAGGGGGACACTTAATCCCATTACTCGGCCATTAAAGGCAAATTACTGCCCCTTTCTCCTGGCGTTTGCAGATGCTGCACTACACACACACACACACACACTCGCAGAGGAGGGAGAATCCAGGCCCTTCTCTCTTCCTGGGCTGCAGGGGGCCCACAGGCCTGATTCTCTGCTGGCTAACACCAGGGTAATTTCACTGGGCCAAATCCCCAGCAGGTGTAAATGGGGCAACACAACTTTACCCCAGTTGGGGCTCAGGGTTCGTTGATGTCAAGGGAGTGACATCGATTCACACCAGCTGGGGCTACAGCCCATTTACGCCAGCTGGGGAGGTTGCTCCCATTTACCCCAATGGATCGATGCATACTTACACCAGGTGGGGATCTGGCCCTTTGAGGCCAATGGACCGGCACCCTATTACACCAGTGCCTGCAAGAGCAGAATTAGGCCCAATAAGTCATTCGCAGCTTCCAGGATTTGTGTTTGATTGGGAGCAGCGTGTGTGTGTGTGTGTGTGTGTGTGTGTGTTAGCAGGCAGAGGCGTGTGTATTAACTGCTTAACTTGAAGCAGATGCTAAAGACCAATTGAACTTAAAGCATGTTCTCAAACTGGGACTCCAATTTATGCCAGTGTAAATCCAGACTGACTCCCTGGGGATCAAGAGCTTGTTCCAGATTTACACCCATGCAATAGCTGACTCCACTGCCCCAGTCCTCCTCTGACAGCGGGCCTGATCCAGAGCCTCTGGAAATCGAGGGCAAGCAGCCTGCTGGCTCTGGATCAGCCCCTTCCACCGAGTCACTCCTGATTTCAGTTCATAACAAAATGTTTCCCCACAAAAGCTTTTAAGGGAAGGGGAAAAAAAACCCCAAACAAACCATCGGATACCACCAACACCGCCACCAGAATAACAGAGCCGGCCCCCCATCGCCCCCACCCCGCCCTCAACAACCACAACCCCAGAGAAAAAAAACACTTTCACCCGCTCCCAGTATAAATCAGCCATGCGCCAATGCTCCCTTACACCCGCTGGCCCCGTTGATGTCCAAGCTCATCCAACTACAGCTTTGGGGTTTGTTTCGTTTAATCCAGTTAGTAAAATAAAAGATCGTTTTAAAAATGTTATTTTTAAAAATTCTCACTCAACATCCAGGCTGTGAAGAAAGGGTCCGATTCTCCTCTGGTGCTCCCCAGGATAAACCAGCATCATCCCCCTGGCCCAATCCTACTCGCAGTCACAGCGATGTAAATCAAGATCATTGACATCCCTGGAGTCGCGCTGGCATAAGCGAGGTCAGGATCAGGCCAGAGGGGTCCATGAGCCCTGGCTCAAAGCTGGCCCTGAGTTGCTATGGGGTAAATCTGGAACATTAGATCCAAGTCCATGCTCACCGCAGGTGTAAATCAGGAGTAACCCCACGGAAGTCAACGGAGTTAAAGGTAAATGAGAAGAGAAGCCAGGCCATTGATGTCGCTGGAATCCTGATTTACACCAGTGTAAAGAGCAAAGTTTGGCCCGGTGATGGATTTTGTCACCCAAAGCCATGTGAAATAAGGGCCTGCTGCCGCTTTTCTACTTAGGCAGTAAGAACAGGAGGACCTGTGGCACCTTAGAGACTAACAAATTTATTTGAGCATCAGCTTTCATGAGCGACAGCTCACTCCATGGAGTTTATTCCTGATTTACACGAGGGTGAGCGGAGAACGGGGCACACTGCAGTGGCATTTATTCCTGATTTACACCAGGGCCAGCAGGAGTTATTGCCTCCCCAGAGTAACGTCTGCCCCCCACCACATTCCTGCGTGCCTGGATTCCACCCCACAGCACTGGAAAAGTACAACCCCTTAGCCCCGATTCCCTCCCCACCCCCCCAGAAATGCCCCAGCGGGTCACTCACCAGAAGAGAGAGGGCTGGGGTCCGGAGCGCTGGGACGGCTGAGGGCTGTGGCTGGGGACAGCCGGCTCGCTGGGCAGCTGCTCAATGCTCTTTCTTCTCTAGGGTCAGGCCAGCGAGGGTCGCCCCCCAGCCCCCTCCCTCCCTTTCACTTTCTGTTGTCAGGATGTTTCCACGCACACAGACTCACACAATGACAGGCAGACGCACTTACACCACACAGACACAATCACACAGGGATAGACTCACACAATAACAGGCAGACACACAACTGCATGCATACACCACACAGATACAATCACACAAGGACAGAGTCACACAATAACACTCAGACACAGTCACACGCTTACACAACACAGACACAATCACACAGAGATAGACTCACACAATAACAGGCAGACACACAACTGCACACATACACCACACAGATACAATCACAAGGACAGAGTCACACAATAACAGCCAGACACACGCCCACATACACACGCACTCTCACTAACAACAGAGATACAATCACATGCACAATAACACAGACACAACCCCACACACACACACAGAGTTACACAGGTGCACACACATACACACAAAATAGGCTCACACAATGATGCATGCACAGGTACACGCCCAATCACACGTAGACTCGCACAATCCCACACACGCAGATATCCCCACAATCCCACGTGCCACACAATCACACAGCTACACCAGGATACAGTCAGCAAGTCACGCCTACGATAACACACAGACACATGGACTCACTCCCACACAGTGTCACACACGCCCAGAAAGAGGTTCCTAGAGACACACAATCACACACCCAGATGCTCACACACAACTCTTCCCTCTTTGATCACCCGGCTAGTTCATCCCTCTCAAACTCCGCTTTATTCTCTCTCTCTCTTTATTTCTCGTTCCTTTCCTCCATTTATCTCCTTCTTTTCTTCCGGGGCCAGCTCCCTAGAGGGGCAGATGTGGGGGTGCAGGGATCTCTCTCTCTCTCTCTCTCTTTCTGTTGGATTTTCACTCTCCCCCTTTCTCTCCTTCAACAAAGAACTAATTTGGGCCTCTTGTCTGCTTTGCGTTTCCCTTTTCCCTGCTGCCTCAGCGCCCCCCCCCCCCGCCCCCCACCCATCCCTTCCCCAGCTCAATCCAAGAAACTCCCTCCCCGCCCCACCCAGCCTCAAGCTCGGGGGTTAAGGACCCAACCGCCGGCTCGGGATGGGGCAGCGCTGGCTGCAGGTGGAGCGAGGGGAGAGAGTCCGGAGGAGAGCCACAGAACCGATCCGGGGTTCAGAGAACCGGAAAGGTTAAAAACCCTGGGTGCGTTGAGTCTTGAGAAGAGAAGGCACAGGGGGTACCTGAGAACAGTGTGCACATCCGTCAAGGCAGTGGGCCCCAAACTTTTTTGGTCACGCCCCCCCCCCCCATAACGGGCCATCCCCCGCAGCCCCCAGAGCCATAGTCAGGAGCCGAGGCCGGGAGCGGGGCTGCAGACGGGGTCGGGAACTGGGGCTGCAGTCGGGGCCAGGAAGCGGGGGCCGAGGCCAGGTGCAGAAGCCAGGGGCCGTGGCCGGGAGCGGAGCTGCAGCTGGGGCTGGAGCCGGGAGTGGGGCCAGGGCGTGCAGCCCATGGGGGCTGGCTCAGGCCGTGCCCCCCAAATATTCCTCCCCGCACCCCCCTAAGATGTGCCCCACAGCTTGGGGACCACCGCATTCGGGGCTGTTATAAAGAGGACGGGGGTCAGTTCTCCATGTCCCCAGAAGGTAGGACAAGAAGCAATGGGCTTAATCTGCAGCGAGGGAGAAGTCGGCTAGAACTGGGGAAAACTTTCTACCTCCAAGGTAGATCTGCTCTGGATCAGGCTTCAGGGGGCTCAGGGACTCCCCATCCCGAGAGGTTTTTAAGGACAGGTGGGACAAACCCCAGCCCTTGGTCCTGCCTCAGCGCGGGGGGCTGGACTTGCCGACCTCTCGAGGTGGGTCCCCTCCCGTCCGACGTTTCTACAATTCGATGTGCTGAGCTGCCCTGCGCCCGCCCTTTTCTTTAGGCACAGAGGAGGTGATGGGACCCCCAGCGCTCCCGACGGGGGGCAAGGACCCCAGCTTTGCGCCGGCTCTGTCCCTCCCTCCCAGCTTTGCTCCCTCGGAGGTGTGGGACAGTGAGTTGAAGGCCAGAAGGACCGTTGGGTCGTCTCTTCCGACCTCTCCTCTAACGCAGGCCAGCAAATGTCACACCGGTCCCCCCAGTATTGAGTCCTACGCCTGGCGAAAGCGTCTTCCAGAAAGGCCTCCTGTCCAGGAGCAGCAGAAGCTCCTTAGAAATGGGGGGGGGCCACCAGCGCCCAAACCATGGCCCCACCTGCTCGCCCTGCCCCTTCCCCTGAGGCCCTGCCCCCACACCGTCCCTTCCCATGAGGCCCCGCCCCTGCCCCGCCCCCTTTTCCCCTGCCCTTGCACCGCCCCTTCCCAAGAGACCCCGCCCCTTCCTCACAAGGCCACGCCCTCGCACCACCTCTTCCCCCACCCCCAGACTCTCCCTCACTCCTCTCCACCCCCTCGCCCCAGTCGCTCGGCCTCCCACTTTTAAAAGCGATGGGGGCCCTGGTCCCCTGGCGGCCCCTGTTCCGGCGCCCCTGCTCCCGCCTGGATCTGGAGAGTTCAAGAGACAGTGAACCCTCCATTTCCCCGGGGAGTTCGATCCAGGGCTTAATCCCCCTCCCTGTTAAAAATCGGTGCCTCATTTTGACCTTGAATCCACCTGACTTTAACGTCTCGCCGTTGGCTCTTGTGAGAAGCTGAACAGATCGGACCCTTGAAGCCATTCACCGACAAGCATTTTTCTCCAGCCCTTGGATCATTTCTGACTCTTCTTGCTGCATCTCCTAGACCATGGGTAGGGTGTAGACCCCCGCATTTGGGGAGGCTAGCCCCACGGCCCCGTCCCTTCCACATGAGGCCCCCGCGGGCAGAGAAGCCCTGGGCTGGCCAGACCCCCGAGCCCACCGCCCATGCCCTAGACCCCCCTGCTCCTTCAGAGCTGGGCCAGAACCCAGGCGTCCTGACTCGGAACAAAGAACATCGGCCGCACTCTCAGGATGGGAGGGACTCTATTCCGGGAAGCAGTGACCCTGACCAAGATTCGGGAGCCGTGGTGGAGAATCAGCTGAACGTGATGCATGACACTGGGGCCAAAAGGGCTAATGGGATCCCGGGATGCATCAACGAGGGAATCTGGAAGTAGGGGCAGAGAGGTGATTTTCCCTCTGTGTCGGGCACTGGTGCGACCGCTGCTGGGATCCTGTGGCCGGTTCCGGTGCCCACAATTCAAGCAGGACGTTGACAGATCGAAGAGGGTTTGGAAGAGCCACAAGAATGATCAAAGCATTGGAAATAACAGTGATAGACTCCAGGAGCTCAATTCTGTCAGCTTACCCACAAGAGGTGAAGGGGTGACCTGATCGCAGGCTCTACCCACCTCCGTGGGGAACAGATATTTAACAGGGGGCTCTTCGGGTTAGCAGAGAACGAGATAACACGCGCCAATGGCTGGAAGTTGAAGCTAGACAAATTCAGACTGAAATAAGGCGTAAATACTTAACAGGGAGAGTAACCCAGGGTCGTGGTGGATTCTTCATCACGGACAATTTTTAAACCAAGCTTGGATGAGTTTCTAAAGTTCTGCTCTAAGGGCAGTTCTCCGGCCTGGGTTATCCAGGGGGTCAGACTAGATGATCAAAATGAACCTTTCTGGCCTTGGAATCTATCAATCCCCCCCCCCCACTTTAACCATTAGACTCCACTCCCCTATCCCAGAGCTGGGGATAGAACCCAGGAGTCCTGACTCCCAGCCCCTCCCACTCCAATTTTTCAACTTTTCCTCAGTTTCCCCACCTGTAAAAGGGGGACGATAATTTTTCCTTTTCTGTCTTGCCTATTTCAATGTTGGGCTCTTTGGGGCAGGGTCTGGCTCTCACTCTGTGATTGTGCAGCACCCACTGCGATGGGGTCTGGAGCTCAGCTGGGGTCCGTGCAGTGCCTGGCATTCTGGGAGGGGAGGGGAGTGGGGGGGGGTCTAGTGGTTAGAGCTGGGAGTCAAGACTCCTGGGCTCTATTCCCAGCTCTGGGAAGGGAATGGGATCTAGTGGTTAGAGCTCGGGGGGCTGGGTGTCAGAACAATAGTGGGCTCCAAGGAGCCCCTGGCAGTCGTCCTGTGTCTTGTTCTAGGCTCCTAAGAGAACCTGGTGCCTCCCTAGAGCAGTTCAACGCCCCCGCCCCGACCTCTTGGTGCCATCTAGTGGCGACAACGGGGAGTTCCCTCCTCCAGACTCAGCCCCAGCCCCGCCGGATTCCCAGCCAAAACAGGCATCCCTGCTCCCAGCACAAACTGGAACAGGCTGCAGGGGAGAAGTGCAACCAGGCAGAGATTATAAACCCCACTCCCTCACGGCCCTATCCTCTGATCTGGGTCCACTCCTGGATGGGGGAGATGGGAGGGAGCGTCACATGCCTGCTTCTCGTTAAATTGCACAGCCCCTTACATGCTGAAGAGAAAAGGCCGAGGGGTGGGGCGGGGGGGCAGAGGGTCCTTCACATTACATGGGGTTGAACAACGAGCTTAGATGCTGATCCAGATCGGAGCTTTCTGGCAGGCTGGGGAATTAGGGACTGGGGTACTGGGTGGCTGGTAGATAGATATGGAAGAGGAATGCAAGATGGATAGGACCGTTAACCCCATTTTACAGATGGGAAACCTGAGGCACAGAAGGGGCCTTGTCTCTGTCCTTCCCAAAAGTCTCCTCCCACCTTCTGTTACCAGCTTTGCCCGTTACTTTGGGGTCCACTCATTTATTAGGGTCACTCTTCTGGGGTGGAGGGTTCTGTACTTCTATCAATGTGCTGTTTGTGTCACTTGTGTTCTCATACGGAGCTCTGCTTCGCCCTGCTGCAAGTTCCCTCTCAATGGGCGATACCCGTCAGCTCTGTGTTCTTGGGGAACCAGGGCACAGTATCCAGCCTGCCTGACTCATGAAGGACAGAGCCTCAGCCTCTCCTTGAACCAAACCTGATCAGAAAAAAGACTTACAGAAAGCAATGAAAAGGCCGTGGGAGACACGCCTAAACCCCCACTGATAAGGGTGACAGGATTAAGGCAACTCCCCTAGCCTCATCTGCATTGAAGATGGGACAAGACGGCATCTCCATGAGCATATGGAATGGAGAACAGAGATTCCAGGGCAAGAACCGCAGGGAACTCTGGGACCAGAAAAGCAGGGAAGCACTGCATCATGGGGGATCTCTGCTCCAGATGTTAATGAACCCAAGCCTGCACACCCCCAGCTCAGCAGTGATCAGACCAATTCTAGTAATGAATCCTTGATTGGTATCCAAAATACTGAAGCTGCCTGTTGCTTTGTGAGCTCCCTGAAAGGAACACCACCCATAGCCAGGAATGACCAGTTCCTATTGTCTAGCCGAAAGAAAACCCTTGAGTCATCAGTTTACCCATAAACAAATCGAGTTTTCTCCCTTGAACCATTATTGTTTCTCTGCAAAAACCCCGACCCACACCCAAATAAGTGTTCTGATGGCTGGATCCAAACTCTGCATCAGTTCCACTGGGACTTCATCTTCTCCTGACTGATCGTGCTGGGGTCTCTGCCTGTCTCCAGCACTCAGGATCCTGAGCTACCACCATCACCTGGGACCCCCGACCAGTTCAAGCTTCATGGAGTGGTGAGACCCCCACTCTCTCTCTCTCTCTCTCTGTTTTCTTTTCTACCACAGGTATAACTTTTTAACCCTGACTTGTTTGATCAGGTATAGTTTTGTATATCTGACCTTTGTAACCTTTAATAATGTAACTGTTATGTTGGTTTAGGCTCTCCTTGTGTAGTTATCACTCTTAACCATAAAAGTTATTTATTGAATAACCTGGTTGCTTCCCTCCCTCTCTCTCTCTGAACTTTACTCTTTTGTGGTTTTGGCTTCCCCATTTACTCTGAAGCAACGCTCCTCTTACCTAAGCTAAAGATCCCTATAGCACCCAAAAATCCTGTGGGGTTTGTTCATCAAGTGGGTTACGACCAGAACAATTATAACGTGAAAGTGGGGATAGGGACGTGCTGAACCTGGGACATACAAGGGTGGCAGCTTGGAAGTGCTTCTCGACCCAGTCTGCTGAGGCCAGGGCCATATAAGGGGTCAGCTGGAGACGGCTGGTTGACCCGGTCTACTCAGACTTGCTCTATTAGTGTGTGTGTGTGTGTGTGTGTGGGTGTGTGTTCATCCCGTTCTGGGGCTGGAGGAACCCAGCCCAGGGTAACCGAGGCCCTGCAGGATAGCTCCACTGGGAGGGGACTTGCAGCAGGGAGAAGCAGAGCTCCGTATGAGAACACAAGTCACACAAGCAGTCAGAAGTACAGCACCCCCGCCCCCCGCGAAGAGTAACCCTAATAAATGATCATACCCCAAAGTAACGGGCAAATCTGGTAACATGAGGCTATCCTGCAGGACCTAGGTTCCCCCGGGGCTGGGTTCTTCCAGCCCCAGGATCAGACGAACACACACACTAACAGAGCCCGTCTGAGAGGAGTTAATCAGCACTCTCAAGATGACTCCTTATATGTCCCTGGCCTCAGCAGACTGGGTCGAGAAGCACTTTCAAGCTGCCACCCTCGTATGCCCCAGGTTCAGCACGTCCCTATCCCCACGTTCCTGTTACAATTGTTCTGGTCGTAACCCACTTGATGAGCAAACCCCACAGGATTGTTGGGCGCTGCAGGGATCTCTAGCTTTGGTACGAGGAGCGTTGCTGCAGAGAGAATGAGGAAACCCAAAAACACCCATGAGGGAGAGAGAGAGAGAGAAGCAACCAGCTTAATCATGAAAGTTGGTTATTGCCCGATAACCATAGGGAAGCCAAACGGACAAAGCAGTGATAATATTAAATCTAACTTAAATGTGATTGTAAAAGTCACAAACTAGAACTGATCACACAAGCCAGGGTCAGAAGGCTATACCTAGAGCCAGAGAGAGAGCTGGGTTCTCACCACTCCATGAAGCTTGAATTGATCGGGGGTCCCAGGTGGTGGTGGTAGCTTAGGGTCCGGAGTGCTGGAAGCATGCAGAGCCCCCAGCACGATCAGTCAGGAGAAGATGAAGTCCCAGTGGAACTGATGCAGATTTTGGATCCAGGCATCAGAACACCGAGGCATCCAGATCATGGGTTGGGGCTTGTCTAGAGAAACAGCAATGGTCCACGGGAGAATACTAGATTTGTTTATCTGTAAACAAGGGAGGGTACCAAAGTTGATTTGTTCAGGCTAGACATGGGAGCTAATCATTCCTGGCTTTGGGCCGTGTTCCTTGGAGGGAGCTCACAATGCAGTTAGGGAGCTTCACTATTTTGGATACCAATACAGGATTTATTACTAGAATTGGTCTGATCACTACTGAGCTGGGGGTGTGCAGGCGTGGGTTCATTAACATCTGGAGCAGAGATCCCCCATCATGCCGTGCTTCCCTGCTTTTCTGGTCCCAGAGTTTCCTGCGGTTCTTGCCTTGGAATCTCCATTCTCATTCTGGATGCTCATGGAGATGCCTCCTTGTCCCATCCTGGATGCAAATGAGGCCAGGGGAATTTCCTTAATCCTGTCACCTTTATCCCAGGGGTTTAGGGGTGTCTCCCAAGACCTTGTCGTTACTTTTTGTCAGTCTTTCTTCTGATTGGTTTTGGTTCAAGCAGAGGCGGGGGTGGTAGGGGAGGGTCTTTCGTGAGTCAGACAGGCTGGGTCCTGCGCCCTGGTTCTCCAAGAACACAGAGCTGCTAGGTAACACTTCCTATTGCTGGATTTCCCCCACGCCACACACAATATTTAACTTGCCTTCGAGCAGGCCCAGGAGAGCGTCTCTCTGCTCAGGTCTTCATTCCAGGCTCTCTGTGGGGCCTGCTGCTTGCTTAGGGGACGGGGATGGGTAGGCAGCTGGCGCATGGAGCAGCCACGGTGTGCGGCCCAGCGCTCGAGTGCAACCCTACAATAATAAGCCGAGACGTGCAGGCCAGACATCACAAGCAACCCTACAATAATGAACCAGCGCCCACAGCCCAGCACTCTTAACTCCAGCCTGTTCTCATCCGATCCCCCTCCCTGCCCAAGCGCACAGCCCCATTACTTCCAACAGACCAGCAGCAACACTGGCTCTATGGCAAAGGTGGGCAAACCATGGCCTGCGGGCCACATCCGGCCCGCGGGACCGTCCTACCTGGCCCTTGAACTCCCGGCCGGGGAGGCTAGCCCCTGGGCCTTCCCCTGCTGTCCCCACTCCCCCGCAGCCTCAGCTCGCCGCGCCGTGGCTGGCTCCGGCCAGTAAAGTGGTGGGGAGCGGGGTGGGGGGGGTGTGGATAAGGGGCAGGGGGGCCCAGGGGGCAGTCAGGGGACAGGGAGCGGGGGGGGGTTGGATGAGGGGTGGGATCCCAGGGCGCGGCTAGGCGCAGAGAGTCCCGGTAGGGGGCAATCAGGGGACAGGGAGCGGGGGGGTTGGATGGGGGGTGGGATCCCCGGGGGGCAGTTAGGCACGGGGTGTCCCGGTAGGGGGCAGTCAGGGGAGAAGGAGCAGGGGGAGTTGGATGGGTCGGAGGTTCTGAGGGGGGCAGTCAGGGGGCAGGAAATAGGAGGAGGCAGGGGCAAGGCTGTTCAGGGAGGCACAGTCTTCCCAACCTGGCCCACCATACAGTTTGGCAACCCCGACGTGGCCCTCGGGCCAAAATGTTTGCCCACCCCTGCTCTACTGGGCGTGTGGAGGGGCGATGAGGAGCCTTTCTCAAACTCACCAGCAGGGGGCGCTCAGCTCCCATCCATCGCCCCACAGGCCCTTGCCCTCCTAGTCCCCTCCTGACGTACCGGTGGCCAAGCTGCCCCTGCCCTGCTATGGGCTGTCCACGCTCCCCAGCAGGGGGCGCTGCATGCATCAGCTGCACAAAGTCGCCTTTGGCCTGTTCCCAGCCCCTGAGAAGCCACCTGGTGGAACTGGGAGGATGGGAAATGCGCTGACGGGCAATGCACAGACCCCTCCCAGAGGCCCCTCTGCAGCTGCTCTGTCAAACTCCTCTGCCCCAGGTGTGCGAGCGAAGGGAGGGGAGAGCAATGGAAACAGCCCCGGGCTTCTCCTGAATCACCTCAGCTGCTACTGCAGGGTTGTTGTTATTTGTGTAACCACCATGCTTTAGAAGTGCCCAGCTGAGATCAGGGCCACAGTTGTGCCAGGCGCTGCCCAGACCCCGACCGAGATCAGGGCCCCCCGTTGTGCCAGGCACTGCACAGACCCCGACCAAGATCAGGGCCCCCTTGTGCCAGGCGCTGCCCAGACCCCGACCGAGATCAGGGCCCCCCGTTGTGGCAGGCACTGCACAGACCCCGACCGAGATCAGGGCCCCCCGTTGTGCCAGGCGCTGCACAGACCCCGACCGAGATCAGGGCCCCCCGTTGTGCCAGGCGCTGCCCAGACCCCGACCGAGATCAGGGCCCCCCGTTGTGCCAGGCGCTGCCCAGACCCCGACCGAGATCAGGGCCCCCTTGTGCCAGGCGCTGCCCAGACCCCGACCGAGATCAGGGCCCCCTTGTGCCAGGCGCTGCACAGACCCCGACCTCGCTCTCAATCCCCTGATGCTAGCTGCTATACAGTGAGAGACAGCCCAATGGCCCAAGCAGTTTATAATCTAAATAGACACAGCAAACAAAGGCAAGAAGAGACTTATCTGGATATAGAACCGAGGTGTCCTGAGGCCCAGTCCAGGGCACCATCCCACACTGCCTCCCAGTTACAGAGTCTCCTTTTGCCATTGGCTGAGACCCAATCCTCTCAGTGTACATACTGAAAAACTTCCCCCCACACCGCCCCCTGCTGTTGTGATTCACCCCTGCCCTGGAGCGAGCAGGGAGCCCACAGCCTGGTCAGCAGGGAGGGGAATCAGGGTCCATTGTGGGTATTTATGGCCGTAGATACCAGCCCTGGAAGGATCTGGGCTGAGACCCCACTCAACTCATTTCACCTGGAGGTCGCCCGATGGCCTTCAGCTGGGATAGGCTGAGCTCAGGGACCCCAGCGTGGATTCAGAGTGAGTCTGGATTGACTCAGGTTTAAGAGGGAAGGCCAGAATCCACCCATCTAGTGATTTAGAGATGAAAGGATCCCTAATCTGTTATAGGCCAGCCATCCCACCCCCTGCCAATCTAGCGGGGAGTTCAAAGTCACCTCCCTTTGTTTGCTCTTCCCTCAAAGAGGCCGGCACAACAGTTGCCCTACCAGAGCTGTGACCTTCCCTACTGTTCCTAGCCGGCTGCCAAATCATTTAACCCTTTCACTGCTAATGCGTTTCTGATCCCTGCCGCCTCCCCCCCCCATTTGAAGAAACTTAAAACAACGACGTTTTCATGCTGTGATTGTCATTTGGATTCCTTTTATCCGTGGACAGTTAGGAGGGGCCCAGGGCGTTGAGCACCAGCCAGGGAGCCAGAACGCCTGGGTTCTCTTCCACAGCTTCGCCTCTCAGCTGCAGGGTGAGACTTTGAGCAAGGGGGTTGGACTGAGGACACACAGACAGCAGAGCTTGGCTTTGCACCCTTAATAGCCATTGAACCGAGTTTTTGTCTTCATTATGCGTAGTGATTATTTTTACAACACCTAGGAGCCCCAGTCGTGGCCCAGGACTCCATGGTGCCAGGTGCTGTGGGTTATTTATTAGGTGTATTACGGTAGCGCCTAGGCACCCAGTCGTGGCCCAGGACTCCATGGTGCCAGGTGCTGTGGGTTATTTATTAGGTGTATTACGGTAGCGCCTAGGCACCCAGTCGTGGCTCAGGACCCCGTGGTGCTGGATGCTGTGCATTATTTGTTAGGTATATTACGGTAGCACCTAGGCACCCAGTCGTGGCCCAGGACCCCGTGGTGCTGGGTGCTGTGCGTTATTTATTAGGTGTATTACGGTAGCGCCTAGGCACCCAGTCGTGGCCCAGGACCCTGTGGTGCCAGGTGCTGTGTGTTATTTATTAGGCGTATTACGGTAGCGCCTAGGCACCCAGTTGTGGCCCAGGACCCCGTGGTGCCAGGTGCTGTACGGACACAGTTTGTTGTGCTGTATTGCCGAGGCCAGGACTGAGCTCAGGGCCCGGTCATGCTGGGAGCTGCAGAGACCCGGCAAGTGACAGTCCCCGCCCCACAGAGCTCACAATCTAACCCTGCTAACATTGACTGCGCTTGGACTGAACCAGAGTGGGGTTAAAGTCGTACGAGCCCGAGTGCGGACCCAGGGCTACCAGCATAAAGGTACTTGTACCAGTGGAGTTTATTCCTGTACGGGAAGGGGAATAAGCTACACTGGTGTAAAGCAGCTTTATACTGGTCTGATGACATCCATACATGGGGTTGTATCCTGATCAGCCCCCTCACCCCCGCTGGGCCCCTCACTCCCCTCTCTGGCCAGCCCCTCACCCCCCACTCCAGTCCAGTCCACCCCTCCCCTACCAGCCCTCACCCCTCCACTCTGGCCAGCCCCCACCCAGCCACTCCCCCATAGCCAGACCTCTCTCCCCACAATCCTCCCCATCCCAGCTGGGTCCCTCGCCCCCTACTCGGTCCAGCTTGCCAGCCAGGCCCCTTGTCCCCCCATTCCAGCCTGCCCCCCCTTCCCGCTGTGCCTTTTGCCCCCTCACTCCAGCCAGCTCCCCAGCCAAGTCCTTCACCACCACCGCACACACATACACACACACGCTTACTGCTCTTTCAGGCCTCCATTTGCACTTTAAAAGTTGCATGACACCCAGAGTTAGGCCAACTCACAGGAAGCCTGCGACCCCTCTCTGTACCGGTAAACCCCCCCCCAACCCTGAGTGGTGTGGTTAAGAGCAATGCCTAGGGGACAGGGAGACAACTTCTGCCCTTGAAAGTCAGCGGGCATGCAGAGACAGGGGCAAAGCTGGGGTGCAAACATAGACTCGGAGACTTTGAGGTCAGAAGGGACCGTTGTGGTCCTCCAGTCTGACTTCCTGCAGATCGCAGGCCACAGAACCTCACCCACCCACTCCTGGAATAGACGCCGAACCTCTTGCCGTGTCATTGACATCCACAAATCACAGGTGAAAGACTTCAGGTTACAGAGAATCCCCCACGTACTCTCATCCAAACCAACGAGTGACCCCACACGGCAGAGGAAGGTGAAAACCCCCCAGGGTCTCTGCCAATCTGACCCAGGGGCCAATTCCTTCCTGACCGCAAACCTGGCAATTAGTTGGACCCTGAGCATGTAGGCGAGACCCACCAGCCGGACACCTGGGAAAGAATTCTCTGGAGTAACTCAGAGCCCTCCCCACCTTGTGTCCCATCTCCGGCCGTTGGGGATATTAGCTGCTAGCAATCGCCCATCAACTCCGTGCCATAGAATCATAGAATATCAGGGTTGGCAGGGACCTCAGGAGGTATCTAGTCCAACCCTCTGCTCAAAGCAGGACCAATCCCCAATTTTTGCCCCAGATCCCTAAATAGCCCCCTCAAGGATTGAACTCACAACCCTGGGTTGAGCAGGCCAATGCTCAAACCACTGAGCTATCCCTCCCCCTCCCATTGTAGGGCCTCATGTCATACCATCCCCTCCAGAAACATATCAGCTCAGTTAGGTTTTTCCCCCCACTGCTCCGGGGATGGATTCCAATAGAAGGGTCCAGCCCCTCCCCCCTACACACATTTTAGGGGTTGCTGTTTCCACCGGCCTTCCTGGTTTTCCCCAGTGCAAAACAGCCCCCTCTTTTCTTCGCAAACCCGAGGGGACAAAATCGTGCCCAGAAATATCCCCGCCCCGACTTGGGTTTTTTTCCACTATTGCCACAAGGTGGCGCTGTGTCCCCCAAGGGTGCAAAATCAGATGCCATTTAAAGCCATCTGTGCAAAAGGTAACTGTCCCTGCTGCTGGGGAGGGTTTGGTTTGCACAGGTCCTGGGGCTGGGGAAAGATCCGGGAGCTTAGCCACCATGTCCTGCCCCACTGAACTCAGTGTGGGTGTTACCGTTGCCTTCAGGGGGTGCAGAATGGAGCGCTGAAGGCCTGTTAAACCTAGCAATGGCCCAGCCAGGGCAGTGCATGGCTGTGGGCATCCTCACTTGGAGAAACAGGCCTGGAAAGTGACAACACAGGCCTGTGAATAACTTTATGCATGGGAGCGGGCTAGTATGCAGGTATGCAGTTTAATGCAGGGGGAAAGGCCCCTATAACTCAATAGGGACTGGGGTGAGGGTTTGCAGGGCCCGGCGGGGGGGGGATAGTCGGGTGCGTATGGGGATAGTCAGAGAGCGGGAGTGCCTGCGGATAGAGAGCTAGGTAGAGGAATGTGAATGGGGATGCATAGATAGAAAGGTAAACGACTAGTGCAGTGGTTCCTATGGGGGACCCCACCATGCCCCGCCTGGAAATCCTCTCCCAGCTCTTCCTGCTCTCTAGATTCACAGCGGGGAAGCCAGCCATAGGGGACCATGGCGGTGATCTGGACAGACCTGCCGCATGGCGCAAGCCAGAGGTTCCAGCCTGGCCAGGGAGCTAACACAGATGTCTTAACGCAATCTAAGGTCTTTATCTGGACCCCCTGAGCACCTCACAGCCTCTCTGTTTATCCTCACACATGCCCATCCCACGAGGGAGGGCGAGGCTGTTCATCCCCATTGGAGATGGGGAAACTGAGGCACGCCACGGTAAAGTGACAGGTCCAAGGTCGCAGCAGGGAATAGAACCCAGGTTCCTGCAAAGCGGAGGCCTGAACCCCGCTCACCGGGCCAGCTGGGCTTTGGAGACCCCCTCTCGCCACCCCTGCTCAGTCCTCCCCCCCGCCCCCCGGCCTTGGGGCTGGGGATCCCGGAGTGTGGGGGGAGGGGTCGAACAGGTGGGGGGGTGGGGTCTCGACCCCTTGCTGGCCCCGTGGGAATAAACAGGAGGGTCCCAGGCTGGAGAGACGCTGAGCTCCGCCAGCCAATCCCGCCCGTCTCTCCCCCCACCGATCCGTGCTCCAGCCCCTGGGAAGCCCAGAGCCCGCGTGGGGCAGGACGGGGAGGGAGGAGCCCCAGTCCCAGCAGCTGGAGGTGGAGGGAGCAGCCGTCGGCGCCTCTCAGTCCGGCGCTGGGCTGAGCAGGAGCCCGGGGAACGAGCCCCCCAGCCCGGCTGAAGGGAGACCCCCTGCCCCGCTCCCCCGGGGACAGGAGACCGGCCCCAGCGAGCCGGGAGCGCAGCGGGGGAGCCCAGGGCCGGCGAGCGCGGCAGCGGCCAACAGGTACCTGGAAGGGCTGCCCCGGGGGGAGCTGGGACCCCTGGCTGGCCCCCCTGTCCCGGGACTCCCCAATCTCCGGCCCCCTGCCCCCCGAACCTCTCCTTCCCTGGGGGGAGCTGGGACCCCTAGCTGGCCCCGGTTCCCGGGCCCCATTTTCTGGGCCTCTTGCCCCCTGAGCCTCCGCTTCCCAGGACCCCTGAACCTCACTTTCCCTGGTGGAAGCTGGGCCCCCTTCCTGGGACCCCCAGACTCTCCTTCTCGGGACCCCTGCCCCCCGAATCTCTTCTCCACTGAGGGGAGCTGGGACCCCTGGCTGGACCCCTTCTTCTGAGGATCTCTGCTTCCTATATGCCCCTTCCTAGGTGCCCCCTTGGACCCCCCTTCCCCCACAGGGAGCTGGGACCCCATGATTAGATCCCCCTCCCCTGGATCTCACCTGCCTGCGGGGTCCCCCAGAGGAAGGTGCCCTGAGCTCTGATCTCTTTGCCCCATCTCCATCCATCTCTGGTATGTGCAGTACCTCCTGGACCCCCCTTCCTGGGCCCCACTATACCCCCCCGCCTGGTCCTCCACCCCACTGAACCCCTCCTCCCCTGGGGGGAGCTGGGACCCCCTGCCTAGATCCCCCTATGCAGGCCCCCTGAATCCCCTCACTCATGGGGAGAGCTGGGACCCCTGCCCCCCCAAAGGGGAGGTTCAGGGGCACAAGAGGCCTGGGAAGGGGGGGTCCAGCCAGGGGGAGCTGGGATCTCTGTACTCATCTCTGCAACCCCCCTCCCCCCCGCCACACACACACACACACATCGTGGGCAGCTGCCATCTCTGCCCATGGTCTCTTACAGCTGGCCCTGTGCGTGCCCGTCCTGGAGCTGGGATCTCTGCCCACAGCCCTTCCGATGCCGTCATCCCTGGAGCATAAATCCTTGGCATCCCCCCTCCCCGCTACTGAGCCCCCTCTCCTCCCGTGCTGCCCCCCAATGCAGCCGCAGCCTTGGTTGACCTGTAGCTTAGAAAGGTTTGTTTGTTTTGCTGCTTTCCAGGCTCCCTGATCCCTATACAGAGAGAGGAGGAGAAGAAAAGACACCAGCCCTCTACTGCTCTGTCCTTGTGCCAGGCTGGGCTTGGAATCCGGATTCCCTCCCAATCCCCTGCCGCTCCTGGGCTGGAAATCCACATTCCCCTGGTCCTGCTCTAGGAATCTGGATTGCACCTTTCCTCCCCCGCCCCAAGGCCATGCAAAAGGGCAAGTGTGAACTCCTCCCCGATCTGCCCCCAAGGCTCTCGGTGGAGCCCCAGGCATGGCGGGGAGGCCAAGGAGACGTCCGGGTGACAGTCCGGGGGCCCAGCTCCCAGCTTGAGGATTATGCCGCCCCGGGGCTGGGACAGAGAAAGACCTTGGTTGTCCTGGATATCGTCTGTCTGCTCGTGGGTGAGTGCGGAGCGGCAGGGCCCCATGCGGTGCAGATCCACCTTCCCCGGGACCCCTGGCTCCTGGTTCTCCTTCCCACAGGGGAGCTGGCACCCCTGCATCCCCTTTCCCTGGGGCTCCTGCCCCCTCTAATGTAATGCTGCGGCTCCCATACTGTGCCGGGGCACTGAAATGCAGCCACCTCTGGGGAGGAAACTTGGGCCGGGACTTGAGCTGGAGGGCGTCAACGGCGGGGACTGATGCCAGCTGGTCTGGGGGAGGAAGCAGAATTATTAGCTGCCGCATGGAGGCAAAGACTATGTCTCCCTGTAGACAGAAATGCTGGTTCTTATTTTGCGGGGGGGGCTCGGATCCAGCGCAGTTTAAAGTCCAATCGTCCCCATGCTATAAATGGCATGGAAGCCAGGTTAGCTGGCTGGAGCATGAGGATCGGTTGGGTTTGCTGGGAATGAAACCAGTGACTCCGGGCAGCCTGGATCTGCGCAAACCTGACGATTCAAAGCTCCAGGCCTTGTATGGTGTGTCCGGGGCATCAGTTAGGCCCCAAACCTTCTCCTTTGGAGGGATATTTAATGGCACAGTAGCAGCAGGGATCTCACTTCGATCTAGCGCCTCTCCCCATCAGGGCTGCGTCTGGACCCCAGAGGGATCAGGGCTTTCAGAGCCTGGTACTCACTAAACTGCTGGTGTCACTAAGCGAAAAGCAAGGAAAACGCGTTAGGCTAGGAAGGAGAATAAGATGGAAAATATTCTAATGGCATCAGTGGGCCAGACCCACCAGGGGGGCTGGGCTCAGTTCAGAGCCATCAGCAAGAAGGATCTAGCATTAGACGGCTGGAGCATGGCTTGAGGCCTGAGAAAAAGCCTCTTACGGGGGAAGAGAGAGATTAACATTGTGGGAGTGTTAGAGGTGAATGAGGCAGAGAATCAGAGAATAGCGGGGTTGGAAGGGACCTCAGGAGGGTCCAACCCCCTGGGTCAAAGCAGGACCAATCCCCAACTAAATCATCCCAGCCGGGGCTTTGTCAAGCCGGGCCTTAAAGGTAGATCAGTTCTCTGTGTCTCACGATATAAGGGGAAATTGAATGAAGTCAAAAGGTGGCTCACTCAAAACAGAGCAAAGGAAATACTTTCCACATGCAGTTTGTGTCCTTGGCCTGTGGAACTCCTTGCTACAAGATGTCCTTGATTTCAGCAGGGTGGTGGTTGTTTTTTAAAGGGGAAGGGCAAATGAGACTATCTGGAGTGAGAGGGCTAAAACAGTAATAACCAAGAGGTTTGAAAGGACTAAAAAGGGCCTGTTGGTGTATACATTAACCTTGGAGAATCTTGGAGGCTAATATGTATTCTCCCTTAACTGCTGACAACAGGATTTTATTCTCTGGCACTGCCTGCTCTCAGAGACAGGGTAGTGAGATAAATAGATCCACCAGTCCATCGCCAGTCTGGGTTCTGATGTCTCTGCCTATATATAGGCAGAAATATCCTGGGATAATCTACAGGACTGATCTATTTTGGGTACTGGGGGCCAGATAAGTAAAACTGGGCAGATAATGGATTTTATGGTTGGTTTCTTTCACTGAAACAACAAAGCAAAATAATCGTTTTGGGTCGACGAAATATTTGTTTGACAAAATCAAAATGTTTTGACTTGACTGCAACCGTTTTGAAACATCGTGGGGGGGGGGGGGTTAAGTAAAACTAGAGGACATTTTGGAAGGAAACGAGTCGTTTCAAACCGAGAAATCAGAATGCTTTGATTGATTTCTGAGCACACAACCGGTTGAGCAGACCTGATGCACGGAACAACGCACAGTCAACCGGTGGAACTCCTTGCCAGAGGACGTTGTGAAGGCCAAGACTAGAACAGGGTTCACAAATGAACTAGATAAGTTCATGGAGGATAGGTCCATCAATGGCTATTAGCCAGGATAGGCAGGGATGGTGTCCTTATCTTCTGTTTGTCAGAGGGAATGGGTGAAAGGGGATGGCTGGGATGGTATGGGAAGGGGCAGTGCTATTCTCCCAGGGCGCCATGATCACAACTTTTCCCCCCCCACATGCAGCCAGCCCAAGACCCTTTTAGCCCCCGAGTGCTGGGCCCAGAGGAGGGGAAGGGCTGGGGCACCCATCGGGCTCTAGCTTCTAGTCCCAGCCAGGCCAGGAAGGGATGGGATTTCCCTTTCCCTTGCATGGACCGCTCCCAGGACTGGGTCAAACCCACCTCCGGGAAGCTGCACGGCTGCTGGCTGGGAGCCCACCTCTGAAGGCAACACCTCTGCCAGCAGCGGGCAGAAGTGAGGGTGGCAATCCCGTGTCACCCTAGAATAGCCTTGCCAGCCCCCACCCCACCCCCAGGACCTCCATTTGGGCCAGGGCCCCCTCGGTTACAGCACGGTGACATTTCAGATCGAAACATCTGAACTCAGGACGTTTGCTGTTTTGAAAATCCTATGACCCTGAAATGGACCAAGATGGCCCGTGAATTTGGAAGAGCCCTACTTATTGGCTCGGGAGCTGATTTAAGCTAATTGGGGAGGGCAGGGGGGTGGACAAGATCTGACATCAGTTTAGTTGACACTGATTGCAAACGGAACCCATTTCAGGGGGTCCCCGCTGGACAGGAGAGGCTGTGCTGGTGTAAGTCTGTTTCCAAACTGATTTACAGACCCTACTTCAGTTCCACTTCAGTCAAACGGGAGCAGGGCAAAGCCAGATAGCGCTCGTTCTCGCACGGAAGTCTCGTGCCCTGGTATCCAACCCCTCGCCATCTTTAATGTACATTGTCTCACAGCCCCTCTCTGTGGGGTAGGACCCCCTGGGGAAACTGAGGCACAGAGAGGCAAGTGACTTGCCCAAGCTCTGTGGCGGAGCTGGGAACTGAGCGCAGGTCTCCCAGCTCCCAGGCTAGCACACTAACCACTGGGCCATTCTTCCTCTCTATGAGCCCCCTGACCTGACCGCACTGATGGCTAGCCATTGGGCTCAGAGGGGCAGAGTTAGTGGGGTGAGCCAGGGGAGTATCCTGGCACGTTAGCAGAGCTGGGGGTGCCATGGAGGGGGGATCCGAGTCAGTTTGGATTGGGGAGCACTCTGCAGCATGGGGGTGCTGCTGGACTGGGGGAGCTCAGTTGCGGGGGGTGGCCTTCAGGTCTAAGGGGTTGGATCGTGTTGGGGAGGGGGCAGGGTGGGTTGGATCATGGGACTGTGGCAGGGTGGCCTGGGTCAGATCCTGGGGGAGAGGGAGGCTGGCGGAGTAGATCATGAGGGTCGGAGTTGGAGAAGGGGTCAGATCGTGGGGGGCAGCCTGGCAGGGTGGATCGTGGGGGGTTGGGACAAGGTGGGTGGGGCTGGATCCTAGGGGGAGGGATTGGATTGCAAAGGGAGGCTGTTTGGGGGGATTGGGTCATGGGGGGGTGTTAAATGGGAAGGAGGGAAGGACTCACTGGTGGGGCAGGTCGTGGGGGTTGGGCTGTGGGGCAGGGGGGGGGTCAGGTTGGGCGAAGGATGGACAAAGCTGATCTCCAGAAGGCTCTGGAATAAAGCACTGGGGCAAGGGGGGGATTAAGAAGGGGTCACGGGTTGTGCCAGGTCATGACCCCCCCCCGCTACCCCCACCGGGGCTCTGCCCACATCCCAACCATCCGCCTACACCGGGGAGCGCCCATGCCATCATCCCAACTCCCGGGGATGCCCCCCATCTGCTGCGGGACCCCAGTGCTCCCCCTCTTCCGCTGGCACAGCCCACCCCAGGATCGGGGCCCTGGCTTGGGCAGCTTCCAGAGCCCACGGCACCAGCTCGCTGCCCAACAGGGGTCTGCGGGGGGGAGGGGGGGCAGGTGTAGTGGCATGTGGGGGGGGGGCGCCCCTCCTTCTCTCTCTGCTTCACCCTTTCTCCTCTCGCCCGCTTTTCTCTTCCTCCTTCTGCCCTGGTTCCATCGCGTCCCTGCTGCCCTCCCTCCCCGGCCGTGAGCTCTTGGCTGCCATTCAGGGCTGGCCGCGCCCTGCAGCTGTTGCCTGCTCCTCTCCCTAGGCCTCTCCGTGCCCCCTGGCCTCTCTGTGCCCCCTGGCCTCTCCCGCCACCGGTTCCACCTGCTTCCGCCCCTCGGTGCCCGTGCCTGTTAAACCGAGTGGGGGAGACTTTCTGGCCCTATACACCACCCCGGGGGCTGGGGGGAGCGTGTGCTGCAGGGGCATCGGGGCTGCCACACCCATCCCGAGTGCAAAAGGTGCTAGTGGCAGGCCTTGCACGCTCGTGCCCAGCAGGCCATGGGATCCTTTCATCAGAGCACTAGTCCCAAGGGCCCCCTCCCCCCACCCACACAGGATCGACCCACTAAGGCACTAGCCCCAAGAATCCCTCCCTCCCTCCCTCCCTGCCCCGCGGCACAGTAGGGAACCCCCTCCCTGGCCCTGTTCTCGCCCTCCCAGCCTGGGCCTGAACGGCAGGGAGCCCCTAGACCCGGGCAGCCAGCCAGGGCGAGTGGGGACGCCCGAACATGGACAAGAGAGTGACTATTAATAGCCCAGCCCTCTCCGAATAGCTGGGAGGTTTGGCGTGTGTGAGATGACGGGGGCCCCACGGCTGGGCTGGGCTGGGTCAAGGGCAGGCTGGCTGCTGGGGGCACTGGGCTGGCATTAACAGAGCTGATGTAGACCAGGGCAAGGGGCTGAGCAGAATCATGCCCTCTGTGGGCACAGACTCATGCCCCAGTAACACGCGCGCCGGCTAAGAAGCTGCCTTCGGCTGGTGGCACACGAGGAAATTGACGTCTTCGCACAAGCCGCCGCTCGGTGGATGTGATTGCACGTCCCGCTCGCACGGTGGTGTCCTGGCAAAAAGAAGCTCCCCCACGCATTGCTAGCTGAACCCCCGTGCACACACGTTTACCCCCCCCCCCCCCGCTGCTGGGGCTGGCACCGGGACACGCCCAGCGCATGGTCTGGGGTGCACAACGCCTGTGGGATTGCGCCCCGCCTCGAGCTGGAGGCCCTGGCGCTCCCCCAAGGGGGCTGACGGCATGAAGGGCACGTGCCCCTGAACTCCAAGCGCTGGTCTCTTGCCACCGCACGATCCCCACTGGATTTCAGGGTGGTTGGACTTTTCTTCTGTCCAAACCCCTTGGCTCCAATGGAGGGCGCTGATTTACACCGGCTGGGGATCTGGCCCCCTGGCTCCAATGGTGTGGTGCTGATTTACACCGGCTGGGGATCTGGTCCCCTGGCTCCAATGGAGGGTGCTGATTTACACCAGCTGGGGATCTGGCCCCAGGGGGCTGGGGCTCTGGCTCTGAACGCACGGCTGTCACTCCAGCCCTGGGCTCTCGGTATAAATACAGAGCGGGCGCAGTCCGTGGCCAGGCAAGGCGCAGGGCAGCCAAGTCAGGATGGAAACCTGGAGCCGGCTCAAGCCAGTCCCTGCGGCCTTGGTATCCGCACAGTGTGGGAGGAGCTGGGTGGGGTCCAGCCTTGGCCCAGGCCAACCATCCCCAAGAGTCTCAGATCTTTGAAATCAGAGCCTAGGGTGGCTCCTTCCTGCCCCGGGGCTGCAGAGTTGCTTCCGGCGTGGCTGTGTTCTTCTCCTGCAGGCACCGGGGTGACATGCCCCTCTGGCATGCCCAGCCCTGGGGGGCTCCTGCCCCAAGCTGGCAGTGCCCCTGCTGGACATTCCCAGCTCTGGAGTCCTCGCTTTCTCCCTGCCCGCCTCGAGGATGGGAGTGCCCCCTGCTGGCCCCCCAGGAGAGCACACCCAGCCCTAGCCACTCACCCATCGGGCTGTCCTGGTGGCGGCGCCCCCTCCTGGGTCCCAAGGTGTTCTACAGGCGTCACCCTGGATCTTGGCTGGCGGCCTAGCCCGTCGGAAAGAGCGATCCTGAGAAAACTCAGTTGCCAAGCGAGACGGGAAGGGAGGGAACCTGGGAACCGAACGTGGAAACATCGTTCTCAGCCCCAAAAAGGAGCCCAGAGCCCCCTGGGGAAGGTTATGTAGCCTCGTTGTCTCTTAAAGTGACAGCCCAGGCATGGCCTACTAGGACACCTGGGTCCCACCAAGGCTTGAATCCCACCGAACTGAAGCAGAAGGGGGAACCATTTGCACTTCCTACCCCTCCCTACGTCAAACCCTCCCTACGTCGACCTCACTGGGATCTTCTTCCGTCTCTTCACACTCCCGTGCCAGCCTGCTAGTGCCCAGGTTCATGCTCCCAACCTTTGAGTGCACCAGGATCCTCATGCCAGGGCACTAGTGCCAGGACAAGCACGCCCTGCTCACCAGGATCCTCGTGCCAGGGGGCTAGTGCCAGGATTTGCAAGCCCCGCTCACCGGGATCCACACTCGTGAGGGTACTAGCACTGTGGTATCCACTCCCAGCCTCTGATCATGTTGGTGTCCAAGCACCCGAGTGCCAGGCTTCCTGCTCCCACCCTGGTGTGCAGCTGGGCCCACCCGGCAGGATTCACACTTAAGTCGCCCAGCATGCTGGGATCCACACCCATTGCCTGGTTTCACACTTGTAGCCCCCACGTGCGACAGGATCCGTGCGCGGGAGCACCAGGGTCTCTGCTCCCACCTCACCAGGATCTGTTCGCCATTGCCCAGCCTGGTGCTTCCAGCCCCCAGCGCTGCAGGGGTCTCTCACAGGTGCAGGGTTCATGGTGGAGAGGGGGCAAGGTGGGGCCACGTGGGCATTTTTCTCTTCTAACGAGGGAGGGGGAATTTGGCTTTACTGCCCCTTTAAGAGCCAGGCAGAGACGTGGCTTCTTGGAATCAGGAACTCACCCGTCCTGGCTGGAAGTTTAAGGCCTGATCTTCTCCCCCCCGCACCCCCCCCCCCCCCCCCGGCTCCTGCCAGGAGCCCTAATGCAAAGCAGATTGCGCCCCGTCCTGGCATCCAAGGGCTGCCGGCGTTGCTCCTGCTGGGATTGGAGGGGAGGTCTCCACGCTCTGCTCCCAGATCAGAGTTGGGGGGGCTGCCACCTGTTGGGGTCTGACCCATGTGCCCTGCCTTGGGGAGGTGGTGGCAGGGAGGGGATGGGGGGTGAGGAGCAGAGAGGAGTTGGAGGGTGGAAGCCAGGGAGGGGGGAGCCCCACCAAAACAGTGAGGCTGGTTCCTGGAGGTGGGGTATCAGGACTGGGGGGGCTGTCACAGGCCAGTCATGGGGGGTGAGGACATCAAGATGGAGGGGGTGAGTCATGGACTGGACCTGAGGGGGAGCAGGATATTGTGTGTGGGGTGGGAGGGGTCCTGGGCTGGTCCTTGGGGGGTGGAGGCAGTGGGATGGGGGTTGGGTGGTATGATATGATGTCCAGGGGAAGGGCAGTGCGTTTTGAATCTCAGTTGGGGGGGGTGGAGGCCATGGGGGGGGCGTTGTTGCAGGGTGGTCCCTGGGAGGGGGCATTAGGATGGGGGCAGGGTGTCATGAACTGGTGCCCGGGGGTGGGAGAGGCGGGGAGATTGTGGGGGGAGAAGGCAGGGCAGTCCCTTAGGGGGACAGTCAGATTGGGATGTCCGGAGCCAGTCCCTGAGGGGGAAGGACTCATGGGATTGGGGGGGGGGCACAGAGGGGCCCCCGGGGCTGGGTTAGCCCCTGCTCAGAGCCCCGCTCTCTCTTCCCGCTGCAGCCTCCGTCCCGTTCTTGGTCTGCGAGGTTGGCCTGGTCCCCCCCATGCGCCGCGGCTTCTACTGCAACGACAGCAGCATCCGCTACCCGCTCAAGCGGGCGGAGACCGTCAGCGACACGGTGCTGATCTCGGTGGGGATCCTCATCACCTCCCTCTCGGTGAGTCGCTGTGAGAGGAGAGCGCCCCCTGCTGGGCCCCCTGCAGCACAGCGCCCCCTAGTGCCCCACGGGGGCCAGCACCGACTGCCAGGGGAGAGCGCCCCCCTGCCACATTCCCTGCAGGGTGTCAGGGGCTGAAGGTGGCAGAGGGGTGGGCTCTGGGTAGCTCACCCCCATGTGCCCCTTACGAAATGCTAGCCGTGCCCCTCGGCGCAGAGCACCTGTTTCCAACCCTTCCTCCAAAGCATCAGCCATTGGCCCAGGAGACAGGATCCCAGACTGGGCGTGATCCGTTACCGCTGAACGCCACATCCAGCAGGCTGTTTGCCTTGCGGGACTCCCTGCTGCAGGGCATGGGGCAGAATAGGATTGGTGAGGCAAATTATTGGGCGGCAAGGGCTGGCTTTAAAAACAGGGGTTGGGTGGGATGAGATTATGGGGTAAACCAAGGGGCTGGGACAGGGGAAGCAGGGAATGCAAAGTACACAGGGAGTCCCCCCTGCTCCCCATAGTCGCTCCTGAGCTTCCCACGGCCCTGGGGGCTGGTCCGTGTCCCAACACGTGGAGGGGGGAGCTGGCTGGGACGGCTGCCCATCTCAAGCTGCCGTCCCGCGGTGCCTCCCCGTCTTGCCGTGCAGATCTCCCTGGGCGAGAGCTACCGCATCCACTCCCTGCGCCTGGGCTCCCGCTCCTTCGTCCCCAACCCCTACGTGGCCGTCCTCTACAAGGAGATCGGCGCCTTCCTCTTTGGCTGCACCGTGGGCCAGTCCCTCACCAACATGGCCAAGATCACCGTCGGCCGCCTCCGCCCCCACTTCCTGGCCGTCTGCCGGCCCGACCTCCTCATCCTTAACTGCTCCCGGGGCTACGTGGAGGAGTACACCTGCACTGCGGGGCCGTCGGAGGAGAAGGAAGCCAGGTGAGCTCCCGGGGGCACTGTCCCTTTAAGGCGGGGTGGGGGGCTGGCTCTGGGGGCTTGAGGTAAAGGAAGGGTCCCCCTCTAGTGGAGCCAGCTGTGGAGTGCAGGCCCAGGTTTGGGGGGGGCCCTAGTGGTGACACCCGGCCGTACAGGCTCAGGAGAACCGCAGGGTCTGTCTGCGTCCAGCAGCCTGGCATGAAAAAAATCCCCTATGGATTCCCCCACAGAGCCATCTCGGCTCTTCCCGCTGAGACCAGGGTGAAGTGATGGGGGGCCAGGGGGAGTTCTGATATTAGACTGCTCCTTGCCAGTGTCTTGCCCCCCTGCTGGCTGCCCTGGCCCTGTATCGGGGCGGGGTCACCGTGGAGCGTGTCGGGGGGATCAGGGTTACCTGAGCCAGGCCAGGTTTGAACCGGTGTCTGCTCAGGGGAGGCCCGCTTAGGCCCTGTCCTTTCGCACAGCGCAGGCCAGTTCTTCTTGGGCCAGAAGCGTTGCAGGGGAAACTCGGCGTAAACCAGCCACCTCTTGAGACCAAAACCTCTGGGGCTCCAGCCCTCCTGCTTCGCGCCCTGAGCTCTGCTCAGCAAGCCCAGCTGGGACAGACGCTGGGGGGGGAGGCTTGTCCGCTCCTCAGGGACCCAGGAGTCCTGGTGACACTCCAGCCACGGGTTGATTCATCAGCCGGGACCCAGCACAATTGGCGTAGACAGATGGAGACTCGAAGGAGGCTCTGGTCAGACCAGAGCTCTAGTGACCCCTGTTTGCATGCCCTGTGCGTGTCTCTGATTTCCTCAGTTCCCAGGTGAAAGACTCGTCGGGGTTTCCAAGCCAACTTATCCCCCACCGCACCCCTTCCAGACCTTGGTTTCCAAGCTAGGGTCTCCGCTCTCCCCCTGCTGCATAACCGTGAGGCACCGGGCTGGCATCATCTCTCGGTCGATCCCTTGTTGATCTGGGGGGATTTCAGCCAGTTCCTTAAGGACTATTCAGTCCACCCAGACAGGAAAGTGACATGAAAGCAAACTTCATCCCTTCCCCCGCTGGGCAGCTATGCAGTGTATTAGGGAAACTGAGGCACGCACAGGCTTCAGAACAAATATTACCAAAAATTCCCGCTTCAGCACGCCGCCAACTTCCGCCAGGGGGTCCAGGAGGTGCCCACGTTCTTCAGACTCTTTGGCAGGGTGCGACCACTTGGTTAAAGGTCAGAGTGAAGGGTTCCCAGCTACTTTATGCTGGCCCTTTATACCACCAGCCCCTGGGCCTCTGGACCTGGTCCGACCCAGTCTGTGCAGTCGCTCCCAGAGTCTGCAGTAATTGTCCCCCGCTGAGTTTAGTCCTTGGAGGGAGCTTGGTACTGTGCCCCCAGGGGGGCAGAACGTGGCCCATGGCTCGCACCGATGCAGATCGCAACGCTGGGACAACTGGCGCCAAGATATTGTGTGTGTCTGTAATACCCGGAATGGTCCCATGGAGGCTGCCCTGTCCCAGTGTCTGGGGCCATGGGGGTGGCTCCCCGTGGAGACTGCCCCCACCGTGCTGGACAATCCCACGCCCCGGGCAGCAGCTTTGGAGCCCCCCAGCCTTGCCCGCCTGGCCCTGGACAGGATCTAAGGCAGCTGTGGAGGTGACAGGCGGAGGGGTTGCTGGTGGGATCCCTCTGCACCCTACACCCCTGGCGCTGGGCGGTGCCGCCAGCTATAACCTTGGCCTTTATTTGCCCCCTTCCAGGAAGTCCTTCTACTCCGGCCATGCCTCCTTCGCCATGTACAGCATGACATACCTGGTGGTAAGCGCCCCCGCCCGGCCCCACAGACCTTAACACTGCACGGGCCCGATCTGATCATCCTAGAACCTTCCCTGGCAACCCCGGCCCATCCCTCTTGGGCCACGCCTGAATGCCCGGGGGGGTTCCCTGGCCCGAGAAGCCCTGGGGGGAAGTCACTGGGGAGCATGGTGGGATCTCCCCGCAGAGCCAGGCTGGGGGGAGGTGACTGGGTGCATGGTGGGATCACCCTAAAGGAGCGGCTGGGCCTGGCAGCCCCTCTTAGCCAACGACCCCTGTCCAGGGTCCCACCCCGAGCCATCTGCGATTGAGACCTCAGCAAGGAGTGGAGCCAAGTGCCCAGAATAGCCCAGCAGAGGGTCCCTCCATGCCAGGCACTTCCTGCTAGGGTGGCAGTTGTTGGTGTGGGAGCTGGATGGTTACATGCAGAGCCCACTGGGGGGCTAGGACGCCTGGGTTCTATTCCTGGCACTTGGAGGGGCATGGCTCCTTGTGGGTTAGAGCAAGGAGGGGCTGGGAGTCAGGACTCCTGGGTTCTATCCCCAGCTGTGGGAGGAGAGTGGGGTCTAGTGGTTAGACCAGAGGGACCTGGCTCTGAGAGTGGAGTGGGGTGAGCAGAGAGCTCCCTCCAGTGGCTGGTGGCAGAAGGGTGATTCTGTGCCCCACATACCTACAGAGACTCATCTGGCGCCAGAGCTGCCAACTGTGTGAGGTGCTCCCAATGTCTGGCTGCCCCGGCTCCTGTCTCTTGGCTGGCCCAGGCTGACCTAGGCTGGAGGGTAGTGCGGGCCAATGTGTGAGCCGCGGCTCATCTTCTGAGAACTGCTAACTCACTGCTCCTCCCGCCCAGCCCAGGCCAGTACTGGCCCCTCTGCAGATGGGGAAACTGAGTCACACAGAAGGAAAAGTCCTGATGCCCAGCCCCCTGCTCTAACCACGAGACCCCACTCCCCAGAGCTGGGGATAGAACCCAGGAGTCCTGACCCTGCTCTCAGCACTTGTCCCACTCACTGCCCTCATTTCCTCCACTCCCCGCACCCGACCGATCTCTCCCCTCATCAAAGTGGGTCAGTTCCCCACTTCCGCCACCACACCCGAATGGCCCCCCCGCCCCGGATGCCTGGGTCCATGTGGCTGGCGGTGGAGAAGGGCCCCTTGTTCCCTTGGGGAGTGGCACAAACAGGCCCTTTATGCGTCCCTGGCTGATGGGCCTGAATGGAGGGGTTGGGAACGTGTCTCGGGCTGGGGCAGCGGTGACGCCAGCGACTAGGACTGCGAGTAGCCCCCCAGCTCAGATGCCCTTTGTTCCTCTTGCTGTGCCGGGGGCTGGGGTGTGGGAGCACAGTGGGCGGTGGGGAAGCAGCATTTGGGGGGCAGCAGGGTTTGCGGCTGGGGCGTGAGGGGCAGGGCATGGGGCGTAGGGGGCAGGAATCAGAGCACGAGGGGGGAGCTGGTCGGGTTTTGGGGTGGGAGCAGCAGCGTTTGGGGGGAAGGGGGCAGAGTGGGGGCCAGGAGCAGCGCCCTCCCCCGATGCTCACCCCCCTCTTCTCCCCCCTACTCCCCGCCCCCCCCCCCCCCCAGTTCTACCTGCAGGCGCGGTTAACCTGGCGGGGCGCCCGCCTGCTGCGCCCCCTGGTGCAGTTCGTCCTGCTATTGCTGGCCCTGTACACCGGGCTCACCCGCATCTCTGACTACTGGCACCACCCCTCGGACGTGGCCGTGGGCTTCCTGCAGGGGGCGCTCATCGCCTACTGGGTGGTAAGTGTGAGCCCCTCCCCCCGCCCCCCACCAGCCGACTGTCCGTCTGTCTGTCCAGGACAGATCAGTGCTTGGACCCCTCTAGGTCACCAGCTCGACTCTGGCCTGGCTCCCAGAAGAGCGATGAGTTTGTCTGGTTTCTTAGAGCATCGGGGGTCCACGTCCCAGCCCACCCCATGCTCCGTCCATGAGCCCGCCTGGGAGCCAGGACTCCTGGGTTCTTTCCCCAGCTCCGGGGTCGAGTGGGTTAAAGTAGGTGAGGGGAGCGGGGTTCTGGGAGCCAGGACTCCTGGGTTCTATTCTTAGCTCTGGGAGAGGGAGTGGAGTGGAGGAGTGGAGTCTAGGATTTAGACCAGGGTGGGCTGGGAGCCAGGACTCCTGGGTTCTATTCCCAGCTCTTGGAGGGGAGGGGAGGGGAGTCTGGTGGTTAGAGTGTGGGGGCTGGGAGCTAGGACTCCTGGGTTCTATTCCCAGCTCTGGGATGGGAGGGGAGGGGAGGGGAGTCTAATGATTAGAGTTGAGGTGGGGGACAGGGAGCCCTGGGTTCTCTCCCCAGCTCTGGGAGGGGAGTGGGGTCTAGTGGTTAGAGCGGGGGGGCTGGGAGCCAGGACTCCTGGGTTCTCTCCCCAGCTCTGGGAGGGGAGCGGTGTCTAGCAGTTAGATCAGTGTGGGGGCCAGAACCCAGGACTCCTGGGGCTCCATTCCTGGCTCTGCGGCTGACTCGTGTGACCTTGGGCCAGTCCCTTCCCCTCTCTAAGGGGCCGCAGCGGTGGAGGGAACGTGTGGAGAACGCTCTGACCTCCTTGGGTGGCAGGCGCTGCAGCCAGCACCGGGATTCTCCCCCGTGTTCTCCCCACCCCCGGCCTTGGGGGGAGGAGGCTGCGAAGCCGGCCAGGAGCTGAGGGGCCGAAACACTGTCGCTCCCAGGGCCGGAGCCGTGGGCTGCCAGGAAACGGCACAGGAAACACCTCCTGCTTCAGCATTAAAACAAGCAACAGGGAGGAAATCTTCCCTCATCACAGGGCTCCCGGCCAACCTCCCCTCTCCTTCCATGGGGGCCCAGTGGCCCAGCTCGCAACCCGGGGGGTCCTTAGCGCAGCACAGCCCCAGCAGGAGGTGTGAACTCCCTTGTACTCATGTGGAAACTGAGGCACAGAGGGGGCGAAGCGGCCTGCCCGGGAGCATGGATTATGGAATCCAAGGGGCTGGGAGTCAGGACTCCTGGGTTCTATTCCCAGCTCTAGAAGTGGGAGGGGGTGGGTTAGAGCAGGGGGTGCTGGGAGTCAGGACTCCTGGGTTCTATCCCCAGCTCTGGGAGGGGGATCTGGTGGGTCAGAGCAGGGGGGCTGGGAGTCAGGACCAATGTTCCCTCTAATTTTTCCCATCCGTGTGTGGAATGAATTTTACGTGCACCAATATAGAGGTGATGTGTGGTGGGGGTGGGGACGAGGGGTTCGGAGTGGGGGAGGGCGCTCAGGGCTGGGGCAGAGGGTTGGGGTGCAGGTGGGGGGGGGTGAGAGCTCTGGCTGGGGGTGCGGGCTTTGGGGAGGGGCCAGGGATGAGGGGTTTGGGATTCAGCTTGCCCCGGGGCCGCAGCGGGGAGAGAGGACTCCCCCCAGCCCCCTTTCCCCACAGCAGCCCGGGGCTGGGGGAGAGGCATCTCTCCCGGCCACAGCAGGTCCAGGGCTGGGGGAGAGGCGCCTCTCCCCGCCGCAGCCCTGAGCACCTGCGCGGCCCTTAATAGGTTGCTGCACGGCCGTACAGCTTAGAGGGAACTTAGGTCAGGACTCCTGGGTTCTATCCCCAGCTCTGGCAGTGGGAGAGGGTGGGTTAGAGCAGGGGGGGTCCTATTCTTGCCTTACAGACTGATTCACTCTATAACCTGGGCCTGTGGCTAAACTAGAGCCTGCCTCGGTTTCCCCCCAGCTGTGTAATAATCCCCCACCCCGAGAGCAGGGTGGGGAGGAGGGTCATGTCAGTGCAATTAGCTCTCCCCTGCCTCACTCCCCTCCTTTTCGGTCTCTCCCTCCTCACACCCTGTTTTTCTCTCTCTCTTCCTCCTCCCAGGCCTTCCACATCTCAGGCATGTTCCACCACAAGCCCCCAGCCTCCCGCCTGCCCCAGCTTTGCCCCGATAGCCCGGACTCCAGCGGCCACACCAACTGCTAGGCGTCGTGCCAGAATGGGGGGCTGGAGGGATCCCCCTGCTAGGACCAGCACCCAGCACCCAGCTGGCCTCCGCACGGCGGGGGGGAGAGCCAGCCCCTCTTTCTGCTCCTCCACAGAGCACGTGGTCCTACGTGCTTCCTCTCCGGCAGGGCTGGGCTTTCCTCTGTTGCTCTGGTCGCCGCCGTCTGTTTTCCAAGCACTTTAATTTCCTCTTGAATGCCTGCCCTGGGTCAGGCCGTCACCACCTCCCGAAAGGCTTCCTGTTGGGTGGGGTTCTCCTCTGTCCGCCGCAGGAAATCCTGCCTTCCTTTGGCCAAGGCATGGCAGGAAGTCTCACCTTTTTCTAACAAGGATATCGCAGACGCATCGCAGGAAGTCCCACCTCCCTCTGGCAAGGGCATGGCAGGAAATCCCGCCCGCCTCTAGTATGGACATCACAGGAAGTCCCACCTTCCTGTGGCAAGGGCATGGCAGGAAGTCCCGCCTGCCTTTGGCACGGACGTCGCAGGAACGCTGCAGGAAGGCCCGCCTTCCTTTGACATGGGCATTACAGGAAGTCCCACCTCTCCCCTCACCACCCCCACACACATTGGGATTTCCCAGATCACTGAAGGATTATGACGACGATTTGCATGTTACGCTTTGGCCACCTTCCCAGACTCTGCTACCTGCCCCTCCAATGAAAGGGCCCCTCCCCTCTCCGCTGCCGGGGAGGAGGGCTGTGATTGGTGGACAGGGGGATGAGGAGGGCGGGGAGAGCGGCAGGTGGTCGAACATGAAGGATGAACCACAGGCTGCTGGGCCATGGGAGTGGGGTCCACAGGGACCGCTCAAAGGGGGCTCATCCATGCCACAAGTGGCTCCCTTTCTCAGATGCTTCCGGGCTCCCCCTGGGGGCTGGACTGTGCCTCTCGCCCCCCCATGCCCAGCTGGCCCTGATAATGTGAATGGTATTTTTGTAATAAATGGTACAGACAATCGACTGGGTTGGGGCTGGCCCTGGTGTGGGGAGCATGGGTCAGTCCTGGGGCTTCAGGCAAGGGGCTTTCCTCCTCTCTGCGAGCCCTGCCTTGGTGGCTGTCCTCCAGGACTCAGGTGGGCGATCAGGGGTGGGTTTGAATGGAGGGGGCTGTCGGGGTGGGGATTGTTCGGGGACGGAGGGGCTGTGAGCCCAGACCTGAATGGTGGTGGCAGAGGGGCTAATTCCTAGCTCACGCAGGAGCTGCAGCAGGGCGGGATTGAGGGACACAGGCGGAGCTGGGGGGATCCCAGGGCTGGGGTTGCAGGGGGCTGCGGGTCGGGACTGAGGGGCACTGGCGGAGCTGGGGGGGATCCCAGGGCTGGGGTAGCAGGAGGCTGCGGGTCGGGACTGAGGGGCACTGGCAGAGGTGTTGTACAGCAGAGGCGTGGGGCTGAGGGGCTGGGTTTCAGTCATGCTCTCTGGATGACGGTCCCAACGCCAGGGAAAGACACTGCCTCGTTCTCCCGCTAGGGATGGGGCTCCCTCGCGCCGCCTGGCCCCGTCCTGGCCGAGTGGCTCTGGACTCTGTGGTCGGCCTGCAGCTGGGAGACATTCCACGCAAGTCCTTGACCCTGGGAGCGGGGCTGCGATGGGGGAGCTGGCCCTGCCCCAGCCGTGCAGGGGAGGCAGCTGGGCTGATGGGGTTGGGGGCCAGCAGGAGCGCATGGCTTGGCCTGGCCTGGATGAGCTGAGCTCGCCCGCTGGGTGCAGGAGAGGGGAGGATCAGGCCCAGGGCATGCCCGCAGGCAGCTCCTGCTGCTCCCTGGCTCTGGATGTGGCACCAGGGAGGCCCGTGTGACGAGGGCCTGTGAGCTAAGGAGACTCAGGCATGGTTTGTTCTTGGATGGGAGACCCAAAAAGGCCAACCGTGCCCCTGCTCAGGGGGATGGGGGGATCTTAGTGCCAGCCCCCATGCCCTAGGGGGTGCTGTGCAGCAGGGAGCAAGAATGGTGGCTCTGTCGGGAACACTGGACAGTGGTGCTTTGTGGCTGTTAACCAGCTGCCAGGCCTCGCCCCAGAGCTGGCTGCATCTCGGAGCCGGCCCAAGCAATCCCTGCATAGTTCATCAAGTGTTTGGGCCTTTTTAGGAATTCAGGGCTGGTATCAGCAGGCCCAATCAACAAATCCTCAGGGGGAATCCAGGCTCGTGAAGCAGAGCCCCTGTCTGTCTCCTGCCTCCGACTATTTCACAACAGCCTCTGGGGGGGGAGGCTGTTAGTTCCTTTCAAAGCTGCCATGAATGACTCCTTTATACCCCAGTGGGAGACAGGGGCCGTGTGACTCCCAGCGCTAGGCTCAGGGGAACAATAGCCGGAGCCGTATCTGCTCCTTCTGAGCCCCAAGGCAGATGGTAACCAAGCAAAGCTGCAATACCAGCCCTGGGAGATAAGGGATAATGAGTCGTTTTTACAGCGGGGGGAAACTGAGGTACAGGGGGAGGCCGTGACCTGACCAAAGTCACACGGCAGGACACTGAACAAAGAGTCTTGACTGTCTCTTGCTCTAAGCACTAATCCCCACTCCTTACCCCAGAGCTGGCGATAGAACCCAGGCGTCCTGACTCCCGGCCTCCCCTGCTCCAACTACTAGACCACATGGCCCATTCTGTGGTCCCACACTGTGGCTCCTAGCGTTTCTGGCAGTCCCTGGATGCCTGTGAAAGCATGTGGAAGAGGGAGCCAGTCTGGTTGCCCCACTGGCTCAGGTGACAGGATGTGGGTAGCAGCACACTGGGACGCACACACCCTGGTCTCTCTTAACCTCATTGTACCATGCAACCCACGGCTGTGGCTTCCCCAGGGATCCAGAAGATTCATGAGCAGGAGGGGAGGTGGTTGAGGGTATCACAGTTAGGAGCGGAGATGGTTGCTAACAGCTGCTATGGAGACATGGGTTCTAATCCCACTTCTTCCACCATGTTGCCAGCAGCTTCAATCGAGAAGCCACTGGCAGTGTAAGAAGCACCGGACCTGACCTGACTGATTTATGAAGAATTTGGCTTTGGAGCAAACTCCTTCACTGCTTGCCACTACCCCTGCCCCATAACACGCATCATGCATCATTTCAACGAACACCACCACACAGCATGTCTTCAAGGGCAGAACACTTGCTCGCACGATAAGAACTTGGAAGACAGTGTGCAGTGATGTCCCCCTCTCCCCGCGAGGGCTCCCGCTCTAACAACAGAAACACTCCAGTAACGACAGCCAGGAGATCTTTTCTGTATTAGAACCGTGGCCTTTGCTAAGGGAAAATGGGAGCCTTCCCCCAGGCTAGCGACAGGGGTGAAGCCAAGTCTGGATGGGTTCCTGGAGTGGGGTGGAGGTAAAAGGGACCAGCGCTCTGGACCTCAAACCGATGCAATTGACGTGAGTTCCCCCCAAACCGATGCAAGTGACGTGAGTTCCCCCTTGGGGATATATCCAGGGTGGAAAGGGTCCTTTTACTACCTCCCGCTCGGCCCAAGATAAACAGCGGCCACGGAGTCTGACCCAGCACTGACCCAACTCTGGAAGATGCAGTGAAGGGGGGGGGGCAGCTTTGCACCAGCCAACAGCTGGGGAACAGAGAGGATTGTGGGGCGGGGGGGGAGAAAGTCTGCAGTTCCAGCTGTCCTTAACGAGGTCCAGCTGTTAGCTTGGGGCTCATCAGATGGGAGAGACGTGAAGGGGGGAAGCTCCTGTTGTGTAGAGGTTGGGGAAGTGCCTGCCCACCCCGGCCACGCGTTCCCATGTGTTTGTGGCCGTTTTCAAGCTAAAATTTGAGGAGTGAGGGAACAGGTACAAAGCAGGGCTGGTTGGTTGGATCAATACCCTGGGCAGGGTACAGCCCCTGGCACTCAATCCTGGCCAGGGCACCCCAGGCCCTCGGAAGGGGGCACATTAATAGAACAGGGTGGCTCGATACCAAATACCACCCGGGGCACAGGGGCACAGGCCTACGAGGAAAGCACTGGACTGGGAGTCAGGCTGCCTGGGTTTTAGCTCCAGTTCTGGGAGGGGAGTGGGGTCTAGTGGTTGGAGTAAGGACGGGCTGGGAGCCAGGATTCCTGGGTTCTAGCCCCAGCTCTGGGAGGAGAGTGGGGTCCAGTGGTTAAAGCAGGAATGGGCCGAATGGTGTTGACACCATCAGTTCCATCGCTCACCTGACTTGTGCCTTTAAGGCCCTGGGTTCTGACCCCCGCAGTTTACCAGCTCCTGGCCTGACTCCCACGTGCACCAGATGGCTGGGTTGGCCCAGCCTCCCTGCTCTACCAGAATCCTGCCAGGGCTTGTCCTGGGAGAAAGGAACCAACCTGCAAACGGCTGAGGCTGAGGCGGAGGCTTGAGACTGGAGCCCCGACTAGCCCTGGCAGCAGCCCCCTGTGGGGCTCAGTGCGGGGGGGAGGGGGGCAAAAGTCCTGCAATGGGATTGGAGCTGGGGGCAGAGGTTGTGTCTCCACTGCCCCCTGCTGGCTAGGGTATTGTGTGGGGGGGTACATTGCCTGCAGTTTTGTGTGTGTGTGTGTGTGCGCCCCCCCCCATGCTGGTGTGTGCGTGCATGCACCATATTTATGTGGCTGTCCCCGGCGTACTTGTGCAACCAGCCCCAGGGCAGCTGCAGCGGCTGCTGCGATGGGCTGGATATTAATTTCCTGGTTGTTTTTCCCATTGTGTAACTCACTGGCTCTGAACAGGAACAGTCACTTCCCAGCCTGGCGGGCGGCCAGGGCTGGAGGGAGGCTGCAGCGCTGGGCGGGGGCGGAGGGGACACCTCAGCCTTGCCCCCGGGGCATATCTCACGGCCCGGGGAGCCCAAACGCTACCTGCGCAGCCCTGCTTGAATGCGCCCGCCTCTGGGGTGGGTAGGCCAGTTGTTTCACAGCCACACTGCAACACTGCCCGGGGCTGGCTCACCCAGCGCTGAAATGCAGCCACCTCTGGGGTGGGGCATGGCAGCTGGTAACAGAGCACAGCGACGCCGCACAGGGGAATAAGCTGGGGTATTCCCCCCCCCCCCGCCCGTAGGAACCAGAGTTCAAATTTTGCCAGCTGTGTCATAGGGTGACCCCTTGTGATGACACCAGGCACCGCCGGCTGGGACCTGGTGAGCCCCCCAGCAGCATGTGCCCAGCTGCTTCAACAGAGCCTGGCCAGTGGGGGGCTGCACGGTGTGTCCTGCCTGGGATGGACTCCCCCGGTGATCTGGATTGTTTGGATCCAGGGAGAGGGTCAGCTCAGGTCGGCCTTCCTGTCTCCCGGGAGAGAAGCCCTGCAGGCCAGAGGAGCCGGGTTTGTTCTCTGCGTTTCCGGGCCGTGGACTCTGTTCCAAGAGGCAGGGCCCCCTCGCTGGCCTTTTGCATTTACATCACACGCAAAGCTGCGACTCGGGGTGACCGGGGTGGGGGGGGCCAAGAGCCTGGGGCTGCATCTCGGGGTGATCGGGGGTGGGGGAGTGCTCTCACTGGGGGGGCGCACGGTGGAGGGCCAGCAGGGGGTGCTCTCACTGGCCAAGTACTGACAGCCCAGAGTAGGGGGGGGTCACTCTCACTGCGTGTGGGGGGGAACTGGCAGCATAAGGGGAAGGCACCGTTTGCTTTCCACTGTGCACGGGGCTGTCTCCCTCCCAGGTGGGGGGCACCTGGGTGCTGTGTTGTGGAATGAAGGGGGATTTGGGCAGGCGTACTTAGGAGCTGCAGCAGGGGGGGAGAGGAGGGGGAGAGAGCTGTGCCTGGAGGAGGATGGGGTGATTTGCACCTTACCCCGGGCGTACCCTCACTTGGAGCAGGGCACCCCCGCAGACCACTGAATACAGCTGAGCCGGGCCTGCTCTGAGCCGGGCCCTTTCCTGCAGCCTGCGGCTATAGATAGGGGTTTTCCCCAGAAGCTGGGATGATTCCCAGAACTGAGACCAGGGCCAGAGCCAGTGATAGGGGGAGGGGCTGATAACACCCCAGCTGCCATCATTGGGTGGGGGGGTAGGGAGGAATTGCCCCACCCAGACACTGGTGATGGAGATCCAGTAGGGGGCGCTCTCTCCACGCAGGCAGCGCTCCCCCTTGTGCAACACTAGGGGGCGCTGTGGTGCAGGGAGCAAGGTGGGGGCTCAGTAAGGGGCACTTGGCCCACACAGTCAGTGCTGACCCCAATGCCCCACTCTGTGCGCGTGCATGCGACTCACAGCCCGCTGCTGGATGGGCTCAGCACTGCCTGACTGTGTGTCATAGCCCCCGTAGCGCTAGTGTCTAATGGAGAGCCTCCCATACGTTCCTCCTCATAGTCAGCATCGGCCAGACTGGGCTGCTACTCTCCCAGATCAGTGCCCTATGGCTAGGAGCCCCTGCCAGCCTCTTCAACTCCTCCTCCCCCCCCGGCCCTCCCTCCCATGAAGGCCCTGCCAGTTCTGGGTCCCTGAGGCGGCAAGAACTGGCCCAACCAAATAAGAAGGGAGAGAATTTGGGGGGGGGGGGGGCGGGGGGGTACTCTGCAGGCTTGATGCTAGTGGGAGAGATTAGCAAGGCCTAGAGCGCCACCTCCTGGCTTCAAGGGGTATTGCAGGGTGTGTGTCTCCATCTCTGAAAGCCTCTTAGCAGCTGAGGCTCTCCACATATGAATATCTCCTCCCTCCTAGGCAGCCGAACCCAGCCTTCCCCCCCACAAACACACACACACCCCAGGAGCCCACCTCACAGCTCCTGCCCCCACCCCGCTCCCTGTCCCCCCTCCTTCCTCTCCCTCTGGGGGCATCTGGTACCTGCCCTGGAAGTGATGGGGGACAGATCACCGGGGGGGGCCGGCTCCTTGGCTCATACCTGTCCTTTGAAAGGCCAGACCGAGATTTGGGCAGGTCGGCTCAGCCCTAAAAATACCCCAAGTGGGGATCAAGTTACCCGGAGAGCGGAGCTGGATATCACCGCTGGCCTTCCTGTATCAGGGGACAGGGGTGCTGCTTCCTAGTGGAGAACAGACCTACTGCAGCTGCCAGTGAGGGGACCCGTGCGGGCGCTGCAGTGGTGGGAGCTGGGAGTTGCTGGAACTGAGGGTCAGGGGTTCTGGACCGCCCCCCCCCCCCCGGCAGCTCTGGGTTTGGTTTAGATGCTGGGTTCATCCCCCCTGCTGGCTGTGATCACTTCTGGGCTGGATATAGTCACTGGGTGACAGTGCATGGGGCCAGCCCTGACTGATCGGGGAGAGCACCCCAATCCCTGCGGCACCGTGCCGGGGTGAGCACAGCACTGGCTGCGAGGGGAGAGCACCCCCAGCCTGCGTCGTTCATACCTGTTCAGCAGGTGGGGGCTGTAAGTCGTTGTGACCCCTCCCCCCTTGGGGGAATCACACACACACACCCCCACACACACCCTTTGTGGTGTCAGGCCTCCACTTGATATTGCTTCACAAATGCTCTGGGGTCGGACCCACTGAAGAAAGTAGAACCATCCCCCTTTCCCCCCCCTCAACCCTGCCACTAGAGGGCCCCATAACACAGCAAATGCAGCTGGCTCCCTGCCCAGAGATACATGGATAGACCATCATAGAATCCTAGGACTGGAAGGGACCTCGGGAGGTCATCTAGTCCAGTCCCCTGCACTCATGGCAGGACTATATTTTATCTAGACCATCCCTGACTGGTGTTTGTCCAACCTGCTCTTAAAAATCCCCAATGATGGAGATTCCACAACCTCCCGAGGCAATTTATTCTGCTGGTTAACCGCCCTGACAGTTAGGAAGTTTTTCCTAATGTCCAACCTAAACCACCCTTGCTGCAATTGAAGCCCATTGCTTCTTGTCCTATCCACAGAGGTTAAGAAGAACAATTCTTCTCCCGCCTGCTTGTAACAACCTTCTATGTACTTGAAAACTGTTCTCATGTCCCCTCTCCGTCTTCTCTTCTCCAGACTAAACAAACCCAATTTTTTCAATCTTCCCTAATAGGTCATGTTTTCTAGACCTTTAATCATTTGTGTTGCTCTTCTCTGGACTCTCTCCAATTTGTCCACATTCTTCCTGAAATGTGGCTCCCAGAACTGGACACAATACTCCTGTGGAGGCCTAATCAGCACGGAGTAGAGCGAAAGAATAACTTCTCGTGTCTTGCTCACAACACTCCTGCTAATACATCCCAGAATGATGTTGGCTTTTTTTGCAACAGCGTTACACTGTTGACTCATATTTAGTTTGTGATCCACTATGACCCCCAGACCCCTTTCCCCAGTACTCCTTCTCAGGCAGTCATTTCCCAGTTTGTATGTCTGCAACTAATTGTTCCTTCCTAAGTGGAGCACTTTGCATTTGTCCTTACTGAATTTCATCCCATTTACTTCAGACCATTTCTCCAGTTTGTCCAGATCATTTTGAATTATAAACCTATCCTCCAAAGCACTTGCATCCCCTCCCAGCTTCATATTGCCTGCAAACTTCATAAGTGCACTCTCTATGCCATTATCTAAATCACTGAGGAAGATATTGAACAGAACTGGACCCAGAACTGATCCCTGCGGGACCCCACTCGATATGCCCTTCCAGCATGACTGAACCACTGATAACTACTCTCTGGGAATGGTTTTCTAACCAATTTTGCACCCACCATATAGTAGCTCCATCTAGGCTGTGTTTCCCTAGTTTGTTTATGAGAAGGTCATGCGAGAGAGTATCAAAAGCCTGACTAAAGTCAAGATATACCACATCTACCGCTTCCCCCCCATCCACAAGACTTATTACCTTATCTATCTATCCATCCCTATACACTTGCATCCATCCATCTCGATACACACCCATCTATCTACCTACCTACCCATCCCTATACACACCTAGCTAGCTAGCTATCCTCAGACTTCTACCTATCCATCATGCTGTTTGTAGCACCTGGGGGGGAGTGGGCCTCACTAATTACTATTAATACTCCATTAATCAACAGTAATTAATATGAATCAATCATGAATTATCCCAGAGACTCTCCCATCTTAATAAGTGACCCATGCCTTGAAAAAGTCCCGGCTCCCCCCCGGGTGTCATTACAGCTCGATGCCCACTAGGTGGCAAGAGGTCCCTAGCCAACGTTAACCCCTGAGCCAGAGGTGGAACGAATGCAGCAGGGCTCAGCTGAGGGGTGCCCAGCAGGGGGCAGTGCAGCCCTGGTGAGGGCCCCGCAGAACCGGCACTCATGTCGCATCCAAGCAGCTTTGCAAATGCAGCCTGTCCTGATTCATGTGACCCACAGGTCTGGGGGAAGAGGGGTGGCTAAGGCATCCACAGCATCAGATCTGCAACCTCTTCCAAACACTGGGAGGGGATTGTCACCCACCTCCCTCCCCCCATCCCAGCCCCTCTGGGTCTTCCCAAACCAATCCCAGATTCTTGTGGATAGAACCAGAAATAACTCCCCCCACCTAGCTCCTGCTGGGCACCCCCACTAGAGCCACTGGGGGAGGGAGGCTGACTGGGGAACCCGCCCCGAACACTCCTGTGTGAGAGAGATCTCCAGGGAGAGAAGTAGGCCAGAGCCGGTGACAAGGGCAGCAGGAAGGGCCTCCAGGACGCTCAGAGCCGGGGCTGGTAACCCTCAGTCCCCCGCTGCCCTGCTCTCACCACCTGTTGCATCCTGCCCGAACCTGGGTCCCCCTCCCACAAGCCCCCACACAGGGTCATGCTCCATTGCCCCCGGGCAGGGCTGAACCCAGCCACTCTGGCTCTTAGAGCAGGTGCTAATGGCTGTGACATTATACTTGGTATGGCAACATCCATTTTTTCATGTTCTCTGTGTGTATCTATATCTTCCTACTCTATTTTCCACTGCATGCATCCGATGAAGTGGGGTTTAGCCCACGAAAGCTTATGCCCACATAAATTTGTTAGTCTCTAAGGTGCCACAAGGACTCCTCGTTCTTTTTGCTGATACAGACTAACACGGCTACCACTCTGACACCTTTTACAAGAGCGATCACTCCTAGTCTGCTCACAGCCAGCCACCACCATTTAAATCACTCCCAGCTGAGTCCTCGAGCCAGCCACTCGTGAATTACACAGCAGAGCCACACCAGCAAATTCCCCGGCCCAGACTTTCCCCCAGAAATTGCACCTTGCACCCTCCGGGACAACACGAGCTCATATAAAACCTATCATCTGTCAACAGAAAATGACATTCACAAATCCTGTTATCCCAAATGAAGTTTCCCCAAAACACTTCAATCCCAACACACTGGTTTAGATAACACAGCAAAGCAAATGTATTGACTACAGAGAGATGAATTTTAAGTGATTACAAGCAATGAGGCATAGAAGTCAGAATCGGTTACAAAGAGATAAAAGGTAAAACACAGCTAACACCAAACTTAACAAGCAACGTGAATGCAAAGCAAAGAACTCTCTCTGTCAGTTACAACAGCTTTACTCAAACTGGCTGAATCTTTCAGCCAAGATCTCCCCCAGTCCAGTGCCCCTTCTTTTCTTCATCAAGTGTTGTCTACACCATTGGTAAAGAGAAAAGGAAAGAGATCATTTGGGCCAATTGCTTTCTCCTCTTAAAGCCTTCTCGAGAAACACCTCCAGCTGGGGTTCCTGAGACAAAAGGCCTGAGTGGAGGGGAACTCCCCGCTGTTTCTTTGTCCAGATGTAGATTTTTCTGCTCACACCCTCTTTCCTGCCAAAGAATGGCCACTTAACTAGGTGATGGTCCATTTGATTTCACTGACACCAGGCTGAGGCCTGGGCTAGCTTTTGTCGCTGGGGAACTGGTTTGTCCTTGCTTGGAACCTGTCTTAGGCCACGTCTACACCAGCACTTAAAACTTTTTTCGCTCAAGCTTGTGAAAAAACCCACACCCCTGAGTGACATAAGTTTTGCCGGCATAAGGGCTCGGGTGCACAGCCCGATGTCGGCGAGAGACGCTCTCCGACCAACAGAGCTACGGCCACTCGTCGAGCTGGATGTATGATGTCAGTGGGAGAGCGCTCTCTCCCATCGGCATAACACAGCTACACGGTACAGCTGTGTCACTGGAAACTTGTCAGTGTAGACATGGCCTCAGAAGTATCCTACAGTGGAACTCTATATCTTTACACCCAAAGCTGCCACACATATTCCATCCATACAATAATGATCAGCAAATTATGAGTTTCCAGATGGTACCTCACCAGGCATACTTTGTACAACATTCATCACCTGTCTATGAAAGGGGTGAACATAGGGGTACAGACTGTCACAGCTGGTACCCTCGGAGCCGCAAGGGCACGTAGCAATTTCACTGCTGCCGTAGTGGTCTGGTTTTAACCTACGCCGTCACTCTGCTGTGTTATCTGAGGCTTCAGCTTGTGGTGTGCAGGGTAATCAAGCGGGGAAGCTCCCACAATTTAACACTCAGAGCGAGGGCTCCTCTGTAGCCACAAGCCAGAGGATGGCGCTGGAGTACAGCAGTAATCATCTGGAGCTGTGTGGTTTAGCCTTTCATTTCCATCCACATAAAGACATGAGAGGCCTTCCCCTGGCTCAGCTCCAGCCCCAGGCTGGGGGGACTGGCTAGCTGGCTGGCTCAGGGGGAGGAGAATGGGATCTGGGGCCTTTCCCCTGTAGGGGGCACCGGCTCTGATCTAGATTCTGGGCAGGGGACGGGACTGGCTGGCTCAGGGGGGCTGGGAATAGGATCTGTGGCCTTTCTCCTCGAAGGGGCACCAGTTCCTCTCCCCCACACAGGTGAGGCTGATGTAGACGAACCTATTCCCTAACCTGGAGCAACTGGCCTAGATGGGCCCCTTCCTGGTCTGATCTACCTGGCAACGCTAACGGTGAAGGAGCGGGGTCATCAGCACTCCCTGGTGCACAAGAATGGCCTCGCGGGCAGGGTGCTGCTCGCTCACAGGGGCAGGATACATCCAGGCCCAGCGCTTGGGCTGTTCCCCTGGGACGTATCGCTTCCCTCCAGAGAACAGTACTCAGGGAAACCTGGTACTTTTGGCCTACTTCCCCCGTGCCCCAGCCTGGTCTGTTACCCTAGAGCCCCCCATCTTTCCTGCTTGGCACCCCTGCTGCACCCTGTTTTCCAGCTCAGCCTTATAGGAGCTCTGCCACTTTTTTCCACCTGTCTTCCCCCTCGCACCGCAGACCCCCGCCCTCCTTCACTAAATCCCCAGGAAAACCTTAATAAACCCCCCAGTCATCTGTGCGGCAAGCAGAGCACGTCTTTCTTCTGGGGGTGCGGGGGGAGTCTTGGGTGAGCACAGGCTGGGGATGCAGAGTGCATGGGCTTATTGGGGGGCGGGGGTGCTGAAGCGGGGGGCATGGGGTACTGAGATGGGGGTGCAGGGTGCACAGAGAGGGGATGCAGGCGGTGCTCAAGTTGAGGGTATGGAGAATTTGCGGTGGGGGGGGGGAAGGTGCCGCAGGCCAGTTGAGTTGGGGGGGGGGGAAGCAGCCGGGGTGCAGCCATGGGCGCGCGCGCTGCACGGAGAGGGGCTCCGGAGCGCACTGGAGCTGGGGTGCAGCCATGGGCGCGCGCAGCGAGGTGTAACACGCGCGGGGAGGCCGGACAGCTCTCGCTCATGCGCAAATTGCACAGCGGCTCTCGCTGGCCCGCCCCTCCCCGTCTCCCCCGGGCTCCATTTAAAGGCGCATGCGAGGCCGCGGAAGGCTTAAGGGAAGAGCCGCAGCCAGAGCGAGACCATGCGGGAGATCGTGCACCTCCAGGCCGGGCAATGCGGCAACCAGATCGGAGCCAAGGTCAGGGCGGGGCCGGGCCAAAGGGGGTGTAGGGAGGGGCCCTGGGGGTGGGGGCATGAAGGCCGCTGGGGATCGGGACCCGGTGGTGGGAGCTGGGGTGGTGGGAAGCGGGGGGTCCGCAGGATCTCAGCCCGGCCCCTGGTGGGGCGGGTAAAGGCTTTGGGTCACCCCCTTTATCCTTGGGTTTGTCTTTCCTTGCCAGGGTCCCTAGCCCAGTGCGACCCCCACCGCTGTCAGTGCCCTGCTGATTGGGGAGACCCCTTACCAGGCGCTTGCGTGGGGGGCGGGGGCTGGTAACCTGATCGGGCAGCTAGTAGTTCTGTGCCCGGTGTGGGGGGGGGGGCGGGGTCTGGCTGGGGTACCCCCCCGGGTCTGGCTGGGGTACCCCCCCCGCTTGCCCACCCCAAGTCCTTTCTGTGCCCCGATCCCGCCTGCCTGGAGAAGGACACGCCGAGCAGCTGTTTGCTGCAGTGAGGGGTGGGGTGGGGTGGGCAGAAGGGCCGGTTCCCAGCCCCCCTGTCCCTGAAATAGCGGCGGATCCACGGGGCGGGCTGAAATAAAAGGGTGAGATAGCCAGGGGAGCAGCCCTTCCCCACCCACCCAGGACGAAAATGCAGCGTGTCCCCCCCGCTGCAGGAGAAGATCCGTGGAACAGGGGGCGGGGCGGGGGGGGGAAGAAATCTGCCAGTGCCGCATGAGTGGGGCTGGGTGGAGAGGCGGCCCTGCGCACACTCACAATGGCTCCCTTCGGGGAAATCTGCCCGTTGCAGGGAGCGCCTGTGGGGAGAGGTGGGAGCCTTGACCTGGCTTTTTGCTGGCCCTCTAGCCTCTTAAAATAGCCGCGCGCTTCCCCCTCGGTTTGCCCCATGGCAGGGGCAGCGGGGCAGGGTGGGTCTCTTGCAGTGGCATGAGGCCGGGGATGAACATGGCTTCCCCTGCTGCAGATGGAGAAGCCAAGCTTGCATGACGGGTCTGGAGCGGAGAGGGCCCCGGATCTGTCTGTCCGGCTCTTCCTGCACCCAGCCGGTGACTCACCAGAGAGCTGTGAATTAGTCACTGCCCGGCAGGAATGGGGCGCAGGATCGGGTGGCAGGGAGATTCCTGGCCAGACGGGCAGGGATGTGCCGGCCCAGCTGCCAGGCGGGGAAAGAGATCTGAGCAATGCGGGAATAATGCAGAGCCTTTCCCTTGGGAAAGCTGCTCCTCTCAAATGCCTGAGCGACCCACCCATCCCGGAGGGGGCAGAAACAGGGATGCAGCTCTGGCCCGAGCCTCCCCTGCCAGATCTCCCCTGACCCGTACAGTCTGATGCTAGACAGCATATGGCAGCTTCCCCCCCCCCCCCACCAGTCGCTGCACATGTTGGCAGAAAGGCCCATTTCTCTTTATTGGACCAATCGCCCCATGCTGGAGCGGACAGGGGCTGCGATGGCAAAGCACCAAACCTGTACCAGGTCTCTCTCTCTCCGCGAAGTGAATCTGAAAGGCCTGGCGTGGCTGTCTCTGATCAGGAGCTTGGCTTTATTGCCGGTTGCACCTGTTAAATGGACTCCACTCCAGCCCGTTAGCCCCTGTCTAGGTTGGAGTCCTCGTCCACTTGTCTCTCTCAACGTCCTCCAGCTGGGGTATTAAATCCCTGCGGTCCTCCCACCATTGCCTCTGGCTGCCCAAATGGAAGCCAGATCCCCTGGCACGCCAAGCCCGGGGGCACCTTGGATCAAAATGCCGAGCTGTGGTGGGGAGCAGAGTGGCTTGTTGGCCTCCAGTGCTGGAGCCACCCTGGGGGAATCTTGCCAGCTCTGGTATGGTGACGTCCCCAGGGCGTCTGGCAGGTCAGGGTGCTGCTGGTTTGCGGGTGGGAGCTGAGGGTGTAAAGTTGTGAGCATTGGGGAGCAAACAGGGGTGGGAGAGCCCCTCCCAGCCCTAGTCAGCGATGAATCTCCTCTCCTCAAAGGCACTGAGTGCTGGGAGTTGGTTCGCTCCCTGCCTGATGCTGCCGTAGTTGCATGACTGATCCAGAAGCTGCACGTTCACTTAAGGCGGGGGCCTTATCCCCGGCATGCACTTGGGGGGGGCCTTATCGGCTGAGCTGGTACCTCGCCTGCCTGGCATTGCGTCAGCATTGTAAATCCTTTGTTACGGGGGAGGCGGAGAAAAAAAAATCTCAGAACCAGAGTAATTCACCAGTCGTGGCCTAGCTGAAAGGGCAGCTTCCCCTGCCCGGGGAGGGATTCCAGAGCGTGGAGTCCATGGGACTAAGGCCAAAGAGCTGGGAGCCTGGAGCACTGGTTGGAGAGGGCAGATCTGGCCCTACAAGGCTGCTGTGGGCTGGTGACAGCCTCAAACAGGGAGTTCTCCCAGGCACTCAGAACCGTGGTTGGCCTCGGCCCGGAGTTTCTTGATCTGTCTAGCAAGGCCTTGTGCGGGGATGGCCTGGTGGCTTGGCCAGAGGCTGGGCGGCGTTGGCTCATGCCAATAGGTTGCGGGGGCAGGCCCAGAGCATCATGCCAAGTCACCAGGTGGGGCGGACTTGCCCTGCTCCCAGTGGAAGTGGGGCGCATCCTGATGCGGGCCACGTTGCCTCTCCTTCGGGTGGGGCCGCTGGCAATGGGGCGCGGGGGGCTGGGGTGTCCGGCTGCTCCATCTGCACTGGGGGGACGTGTCCTAGGATCGCCCCCGTTCTCCTAATAGACACTTGGTCTACAGGGTCAGTCTAAAAGTCCCTGGCAGCCCTGCTTGCCTGCGGTGTTTTTCCCCGTCCTCCCCCTCTTCTCCCCCCCACCCTCGCCTGGCTAAGGCTGCCCGTGGGTGTTGCTAGGATGGCTTTGGGGATGCAGATCCAGCCCACTCCGATTGCTTTGGGGATGCAGATCCAGCCCACTCAGCTTGCACTTCCCCAAACATCTGCCCACCCCGGGATCTGAAGGCTTTTAACCAAAACCGGGAAAAAGACACCCAGCCATGTTGCATGGGGGTGGCTGATGTGTATTTGTGTGTGTGGGGGGGGGGGGGATTCTGCCCTGTGTGGCTATGGGAAGCCTGGCCCCGCCTGGTAATGGGATCAAGGCTCATGTTCCCACATGCCTCCTGCAGACAGAACAAAGCTCGGATTTAAAGTGCCCCTGCGGTGTACAGGCCCCTCCGCAAAGAGGGCTGGCGCTGCCCCTCCCCCGCCCTCTTTCAATGGCCTGTCTCTTTAAAAAGCCAAACCTGTCAGGCCAGGGCTGGTGCAGGGTGGAGGAATCTGCATGGGGATGGGGGGTTATTTTTGGATCCCTGCTGGTGTTGGTGGGGGGAGGGGTGTTCAGTGGAATCTGGATGGGGGGGGCTGTCCCCTGGAGGGAGTCTGAAACAAGCTCAATGGCTTGTTTCACCCCTTGTTTTTAGGGGTTCAGTTCCTCCTGCGGAGGCCGGTTGCCGGCAAACACCCCCCCCCAAGATACCAATTCTCCTTCCCAGCCCTGTACACCAGCAGGGAACGGAACCCCTGAAATTGAGGGGTGAAGCCAGGCACCAGAATAGCTCCCTCCACATATTTTTGTTGCATACTTGGCCCCCAAAAATGTGCCCCAATTCTGGCCAGTTGGGATCCAACCCCCAATTCTAGGGAAGGGCGCTGCTGCCTCCTCACACCCCAGTTGCAGCCAGCCTGGATCTGAGACCCCTGAAATATTAGCCCAGCAAGAGGGGAGACTTGCAGTCTACAATTTCCCCCTATCCCGTGCTTCAGATTTTAGAAGAGGGACACCCCTACCCCTGATCTTCATCCCCATCCCTCCTGGGTTCTAGCCTCCACTCCAGTATGGGGTCTAGTGCCTGGGGGGTGGAGGGAAGGATGCCTGGGTTCTATTCCTGGATCTAGGGGTGCTGGCAAGGGAGGGCACCCCTTCCTGTAGCATGTGGTGGTGGGAGCAGAGGGGTAAGTGACAGCACGAAGACCAGGCAGAGGAGGGGAGTGGGTGCCTGCTGTCCTGGGGTTTTTTTTAAGGGGTGTGTGGGGGCGGGGGGTCTGCTTCTTTGCTGTCCCCCAGGTTCTGCCTTAGCAGATTCCTTGCCACCCACCCCCACTTCCTCCCATGTCGCCAGCACCGGGTATAAATAGAACCTGCTGCAGCATAGTGGTGAGATTGAAAGAGGCGAGGGCTTGCGGCTCCATTTTAGAGCCATGCTGCAGAATGGCAGGGAGGGATTGCTGGGCGGGTGCCAGCTGGGGGGCGGGGGGTGGGTGTGTGTGTGTGTAAATCTCCTGCTGGACAATAGACTGGTGTTCGATCCGTGCTGATTTCTTTTGACCTGAATGTTGCAATTCCGTCTTCTCTCTCTCTCTCTCTTCCCCCCTGCCAGATACAGACCTGATTGTCTGTGACGGTAAGGGGCAGCAGGGAGGCAGGACTCCTGGGTTCTAGCCCCCGCCTCTGGGAGAAGAGTGTGGGGTCTGTGGCTAGGGTTGCGGGGGGGAAGGGGTGGCTGGGTTCTATTCCTGGCTCTGGGAGGGGAGCTAGAGAAGGGGGCAGGGCTGCGAATCCCGATTCCTGGGTTCTCTCCTAACGGGGAGGAAGCTGGGTTTCATGGCTAGAGACTGGGACTGGGAGTTGGACTCCTGGATTCTTGAAGTGGGGTATTCTAGTGGTGAGAGAAGCGGGGGAGCCAGGGCTCCGTCCTGGGTGCTCCACCCCCTCCCCAGTTCTGCCTGCGAGTGAAGGTGGATTGATCCCCTTATTGTAGGTGGGGGCTCAGCCAGTTGAAAACTGCTGTCCTTTAAGCTGATCCCACAAAAGGGGGCCTTGTACCTTCCAGGAGGGCCCGAATGGCCATGTGGTGCTTGAGAGTGACACCAGTGCCATCTGTTGCCCTGGTTTGCGGGATGTCCCATTACCCTGCAAATTCCCCTGGGTTCACAGGCACTTAACCCAAGCACCCAACTGTACGTTAGACCAACACTTCCAGGGTTGCTGTTCCACGACTGATCAAATCACAAGGACCCCGCCCTGGGGAGTGCGCTTGCAAACAACCTTCCAGAGATTTCCTGAAATGTACCAGCTCTGACAGTCTCGCATCCCTCCCGATGGCTCCATGTGGGCTGGGATGAAAGAGACCTGGCTTCAGTTCACATCTGAGCTCTCAAACCCAGTCGTGATGGGCGGTAAATTCTCCTGACAATCTGGATTTTAAGCACCCTAGATGGGAGCAGAGCCCTTGAAAATCTAGTTCTAAACTCCCTTGAAAACATGGCCCTTAATCGTTCTCTGCCTCAGTTTCCCCATCTGTCTATAAGGGAGATAAGCCTTTCTCTGCCGTGCCTATTCTACCTTGTAAGCATTTGAGGCAGGGACTCTCTCTCTCTCTCTCTCTGTGTGTGTGTGTGTGTGTGTGTGTGTGTACGTACAGACCCTAGCCCAGTTGGAGCCCCGATTTTCTTGGGTTTGAGGTCTTTAGTACTTCTGGAATTTTAAAAAAGCCAGACACTTATCCTGGGGAAATGGGGTAAGCCAGTTTCTCCACCCCACCCCCGTTTCCCCCCCAGTCTCCCCCAGCAAGCCGGTTCTGAGTGAAGTACTAACCCAGCTTGTGGAAAGTGACAGATAATACCGCCAGTGTCCCTGTAACTGGTGCAAATGCCACCTGCAGTTAGCCTAGCTATGATGACAGCTTGATAAATAAATTACACTCCCATCTCCCTGACTGAGGTGCAGAGACCACTGAAAGCAAATACAATATGCTCCTTACAATGAAGGCACCACAGACCCAGGTATTCGATCAGTTTTCCTAAAAGGATCTGAGGCAGGCAGATGCTAATAACTCAGCGGGTGGGGGGAGAAGGGGATGATATGGCAGGTATCTAGTTGCACCTTCTCACAGAGGAGGGGGGCTGCTGCAACAGCTATCAAGCTGAGGCAGACCTGGCTAGAGCAGGTTTAATGATCATGCTTCAGGGCACCTTCCAGTCACCAGCTAGCGGTCAGGAAGGAATACATCTCTCATGTGGCAGGTTAGTGTTGCATAAGCTTGGGTGGGTTTCTCTGCAGCCAGCCCTGGTGCCAGGCTAGATCCAGTCTGCAATTGCTCGTGGAAGGGTTTGATTATGTGATTTCTTTTAACCCCTTCCTCCACCCTCTCCTGCAGTTTTGGGAAGTCATCAGTGATGAGCATGGCATAGACCCCACCGGTACCTACCATGGAGACAGTGACCTGCAGCTGGAGAGGATCAACGTGTATTACAATGAGGCTTCAGGTACAGAGTCCGGAGGGGTGGGTGGAATTGTGGGGGCGGGGGTCTCTAACCGCAGCCTGTCTGTGACTAGTGGGTCTAGAGGGATCTCCCCTATTAACATGCAACTTCCCGGAGGGTGCTTAAAGCTTTGTGGCTAGTTCCTTTTTTAATGTCATGCTGGGAGGGAAGTGGCCTGGTTGGGAGTGCACCCTAGTGGGTGGAACACAGGACCAGGGAGTCAGAACTCCTGGGTCCTATACCCAGCTCTGGGAGGCGAGTGCAGTCCAGTGGTCACCGCAGGGGACTGGGAAGCAGGAATCCTGGGTTCTCTCCCCTGCTATGAGCTCTTGTCAGATCACTCAAGTGCTTCATTTCCTCTCCTCTCAAATAGCGAGTGCCCAGGTTTTGTGGGGGTGGATACGAGGCTGAATGCTCCTTCCTGGTGCGCTATGAGAGCCTCTGACGCACAGCGATACTTGCAAAGTGAGAAGCAAATTGCTGGCAGCACCTGCCGTCAGTGGAGAGTTTGTGGGGCCAGGGGAGAGAGTGTGGTGGGGGGAGAGGGCTCAGCAGCTGCTCTGGCTACATCTGTAGCAATCCATTGCTTGCGGGAGGAGAGGAACCACCCCTGCAATGCACACACCTTGGTCTCAGGCCTACTGAGGTGAACTCGGTGCTTGGCCCCACCCGCCAGCTAGAAGCTCCCAGGGCAGATGGGTGACACAACCTGTGATGACAAAACCCGGCCTCCTGAAAGCATCTGATCTCTCTCTCCCCAAGGTGGGAAGTACGTGCCCAGGGCAGTCCTGGTGGACCTGGAACCTGGGACCATGGACTCGGTCCGATCTGGTCCTTTTGGGCAGATCTTCAGGCCTGACAACTTTGTCTTCGGTAAGGTGGGCAGCACTGAGTTGCTGGGGTCTCGGGGGGTGGGTGGGGGTCCCCAGCAATGCAGGAACAGCTGAGGTGCCCTGCAAGTTTCTTCCCCAAATAGCTCCGTCTGTAATTGGCTAGTTTTGCCACCACTTGGCAGGGGGTCCCCTCTCAGTGGGACCTGTGTTTCAGGGACAAGGGGAATCCCTAGAGGGTAGGTTAATGATCATGACCCCACAAGCTACCCATGGAGGAGACTGACTTCCCCCCGCCCCCCGCCGTCACGGAGTCCCCGGGCGATGCTCTGAAACTGCTCCATATGAAGCCAGTCAGGACTTTGGGGGAGCCTCCTCTTTCTGAGCAGACTGTGTCTCCAGGGCAAGAAGCTCACACGGCTTCCATCTTCCTGGGTCTGACCTCGGAGCATTCAGCATCCCCTGCCCCTCCGTGCGCTTCCCCCAGCGAGTCCGCCCAGGCGGGGTCCTGGGGAAGCCGGAGGGCCCTGCCCCCCAACTCCGCAGTCAGACGTGACTCTCAGCCAGCCAGTAAAACAGAAGGTTTATTAGACGACAGGGACATGGTCTAAAACAGAGCTTGTGGGTACAGAGACCAGGCCCCCTCAGTCAAGTCTGTCTTGGGGGGCAGGGAGGCCAGAGCCCCATCTGGGCCTCCCTCCATTTCCACAGCCAGTTCCAAACTGAAACTCTCCTGCCCCTCCTCTGGCCTTTGTCTCTTTCACGGGCCAGGAGGCCACCTGATCTTTGTTCTCCAACACCTTCAGTTGGCAGCTTTGCAGAGGAGGGGCCCAGGCCATCAGGAGACAGGGTGTCGGCCATTCTCTGTGCAGACACCATCACAATGGCCCCCTAGGGCTCTGCAACAATCACACACCATTATCCCACCACCTAGATACTTAAGAACTGCATAGGGGAAACTGAGGCACCCACACAGTATTCAGAGAAAACATTAAGAACATTCCCACTTTGTCACACCCCCCACAAGGCGGGAGGGGCAGGGCCTGTGGAGGGCCAGTCTATTCCCAGGTCAGCCTGTTTTCTCCCAGCTGGTGGGTGATGGCTTCTGTCCCTGCATTCCCTGTCCCCACCAAGAAGGGGTGACAATGAGATGGTTAGGAAAGGTGGGGCTTGGGTTATGGGTGGGGTTTGGGGTACCACCCCACTGTCCCTCTCCAACTTGACCCCTTGGGCTCCTGTGCTGGTTCTGGCCAGCGGTGTGGCCTAGTGGTGAGAGCAGTGGCTAGGGGAAGGGAGAAGCCAAGACTCCAGAGTTCTCAGAAAACTGACTGTCTTTTCTGGGGAGGAAATCTCTCAAAAGCAATCTGGGTGGAGTAGAACTTGCTGAAGAAGCTCAGAGCATGTGTGAATTGCTTTTAATTACTGGGCAAGGCACTTTAATTAACAACCCCCACCTACACCGTCTGCATCTTCAGGAAGGAATTGGAGAGCCCCAAGGCATTGGCTGATTCATTCAACTATGGATTTTTGCCAGTGTCTGGATCCCATGTCGGACCAGATGGTGCAGGATCTGAAAGCTGCAGGGTTACCCCAGGCTCTCCAGTGACATGTCCAGGCTTCTGAGCAGGGGATGGGGCTAAGAAGCTGAAGTCTCGGAAAGTGGGCAGTGTCAAACTTCGGCCCTCTTTCAGCAGGCCCAACCTTTGTGGCACCGTGAAGGGGCTGGAGCTCCAGCGGGTGGGTGCTTGGCGCTGTCTGAATTGGGCCACACCAGAGCCAGTCTTGGCTGGAGAAGTTATTGCACAGTTGTGAGGCTGCAGCACCAGGTGGGGGTGTTGTCCCCTGGCTCCCCGCCAGCCTGTGTGCTTCCTTCCTGTCCTGTCATGGGCAATCTAGTCTCCTTGGTCCTCTGCCCCATCCTGCTGAAAGGGCTGGTTGTGTCTGGCAGCTGTGTGCACACAATGAACTGTCCAGGGGGCCCATGTGTTGAGTTTGGTGGAACTCAGCCCTGGGATCATCCATGGAGCCCCCAAGGCTGAGATCTGCTCAACTCAACACACAGGCCTTCAACGGAGACCATGTCCAACCCTCAATCAAGGGTTGGCTTGGTAGAGGGTGGAAACTCCCATCTCCCCCCCCCTCCCCCCCCCCCAAGCCATGCAACCCTTAGTGCTCCTGGAATGGAACTGGACCCCTCTCCAGTTGATTTAATTGGGGATTTAATTGGGGATTGGCCCTGCTTTGAGCAGGGGGTTGGACTAGATGACCTCCTGAGGTCCCTTCCGACCCTGATATTCTATGATTCCCCACCTTCCTTGCCGCCTAGGTCAGAGCGGAGCTGGTAACAACTGGGCCAAGGGGCACTACACGGAGGGGGCCGAGCTGGTGGACTCGGTGCTGGATGTGGTGAGGAAGGAGGCGGAGAGCTGCGACTGCCTGCAGGGCTTCCAGCTGACCCACTCGCTGGGCGGCGGCACCGGCTCGGGCATGGGCACGCTGCTGATCAGCAAGATCCGGGAGGAGTACCCCGACCGCATCATGAACACCTTCAGCGTGGTGCCGTCGCCCAAGGTCTCGGACACGGTGGTGGAGCCCTACAACGCCACCCTGTCCGTCCACCAGCTGGTGGAGAACACGGACGAGACCTACTGCATCGACAACGAGGCCCTGTACGACATCTGCTTCCGCACCCTCAAGCTCACCACCCCCACCTACGGCGACCTCAACCACCTGGTCTCTGCCACCATGAGCGGCGTCACCACCTGCCTCCGTTTCCCCGGGCAGCTCAACGCTGACCTCCGCAAACTGGCCGTCAACATGGTGCCCTTCCCTCGCCTCCACTTCTTCATGCCCGGCTTTGCCCCCTTGACCAGCCGCGGCAGCCAGCAGTACCGGGCCTTGACCGTGCCGGAGCTGACCCAGCAGATGTTTGACGCCAAGAACATGATGGCGGCCTGTGACCCCCGCCACGGGCGCTACCTGACGGTGGCGGCCGTCTTCCGCGGCCGCATGTCCATGAAGGAGGTGGACGAGCAGATGCTGAACGTGCAGAATAAGAACAGCAGCTACTTCGTGGAGTGGATCCCCAACAACGTCAAGACGGCCGTGTGCGACATCCCGCCCCGCGGGCTCAAGATGGCCGCCACCTTCATTGGCAACAGCACGGCCATCCAGGAGCTCTTCAAGCGCATCTCGGAGCAGTTCACCGCCATGTTCCGCCGCAAGGCTTTCCTCCACTGGTACACCGGCGAGGGCATGGACGAGATGGAGTTCACCGAGGCGGAGAGCAACATGAATGACCTGGTCTCCGAATACCAGCAGTACCAGGATGCCACGGCTGAGGAAGGCGAGTTCGAAGAGGAGGCAGAGGAAGAAATGGCATAGACCTTCCCGTTCCCTCTGTCCCCGACACACGCACCTTGTGCCCACCAGTCCTACCAAACCAATGGACCACGTTGCCCCTGCTGGCATAGGCTTGAACGTTCTCCACCCAGCGAGAAACCGATAAGAGCTTGGTGCAAACCCTGCCCCCTACTGGTAGGTTGGGGAAGTTCAAGGTGTCTGTGTAGTAGTGGGAGGGTTTGTCGGCCTTGTTCGGGAATTGGCAGCAAGTGGTAATAGGTCTAGGTAAAACTGTCAGTCTCTTCCCTTTTCATCCACCGCATCTCGCCCTCCAGAAACACAGCTCTCCTGCAGTGAATTCTGTCTTCATGTCATGTACAGTCATGTGATTTCTCTTTCTTTCCAGAGATGAGTATGCACTAACTCGTCACTTGCTCTTTTTTGTTTGTTGTTGTTTTTGTGCTGGGCTTAAAATAAAACTAGAGGATCATGGAACTCATGGGGGGGGAGGGTTTTGTGGAAAGGGGCAGGGTAAGGAATTGATCTCCAGGGTGGCAATCCTCCCTAATCCCCCCCAAACCCCCTCCAAGATCTTTCTGCTTTCAAAACAGTTTGTCTGTGTATGTTTCCACAATAAAATATTGAATAATATTAAAGTGCAAGCGTGCTGGTCTCTTTCTCACAAAGATCAGCCACAAATGGGCACACTACAGGATGCTTGGGGGGGGGGTGTGGGGGGGGGCCCTTATTCTATCAGAATGCTATTGATAAGTGCTGTGATCCTATCCATCCATAAATACCCACAGGTGGTGGGGAAGGTTTGGGCTTCCATTTTTGGTTGGAATATGCTGATTGTCCATATCAAGATCTTCAAGAGATCCTAGTGGGTAGCGCGCGCTCCCCAGAGATGTGGGCAAGAGGGCACCAAGCTATTACTCTTCTGGAGTGGCTCTTTTTTGTGTGGGAGGGGTGGGGGGGAGGTGGAGAAAACCTCAAAGGTCTTGATTTTCCTCCTGCTGTGCCATGGGATGGGAAAGCCAATTTCCACCTGCCTCTATGGATAATGGTCATGTCTCCCCTTAAAGTCTGGGCTCCAGTTAACTCCATGAGCCTCCGTTCTGTAGGGTGGGAGGTTGATGGAACCAAGGCTGCGGGCTCAAGTCCAACTCCCCTTCCGCCTAGTTGCCCAAACTCTGGGTCATGGTCCCTGTTCCTAGTAGACATATTCATGCTGCAGCCTTAACAGCTAGACCATGTTCTCTTAGGTGCTTCAATACCATCATAATGGGGGGCCAAAGAGCACCCATGGGTGCTCTGAAGCTATCACCGTATTACAGGTGGATGGAGTATGGGTCAAGGTCATGTGGAGTCTGGTAGAGCAGGGAACTGACCTGTCTTGCAGGCTCCAGGGGACCCCCACCCCCATGGTCATGGTGGAGCCCCACTGGCATGGGGGTGCAGAAGGCTGGGTTAGGGTGGCCACATGGCACCCAATGTTGCTCATGGCTCCAGAATCCTGCTCATCCTCCCTGCAGCCTCAGAGGCTGCTGCCACTAGCCATGGGCAACGAAACTGGCGAAGAGGCCAGCTGGGGTGGGGTCAAGCTCTCTGTGCTGGAGAGGCTGGGGTTATTGCATGTAGGGGGCAGCTCAGCAGTCCAGCTGGGGCGGGCCGTCTCTGGTCTCCCACCGTGTCGCAGCCCCTTGGGCCGTGCAGCAAGGCAAGGGCGGGCACACCGCTGCTGCCACGCCAACCCCCCAGGCCTCTGGCAAGGGAGCGCAAGACCCAGGAGGCAGTGGTGGGGCTGAGGCAGGTACCAGGGTCATGTCTGCAAAGGGCTTGAAGCTCCTGGATTGGGTTTGGGCTCAGCTCTGGGGTGGGCTTTAAAATGGGGCTGGAGGTCCCTGCTAAGGCTCCAATCAAGTCCGGCCTGTAGGGCCAGTTTCCCTCCCTTGCCCATTCTGGCTGGGGAGTTGCACTGATTTTTTTTTTTTTTCCCCCATTGCCCTTCCTCCCACGGGGGTGATGCAAAGCTGGGCTTTCTATAGGCAGCCCCAGACTGGGCTTGCCAGGGCCCATGTCTCCCTTACAGCTCAGCGAGGCCTGGGCGCTGCACTCTGAAATGCCCCCTCCTGGCTTTCACTCCCCTCCAATTATCTCCTGAGCCCCCTCGCCCTTAAAGAAACAAGAGCTGGCAAAGCTGCTCATGCAGCAGCCGCTTCTGCCACCCAGCTGGGCTTCTGGTAGCAAGCAAAGGGGGCTGCCCGCTCCCCCTGGTTCGAGCAGGCCAGCTCCCTTCTCGCTGGAGCAAGGCCCGGAGCGCTGACTCAAAGTGCAAACTTGGCTGGCTGGGCAGCTAGGGCTGGGCGCCAGCAGGAGCGTGCAGTTCTCTGCAACGCTTCCCTGTGGCAGTTCCTGGTCTTGGCCAGCAGAGCGGTGCTGCTACCTTGCCACTGGAGGCCGCAGGGCTTCTCCTGAGCTCAGTTCAGAGTCCCTTCAGGGGCTGAGGGCTTTATACCCTTTGGCTCGGCCCTGTGATGGCCTAAGGGCGTAGATCTACCACAGGGGGCAACAAGCAGGGTCAAACAAAAGCCATTTTCCCCCCTGCCCCGTGGGCCAGAGTGCATTGTCCATCAACAACCCCCCCAGCATAGCCTCGGCCCAGCGACATGACCTCTCCCACGGGGTGTGGGGTGGAGTGCTTTGGTCCAAATGCATTGGAGGGGGGAGAAAGAACAGCCCTCCCCCGTTCCCCTAGCACTGGCGTCTGCAGTGGGAGACTCCCTGCGTGCAGTACAGAGCTCATGACACTGAGTGGAGGAGCTCCAATTCTACCCACTGCGGGGGGGCCACGTTGAGCCCTAAGGCCCCAGAGGAAAGCTGCCTCACAGCCGTGGCCGGGGGAGCTGGACTCCTCCGCTGCTTTGTCCAGCACTAAATACACCAGGACCGCAGCGCACCTGTTCCGGGCTCTGCAGCAGGCGCATGGGGCAGGGAGAACCATGGGGCTTAGGAGTGGAGGGGCAGGTTCTGTCCCCAAGGGGCTGGGCTATGGGGTCAGTGACGCAGCCTGGATTGGGGAAAAGAACAAGGTGGACCCTGCTGAGATCAGGGCCCTGTTGTGCCAGGCGCTGCACGGAGACCAACTAGGATCAGGGCCCCATTGTGCCAGGCGCTGCACGGACAAAGTGTGACAGACAAACAGTGCCTGTTCTGAAGAGCTTACAGTCTAATTAAACTCAGGGTGCCAGGGGAAACTGATGCCCAGAAGGGTGAAAAGAAAAGGAGTACTTCTGGCACCTTAGAGACTAACCAATTTATTTGAGCATGAGCTTTCGTGAGCGACAGCTCACTTCATCGGATGCTCACGAAACTCACGAAAGCTTATGCTCAAATAAATTGGTTAGTCTCTAAGGTGCCACAAGTCCTCCTTTTCTTTTTGCGAATACAGACTAACACGGCTGTTACTCTGAAACCTGTCAGAAGGGTGAAGTAACTCACCTCAGGTCACCCATCTGGTCAGCGGGGCTAGAACCCAGGTGAACTTAACACAGTTCGACTCCCTACCCACTGGCCCTTGTTGCCTTCCAGCCCAGCTGCCCACTGCAGCATAAGGAGCGGGGTGACCGTTTCTAGGGGTGAGCTAGCAGCATGGGCTGAAGAGGGCCCTGCGCTAAGAGTCAGGACACCTGGGTTCTGGACCTGCCTCGTGACCTGGGGCACAGCACATCCCTCCTCTGTCATTCAGTTTCCCCTGGCCGCCTGACTCTAGTTAGACTGTAAATTTTTGGGACAGGGACCGTGTAGCAAAAAGGAACAGGGCGGCATCCCTTTAAATAGTTGGTGAGCCCTAGAACAAGGCTCACAGCGTCCTAAGTCATCAAAAGCCACCCAGAGCAGCGGGCTGTAAGCATCTAGGCCTCCTGTGTGTGTGTTTAATGAACACAAACAGACTCTCTTGCTGTGTCTGTGCAGCGCCTGACACAACGGGGCCCTGAGCTCAGCTGGGGCAGGGACCGTCTCTCACTGTGTCTGTGCAGCGCCTGGCACAACGGGGCCCTGAGCTCAGCTGGGGCAGGGACTGTCTCTCACTGTGTCTGTGCAGCGCCTGGCACAACGGGGCCCTGATCTCAGCTGGGTCAGGGACTGTCTCTCACTGTGTCTGTGCAGCGCCTGGCACAACGGGGCCCTGAGCTCAGCTGGGGCAGGGACCGTCTCTCACTGTGTCTGTGCAGCGCCTGGCACAACGGGGCCCTGATCTCAGCTGGGGCAGGGACCGTCTCTCACTGTGTCTGTGCAGCGCCTGGCACAACGGGGCCCTGAGCTCAGCTGGGGCCTCGCACTGGTTGAAAGTTTTCTGACGAAGAGAAGCGTCACAAGAATCGTGAAAGGATTGGAAAACAGACAGGAGCGGGATCTATTCAGTTTAACACAGAGAAGGTTAAGGGGTGACAATCTCAGACAAATCCCGACTGGAAATAAGGCCTATATTTTTAACTGGGAGGGAATGAACCATGGAAACAACCTAATAGGGCCGGGGCAGAATCTCCACCCCTGGCAATTTTTGAATCAAGACTGGACGTTTTTCTAAAAGCTCTGCTCTGGTTCACTCAGGAACGAATTGGCGCCTGTGTTTCGCATCTAGGAATTATCCATTCCCAAAGGAAATTTGGCAGGAAACAGCCCATTCGGGAGGAAAGCTGCTGGAATTTCTCACCCAGCAGAAAACCCTGAGTTTCCCCCAGCTCCAACGGGACCTTTCAGCGCTATTGTAATTCACCAGACAAGGCTGGGTCTTAGCCCAGAAACCAGGCCACATGCCCTTCACCCAGATTTCTCTCCTTTCTAGCACACTTTTGCTCTGTGTTGGTCCAGCATCTCATGCGAGGGCACTTTGATCTTTGTCTGTGGCCCCCAGGCGCGACCACAGTACGATTAAATAACGATCGTAATTGTAGAAGCAAAGAGAGGAGATTTTGGCTCAGATCCTCAAATGTATTTAGGTGCCTAACTCCCAGTGAAACTTAGATAGCTTTGGGGATGAGGGCCTTTGTTCCTAGGCGCACGTGAGCAAGACATGCCCAGCTTGGGGCATGTTGGCATGACTCTGTTTACACCCAACACGTCACTACTCCGGCTGGGATTGTGCAGCCAGCCACAAACTCTCCGAGGTCCTGATGTTCAGCCAATGTTCCCATGCCCTGCACTCCCCTTTGGAGCTCACGCCCGTGCACACGCACACAGGCACAGAGTTGAGAGGCTTTGGGCTGTGGCAGGGCATTAACTAGCGTCCACGGCCCTCCATGCAGCTTGTCAGAGGGACGAGCGGCTGGCCTGCCGAATACGTGCCCCCAGCCCCGTCAAAACTGTGTAGCTCCTGACTGTCTTTACAGGCCGTCTCTGGAAAGTTAGCTGTGTAGTGCCGTGTAGTGGTTAAAGCAGCAGACTGGGAGTCAGGACTCCTGGGTTCTGTTCCCAACTCTGGCAGGGGAGTGGGGTCTAGGGGTTAGAGCGGGTGGGAGGGGGCTGGGAGTCAGGACTCCTGGGTTCTGTTCCCAACTCTGGCAGGGGAGTAGAGTCTAGTAGTTAGAGCAGTGGGGCTGGGCGTCAGGTCTCCTGGGTTCTAACCCAGCTGAGGGACATGAAAGGGGTCTGGCAGTTGGTGGGAGGGATTGGGAATCCTGGACTGCTGTGTTCTAGTCCCAGCTCTGGAAGGGAAGTGGTGTCTAGTGATTAGAGAAAGGGGGATGCACACACCCCACCAACATACACAGACACACAGAAAGAGTCACACATATACACCACAGACATACACTCACACCCTATCTATACCCATCGCCGAAACAGCGCGTGGACACAAAACACCCCTCAGGCCCTGGTACAAAACACACACCGCACACAGGTACCACCCGGACACACAGTGCCCATCACACACACGTGCGACGCACAAACACGCCCGCCACACGCACAGAGAAAGCCCACGCTCCGATCCCACACACGGGCGCAACAGCCATGCCCCACATCCCCCTCCGCCCGTCTCCCACTGACACGCCACACACGTGATACCAACGCGTATGCACCAGACACTCCGCTCGGGCGCAAAACACACGTCTCGCACACACACAGCGCCCGGGTGCCATGCACAGACATGGGCGCACATCTCACACAGACACCAGGCGAGGTGCATCACGCACAGGTCCAGCGTGGGTGCCGGAGGCATCTCTCTGCAGGCAGCTGGCTCGGGCATGGAAGGGGCGGGGGGATGGGGTAAATGGCGCTGGTAGATGGCAATCTAGGTCAGTGTCATATCAAGGGGGGAGGGGAGTGCTGCAGCGAGCCAGCTCTTCCCCCCCCATGCCAGCCACTGTGAATGAGGTCAGCACCAGGCCTCGCCCAGCAGCAGAACAAAGTGGCATTTGTCTCCATGCGGGGTCTCCATGCAATCAGCCATGCGCACGGGATCTGGCTGATTGCAAAGCCCCCCCCGCCCCCGGCCCCGCCATGCACTCAGGGAGGGGGGGGGCACGTGACCCACCTGCAGCACAGATCCCCCCCTCCCCCCGCCCCCGCTGCTATGTGATTCAGTGCAAAGGGGCCCAGGCGCGGGTGGGCTGATCCTCAGGGGTTGTTTCAGGATAACCAGGAAGAGGGCGGTGGTGGAATGACTGGTTCTATGCAGCTGGGGGACGGCCCATAGCTGGGGGTCTGGTGGGGGTGAGAATCAGGACTCCTGGGTTCAGTTCTCAGCTTGGAGAGAGGAGTGGGGGGTAGTGGGTTAGAGCAGGGTGGGCTGGGACTCAGGGTTCTAGTCCCGACTTTGGGAGGGGAGTTGGGTTTAGTGGTTAGTGGGTGGTCAGGACTCCTGGGTTCTATTCCTGGTGCCAGGAGGGGAGTGGGGGCAGCAGGTTAGAGCAGGGAGTCAGGACTCCTGGGTTCTATTCCCAGCTCTGAGAGAGGAGTGGGGGTGTAATGGGTTAGCACCACTAAGCCCCCACGCCCCTGCCAGAGCTGAGAATAGAACCCAGGAGTCCTGAGTCCCATTCTTGCTCCTTTAACCACTAGACTCCCCCACAACAGTGAGTGATAAATAGGCTATGTACCAAATTTGGGGGCGGGAGGGCACATACTGACATGTGAGCTGATTCCTACACGGGATTAGCAAGTACCAGTAAATGAACCAAACAACAAACATAATATAAAAGGGAATTAACACACAGAGCCACACAACTATTCACACTGATCCTCTGCCAATGCTCCGTCCTTTACTCCCACCGCTGTATATATCCACAGAGCCTTAGCTCCGCCCCCGTACTGGCCTGACCCCACCCACAGTGGGCGGAGCTTACTCTACATAAACCTCAGCTTCCAGTCTGGATTCTTTCTCTGAACCCAACTCCTGCAGGTAAAAACTGACACAGCTCTGGGTGGATGGGTTAGATTATGAACTACGCCCATTTCTGGGGGAGGGGTTGTTAACTGCGGGGCTGCATGAGATATGGATCCCTACAAATATTTTGCACTGATTAACTTTCATGCTTGGGGGGGGTGGGGGAAATCACTTAATGGGGGTTTTGCTTTGGGGAGAAAAATTGCGATCCTAAAGTGTGCAAAAATCATTGTCAGGACTAGAACTGGGGACAGTGCGTTGTCTAAAACTTTTGGGGGGAGGGGGTTGTGGAAACAGCAGATTCCAGTCAACCAAAAAATTTAATGAATTTGTCTTGATTTTGGCAAATTGTTTTGGTCCAAAACCACCCCCTCCCCCCATCTAAAAAGGTCTAAACAATTTGATTTTTCAGGGGGGAAAGACACTGTGCTTAGAAATTTCCTTCATTTTTTTGAAATGCTAGAAATTGAAAGAAAAACATTGAGTTTGACCTAAAACACTTTTTCAACTTTTCAATTTGCTGAAAATTCTGAAGAAAATTGGTTTTGTGTTGATCTGAAACAAATTATTAGGTTTTATTTGCAAATACCAGTGAATCAAAGCAATACATCTGTTTCTCCAGCTCTAGTCAGGTCCACCCAAAATCGCAAGATTGGTGCAAAACATCATGAGATATATATATATATTTTTGAACATAGTATGTTTGGGGTTCTTTCTGGCTGCCTTTTGTTTTATTTAGGTCACACTCAGGTCGCATTTGAAAACTTTTCTCTAGGAGAGAGGGCTAGAAATGTACTTTCCCCCATATTCCCATGACTCCGGGAGCTGGGGCTTTAAGGAAAAACAGCAGATATTGCAAGAGTTCGCAGCACTGGAGAAATCCCATTTCTGCATGTGCCAGATGATCTAATGTGGGGGTTCTTATCCCAGATTTTGCAACCCCTCCCTGCCCTTGTTGTTAAAGGGGAGGGGATCCCCACTAGATCCCAGCTAAAAGGGGCAAGGGTGTCCTTCAGAGAGGGGTCCTGCTATGGTAAAGGTTGAGAATCCATCGTCCGCTGTCTTGTCCGCACTGGGAGTGTAGCCACTTGTGCCGACCCCTATACACCACGACAGCCTGACTTGCCCCATTGCAGCTCACCTGATTTGATGCACAGGACTCCTGGGTCCTATTCTCGGCACAAGGGCTCCTGGCTAAGCTGCGTCAGCGCAAACTGCGATAGGCCATCGTAAACCGTGTCTGCATGAGGGGACTGTAACAATCCAGCTACAGCTTTGGATCAAGCCCAGGGTGCACCAGACCTCAGGCCCCAATGAACTCAACACAGGCTGGGGTCCCATTTAAGTCCATAGGGCCTGTGTGGACTGGGGCCTCTATATTGCCCTGTAAATGGATCGAACCGTGGAGTCCTGACTCTCATACCTCACCACTAGACTCTCTAGCTGGGGAGAGAACCCTGGAGTCCTGACTTCTGGCCCCCGCACCCCTTCCTCCCCCCCCCCCTCCCGGCGCGCGCACGCTCTAAACACTAGACCCCACTCTCCTTCCAAAGCTGGAAATAAAACACAGGAGTCCTGATTTCCATTCTCCCTGCTTTAACACCACTAGGAGACACACAATCCCAGGAAATGAATTTGCTGTCTAGGCACAGAAAGTGAAACTGCCCGGGCTGGTGTCCCAAGCAGAAGGTAACATCCCTTTAAATGAACTCCAAGTTGCCTGCAGGATTGTTTGTGGGGGCCCTACCAGGGGCCTAGGAACTGAGCCGTGGGGGGCTAAGCTATGATTGGTGGAAAGTCCTCTGTTCCCACATGCACTGAGCAGGATCGGGCTCCCATACACTGTACAGTCAGCTCGCCCCAGCTGTCCGTCCAGAACAGCAGTTCCTATAGGGTGACCAGATGTCCCGTTTTTATAGGGACAGTCCCGTTTTGGGGGATTTTTTCTTATATAGGCGCCTATTAGCCCCCATCCCCTGTCACGTTTTTTCACAGTTGCCATCTGGTCACCCTAATTTCATACCAGCCCCCTGCTGACCTGCAGATGGGGAAGGGAGGGGTACGCACACCTCCTGGTGGAGAGAATGGCACAGCTCAGCCCTCGAGTCAGTGCCTCTTTCAATGTGTTTCGAGGCCGTACAGCCTCGTGGCTAGAGCATCCGAAGGGCACTCAGGAGGCCTGAGTTGGATTTCTGACTCTGCCACTGGTCCGCTGGACGACCATGGGCACTTCGCCCTGTGCCTCAGTTTCCCCGCCTGTCAGACAGGGATGATGATACTGACCTGACATTCTTTGAGAGCTACGGAAGGGAAAGAGCTTGGTGGTGTTATTCACTGGTACGACAAGCGACAGAATCCCCGGCGCCCCTTCCAACCCCACCTGGGGGCGGATTCACCGTGCAGCCCCAGAGGAGACCCACTAATTTTCACCTTGATGTAGTGGGGCGCAGTCAGCATCGGATGAGGGTGGGGTATAGGGCTGACCCTGCAGCTACATGGAGGTAACAATTACCTGCTGCCTTCTCTCCATGAGGATTTGACAGTGAGAGAGCCTGGCACAGCTCCATGAGGGGTCACTGGGGTCAGCATTGCTCAGAGGGGAGAGCTGCTCCCTACAGAGCCCCCCACTCCATTCCCTGCAGCACAGCGACCCCTGGTGCCACCCTGGGGCACTGCCGTCAGCACTCATTGAGAGGGGAGAGCACCTCCTACTGAGCCCCACACACGGTTTCCTGCAGCACAGCGCCCCCTAGTGCTGGGACACGGGAGTCAGCACTAGGGGGGAAAGAAGCCCCTACTGACCCACCCCCACCCTGCAGCACAGCGCCCCCTGGCGCCAACCTGGGGCATTGCGGTCTGCACTGACTGCCACAGCCCCCGCTTGAGACCCCATCCCTCTCCATGTGGCACAGCGCCCCCTAGTGCTTCACTGGAGCACAGGGCTCAGCACCAACGGCCAGAGGAGACCACCCTCCACGGAGTTCCCCACCACACTGCCAGGAGCACAGCGCTCCCTAGGGCCAGCACGGACGAGAGTGGCGTGTGCCCCCCGCTGAGCCCCCCTACCCTGCTCCCTGCAACGCCCCGACATCTGCCATCCAAGCTCTGAGCCGGCCCCAGCCTGCTCAGCACATGCGATCTGCGGCCGGGGCTCCGAAGAGCAGGGCGACGTGTCGGAGAAGCCCCCTACAATGAGGGCAAAACCGGACCTCCCTGCCTCCCCATCAGGCGGCACAATGCACCCTCCCCCCAGCCTGCCGGGCCCCCATTGGGTGTCACGGAGCTCAGACTTCCTCTAACGAAAAGCCACACAGGAAGCTCTGAAGCAAGAAGGGAGCAATTTTTTCATATTTTTGTAGATGCACCGTAAAAAAAGAAAAAGAGAGAGAGGTTTTTTTTGTTTTTTTTTTTAATACCCAACCCAGCCTTGAAATCTACCCTCCAGAGGTGCCGCGGGCACCACCCCCATTGGAGGCAGCCAGCCTGGGATGAGACCGTGACGGGGGATGAGCAGTGAGAACCATGGGCTCGCGGATAAAGTAAGACCCCTTTGATTTTCTCTGAGCGCCGATCCCATGCAGGGCCTGGGCTTTAGCAGAAGGGATTTTCAGCCCCTCAGAGGCGCGCACCAGCCTCCCACCTGCTGGCTCTTTACCTGATCTGTGGAGAAAGTGAAATTGACCTTTGATCCCGGGAAGACACCACGGGGGGCAGACAGGCAGGCCCCTTTAAGACACCCCGTCTTTGCTGGTTTCAATGCCTCAGGCCCCCATGAAGGGAGTGACACTGAGGGGGATGGAAGATTTCTCCCTTTGGTGGGTTGGAAGCTCGGGCAGGGGGACGCCATGGAGAATTGGACACTGCAAAGGAGTGGCAGGGTGAGGGATCCCTAGCTTGGCAGGCTGCTGGCCCTGCTGCTCTCTGGGCCGTGCCAGTTTTGGGGTCCATCTCTTTCCAGCGCGGTTCACCATCCGGGCAACCGCGCCCAGGTTTGAGCTAGCCAGGCAGGTGAGCAGCCCAGGGTACTCCTGGGCAGGACTGCAGGAGCCAGGGGCGGGGGTCGTCCGCAGTTGGGAGGGGAGTTCTCCTCCATCCTCTAGGTGCAGGCAGGATTATGGGGCGCATCAGGGGGGTTTTAGCTCACCTATGGAGCTATGTCAGCTAATCCTGTTGCTGTCCTTTGGCATCTTCTAGCCAAAGATTCATCCTGCTTACGGATGAATTCAGCCTCACCCCAGAGAGGCCGGTCAGCATTAATGTCCTCCTCTTATGGGGGGGGAAACTGAGGCACAAAGAAAGGGAGTGACTTTCCCAAGTCACTCAGGCAGTCAGGGCAGAGCAGGAGTGAATCAGAATGCAGGAGTCCAGAATCGCAGCCCCCCCCCCCCCCCGCCCGCGGATCCAACTCCCCTCCCAGAGCTGGGGCTAGAAGCCAGGGGTCCCAGCTCTCCATAGTGTGTCTTATCTCCACGTGAGGGGTTCCCATTCCATGTGGAGTCTGGATCCGTCGCCGGGGTCCTTAGCCAGGTCCCCCTAAGGGGTGCCCAACCCCCAGCTGTGCCTGGCTTGTGCATTAAAGGTCGTGTCTCCCCTGCCCCCCACCCCCAGGAGACAAGAAGTCTGAGCAATCTAAATCGGGCCCTTCCTGAAAGGGTTTTCCCCCAGCACCTCAGTGCATGCAGGCCTAAGATTGCTGAGCAAATCTGCACAACCCTGTGACGGCCGCTTGTGCACTGAGCTTGTCCGTTCTCAGCCATTAGCCAAGCCAGTGGTTATAGGTTCCTCTCTTCTCCCCCAACCAGGGAAAATCCCCAGAAGACATTTGATTTGTTCTTTGAGGCAGCCTGCCCCACATCTGCAGATGACGGTAAGTCCCTGAGCCCAGAGGCCGGCGCCAGGGTGGGCGGGTTGTGTGGGGTTTATCTGTGTTCTTAGAGGGGGTGGGATGCAAGGGGAAGGTCTGGGGCAAATGAACACTGGAGTCTTAATTTCAGACTGTTGGTTCAAATCCAGCCTACCTTCCCTGGGGCTAAAAGTGGATATCTGCTGTGGAAGTCAGGACTCCTGGGTTCTATTCCCAGGGGCTCATGGTTAGAGTGGGGGGCTGGGAGTCAAAATTCCTGGGTTCTATCCCCAGCTCTGGGAGGGGAATTGAAGGGGGTGGTGCTAAAAGCCAGGACTCCTGGGTTCTATTGCCAACTCCAGGAGGGGAGTGATGCCTAATGGTTAGAGCAGGGGGTGGCCATGGGAGTCAGGACGCCAGGGTTCTATTCCTAGCTCCAAGAGGGTCCTGGAGTGTAGTTGTCTAAATGGGGGCAGGGGGGGAGACTGAGAGTCAGGACTCCTGGGTTCTTTCCTGGGAGTGGGGTCTAGTGGTTAGAGCAGTTGTTGCTGAGTGTCTCTTCCATTGTTCTGTGAGCCTAAAGACCCATGGAAATTAGGGCCGTCCCATGGCATTCATGGGGGGTTATCTTCATGAAGGACAGCATTTGGGAAGGGTTTGGGGGCATCTGCAGTTCAGGGGAGACATGAAACACCTCCAGCTGTCTGACCTCGGGTTGGGATTTCCTCAGGGCCCCTGAGCCAAGCAGGGTCCAGCAAAGCCAGTGATAGGATGAGGGTGCTGTGGGGTGGCAGGGGAACAGTAGGGGGGGGTACATCCCTTGGCGTCAGTATGACCCCAATACCCTAGCATGGTGCTAGGGGGTGGGGTGCTGCAGGAATTGGGGTGGGGGGCTCAGTAGGGGGTGCCCTCCCCTTGCAGTCCGTGTTGGCCCCACTGCCCCAGCGTGGGGATAGATCTGACAGTTTCCCTAGCACTGTGTGTGTGTGTTGTGTGTGCAAGAGCTGAGGTGTTTATCCCACATCCTGTCTGTAGATCATTCTGTTCTGCCTCCCTAAATCCTCCTGCAGGTTTCTTGTCCTAGAAAATGTTATTCACTTCCTGTCCTAAACTGCTGTATCTGGCTGTTCAACAGCCCTTGCGGCCTACCCCAGAAATGGCTGCCCCTCAGCGCCGGGCGAAGGATCCCTGTGTAAACAGCCCCCTGCGTCCCACCCCAGAGGCAGCTGCATCTCAGTGCCAGGGAGGGATTCCTGTGTAAACAACCCCCTGTGTCCCACCCCAGAGGCAGCTGCATCTCAGCGCTGGGCGAGGAATCCTTGTATAAACAGCCCCCTGTGTCCCATCCCCGAAGGGCTGCATGTCAGGGCCGGGCAGGGATCCCTGTATAAACAGCCCCCGCGCCCCACCCCAGAGGTGGCTGCATCTCAGCGCCAGGCAAGGGATCCCTAGGTAAACAGCTGCTACACGGCACTCTGGCACTGGGTGAAGAATTGCTGTATAAACAGCCTGTCAAGCATTATAGCCCAGCTCACAGTGGGGGTGACTGTCAGGTCCTGGGGAATCGGAAACCCCTTCCCCAGCCTCCTGGTGGGGGGCAGGGGGAGTCGGCTCCATGGGCAGGGCCGGGCCTGGGTTCAGAGGTGCGCCCCCCCACCCCCACGCAGAGCCGAAGGGCCCTTCCATCTGGGCTGCTCTCAGCAGCCACAGGAAGTGGCGAGGCGGGAGGTGGAGGCCGCGAGTGTGTCTGGTGCATCACGCGGGGGGGGGACGGGCATCCTGCCCTGCATGGGGGGGGGGGGTAGTGAGTGCTAGCGGGGGGAGCTGTCCCAGTGGGAGGCTGCTCTCGGGGTGGGGGATAGTCTAGTAAAGAATCTGGGTGAAGAGACCAACCTCTCCCGAGCCCACGGCTCCCCCAGGGATCTGTGTATATCGCTCGCCTCCTTGGACCTTCAGGATCAAACAGTCCCCAGCTTCTGGGGCGGCCTCTCCCCACCTGAGTCCCATCCCGTGTGCTACCCCCATGGCCCAAGCAGCTCCGAGCAGTGAGCCCACCGAGCCTGGTCCCCCAGTCAGACCCATGGGCCCATCCAGCCTGGTATCCTGCCTCCCTGTTACCCCAGTCAGACCTGTGGGCCCATCCAGCCTGGTATCCTGCCTCCCTGTTACCCCAGATCAGACCCGTGGGCCCATCCAGCCTGGTATCCCTCCCCCCTGGTCCCCCAGTCAGACCCATGGGCCCACCCAGCCTGGTATCCCTCCCCACTGTTACCCCAGATCAGACCCATGGGCCCATCCAGCCTGGTATCCCTCCCCCTGGTCCCCCAGTAAGACCCATGGGCCCATTCAGCCTGGTATCCCTCCCCCCTGCCACACTAGATACAGGGCCTTTCTCCTCCAGGGTGCTGGTTCTGGGGGCCTGGCTGGCTCCAGGTGTTGGGGAATGACATACTGGACTTTTCCCCTCTCTGAGGCTCTGATCCAGCTCTTGGTTGGTGGGACTGGTTGGCTAGGGGGGTGGAGAGGGGAGGGATGCTCTCCTCTAGGGAGTGCCAGCTCTGGTCTGTTCCCTCGGCAGGGGGACTGGCTGGCTCTTAGAGGTCAGGGAATGGGATAACGGGGCATTTCCGCTCTGGGTTACGAGTTCAAATCCAGACTATTCTAGTAGTATCCTAAAGTCATTACCATCCAGTGGTGCTGATTGATGGCCTTTATGAAATGGTTGGGGGCTGGGAGCCAGGACTCCTGGGTTCTATTTGTAGCTCTGGGTGGGGAGTGGGGTCTATTGGTTAGAGCAGGGGAGCCAGGACTCCTGGGTTCTATTTCTGGCTCTGCCACTTTCTCCCTGGCTGTCTTTGGACACGTCACTTCCTTTCCCTGCTCCCCACTGGTGAGGGAGGTTGTGGGGCTCAGGGAGCATTGGCAGGGGCCTGGGGGGCAGGGCTGTCATCGCGGTTCTATCTCTGCTTTCCCCACAGACCCCCAGGTGCTGAGGCAGTTCCCGGAGGAGTTCGATGACCAGGTCTGTGCCTCGCTTCTGCGCCCCTCTGCCAAGCGCCATGCTGTAACGCCAGAGCGGGGGAAGGGACAGCCAGCTGAGCATGAGCCGCTCACCCCACAGTGCGTTGGGGGCAGGCTGGTGTGTGGGCCTGGAGCCATGGATCTGGGCTTAATCTGCCTAATGTCCATCTAACCCACTATCCCCCCTGCCCAGAGATCACACCCATGGGCCCAGCGAGCCTATCTCCCCTTCCCTGCCCCCTTGATCAGACCCATGGGCCCATGAAACCCTGCCGTCCCAGATCAGACCGGTGGGCCTGTCTCGCCTAGTGCGGATTAAACCAGTGAGAACCAAAGAATCCCCCTTAAATTCCTCTCAGCTCAGTCCTGGCTTCTCGTCTGTAGCAAGGGCCGGGGTGTTTGATGGGGCTTTTTGGCCCTAGGGGACTTTCCCTCCGGTCGGGGGCAAAGAGCAGACAGGAAATAAAGATGATCTGGCCTTCGCCCCCACCCTGGTGTGCTGGGTCTCCGTGATCTCTGAAGTCATGGGGGTGTAATTTTCACCTTGCCTTCTCCAGGAATCCATCCAGATGCTGCCCAAATTCTGCTTCCCCTTCGACATAGAGAGGTACACGGCTGCGCGGGTGCACGTCGGTCTGTGCATGTGCACGGGTGGGAGGATCTGTCCTGGGGTCTCCTCCACCCAATAAATCTCTCCAGTTTACGAGCTCCCCTGCGGTCAGTGGCTCATGGCTCTCGGGGGACAGTAGCCAGGGGTCAGGCCATAGGCGTCCCTGTGCGGTGTCTAATGCAGGAAGCAGTGAGAGCTGAGGGCCATCCCCTCCCCATCCCTCAGGAGGAGGATGAAAGGCCTCTGGTCCCACTAGTGCCAAAGGGAGAGGGAGGTCCTGAGCACCTGGCAGGATCGAGCCCAGTGAGCCCAGTGCACCACGATTGGGACCAGCAGTGGTATTCAAACCACTAGACTCCACTCCCTTCCCAGAGCTGGGGGTAGAAACCAGGAGTCCTGGCTCCCAGCCCCCTGCTCTGGGTGTTGTCCTGTCACCAATGCCCGATTCGATCGGCCATTAGCTTCCTCCTCTCCCATCGGTCTCACTGGGTGCCCTCCCCGCCCCCGCAGGGTAAAGGAGAACTCCGTGGTGCAGAACTTCACCTTCGTCCTGACCGATCTGGAGGGGAACCAGCGCTTTGGGTTCTGCCGCCTGGCCGGGGGCTTCCGGACCTGCCTCTGCATCCTCAGGTACCGGCTGGGAGTGGGCTGAGGGCTCCGCCAGGGGGCGCTCTCCCCGCCTTGTTAGCGCTGAGCCCGATGCCACAGCGTGGCACTAGGGGATGCCAGGCTGCTGCAGCCACCGTGTTTCAGAGCAGATCTAAAACTACGATCCCGGCCAATGTATCCACCCCCACGTTCTGCCAAATTCCTCCTCCGTCAATTGCTTCTATTCCGGTGGTTCCCTCATGTCCCTGGATTTAGGGTACTTCTTCACTCAGCACTGGATAAAGGATCCCTGTATAAACAGCCCCTGCGCCCCACCCCAGAGGCAGCCGCATCTCAGCGCTGAGCGAAGGATCCCTGTATAAACAGCTCCCGTGTCCCACCCCAGAGGCAGCCGCATCTCAGTCACTTCGTCTCTCTGTACCTCAGGGGGAACGGCCCTTCCTTTGTCTGTTCAGACCCTGAGCTCTTTGGGGCACAGATTCTCTCTCACGCGGGGTCCGTTCAGCACCCGGCAGGATGGGTCCCCTAACACAGACATTAAACTGCCCCCGTTTCTCCTTTTCTCAGTTACCTGCCCTGGTTTGAAGTTTTCTACAAGATCCTCAACAACATTGCTGACCACTTAGCCAAGGAGCAGGTGAGCCGAGGACTCCTGGGTCCTTTTCGGTGGCTACCTCCACCCCTAGTCTCGCTACATCCCTATCATCTTGTCACTCCCTCAACCCCAGCTCCTTTTGGACCGATCCGTTTCATCCTTTCTCTCTCCCCATCAGCTCAATGAACTGGCCGAGTTCCTCTCTGCCCTCTATTGCCACCCGGTGCCCCAGCTGAACAGCCCCGTCAACCTAGAATTTGTAAGTATCAACTCAGTCTCTCTCACTAGGGGGTGCTGCCCCCCCCCGGGTCCATGATCCATCTGTACAGGGCGCTACCAAATTCACGATCCATTTTGGATCCAATTTCACAGTCATAGGGTAAAAAAAATCGTAAATGTCACGGTTTCCAACACGTACATCTGAAATTTTGTGGTGTTGAAACCGTGGGGGTCCCGACCCAAAAGTGGGTTGTGGGGGGTCGCAAGGCTATTGTCGGGCGACGCGGGATTGCCACTCTTACTTCTGCACTCCTGCTGGGGGTGGCCAGCAGCTGTGGAGCTTCCTACAGTTGGGGGCGGGGAGGGGGGGGTGTTTCCTGTAGGTGGGTCTGACCTGGCCCCAGGAGTGGTCCATGCAGGGGAAGGGGAAGTCTGGTCCTTCCCCAGCCCGGCCAGGACTAACAACTGGAGCCTAGTGCCCAGGAGGAGCCCCCAGCCGGGGCACCCCCAACTCTGGCCCTCCCTGGCTCCAGGGCAATGCTCAAGGATTAAAGGGGCCTTGGGCTGGCTGTGTGTGTGGGGGGAGGGGACGACGACTACAGTGCCCCCCCATCCCCAACCACGGTGCCCTGGGTGGTCGCCCACCTTCCCCCTCCCAAAAGTGGCCAAAACCCAAAATATTTCAATTCAAACTAGTGCTGAGGGGCCTCGTGGGAGTTGTAGTTCAAGTGCCTCATGCACCCATTCTCTATGGGCCAGCTCCCTGGTTGGACTACATCTCCCAGGATGCACCACTTTCTCCCCTCTCAGTGAAGGGCAGGGGTGTGACCGAGGAGTGCATCATGGGTCGGCAGCAGTTCTGCAGAAAAGGACCTAGGGGTGACAGTGGACGAGAAGCTGGATATGAGTCAACAGGGTGCCCTTGTTGCCAAGAAGGCTAACGGCATTTGCGGCTGTATAAGTAGGGGCATGGCCAGCAGATCGAGGGACGTGATCGTTCCCCGCTATTTGACACTGGTGAGGCCTCATCTGGAGTCCTGTGTCCAGTGTTGGGCCCCACACTACAAGACCCAAAAAATTGGAAAGAGTCCAGCAGAGGGCAACAAAAATGATTAGGGGACAGGAACACATGAGTTATGAGGAGAGGCTGAGGGAACTGGGATTGTTTAGTCTGCGGAAGAGAAGAATGAGGGGGGATTTGATAGCTGCTTTCAACTACCTGAGAGGTGGTTCCAGAGAGGATGGTTCTAGACTATTCTCAGTGGTAGAAGAGGACAGGACAAGGAGTAATGGTCTCAAGTTGCAGTGGGGGACGTTTAGGTTGGATATTAGGAAAAACTTTTTCACTAAGAGGGTGGTGAAACACTGGAATGCGTTGCCTAGGGAGGTGGTAGAATCTCCTTCCTTGGAAGTTTTTAAGGTCAGGCTTGACAAAGCCTTGGCTGGGATGATTTAGTCGGGGATCGGTCCTGCTTTGAGCAGGGAGTTGGACTAAATGACCTTCTGAGGTCCCTTCCAACAGTGGAGAACGGCAGCATGAGACACCCACACTACAACTCCCATGAGACACCAAGGTGCCGTTTTGAATTGACATAGTTTGGTTTGGGGCCAAAATATTTCAGTCTGGGATATTTTGACAAGATAGCGACACTTCCCAGGGGAAGCAGATGCTTTCGGGGGCGGGGGGGAACCCATTTAGTGGAAAACCCAATTTTCCACTGAAAAATCATGGCTCTTCAATCTAGGGGCAAAAGGGCTAACAAGATCCAGTGCCCGGGAGTTGAGGCTAGCCAGGTTCACGCTGGAAATAAGGCGTACGTGTGTGGAAACAAGGGAATGGAGAACTCATATTTAGCCTTTCCCACAACACAAAAACCAGGGGTCACGCGATGAAATGCACAGGCAGCAGATTTAGTACAAGATAGAGGAAGTATTTTTTCCAGGCCACGCACAATTAACCTGTGGAACTCACTGCCTTGGGATGTTGTGATGGCCAGTTAACGGAGGATAGGTCCATCAATGGCTATCAACCAAGGTCAGGGATGTAACCCCATGCTTGGGGCAACCCTAAATCTGACTCCCAGAAATCAGGAGGGGACAACAGGGGTGTATTTCTCCAAAATTGCCCTGTTTTGTCCACTCCCCGTGCATCTCTGGCCACTGTCGGAGACAGGATACTGGGCTAGATGGACCTTGGCTCTTACGTTCTTATTGGTTGTTTTTCTAAAAGGTCTGATTTGGGAATTATTTGGGGGAAGTTTTATGGCATTTTGGCATTAAGATCTCTTAAATCCTCCGGACTGCCCCAACCAAGCCCGCTGATCCCGCGAAGGTGCAGGGCTGTCCTGCTGGTGGTGCACACGCACGTCTCTATGCTTTTATCCCCTCGCTGTCCCGCAAGGACCAGAAGTTGAACAAACTGAGAATAAGCACCGGCAACTTTCTGAATGGCCGACACAGAGACCGGAGCCAGGATCCGGCGGGCGGGACCGAGTCGGTGAGTCGGAAAACTCCGCCCGATGTTAACCAGCCGGAGTGTGCCGACTAACCGAGCGATCCCTGACAGTGCATGGTCCCCGTCCCCCCCCCAGCCAGGTGGTATGATCACCCCTATCTGGTGGCACTAAGGGGCAGCTGGGGAGGACGGGCAAACTGTGCAACTGGAAGAAGAGGACCCCCGAATCTTCTCCCCTCCCTAACCAGGGGAGCAAACTCAGCCGCCAACTAATTACAAGCTTAACGATGATTAACCCTGTGTGGCTTGGGTGAACAGCACTAACTCCGCAGCACGGCGCCCCCTGGTGGCGGGGGCCGTGCTAACGCCACCCCCTTCTCCATTACAGCCCTCCTACTTCATTGCCCCGGACCTCGGCAGCCTGCCCACCATCCCGGAGAACGTAAGTCCCTGCGCCCCCTCCTGGGATGGGCGGGTTTGGGGGCTGATTCAGGGGTGCAAAGAGCAGAGGCGGTGGAATGGGGGAGGTGCCCTGGTAGTGAGTGGGGTGGGGGGAGAGCACTGCAGGGAGACTGAATGTGAGCAGTGCAGGGAGAGGAGGGGATGCATTACACTGCGCGGCAGGGTGGGATAGGCAGGGGGCCGAGGGGGAGAGTACAGTGTGCTGCAGATTAGGGGAGAGGAGAGCGCACTGTGCTGCAGGAGGGGGAGGGGGGTGCGCTGCAGAGTGGGGAGAGGGGAGAGTGCACTTCACTGCAGGAGGGGGAGCAGGCATGCACTTCACTACAGAGGGGGAGGGGGAAAGCGCAGTGCACTGCAGGAGGGCGAGAGCACACTTTACTGCAGAATGGGTGCAGTGGTAGAGCACACGGCACTGCAGGAGCGAGAGAGTGCACTGCACTTCAGGAGGGGGAGCGGGTGCGCACTGCACTGCAGAGGGGGAAGCACACTGCACTGCAGGAGAGGGAGAGTGCACTGCAGGAGGGGGAGAGCACACTTCACTGCAGAAGGGGAAGCAGGCGTGCACTTCACTGCAGAGGGGGAGGGGGAAAGCGCAGGGCACTGCAGGAGGGCGAGAGCACACTTTACTGCAGAATGGGGGCAGTGGTAGAGCACACTGCACTGCAGGAGCGAGAGAGTGCACTGCACTTCAGGAGGGGGAGCGGGTGCGCACTGCACTGCAGAGGGGGAAGCACACTGCAGTGCAGGAGGGGGAGAGTGCACTGCAGAAGGGGGAGAGCACACTTCACTGCAGAATGGGGGAAGTGGCAGAGCACACCACGCTGCAGGAGGGGGAGAGTGCACTGCACTGCAGGAGGGGGGAGGGGGAAAGCACAGTGCACTGCAGGAGGAGGACAGCACACTTCACTGCAGAATGGGGGAAGTGGCAGAGCACACTGCACTGCAGGAGCAAGAGAGTGCACTGCACTTCAGGAGGGGGAGCGGGTGCACACTGCACTGCAGAGGGGAAGCACACTGCAGTGCAGGAGGGGGGAGGGGGAAAGCACAGTGCACTGCAGGAGGAGGACAGCACACTTCACTGCAGAATGGGGGAAGTGGCAGAACGCACCACGCTGCAGGAGGGGGAGAGTGCACTGCACTGCAGGAGGGGGGAGGGGGAAAGCACAGTGCACTGCAGAGGGGGGAGGGGGGAAGCGCAGCACACTGCCGAGTGGGGGAGGGGAGCTCACATTGCCCTGCAGGAGGGGGAGGGGCATGCATTGTGTTGAACGGGGCCGGGGGGAGCGCACTGCAGCGGGAAGGACAGAGGGGCAGACGGGGTGAAGGGGAAGAGCGGGGAGTCGGGCATCTCTAACTTCTGCCCCGGCCTCTGCCCGCAGAGGAACTTGACGGAGTTCGTGGTGGCCGTGGACGTGCCCAACATGCTGCAGCTGTACGGGAGCATGCTGTACGAGCGGCGCATCCTGCTCACCTCCAGCAAGCTCAGCACGGTGAGGGGCACCGGGGGGGGCACACGCCCTGGCACAGGCCCGCGGGGGGGGTCGCAGGGATATGCCCTGGCACATGCCTGCAGTGGGCGCGGGGACATGCCTTGGCTGGGCACTGGGGGGTGTTGCTCAGAGGGACGTGCCCCGGGCCACGCGCGCAACCCGCTACGGCCCCGGCCCGGGACTTGTGACCCCCGTAGCTCCCAACGCAGGACATTTCTTGAGGCCCCTGCCTCCCCCAGATCTCTCCGTCCTCGGAGCCCCCCACCCAACCCCCCCACTTCGGAGCAGAGTCTAAGGCCGTGTCTGTGTCTGTCCCCAGCTCACGGCCTGCGTCCAGGCCTCCTCCGCCATGCTCTACCCCATGTACTGGCAACACATCTACATCCCCACGCTGCCCCCGCACCTGCTCGACTACTGCTGGTAAGGGCACGGGCAGCCTCTGGCGGGCTAAGCAGGGGCGGGCCAGGTCGGTTCTTGGAGGGGGGACCGCCGGCGTCCTTCAGGGAGGTGGGAGGGGGTGCTCTCCCCTGGCTGTCAGGGCTGGCCCCAGTGCCCTAGACTGGCACTAGGGGGGCGCTGTGCGGCAGGGAGCAGGGTGGGGGCTCTGTAGGGGGAGCTCTCCCCTGGCGGTCAGGGCTGGCCCCAGTGCCCTAGACTGGCGCTAGGGGGCGCTGTGCGGCAGGGAGCAGGGTGGGGGCTCTGTAGGGAGCGCTCTCCCCTGGCGGTCAGGGCTGGCCCCAGTGCCCTAGACTGGCACTAGGGGGCGCTGTGCGGCAGGGAGCAGGGTGGGGGCTCTGTAGGAGGCGCTCTCCCCTGGCGGTCAGGGCTGGCCCCAGTGCCCTAGACTGGCGCTAGGGGGCGCTGTGCGGCAGGGAGCAGGGTGGGGGCTCTGTAGGAGGCGCTCTCCCCTGGCGGTCAGGGCTGGCCCCAGTGCCCTAGACTGGCGCTAGGGGGCGCTGTGCGGCAGGGAGCAGGGTGGGGGCTCTGTAGGAGGCGCTCTCCCCTGGCGGTCAGGGCTGGCCCCAGTGCCCTAGACTGGCGCTAGGGGGCGCTGTGCGGCAGAGAGCAGGGTGGGGGCTCTGTAGGGGGCACTGTGCCCTTTCAGCTAGCCCCTGCCTGGCACCATGGGGTGCTGTGCCACAGGGAGCGGGGCGAGGGCTAGGCAGGGTGAACTCTCCCCTCACGGTCCGTGCCAGCCCCAGTGTCCCAGCGTGGCGCTTGGGGGGGACTGTCCTATAGGGAGCAAGTTTTAGGGGGATAATCTAGTGCACTGATCCCTCTAGTCTCTGCTTTGAGGCACGGGCGCTACCAGGCCTGGGCAGTTTATGCTTTATTTGTCTGCGTCTCATCATCCTCTCTCTCCCTCCCTCCCTTCCCGCAGTGCCCCTATGCCCTACCTCATCGGTGTCCATTCCAGCCTCATGGAGGTGAGTCCTGCCCCTCCCCAGCGCCCCCTGGGGACTGCAACCTGCACTGCAGGCTGGGAAGGGGGGTGAGTCCCAGCGCAAGCTTGGGCTGCAGGAAGCCTGAATGTGGGGGATCCCCCAGGATGCAGGAGGGAGCTCCTGCCGTTCCCAGGAAGAGATCCGGGACTGGGGGAGGGGGCGGGCTTGTGTGGAGAAAGGGGTCCCACAGCTTCATGGGGGGGGATTTACTCAGCCTTTGCACAGGGGGTGGGTCCGATCCCCTGGACGTTTAATTTGGATCTCGAGTCAAAGTTGCCATCAGCAAGGAGCTGCTGGGGGTCCCGGAGCTGGAGCGAAGCCGGGTGCCAAGCTACAGGCTCTGGCCCCTTGTGGGTTGCCTGCTGGAGCGGGTTTCCCTCAGGGAACAGCCATCCTGGTGGCCTGAGGTCACCGGTGGACGGCAAGCCCGGCTGCCTGGTGGGGAGGTGCAGAGCGCCGAGGCCGGCTCCAGCTCCAGCCCTTTCCCCTCTGGATGTGTCCTCTCCTGGCAGAGGGTGCGGGACAAGGCCCTGGAGGACGTGGTGATCCTCAACATCGACACCAACACGCTGGAGTCGCCCTTCCAGGACCTGGAGAACCTCCCGAGCGACGTGGTCAGTCCCTGCCCGTCCCCTGCTGCCGTCCCCTGTCTCCAGCACAAGCAGATGGGTGAAACCCTCCTCCCCCTCCACCAGCCCTGGAGGGGACCCCACATTCAACCTCCATGATCCTTGGCAAGCCCCAGGCTGGGCTGCATCCAAACCTTAGCCTGGATCTCCCCATAGCCCCCTTCTCTCCTGTTCTATGCCCCCTCCTTACACCCCGGGTATGGGGCGTGGGCTCTGAGCTCCCCCTGGCATCTCATGGCTTGGCAGCCCGGGGATCTCATCCCCAGTGCAAACGCTGCCCTTTGGGTGCATGAGGAAGGAGGTTCCCCAGCCAGAGCTGGAAGTCAGCTTCCTTCTCTAGTGGCAACGTGATCTCTGGAGATCCCACGGACAGATCCTTCCGTCCCTTTCCAGAGGAACCCCAGGAGATGGGAGGAGCGTGATCTGCAGGGACCCTGTGGGATCTCCCTCCCTCCCCGCTCTCATGGACTTTCCCATCTAATCCAGGGATCCGTCTCAGCCTGAGTGTACCCCAAAGCCCCCTGGGATCTAGGGCCCGGACCACACTGCTGCCCCTCCCCAGCTCCCCCAGCCCAGGAGCTGACCCTGACTCGCTCATGTGGGTCCCTCCTCTCCCAGGTGTCTCTGCTGAAGCTCCAGCTGAAGAAGCAGTCGGCCACCACTGGGGACGGGGTGGCCCGAGCCTTCCTCCGAGCCCAGGCGCTGCTCTTCGGCGGCTACCGTGACGCGCTGCTTTGCACCCCGGTGAGGCTGGCTTCCCTCCCCGCCCACTGAGGGCAGCTCACAGGGAGGGGGCACATGCAGTGTGAGATAGGACAGAATCGGGGGCTCAATGTCTCCCCCTTGAGGCTAGACATTCATTATTGGTATCTGGGACCCTCAATCCTGGTCCAGGACCCCTTTGTGTTAGGTGCTGTATATTTCACCCGGGAATTTGAGTTGAGGGCAGGAACCCATTGTGCCAGGCGCTGTACAGACCCAGAACAAGAAGCTGGTCCACGCCCCCCCTTCCCACATGCCCCATGTGTTCCCTCCAAGAGTTCCCCCCATGGCAGCCTATGCGTTCCCCCTTTCTTCCAGGCCCAGCCATACGAGTGTCTGCACGCCTCTGAGCAGCTATGCTGCCATGGGCAGGGAGACCGGCAGAGTAGCATAGAGCAATCAGCCCTCTAAGTGTCTGTCTTCTCCCCGTTGTGGGGTTTCCTTCCTCAGGGATCTCCAAGATCGGGAGGGGAAACCCCAAACCCTCCCCACTCTGTGTCCCTCTAATGACCCCCTCCCAGGGAGGACTTCCTGGAAATCCAGTGGCCCCTGTGGGTTTCTCTGTGCAGGGGGAGGCGTTAGCCTTGAGTGACCCTCAAGGATTTTATGTTGCAAAGCAGCTGCAGGGGTTAAGCGGGGCTGGGGGGGGGGGGGGGGGGTTGAGTTCTCCAGAAACGCTGAGGAACCATCCAGGGCAGCTGGAGTGCCCGGCTGGCCCAGTAACTACCCCGTGGTCAGTGCCTGCAGGGGCTTTGGGCTAGCTGCCAATCCCCGGTGCCCAGAGCAACCTGGCTTCCCCAGTCTGGGGCCCCGCTCCAGACCTCCCTCCCCCTGAGCGGGGCACAGAGCCAGTGTCTCTGATCTGGGGCCCAACCTCCTAGAAGGGAGCCCCCTCCCCCCCCCCCCGCATTCACCCTCTTTGTGCCCTCTGCCCCCAGGGCCAGCCCATCTCTTTCTGCCAAGAGTCCTTCCTCAACCACAAGTCTAGCACCATGCGGGAGTTCCTGCAGAACGCAGTGCACCTGCAGCTGTTCAAACAGGTAAAGAGGGGAGCCTAGGGCTGGGGGGGGCAGGAATTCTGAGGCCCGGTTCTGAGACCCCCAGGTACATTGGCAGCCCCTGTCCAGAGGAAATGATGTGCCCAGCCCCCGCCATGTGCGTGTGACCTTCTCTCCTGGAGGGGTGAGGGGTGCATCTAGGAGTGTTTGGGAGGGGACCTGGGATGGGGGGAGGGGGTTGGTTGGGCCACCCCATCCCGGTCATATTTCCTAGGGCTTTGAGGTGTCAGGTCATCACAAAAGTTATTAACGAATGGCCGCGCTCTCCCACCATGTCCCCCATGCCCTGCCCCCATGTCCCCCATAATAATTTATGCCCCCACTGTATCATGTGCTCTCCCTGTAATGGCCCCCTCTAATGGTTCCCCCACTCCATCTGCCCCCCCATACTCCCCTCTAATGGTTCCCCCTCCATCTGCCCCCCCATACTCCCCTCTAATGGTTCCCCCTTCTCCATCTGCCCTATCGTGTGCTCCCCTCTAATGTTTCCCCCCTCCATCTGCCCCCCATATTCCCCTCTAATGGGTCCCCTTCTCCATCTGCCCTGCCATGTGCTCCCCTCTAATGTTTCCCCCCTCCATCTGCCCCCCATACTCCCCTCTAATGGTTCCTCCTTCTCCATCTGCCCTGCCATGTGCTCCCCTCTAATGGTTCCCCCTTCTCTATCTGCCCCCGTGCTCTCCTCTCATGGTTCCCCCTTCTCCATCTGCCCCCATATTACCCTCTAATGGTTCCCTCCTCTCCATCTGCCCCCGTGCTCCCCTCTCACGGTTCCCCTTCTCCATGTGCTCTCTGCGCTCTCCCCAACTCCCCTGGGACCCGCGCCACCCCCTTTGCAGTTCATTGACGAGCGCCTGGAGAAGCTGAACACCGGCGTGGGCTTTTCGGATGTGTTTGAGCAGGAAATCACCAACAGTGGGATGGCGGCGGGTAAGGAGGGTGCAGCCACTGACCCCACCTTCCCCGGGGGGCAATAGGGGCGCGGTGCCCCCAGTGTGAGCCCCTGTGCGTATACAGCAACCCCACCCGCATCCCCAGGGAGCCGTGGCAAAGGATTTGCTTGGCCCTGCTGATCCCTGCCCGCCTTCCCCTATGACTCGGTCCCTCCATTCTGTCCATCTGTCCCCCTCAAGTGCATCCATCACTGCAACGTCTTCCCCAGCCCCCCCAGATGTGGCCTTTTAACAGTGGTGCCACTCAGGGTTCCCCCACAATGCACCGGGGGTTGGCAGTGATGGTAGGACCGGCCTGGCAATATCCACCTCTTCACCAGGACGTGGGTCAGGCTCGGGGGTGAGGGGGAAAGGAGTGGGGGGTGGGGAGGGTGAGGTCCCCACCTAGGGCCCTTAGTCACTAATGGCCTGGGAATTTACATCTCTCCCATTCCTGTCCCCATGCAGGTAACCTGAGGTCGTACCAGCTGTGGGTGGAGAGCCTCAAGGTATGCAGCTGCCTGCTTGATCTATGTATGGGGCAGTGAGGCCTGATAGCAGCTTGTGGGGTCCACTGGAGGGGGTTGTGAAGTGGTGTGAGTGCAGGACTGGGAGCCAGGACTCCTGGGTTCTATACCCAGTTTTGGGAAGGGTGTGAGGTGCAGTGGTTACAGCACAGGGGCTGGGATTCAGCACTCCTGAGTTCCAGGGAGTGGGATCCCAGATGCCTGGGTTCTGTTCAACCCTGCCACTAACTTGCAATGTAACCTGGGGGGTTGGGGGGAGTCACTGCACCTCTCTGTGCCTCAGTTTACTCCCTCTGTAAAATGGTGATGACGTCGACCTATCTGCATTAAGTATTACCTGCAGCTTCTAGTTCACCGGCTAGCGGCAAAGGGCCAAATCATTCTGAGGCAACATGTTAAGTTCCCTGTGTCAGTAAATGGATCAAACTGGGCCCAAATCCAGACCCCCTGGAAACTGAGGCAAATTTTGCAACTGATGTCGGGGGGAATCAGATTTGAGGTTCAACTGGTGCATTTTACACCATGAGAGGACGGATCCTTGATTGGTGTAAATCAGTTTAGACCCATTGACAACAGAGGGGCCAAGATCTAACCCCCGCGATCCTGCGGGCTGGGAAAGAGCAGGTGAATAAGTCACGGAAGAGGTGAACGAAAGAAGCTGCTGCCCTACTTTAATGTACTGCTCGCTGTGTAAATTAACTCCCCTGGGGCATGTAATTTACACACGCTCCCGAACACACCACTTCCAAATTAGTAGCTTGATTCTGATCCCCTTCGAGTTAAATCAGGAGCGGCTCCACAGAAGTCACTGGAGTGCCCATAGTGGGTTGAGAAGCTCAAGCCCTAAGTTTTTGTTTCTCCTTAGGGGCCATTAGTGGCTTAGATGCATTGACAATATTATGTTCTACTGTTGCCTCTCTCTTGAGAGGTAGCAGATGCCCAACACCGGGCATGCCAGCTTCCAAGTGGAGGAGAAATCAGTGATATGGAGTCTGGGCATATTTGCAACTTGTTTATTTATACTCTATACACCAGTCTTGGAACAGAGGTGTCACCAGCTGCACACAGGCTGATCCCCTCATTCAGGGATCCCAGCCCATTGCAAAACTCCCTGCCCAGGGTGCAACACTGCCTCAAGAATCGGAGACCAAGATGGAGCAAACTGTCCAGTGCTGTCCCAGCTCCCGCTCCCCGGGCCTCAGCACGGCCCCCAGATTAACTGCCATACGCAGCGTGTGTCTTCCCATGGCTGACCGTTCGCTCGCCTGCTGAGGAAAAAAAACAAACTTGGAGACCACATGTCACAGTACCGGCCTCCAGCTGATTTGAGTTAGAAGGACCATGGCAGAGAGCAACCCCCCACTGCTTGCAACAGCTCCCACCGGAGAAAATGCCATTGCAAAACTGGCAACAATGCGCCCAAGAACGCTGCTAAGAGAAAGATTGTCTGCAACAGCGCCACCTGGTGATTCCTGCTGCAACTGTATTCACCCACAGGCTCCCTCTAATGGCAGGAAGGTCAGGCTACTTGTGTCAGGGGGAAAGACAAAGCTAAGAACTGCAGGAGACACCAGGCACCTATAGGGGTCGCTCCAAAGCAACATCTCTGTGCTTTGTCTTGCCAGAAAGGCGGAGGGGCCCTGATCAACACTATGAAGAGCAAGACGAACCCAGCCGTCAGGAACATGTACAAATATGTAAGGTCACCAGCTGGCTACACAGTCTTCCCCGTTCACTGGGCTCTGTTAGCAAGGGGATCTTATCAGTGGGGGGTGGAGCTCCCGGGGGCTGGGGTATCACAGGGGAATGCAGTTGTGTCTCCATGAGGGGGGGGTCCCAGGGCTGGGGTATCACAGGGGGATGCTGTCGCGTCTGTGTGCGGGGGATTCCCGGGGGCTGGGGTATTGCAGGGGGATGCAGTCGTGTCTCCGTGCCAGGATCTCAGAGTGGACAGTTGTATCAGACCATAGAGAACCAGGAATGGCTTCCTGCCTGGTCACCCCGCTCTCTCCTCTCCTCTAGGCCAAGAGCCATGCCCGAGACAGGCTGAAGGAGATGCGAAGTCGCTTGAGGTACAGGGTAAGATTCCTACTGCAGCAATCCTCTTTGGGCTGGGGGATCCCGCCCAGACTCCCCCCGCTACCCAACCTCCAACTCTGAGCCAGGGATTCCCCCTTGCTGAGGAAATTCCCCCACCCCCCAGCTCCCCTCTGATCAGCTACTTCCTGGGGGATTGGGTGGGGCAGGAGCTAGGAGTAGCAGGTCATAAGGAGGGTTAAGGGTAGTAGATTGTGAATGGGGTTCGGGTCAGAGGTAGTAGATGAGAAAGGGTTAGGAGACAACAGGGGGGCTAAGGGTTTGGGTCTGGGGTAATAGATCCTAAGCTGGCTAAGGAAACTTTCTAGTCTTCTCCCAGGGCAGATTCTGCCGGGAGTCCCCATGACGCTCTGCTTGGAGAGCCCTCTTGAGGGTCTGCAGAACACGACCTCTTGGTCCGAGGGGGCTAGAACCAGCAATTCTTGGCAACTCCTGGCAGCGGGACTCCCTTGGGCTGAGGCTCTGGAGAAGATCGGGCTGAAGGCCCCCCCCGAGGTGCATTGAGCTCCAGCTATGCCCCCACCCCAGTGACCTTTGCCCTCACCTGCCGGGCTAGCTGGCCGTTTGAAATGTCATGAAGCCCCTATTAAGAGCACTGGGGTTTGGAGCTCCAAAGCCACAGGTTCGAATTCCCCCCCTACTCCCACTTCAGCCGTGGCCAAGAGCGCTTCGCCAGGTGGGGGCATTTGCTGCCACCCAGTTGCCAGTGGGCTGGGCCTCCATGTCACCCCCAGACCAGCCCCCCCTTTGTCGGCCGCTGAGACCGAGCTCCTCTAGGAGCGGATGGGGGAAGCTAGCCCTGGCTCTTCTCTGTCGCTCTTCGGACGCCTTGCCTGCAGTCTGCTCACCGTCTTCCTGCCCGGCCCTCGTTCTCCCCTCCAGGACTTGAGCCAGGCTTCATCCCTGCAGCGAGGCGGCTCCCTGAGGAGCCACCAGCTCTCGGGTCCCATCCTGCCCCGGAGCACCCAGTCCGAGTGCCTACAGAGCCGGCTGCCCATCACCCAGCACTTCGGGAAGGTCAGAGACTGCTAAACCTCTGTAGGGGGTGGGAATGCACAGATAGTCCTCCCCCAGATGTGGAACATCTGGAAGGAAATAACAGCGGGGTGTGGGTAATTCCCGATGCAGATGTGCAACATCTGGTGGGAATAATGGCGGCATGCAGGTAATTCTCATGCAGGTGTGAAACATCTGGAACCTGTAGCAGGTCGTTTGGGAAGTGAATCGCTCCCCCCTGCCCAGATAGCCCTTACTCATTGAGTAGCATTGGGGGGGGGGCCCACAAGGCAAACTCTGCCCGGCTGTGGGCCTTTCCTCCCTTTCCCACCCCACCTCTGTCGCTCGTGGCCCTGGATAACGACCCTAGCCCAGCGTGGGGGGAGGCTGGCACAGATCGGGGAGCGGTGGACATGGAAAGGCCTTGGGGGCAGGGAGGTCCTGGCCTCAGCAACCCCCTCATGCTGGAGGGGCTTGGTATTGCACTGCCCAGGGGTGAGCATGGGGATCGGCCACTTTGACCCGTGTTTCCTTGCAGTCCCGGCCCCTGCGACCCAATAAACGCTGCAGCGGGACAGAGCTGGAGGCCCAGAGGTAACTGGTGCGGGAGGAGCACAGATACTCGGGGGAAAGCAGAGATGGCCTGGGGTGTGGTCTGCAGGGCATGGGAGGGGGTTCCCCCCACCTCATACCCTGCCCCGGAGGGGCTCACTCTCTGTGTCGCCTGCCTCATCCTTCACGTGCACTGGGGTGCGGGAAGCTCTCGTGCGTCACTGTGCGCGCTGGCCTGGCCTGTGCATGTCAGCTTCGACACCCGTGCTCCCAGCGTGGGGGGAGGCTGCGTGCCCAGTGTGTGTGTCTGTCGGCTCGCGCGCGTGCGTTTGCGTTCAGGCGTGATCCTGTGACGTTTGTGGGCCTATGTCATGTGTGCTTACATGTGTGCTGGCAAGTGCGGTCAGCTTCATGCCTGCTCCTTCTGACGCAGACGGCAGCATGGGCGGCCAGCTTTAATACATGAGCACGTGTTGGTTGGCCTGCGTGTTGGCACTTGGGCCATGCGTGACGGTTGACCTGCCTATTCCACGTGTTCGTTTCCGTGCGTACAGGCACAGACAGAGTGTGAGATGTGACGCTGTGTTCCCGTGTCGGTTGTCATGCGTGTTGACACATGTGATGTCACTTTCGTGCACGAGCTTGTTGCCATGTTTTCTGTATGTCCGTTTACACGCGTGGCTGTAACATGAATGCCCAGCCCTCCCTTCCCCCATGTCTCTCAGGGCTGGCCCGGCAGAAGGCCCCGAGGCTCCCCAAGGCCCCGATGCCATCCCTGATGCGGGAGAGCTGGACAAGAGCTTCCTGGAGACGGGCGAGATCGACCTGCTGGGCGAGATCTTCGAGACGCTGAGCCTGGCGGCGCCCAGTGGACGGGGGCTGCTCTACGGGACCCGCAGCCTGGACTTCTGCAACCTGGAGGAGGGCAGCTGCTACACCAGGGTGAGCTCCCCCCCCCACCCCCGCGGGCACCTCCCCGTGCCCCACCATGCACCTCTCTCTGTGCTGCCCCTCCCCCACGGGTACCTCCCTGTGCCCCCCCTGCAGTGCCCTTCCCCTGTGGGCACCTTCCTGTGCCCCCTGTGTGCTGCCCCTCCCCTGCGGGCACCTCCCTGTGCATCTCTCTGTGCTGCCCCTCCCCCATGGGTACCTCCCTGTGCCCCCCCGCAGTGCCCTTCCCCCGTGGGCACCTTCCTGTGCCCCCTGTGTGCTGCCCCTCCCCTGCGGGCACCTCCCTGTGCAGCCCCTCCCCGATGGGCACCTCCCTGTGCATCTCTCTGTGCTGCCCCTCCCCCACGGGTACCTCCCTCTGCTCCCCCCCCCGCACCTCCCTGTGCAGCCCCTCCCCGATGGGCACCTCCCTGTGCACCTCTCTGTGCTGCCCCTCCCCCACGGGTACCTCCCTCTGCTCCCCCCCCGCACCTCCCTGTGCTGCCCCTCCCCTACGGGTACCTCCCTCTGCCCCCCCCACACCTCCCTGTGCTGCCCCTACCCCAGGGGCACCTCCCTGTGCCACCCCACCTCTCTCCCACCAAGTCTTTCTCTTGGCTCCTCTCTCCCCCATCCCTCTCTGACCCTACCGCCGGATTCCGCCCCCTCCCCAACTTTTCCTCTCCTAGCCCCTCCCCTAACTCCACCCCTCTTCTCTAGCCCCTCCCTCCCACCATTCTTCTCCAGCCCAGGTCTCTCTCCCTGCCCCGTGCTGCACCAACCCTGGCTCCTTGTCCCTTCCAGCTGAGGCACACGAACCCCAGCGAGGAGAACTTGAGCGGGCACCAGGCCCGGGACCACGAGTGCTGGCTGCTGGCCGAGGAGGACGACTCGTCCCTGGAGTTCGCCCCCCCGTCTTCGGAGGAGGCCTCCCTGGCCGAGGAGGAGGCTGGGGACTCCCAGCAGGCTTTGCCGCTCCCCGCCAAGGCCACGCGCCCGGCGAGCGGGATGTGGGACCGCGGGATCAATGAGGATGAGGAGGGCCCTCCCCAGCCAGCTGAGAGGGTAGCGGCGCCCAGGGTGTCCTGGCACAAGCCCTTCCAGCTGGGGGAGGAGGAGCTGGGGGGCAGGGCAGCTGGGGGGCAGGGAGGGGCTGGGACAGAGCTGACACCAGCCCCTAGCTCGCTGGGGTCCCCTGAAGAAGCAGGGACAGGAGGCCCCCCTGAAGCAGCCACTACAGGGACAGAGCCCGGGCAGGGGGCATGCGGGGCAGAGCCCCACCCCAAACAGGATAGCCCCGCCCCTGAGGCAGAGCCCCACCTCCCACCAGATAGCCCCTCCTCCCCCACCGTCCAGTCAGCTGTGGCTCTGTTCCAGGCCAAGGCCTGCAGGCAAACTGACTTCAGAGGAGGGGTCCCCCCGCTGGGGCCAGGGGCCACCCTGCCCAGCTCAGCCTGGCCAGAGCTGGAACAAGCCTCCCAGCCCCCGGCCCTGCCCAAGGTATCGGAGCTGAAGAAGAGATTTGAGTCCTAGCAGGCTGGCGCCGTAGAAAGAGCTGCACCGGGGGGCCTATGCCGAGCTACGGACGTTGCTGCACCAGTCTCCCCAAAGGCCAGAGAGCTGCACCAGGGGCCCCCCCAGCCTGAGCTATGGGCAGAGCTGCACCAGGGGCCCCATGCTGAGCTGCACCAGGGCTCCCCAGGGGCCGGAGAGCTGCACCAGGGGCCCCATGCTGAGCTGCACCAGGGCTCCCCAGGGGCCGGAGAGCTGCACCAGGGGCCCCCCCAGCCTGAGCTATGGGCAGAGCTGCACCAGGGCTCCCCAGGGGCCGGAGAGCTGCACCAGGGGCCCCCCCAGCCTGAGCTATGGGCAGAGCTGCACCAGGGGCCCCCCCAGCCTGAGCTATGGGCAGAGCTGCACCAGGAGGCCCAAAAGCTGCACTGCCCCACTCAGCCCTGCATGGCTGAGGACAATGGGGAGACGTGGCCCTGCCCAAAGCCGGCAGGGGGGGCTCTCAATAAATGCTTCTGGAGGAACCGCCCGGTGGTTGCTGTTCAATGGGGCGGGGCTGAACGCTCCCCCTAGCCAGCCTCAGGCTGCCTCCCCCTTCCCCGCCGTGGGGCGCCGCGGTCAAGAGCAGCTGCTGCCGCCCTCCTTTGGCGGACCGGATCCCACCCCCTGCAAAAAATGAGTCACTCAGCAAGGGGGGGGGGGGGGAGGCATGGTCCCCATTTTTTTTAATGGATCCCCAAATTAGTTTATTTTACAAAAAAAATAAAAGTTGTATTTGCACAAAGGAGGGAAAACACCCCGCGGTATAAACCCAGCTTAAACAGCTGCCACCGCAGCACCCCGTGGGGCAGGTAACCCTGCCTCCCCATCCTCCGGGGCTCTGTAGGACTGGCTTCCCACAGCTAGGGAAACTGAGGCACAAGAGGTGACGTGACTCGTCCAAGATCACCCAGCTGGTCTGAGGCAGAGCCGTCCTGGCACGACCAGCCTCCCTTTTGAGCTGGGGGGGGTCAATTAAATTGCTGCATATTTGGGTGCAGAGAAGGGGTAAGATTAGCAACTTGGGGCACCTAAACCCCCTGGGTCTGAGGCCCAGGTCCTCAAAGGGCTGGAGGTGCCTAAATCCTACATGGCTCCCAGCCCCGCTGGAGGTGTGTCAGCTGAAGAAGAGGTTTGAGGGCTGGCGGTGGGAAAAGAGCTGCACCAGGGGGCCCACCCTGAGCTGTGAGCAGAGCTGCACTGGTGCAGTTATTTGTATCATCACAGGGCCCAGGCACCCCAGTCAGCGACCAGCCCCCCCCTCGTGCTGGGTGAACAGGGAGGTTGTAGTAAGAAGCGGCCACTGGCCCATGCAAAACTGGGCAGCGTGACCCTGCGGGGAGGGGATGACTAGGAACTGACCGGTGGGCGGGCATGAGGCAGGGAGCTTCCAACTCCGGCACTTTCAAAGGGCAAGGGCCAAGCTCTGGTGACCTTTGCTCCTGGCTCTCACAGCTCGGTTAATTTCGGGTCTTCCCGGGAGGACTGAAAGGAGAGAAGAGGTGACTGAGCGGAGAACGTGCAGCACCAGGTGACAGCTGTGGGAGCAGGGAAGCTTTCAGCCGGCCACTGAGCAAGGTTAGCGTGCCCCGGAGGCGCCAGGGGACAGAGCCAAGACACGGGCTACAGCGAGGAAGCACCGACCAGGGGCTGGAAAGATGATCCAAGCAGTTGGCTGGGGAACTGGGTTCCCAGCAACCCCTGATGCTGGATGGCCCGCTGGGCAAACAGTTCCCCCGCATCTTCCTCCCTTAGAAGCCTGGGGAACTTGCTGCCACTTTATCAAAGTTTGTTAGAGTCAAGAGAAGCTGAGATGTTCACAGGACAACCCCCAGGTGGCATAAAGGCAAAGCCAGCACCATGGGCCAGCCTATTCTAAACCTATGGATTGTGTGTGTTCCGCATAACTCAAATGGCCAAGGCACTGGTGGGAGAAAAACTCTTGGAGTTAAGATCCACCAACCCACAGGCCACGCCAGAGGCTCAGGAACCACGGCTGGTTCAAGTGACTAATGGGGCAAGGAAATCAGCCCACACACTGCTTCTACTGCTGCTGGGTATGGAAGCCTCAGGCAGGGGGATGGTTGCTCCTGCTCCAGCCTCGCCGAGTAGGGGGCACCTTGGTGCTGTGCCCCAGGCTGCCCCATGCAGGGAAATGACCTTGGCCCAGGTGCTGGCTGGGGGAGCAGCAATGGGGCGGGGTTGTGCTGTGGGACACTGCGGCTTGGGAGAAAAGCCACTGAACTTGCTCTGGGGGCGGGTTGCTGCACATGGGGAAAAGTCTCCCAGCAAGTCTTGGTTTAAAGGAGGGACGAAACATGGCTGTCCCAGAGGACAAAGAGACTGGACCGGTAAAGTGGGTGCAGTTTGGTCCCATCCCCCTAGACAGGACAGCAAAGGAGGCTGCCGAGTTGCTTTTTTAATTATTTCATGCCTCCCCCCCGCCCCCCACCACGAGAAATGACCCCATCAGTGGCCCAGGTTTGAGTCCAGTACCTTCAGCCCCCCAGCCCAAGGAGCAGCTCCATCAGCTGGCAGCAGCAGGAGGCTATTATCCTGTGCATTCACCAGCCACTACAGAGTGATGTGGCACCTTCCACATGCATCCAACAAGGCTGCAGGTTTTGTAACCATAAGAGCACCAGGGTGAGCGGGGGGATGGTGTGGGGGTGATAGATGGGGAAACGGAGGCACGACGGTTAAGGCCAAAACCTTCCCCGGAGGCTAGAGCAGGAGTTTACAGCTTCCCCTTCCTTCGCTGCCGGGCCAGCCTTGCTTTCACCAGCCCGGGTGCCAACGCAGAGTCACTCCCCATCTGCAAGCTGAGGCTGGCTTGGTGAGCTGGGCAGCTTAAACACAGCCTGCCCCAGAACAGACAGAGGTAGGGGAGGTCACAAGACAAGTAATCCAGCCAGGTGGAAACAGGCACGAGGTTGAGCGCTCCGCCAATATTCCAGCCCAGCAGCAGAGGCTCCCACCGCTTCTGCCACCAGGAGGCGATGTAGCTGAGCGGCAGCATGGCCAGCAGGCTCGCAGGCGAGCTGCCCCGTGTCCGCCCTGGCTGGGCGGCACCCCCCCGCCCGCAGCAGGGGGGCGCAGGTGGAAATCCTGCATCCAGCGACGAAGACGTCGGCTCCTTCCGGCCAGCAGAGAGCAAGGAGCGGCCCCCAGGTGTGTGGCCGGCTCTGGAACCGCAATATCCAGTCAGGACAGAGTCTGCCAGTCCGGGGAGGGGGTGTGTGTGTGACCCCCCCTCCCCCAGGGTCAGATCAGCCGCTCCTCGGGGGGCAGTTGGAGGTTAGTGTTCGTCACCACCCGAGCACCCACCTGCTCCTCGTTGCTGGGCCGGTAGGTGCCCTCCGTCTGCCTCCTCTCCCGCACCTTGAGCGCCCCAAAGATCACAAGTCCAATAAGCAGGAGACCCCCGACCAGGGAGGGGACAATGATGGCTGCCAGCCGCTCCGACTCCTGCCAGGAGGGAGGGGGGAAGAGTGAGACAAAGAACCAGAATCATGCCCTGCCCAGTTCCCGGGGTGGGGTGGGGGGGCAGAGAGGTGCCGGAGGGGAAGGGGGGGCCTGTGTTAGCAATGGGAGTGGGAGGCCGATGCAGAGGAGAACACTCTTGCACAGAGGGGAGATCGCTGCATGCACAATGGAGCCGGGCATTCGACCAGGGGCAGGGTTGGAGCTGAGGATGGGGGGTGGGGGGGTTGACACCAGGAGCAAACCAGGAGTGTGGAAGGTAAAGATGGGGGTTCCCCAGAGGACGTGGTAAGCAGAGGTGGGGAGCTAGGCCTCCTGGCCTCAGATCCCCCCCTTCCCAAATTGGACCCCCCCACATACTCTATAGTGTGTTGTGTGTGTGTGTGTGTGTCTCCAAGCTTCCAGCCCAGTTCCAATCAAGTCTCTCTCCCCAGTGCATGCTGGGATAAGCACCCCCCCCACCACACACACACACACACACAGCTGATCCGCCCCCCCACGCCTACTTACCGTGAGCCCCGATGCGGATGTGGGTGTCGCGGTGCTCCCATTCATGACTTGATTTAAAAGAGGGATAAAGAGAACGGAGCTTAGCGGGTGGAGGGGTACGGCAAGGGGGTGCAATCGGAGGCTTTGATGATAGGAGGCATCTGCTGGAGCCCACCCCCCCAGCGCTCGGAAAGCTCAACCATGGCACTGATGCTACACAGGCACCAGCACCAACATGCAGCCACCTCTGGGGTGGCAGCTGGTGAGCCACTGCAGAGCAAGGCAACAGCTTAGGACAGGAAGTGAAGGAGATTCCCAGTTTCAAGTGCACCAGGGCAGGGGGAGGGTTATTTAAGGAAGCAGCAGCCTGGGGTCATCCAAATGAGCTGTCACGTTCCCCCCTAAATTACCACCACCCCAATTCTTAGAAAAGTGCCATATGGAGTGACCTATAATGACCTCAATTGGACAGCGCCCCCTACTGAGCCCAGTCCCTGCTCCCTGTAACACAGCACCTCCTAGTGCCACAGTGGGACATTGGGGTCAGCACTGACAGCGCCCCCTAGCCCACTCCCTGCAGCACAGCGCCCCCCCAGCACCGCCCCGGGGGGCTTCTGATTCTGCGGGCCCTTCACCGAGCAGAGAGTATCACTTCCAGCAGAGACCGCGGTTTGCCTGAAGGTCTCCGCCAGCCCGACAGCAGCCTGGCCCAACGCTGTCCCCCAAGAGCTCAGGTCAGCAAGAGAAACCCATCAACCACCCGCCCACTCAGCCACCTGGGGACCCGGGATGGTATTCCCCGCCCAGCAGGGGGCAGCAGTGCACACAAGCCAGCCCCCATATTCATCCAACCCAGCCCCCCACCACTCTAACCACTAGACCCCCCCCATACACACACGCACCCCCTCCCAGAGCTGGGGACAGAACCCCGGTGTCCTGACTCCCAGCCCACCCATCCCCAACCACCCATCCCCAGGGGACAGAACCCAGAAGCCCTGAGTCCCAGCTCTAACCACTAGACCTACTCCCAGCCCAACGTAGAGGACAACTCGACCGCACCCCTGGGCTCATTCCCGCAATCCCAGCTCTGCTTCCCCCATGCGCCATCCAGCCTCCCAGGGCCCGGGACTCTGCCTCCAGCCTGTAAGCAACCCGCTAGTCTCCGAGCCAGGCCAGCCGCTCCCTTCCCCTCCCCCATCATTACACAGGAAGGGAACTACAACTCCCAGGGTGCCCCTGTCTGCCCTGCCCAGTCCCCAGCCTGGCCTTCAGCCCATGCTCCCAGCTCCAGCGCCCTTGTGCATTGCAACCTAGAGAGCAGGTCAGGCCGGAACAGGCAGCTGGGAGGGGCTGGAGCCCTTCCCAGGATCAGGGTGCGACTCAGAGCTCTGGGATCCAGCAGGAAGAGGGGCCTTGGTATGCACAGGACTGGCCCCGCACAAGGCTGGTCCCAAGTAACCCCCCCCCCCTTTGCTAGCCAATGGCGGAGCTGCAGATAGAACCCAGGAGTCCTGGCTCCCAGCACCCCGCTTCTAAATCCCACTCCCCTCCCAGAGCTGGGGATAGAACCCAGGAGTCCTGGCTCCCAATCCCTTCTTGCTCTAACCACTCCCCTCCCAGGGCTGAGAATCCAGCAGCCCCTACTCCTAACCACCACCACCACCACCCCCCCAAGCCCTAGATCCTACCAGAGTTAGGAATGGAACCCAGGAGTCCTGGCTCCCAGTCCCTGCCCCCACCCCGCTCTAACCACTAGCCCTTACTGTGCAGCCTGAGTCCTTGCTTGATAAGGAACTTGGACCCTCCCCCACTTTGCCCAGAGCAGTAAATTATATGGTTGTCGGTGGTGGTGGTTTGGGTTTTTTTTTTGTTGTTTTTTTTTGGGGGGGGGGGGGGGGGGGTTGAAACTGTTTGTTTGGGGTCTTAAAACTCTTGTAGGTGACTCCACCTGTAAACAGACATACACACGGGGCGGGCGGGGTGCTCAGAGATCAACCAGTCCCAGGGACATTCCCCCAACAGAGGTGACTCACCCACCCTATTCCAGCCTCTCCCTCCCCCCACCCCCTCCAGGGCGTGGATCAACCCGTGTCAGGCTCCGAAACCCAGCGCCCGGACAACTGAAACCACATTGCCCCACCTCGCCCGCTCCCCGGGCTCTCTGCCAGGGCTGGCGCGGGGCCCGGGATCAAGCCGTAACGGAGAAGGGACCTTCCACAAACACACCTGTGGTTTGCCCTGGAGCGGGGCAGCAGCAACGGCCCCCTGTCGGGGGGGATCTGGGGACTGAGAGCCACAAGATCTGCCCTGGGAAGCTGCCGGGGGGCGGGGGGGGGGGGGGGGGGGAAAGAGGATGTATGCTGGCCACATTAAAAATCTAGTCCCCTGCTTCAGGCATCAACTCCATTATATGGATTATGGTATGGTGGGTGTCGCACGTTATTTATTAGGTGTATTACGGTAGCACCTCAGCGCCCCGGTCCTGGAGCAGGACCCCACCCCGCGGGGTACTGTATGTTCCTTCTCCCATGTAATAACTCCAGTGGAAGATGTTATGGAAGCAAGGAGGGGGGAACAAAAATAAAAAACAATCAAACCTGCCAATCTGGGCCTTGCATGTCAAAGGGTGACACCCCCTCTCCCAACGATTCCATGCAGGGATCGTTCTTCCTACCACAGAAATGCAGCCACCTCTGGGATAGAACAGGGCAGCTGGCTAATAGCCACGCAGCAGCGGTGCGCAGGGATCGCTCAGCCAATGCTGAAATGCAGCCACCTCTGGGGTGGGGCATGGCAGCCGATTAACTGTGCCCATCACCCACATGCTGGGAAACACACATGAGGGTCAATGTCCTGTGTTTTGGTCTGACCCGGGCAATGCTGGGTTGACCCCGGCGCTCCATCCGCAGCCCTGGTGACGAGAATCTAAAGCCACGAAGTCCCCCCCTCTGGCTGCCCAGACTAACAACAGCAGCAACTTTAGTCAAGCTAAGCTGCAGCCTCCTTCCATTATCCACTTTCTTGCAGTGTTTGGGGGCACCGCTGCCCTCTGCTGCATGGAATCAGAACTGCTCGGATGTGTGTCATAGGGCCTATACTGCCGATAGGGAGAGGGGATTCTCCTTCTGGTCGTGGGCCATTGGAGCAGCAGGATAAGGTCGCGGTCCCTGCCACCACAAAGGGGAAGGGGTGAGCATGGTGGGGGGGGGGGGGGAAAATAACTTGCTGAATCAGTGGTGGACTTAAGAGAACTCCAGGCTGTTTAACCACTAGACCCCACTCCCCACCCAAAGCTGCAGATAGAACCCAAGAGTCCTGGCTCCCAGCCCTCCTCCCCGGTGTGGAAGCAGATGTACTTAACAACCCACCACCTACCTTGTCCCAGGGCCAGCTGTAACAGGGACTGCAGGGCCACGGCCAGGAGCAAGGGGTGACTGTAGCCCGCCATCGCTCCCCCAGGTGTCTGGGGGGGAGGGGAGGACATGGGGGGGTCACTCCCCCTCTCCCTGGAGGGATCACAATCCTGATGGTGCAATGGTAACACAGTCTCCTGCTTCCCAGGGTCCTCAGCCCATTGGGGGGCCCTTGGAGATGGGGATGACAAAGAACCGGCAGCCCCCAGAGTTTCACCACCTGGGAAAGGGACAGAGAGAAAGGGGTCAGAGTCACTGGTAAACCCCCTGCCCCCTCAGTGACACCCTCCCCCAGCTCTGCATCCATTAGACCCCCAGACCACCCAGCCTACCCCTCCATCAGGTCGGATCTTCCGGGCGCTCTACGATCCAACCACTTCCTTGGATTGGCATGAAATTTGCTGCCCCTCATGGGGGAGCGGGGTGGGATCTGTGGTCCAAATTTGGGGTCGTTTGAGCAAGGGATTCTGGAGCCCCCCCCGGCATTTACAACCTCTTGTGGAGGTTGGTTGGTTTGTTTCCGCACGCACCTGGGGCTCCCAGGGTGGCTGGGATCCTCTCCAGACTGAGCTCTGTTGCTCAGGGTTTCTCTCAGCCAGTTCCTGGTGCCCACGGCCCCTTTGGCTGGGGGCGGGGGTGTACTCAAGTCATTAAAGGGTTAAGTTCGGACAGAGCGCCAGGAGCTGGAGTCAGAACAGAACCGGGCACGTGCAGAAATAATTCTAGGCTCTTATCCAGCCAGTCCCAAAGCGCTTTACACGGAAGGTCACAATCATTCCCCCCATGCTACAGATGGGGAAACTGAGGCGCGGCAGAGCAGGGAAGTGACTTGCCCAGAGTCACCCAGCAGGCAGAGCTGGGCCTAGAACCCAGGTGTCCCGAGTCCCCACCCAAGGCTCTGTCTGCTAGGCCACACTGCCTCATCTAGCAAGCCTAGGCCTCAGCTGAAGCAGCCCTCAGCCACCGTGCTAGGCAAGCGTGACGCTGCTCCTCGTGGGCCTGCCTCCGGGATAGAATCCAGCCCCAACACAGCTGGAAGCAGAGACCTCACCGTGTCAGCCTCGCAGACAGAGCCTTGGGCTCTATTCCCAGTTCTGACCCTCTGGGTGACCTTGGGCAAATCACTGCCCCGCTCTGTGCCTCAGTTTCCCCATCTGTACAATAAGAGAAAACGAGACCGCCCTGTCTCCCAGCAGGGGTGGGGAGAGTCTGTTTAGACAAGCGCTTTGGGGGAAGGGACTGTCTCTTATCCTGTCTTTGTCCAGCACCTCGCCCGCTGGGGATCCCGCCTCATTCTCGGTCAGACCCCGCCGAGATAAAGTAGAGGGCTGCGGACCCAGGCTGAGCTGCCCACCCAACGAGAGCGCACACAGCTGCTGTCAAGGACCAGCTATCCGATTCCTCCATCTGCGGCAGCAGCTGGGCACTCGGCAGGCCGGACGTTCCCCTCTCTCCCACTGACGGGATCTGCCTTTTCCAGTTTCCCCCCCCACAATCAATTGGGGTGCTTAGAACATTCCCAGAAATTCTGGAACGGGGCAGCTGTAGCTCTCCAGAGCAATCACGTCACACGCACGGACAGCGAGTGGCGCGCCGGGTTTTGCATTGATCGACCAATACAGGGTGGGGGGGGAAATCAGGAGGCTAAATCTACGAAAGCTTGTGAAGACCCTGGATCGTAGCGAGACGGGGGGCCGTGCAAAGTATCTAGAAAGCCGCACATCCCACCCATTCGTGGCCAAGCTCAGGAGTCCACAGGATCTACTCGGTGGCACTTCTGCATTGTCCACAAGGCAATGACTTTGCAATGCCCTGTCCGATCGCTTCCAAACTTCCAGGGATATTTCAGGGCAGCTCCCTGTTGATTTGGGGAATGATCAGACAAACTGAAGGGAGGGGTGGGGAACAGGGGACACATGGAGTCCCCAACATCTGGTGGGTAGATCCCTGAGCTTTGATCAGGGCTGAATCGGCTCCAGATCAAAGAACCAGCTGAAGGCACAAAAAGAAAGTGCGAGAGATAATGGCGGGGAAGGAGGAATGGGGCACACAGAGCCCCTGGCAGGGGGTGGGAATAGGGGGCTGGGAGGAAAGCGGGACCCTGAAATGGGGCACACAGAGCCCCTGGCAGGCGGGAGGAGGGAGGCACAAAGTGAATGGGGAGGGAGGGAGGGTAGTAGGAGCCTCTTTGGTGTGTGGAATGAAGTTTCCCAGCAGTTGGATCCATTCAATTCTAGTGATCCAGCCCTTTGGAGATGCAAATGTATTCATCAGGAGGAGGATTTCGGGCCCTAGGCAGTTCCTGTCACCCAGGGCTCCCCGGATTAGGCAGGGCAAAGCTCGAGGGGGCAGGGTGGAGGGGAGCAAACCTGCCATGGCCCCTGCTCAGGGAGTCTTCTCCACAGAACAGACCCTTTCCCCACCCCCGCTGCTCTCAGCAGATCCCCATCCTAGCTCACATTTGAGCTGCTGCGGCATGCAAGCAACCAGGGTACCAAAGCACTGCGCAGACCTTGGCCGAATCTAACCTCACAGCGCCCCGGGAGGAAGGCAAGTGTTACAGATGGGGAAACTGAGGCACCAAGCAGGGAAGGGACTTGCCCAAGTGAGATGGAGGCAGAGTGCTGGGCCAGTGCACAGCCAGGCACAGAAACCAGAAGTCCACACAGCGAGTCACTGGCAGAACTGGGAATTGAACCCAGGAGTCCTGGCTGTCCGCTCTAAGCCGGAGAAGACACTATTCCCAGGCCTGTGAACCAGGAATCCAGGCTCCTGTCCCAGCCCTCCCTGCTCTACCCACTGCTCCATACTCCTTGTGGTTCCCATCCCAGGAAAAACCCAGCCCATTTCCCCACCCCCACCTCATCATCCAATCACTCATGTGTTAATGAATGGCCCAACGAACCAAACCCATATTTCTTCCAGCTGCCACCAGAAATGCTGCTCTCCGGTATTTCAATAAACCACAGGCCTCTCCATACACCCACAACAGCCATGTCAGCTCAACCAGTCCCGAGGTCTACAGAGAACCTGGCAGGCAGCGTGGCCTAGTGGCCAGGGCTCCGGGCTGTGACCCAGGAGAGCCGAGTTCCCTTTCCAGCATGGTCACGAACCTTGGTCAACTCACTGTGCCTCAGTTTCCCCTCCCACCTATTTAGACTGCAAGCTCTTTGGGGCCGGGGGGCTGCCTCTTGCCAGGGGCTATTTATCAAGGGGGCTGGGTTAGAAGCCGCACACCCTTGCTTAGGGAACATGGTTTAGTGGCTAAGACACAGGCCCGTGAGTCAGACTCGGGATCCACTCCCAGTTCTGCCCAACTTCCTGAGCCAGTCACTCTCCCACTCTGTGCCTCAGTTTCCCCGTCTGCTCTGTGAAAACTCTTTGTTTTCCTTGTCTATTTCAATTCCCTGTCCCACAGAGCTTACAAGAGACCGTGTCTCTGCCACACCCAACACACCAGGGCCCTGCTCGCCTGGGGGGGGCGCTAGAGGAACCCAGATAATAAGGTAAAATCCACCAGGCACAGAGCTCCCAGGGAGGAGCCCAGCCCGGTGCGAGCAGCCACCTCCTCCCAGCCAGGGGATGAACAGCTGTGGGCAGCTGTGCAGGTGAACATGGGGTACATGTCCCAGCCCTGTGGTAGCGGGCCACGAGGGGGCTACCGCACCAAATTTCTCTGGTGTGGCCACTCATTTGGGGCTCGTCACGGCCCACCTTTCTATTGAGAGTCCAGGACGTGTGCAGAGAGGGAGGAAGGGCCTGTTGGGGACCTTGGTATGCAGTGGGGCAATGGGGGTACACAGAACCCCTGGCATGGGGGAAAGCGAAATAGGGGGCCCACAGCAGCCCCTTGGGAAGAGGGGAGCCTGGTATGGGGGAGGGGGAATAGGGGACCAAGGGATGGGGAAAAGTGAGGGTGGGGAGACACAGAGTCACAGGCATGGGAGAGACTGCCACTGGGGAAGGGAGCAAAGAGCCACCCACACAGGGAGAAGGGGACCTTGCCATGGGGGGGCTGGGGGATGGCCTGAGGGGCACACAGAGCCCCTGGCATGAATGGGGGGGGGGAGACAGCAAGGAGAATCTGAAATAGAAGGGGTTGGGAGGGCGCACAAAGAGAGCTGGGGGGGGGGGGGGCATAAGCTACACCTGGAATGTGCCATGAGCTCAGCCCAGGACTTACACATGCCCCCCTGCCCCCCCAGTCGTTCAGGCCCCAGCCAGACTCCTGCCCCCCTAAGCACGAGCCCAGGTCACAGACCACAGACCTTATTTCTGGCCCACAGCAGCAGAAGCCACCACCACACCCCCCCGGGCAAATCTCCACCCCACCCACCCCCCCGAGACCCCACAGCCAGGTGGTGAGCCACTTGGGGCTAGTGATGGCCCCCTACCCTAGCCCACTCCAGCTCCCCCCCCTGCAAGGCCCTGCCAGGTCCATCTCAGGGCAGGGAGGTGGTTTTAAAGAAATAGGGGTGCCCCTGGGTCCCCCCCATACAGACTCCCTCTGTGGGTCCCAGCCCAGCCGGGCCTCGCTGGTCAATTTTTAACCAGCTGATTAAGCGCTAACCCAGTGAAAGTCACCCAGAGCTCATTAACCTGCTTCTGCCCAGAGCGACCCCCTCCCCAGCCCCCCCCAGCCAGGGCTACTCCCAGGAGCGCAGTGCGGGGGGGCTCCCCCGAAGGAGGAAGCCCCCGGAGAGATCAGGAAGCCCTGTCTCCAGCATGAATCAACTCCAGGCACCCGATCGCCCGGGGCCTCGGGCTTCTCGCCGCCTTTGCCCTGGGCTAGGGCAGGGACTGGCCTGGATCTCCGCTCCCCGGCCACGGCGGGCCTAGGCCGGGGTGTAGGTAACCCCAGACACAAGCCATAGCAGGGGGTATCTGCCCCCCCGCCCCCCGGATCTGTGGCATCAGAGAAGCCAGACCCAAGGCACAGGTGTGTGTGGGGAGGGGACCAGCCTCCAGCAGCCAAATCCCAAGAGAGGGGGGGTGGGGCAGATGCCCACTTCCCTGGGTAGCAGCTCCCCCTCCTCCCCGGGGAGTCCCCTGGCTTTAAGTGGAAGGGGGGGGGGGGAGTCCAGGCTCTCTTAAAGAGGCAGGGGGGGGTTCTTCGGCCCTGCCTGCTCCCTGGGTGGGGGCCGCCCCATAGAGCCCCAAGCCCCTTCCCCGCACTCACCGGCCCGGTCCCTCTGTCCGCTCCCTCCCAGAGCTGCGATCTGGCCAGCTCCGCCTTCCCTCTCGCTCATGTGACCCAGGGACAGGCAGGTGCCTCCCTCCTCCCGCACCTGAGCCAGGCAGGTCCCGCCCCCCCCGCTCACCTGGGCGGGGCTCACCCGAGCGGCGCTCCCAGAGCCCCAGCTGCATCTCTGACCCTCCTGACGCAGGGGAACGGGCCCAGGATGCCCCAGAGAGCTGGGGATCACCTGGGCCTATCTGTAGCCTAGGGGACCCTGCCCCCAAAGACCCGGCCCAAGGTAAGGGGAGATTTGCCAAGCCCACCTGAGCTCGGCTCGCAGGCAGCCCCCCCCCACACCTGCCTCCCACCTGGAGAGGATGGACCCTCGCCTTTCCACATGCACCTGCAGCCATAAGGTGCACAGACCCCGACTGAGATCAGAGCCCCCAGTGTGCCAGGGGCTGCACACACATAGAGTGAGAGAAAATCCCTACCACGAAGAGCTCAGATGCTAAATATACAAAAGGTGGGAGGGGAAACTGAGGCACGGAGCAGGGACGTCAGTTGCCCAAGGTCAATGGCAGAGCTGGGAGTCGAATTAAGCTCTCCTGACGCCTAGCCTCGTGCCTGATTCCACTCGATCCCATGTGCAGCTTTGCTCATGTATGTAGCCCATTGGCTTCTATGAAGGTTACTCACCTGAGTAAAGCAGGTCACAGATGCAGCAGTTAGCCAGAAAGTCTGGTTTTGTGGTTGAGGCCGTAGCCTGGAGAGCTGGCTAATGCCTCTGTGTGTGTGTGTGTGTGTGTCTCTGTCCATTTAGGTGGGCATGTTTCCGTTTCCCTCTTGTAACACAGCCTCTCCACTGAGAAACCCCCCAGGAATTGTCGGCTACTCGGCTTCATCAATTCTAAGTCCAGGAGGGACCTCTGGGATCTAGACCTCAGGCTCCCGGTGTCACAGGCCACCTCTCTCCACAGGGGCGGAACTTCACGTGTGAGCTCTGTAAAACACCAATGATAATTACCCTGTCCTTACACGGCTCCTTCCAGCTCAAAGCGCTGTGCCAGCCCTAAAGGGTAGAGCCTCAACCCCCACCTCTGAGTGGAGAGCACTGGTATCCCCATTTTATAGAGGGGGAAACTGAGGCACAGAACAAGGAAGTGACTTGCTCAAGGTAAATCAGCAGCACAGATGAGAATAGAACCCAGGTGTCCTGAGAGCTAATCCCCCCACCACCCGTCCTCCTCGATCCTGAGATAGAACCCACAAGTTCTACTAATTCACTGTCCCTGCAGTGCTAACCACTCACCCACACTCTGTCCTAGAACTGGAGATAGAACCCAGGCGTCCTGATTCCCAGCCCCCTGCTCTAACCACTAGACCCCACTCCCAGATCTGGGAGTAGAACCCAGGACCCCTGACTTTCTCTACCTCTTGCTTTCCCTCACTAACCTGCCTTCCCCTAGACACCTGCTGCCCCCCAGTGTCTGACTCCGAGCCGGCGCTGGAATGCCTAATGGAAGCACAGCCCCTGCCGGGGGAGACCCCATAAACCCCAGCAGCCAGGCCAGAGGGGAGCCATCGGTGCCAGGCAGCAGGCAAAGGGCCCCTGGAAACCGACGTGGCACTCAGGGGCAGCCGCTTTGCCAAGAAGCCCCCAGCTGCTCCCCCCGCTACATTCCTGGGCGAGAAAGCTGCTGCTGTCATGGCCAGAATGGAATTTAAATAAGCTAGAGTTATAAGTCTCTTGAACCCACCTGAGGACGGGGCTGGGCCTAGATCGGCTCTCTCCCTTGGGGCTATGCTTTGGCACTTCCTGGCGTGCAGGGGGCCGGATCCTGCTCTCGTCTCCAATGGTAAAAACCCAGATCAACTGTCCCTCGCGGCCCCCGGATTAGGGCTCTCGTTTATGGGGAACTCGATCTGCTGCGGCTAGATCAATTTCCCAGCCCTTCAGTCAGGTATTTTTATCACTATATGGCAGCACAGACATGACGGAGCAGTGATTATTGCACTAGCTTGGGATGCAGGAAACCAAGAGTCAATTCCTTGCTTGGGCAGGTTGCTCTGTGCCTCAGTTTCCCTGTGTGTGTGTCATATAATAGCACTTCTCTGAGACTGCCAGATACTGGTGGGGGAAGGGGTGTCATATGAGCACATTAGACAGAGAGCAGCTCTGGGAGGGGAGTGTGATCTAGTTAAAACAGGGGCGGTGGGGATCAGGAGCCAGGACTCCTGGATTCTATTCCCGGATCTAGGAGGAGAGGGGGGTCTAGTGGTTAAAGCTGGGAGCCAGGACACCTGGGTTCTATTCCCAGCTCTAGGAGTGGAGTGTGATCTAGAGGTTAGAGTAACGGGAAGGCACGGGGAGTCAGGACACCTGGGTTTTAATCCAGGGGGGAGCATGGGTCTAGTGGCTAAAGCAGGGGAGAGTATGAGTCAGGGCACCTGGGTTCTAGTCCCAGCTCTGCTACTGATTTCCTCTGTGCAAGTGACTTTCCCTGTCTGTGCCTCAGTTTCCCCCTCCGTACACTAATGCTGGCGACCCTCCTTTGCAAAACACTTTGAGTTCCATGGAGGAAGTGGGACACTATAAGAGTGGAATCTGATCATGCCCCCAGTATGCCCTGTCAATGTTTCTCTCCTGGGACCCAGGAAGTCCAGGCTAAGGGACCAATCACTCTCTGGACCCAGTTCTGATCTGAGCACAAATCCAGAGTAAATCCATTTACTTCAGTGAGGTTACTCCAGATTTGCACCAGTGTCAATGAGTCCAGCATTAGGCCTTTCCTCTTTACCCTCCTGGTGCAATTGCTATGAATGGAAGCCAGTTGTGCACCTAGCAACATTCCCCTTGTGGTCTGTGACCAGGCTAATAGCCCGTTACACCATGCTGGCTGCTAGCCAGGGCTGGATCAAACAAGCCATGAAAGGCTCTGTCCCTCCTTCCCAGCCGCCCCAGTCTCCCTGAACCTCACTATTCCTAATTCACTTCTCTTGAGGTCCCCAGGTGCTGCGATCTGCAGAGAGCTGGCTGCCTCACTTCTTGGTTTCCACTTGCAGGAAGAGAGAGCTCGGAGAGGAGGAGGAAGAGGAAGCGGAAGCCTGGTTTGGAGGATAAGTTGTGAGGCTAGCCCTCAAGAGAGCTGGTTTCCATTCCCAGCTCTGCTGCAGACTCTTTGGGTGAGTCATGTCATTGTGCCGTGCCTCAGTTTCCCCATAATCCTTCCTTGGTCTCATAGATGATCAGTTCTTGGGGGAGGGGACACTGACTGTCTCCCTGTAGGTGCATTTTCACTTGGCATAAGGGTAGTGTCAGCAAACAGGAGGTCAAATCCATGGCAGTTTGTAATTTTCACGAGTTAGAGACTATGCAGGTTTCCTAGAGTTTACCTTGCCCTGCTAACTCAGGTGAAAACTTCAAACTGCCTTGTCTGCCCTAGCTTTGCTGTGTGTTAGCCCAAAGTAATCCTTAGCTCTCCTTGTCAGTAGAACTCAAGGTGCTTTACAAAGGAAAACAGGACCATTATCCTCATTTTACAGGTGGGGAAACTGAGGCACAGAACAGACATGTTCCGGGGCACCCCGCAGGGCCAGAACCCAAATCTCAGAAGTCCTAGTCTCGTACGCCAGCCACTAAGCCACACTGCCTCTCCAAGAATACACCTTTCTTCCGAGTGAAGACAAGGCCTAAGTGAATGTGCAGCCCCCTGCACCGTGGGGCCCTGATCTTAGCTGGGCTCTGGAAGTGCAGTTTAGTGCATGTAATTAACAACATTCAAGGAAATACCTGCCCACTGTTATGTTTCTAAGCCATAAGGAACTGCCACCATAATCGGTATTAATCTGTATTACCATAGGAGTCCCAGTCATGGCCCAGGACCCCATGGTGCCAGGCACTGTACATTATTTATTAGGTGTATTACGGTAGCTCCTGGGAGCCCCAGGCATGGCCCAGCACTCCATTGTGCCAGGCGCTGTACAAACACAGAACTCAAAGACAGTCCCTGCCCCCCAGAGCTGCCAATCTCTCTATAAAACAAAAGTTAACACATGGAGACAGACAGACAGATAGTGGGAGCACAAGGAAACAATTCAGTACCGGTCAGCGGTCAGCGGACACGAGGTGGTCTCAGCAGGCCAGCGGCCTGACCTTTGTCCAGATTTCTGGAGGCATCCCAGGTCAGGGGAGTTTTAAGGAGGCGCTTGAAGTCGGACAATGTGGTGGCTTGGCAGATGTTTACGGGAAGCAGCTCCCAAGCACGAGGGGGAGCAGGGGAGCCAGGACGAAGGCCGAGATCCTTGAAAATATTTAACTGCCCTGGGCATTTGGTGCCTAAATCCCTGTGAGGATCTGGGCCGCAGGGGCAGGTTGAAAGCTGTCGCCAGTGGGTGACGGAGGCTGGCGTCACGGGCTGACCAGAGACGGGCAAAGGAGATGTCCAGAAAATAATCGGTGTAATAAGACGTGGTGCGCGCTATGGGAAAATCAGGGAACTGAGGCTCTAAGCCCACGCTTTCTGCCTGGAAAAGCCAAGAGGCCAAGGTAATCCGTGTCCCTGGGGATTGCTCTCGGCTAAGAGCTGCTGAGGAAGTGGAGCTAATAGGGAACATTGGCTACAGGGTAAAACCATTTGCAAAGGAAGGTAATTTGAGGGTCAGGTAATTTTCAGACCAGCAGCCAGCACTTCCTGCCTTCCCTCAGCTGATGCACAAAGCTGGAGCCAGCAGAAGGCGTTGTGTAAAACAGGAGGGTAGTGTGGTTAAAAGTCAGGACTCCTGGGTTTTGTTTCCAGCTCTGGGTGTGGAGTGGGGTCTCGGAGCAAGGGGGTGGGCATCAGGACTCCTGGGTTCTATTCCCAGTTCAGGGGAGCGGGATCTAGTGGTTAGAATGGAGAGGGGGGCTGGGAGTCAGAACCCCTTGGTTCCTTTCCCTGCTCAGGGATGGGAATAAGGTCTAGTGGTTAGAGCAGGCTGCAGGGATGGTCGCCAGGACTCCTGACTCCTAGCTGCAACTCTGCCAAAGCCTCTATGCATGACCCTAGGCACGCCCCTCCCCTCCCCTCTGCACCTCAGTTTCCCCACCTGTAGAACGAAGACAGTCAAGCTGCTCCAGCAAGGTTTGCCATGCGCTTGGGATCGTGGTGCTAGGGGTCTGCAAGGCCCCCAGATTTCTGGAGGAGAGGGGGAAACCTAAATGAGTGCCCCTACCGCTTTAAGACCCCAGTATGCGTCATTCTGGCCCTGGCTGTTATCCCCGCCTGGCGGCCGAAGGGTTAACAGCGGCTCGCCGGCCGCCTGGCTCTTTACGGCTGCGAACAGCTGGGAGGGGGGCAGGAAGCGACTCCACCAATCGGGTGCTGGGAGGAAGCAGCCTGGGAGGATATTTAGTTTCACGTCTACCTTCTGCATCCGAATTGAGGCGGGAGGGTGTACATGCATTATTCAAGTGGGATCTGTCTGATTTCCTCTTCCAGTCCATGGGTCCTGCCAAACCGCCCCACAGGGGGAACAAAACAGTTCATTCAGGGCCTTGCCAGGGGACTTGCGACAGCAGGGATTAGAGCCGTTTATGAAATCATGGCACCCGCAGCAGGCATGAAACATTAAAGCCCCCGTGACTGGCTAATGCACTACACAGAGATTAGCTTGGGTGTCAGCAACCGGGGTGCAAGGAGGTGGGCAGCTTTGGCTGCCACCAAGAGCAGCATGCAGGCTGGCTCATGCGCAGGCGTCAGGTGGGTGACAGGGGTCCTACCTGCCTCGTGGCTTCTATGGGAGTTTGGGCCTTGGCAAGTGAGGCCTGGGTGTGTTCCCAAGGGTGGGGTGAGCTGAGTCTGTGTGAGGGCAGGTGGAGCCATGCAGTGATGAACGCTTTAGCCTTGCATTTCAGCACAGTTGTTGTGCCTGACCCCAGAGGTGGCTGCATTTCGCTGCTGAGTGAGTGATCTCTGTGCAGTGTCGCTGTGTGGCTGTTAAATAGCTGCCCTGCCCTGCCCCAGAGGTGGCTGCATTTTGGTGCTGAGCGAGTGATCACTGGGTAGCATCGCTGTGCGGCTGTTAAATAACTACCATGCCCCACCCCAGAGGTGGCAGCACTTGGGGTCTGAGTGAGTGTTCGCTGGGTAGTGTTGCTTTGTGGCTCTCAAACAGCTGCTGCACTTTCTCCCCTTTGCCCCCCACCTCAGAGGTGGCTGTATCTCAACAGTGAGCGAGTGCTCTCTTGTCAGCATTGCTGTGAATCTGTTAAATAGCTGCCATGCCCCACCCCAGAGGTGGCCGCATTTCAGCATAGGGCAAGTGATCCTCATGTGTCCTCTTTGCTGTGCACCTGCTAATTAGCTGCCATGGCCCACCCCAGAGGTGGCTGCATTTCGGTGCTAAGCAAGCCATCTCTGAGCAGTGTCACGGCTTGACTGTTAAGCAGCTGCCACGTCCCACCCGTGAAGTGGCTGCATTTCAGCACTGAGCAAGTGACCCCCATCCTGTCACCATGCCTCACCCCACAAGAGGCATGTATTTCAGCTTTGGCAAGTCATCTCTATGTAGTTCTGCTATGCAGCTGTCAAACCGCAGCTGTGTCCTACCCCAGAGGTGGCTGCAATGCTGGGGTGAGTGTGATGCTCTCTGTGACTCATTTTACTTGTGCAAAGTGTTTTGGGATGGGAAGTGTGCAAGGAACTTGGCACGAAGTTGCATTTCAAGAGAGATCGAAATCAGGACTGCGGCCCACCCTGTTAGCTGTGACAGCTGGGCTGTTCCTGATTGAGATTTCAGAACAACCAACAAAGAAGTCCTTCCTGTTCCGGGAATTGTCCTGACCTCAGAACCTGCTGGCCCCAAGACTTTAGGGGTTTACCCATGCAGTATGGATCTGACCCATACAGCTCTTTGTTGCCCCATGGTGGCAACAGCAGGTGGTTTAAGGAACTCCCAGTTTTGGGAGATTCTTGCTCCATTTTCCCAGCCTGAAATGCAAAAATAATTGGGGACTAGCTGGTGTAAATGGGCATCACACCATTGGCGTCAATGTGGCCAGATCCCCAGCTGGTGTAAATAGGCACTGCATCATTGGTGTCAATAGGGCCAGATCCCCCACTGGTGTAAATGGATGTGGCTCTCTTCTCAATGAAGCCCAGCATCTCAAGCTCCATGCACCCTGGGGCACGAAAGGAGTTAGCTGAGCAGGGATGACCCCACGGGCAGTAATCGGCCAAACCCCATGCACCCATCCCTGATGGGCCTCCACACTCCTGCCTATAGGAGACCCTTTCTCTGGGCAAGCCGGGCCTCTGGTGTCCCTGACCCATCAGGGCCATGGCCTCTCCACTGTGGCTGCCAGTGCAGGGGCCAGCTAGCACCGATCACAGGGGGTTGACTTGCATGCTGCAGGCAAGCTGGGCTGAGACCCCCCCAGGTTTGTTTCACATGCAGGCTGCCAAGCAGCCGTGGGCTGGGAACAATCCTGTATCCTCAACTAGCAGCCAGGCCGTGAAAGTCTCCACAACATGCTCTTTGTCCAAAGGTCATGTGTCCTGGTCACATCGGGAGACAGTGGCAGAGATGGGAATAGAACCCAGGAGTCCTGGCTCCCCAGCCCCTCCCCCCCCTCTAACCACTAGACCCCACTCCGCTCCCAGAGCTGGAGATAGGACCCAGGAATCCTGACTCACAGCTCCCCCCCCCACAGCAGGCTCCACTCTCCTCCACAAGACAGGAGAACCCAGGAGTCTGGACTCCCGGCCCCACCCAATTCTAACTCGCTAGAGTCGCCTCCTCTCAACAAACCAGGAAAAGAACCCAGGAGTTCTGACTCCCAGCCCCCCTGCTCTAACCACTAGCCCCCACCCCCCTCCCAGGGCTGGGGATAGGACCCAGGAGTCCTGGCTCCCGTTCCTTCGTTCACTTTCCCGGGCAGCAGGAGAGCTCCTAGCACAATGGGAAAGGCCGCAGCCTCGCAGAGGGGCCCAGGACTCCTGGGTTCCACATGCCCTTCCCCCGAAGAGAGGAGAAGCGCCGGGGGGCGGGCGGAGGGAAGGTTTTGGGGGAGGAGGAAACAATCTCCGTGGGAGGCGACTGCAACCAGCGCATTGTGCCATGCCCTGGCGCTGGCGGCGCAGCTTTCCCCGGAGCCTGGCAGGGATCCTGCTGTCCCGGGCGTGAGCGGAGCCCCGGGGGCCCCCGCGCTTCCAGGCCATGCAGCGCCGAGCCGTGCAGCCCAGCCCCAGCCCCTGGGGACGGGCTCGGAGTCGCTAGGAGCCCAGCCCGCCGGTCTGGCATGCGGGGTCCCCCCAGCCCTGGGGCTTAGTGGGGGGCGCCGCCATGCGGGGTGCCCGGGATGGGGGGCCGGCGCCGTGGCGGGCGCTGTGCCAGGATAGCCGGGACCCCGAGCGCCAGAAGCACTGGGCCGAGCTCTTCGACCAGCTGGACACCAACAAGGACGGGCGGGTGGACATCAATGAGCTGCGGGAGGGCCTGGCACGGATGGGCATGAATGCCAGCTCCCAAGCTGAACAGGTAAGGGCGGGACGGGCCCCTGTCACTGGGAGAGCCAGGGGGCTGAGGGTGCCTTCTGGCTGGCAGGGACTGTCACAGCTTCACTGTACAGTGGGGAAACTGAGGCATAGAGTAAGGGGGGGAGGGACATGTCCAGGGTCATGCAGTGAATCAGTGGCAGGGCTGGGAATAAAACCCAGGAGTTGTGGTTTCCTGCCCCCATTGCTCTAACCCACCAGACGCTCCCTCTCCAAACAGAATAGAACCCAGGAGTTCTGGCTCTCAGCTTCCTCCTGCTCTAAGCGCTACAGCCCCCCACCCCAAACTGATAATAGAACTCAGGAGTTCTGGCTCCCAGCCCCCATTGCTCTCACCCACCAGACTGTTCCCCCTCCAAACAGAATAGAACCCAGGAGTTCTGGCTCCCAGCCCCCATTGCTCTAACCCACCAGACCCCCCCGCCTCTCCAAACTGAGAATAGAACCCAGGAGTTCTGACTCCTAGCTCCCTTCTGCTCTAACCACTAGACCCCGCTGCTTCCCATTTTGAGTACCTCCTGAGCCAGATGCTCTGCCCAGGCAGCAGGAGCAACAGGCAGAGCTGGAGAGGGACAGTGACATTGGGAGCTACTCCCCTCTCCTCCCAGCTCCCTTCCTGAGATGGGGCGAAGCAGGAACCCCGCCTCCTCTGTCCCACTGATGTTCAGGGGGCCCCAGTATCTCTCAGCAGTGGGGACTGCTCAGCTAAAGGGCTGGGCTTTCCAGCTGGGAGATGTTGTTTTGACCTCTCCGTGTCAATGCATCCAGGAGAGGATGGGCATTGGGGTCATGGGGTGCAAAGGGGGGACCCTCTCTCCCCTAGCCCCTAAGACTTCGACCCCATTTGTGCCCTGTTCCAAGGAAGAGGGAGCTATCAGAGTCCCCTCCCCTGGTGGGACAGCGCCCGCCTCTGGGGAGGGACACCTGGGGCTCAGTGAGTGGGAAGATCTTGCACGCAAGCAGGGAAATGATTGACTGAGGGCACACGCACAGAGGCATACACACACTTCAGCCTGCGTGGCAGACACGAGCGCAAACACGTACACGTGACCACACGTGTGATGGCGTGCACCGACACAGCTGTATGCCCGCAAACACACGTGGGGCATGTGAGCACGCACGCACGTTGTATGTGAACCGGGGCTCCCGTGTATGAGGGACACGCACATGCACAGGTGTTTTCATGGTGGGGGAGGTGAGCCCACACCCACTTGTATATGGACACGCACACCCAGGAGTCGTCCTCTGCTCCCAGAGGTGGGTGTGGAACCCAAGAGTCCTGGAGGCCTCTCATTCCCCTTGCTAGACATTTGTCCAGAAAGTGCTCCCTGAATCATAGAGTCGTAAAATATCAGGGTTGGAAGGGACCTCAGGAGGGTCTAGTCCAACCCCCTGCTCCAAGCAGGACCAACCCCAACTAAATCATCCCAGCCAGGGCTTTGTCAAGCCTGACCTTGAAAACCTCCAAGGAAGGAGATTCAACCACCTTCCTAGGTAACGCATTCCAGTGCTTCACCACCCTCCTCGTGAAAAAGTTTTTCCTAATATCCAACCTAAACCTCCCCCACAGGAACTTGAGACCATTGCTCCTCGTTCTGTCATCTGCCACCACTGAGAACAATCTAGATCCATCCTCTTTGGAATCCCCTTTCAGATAGTTGAAAGCAGCTATCAAATCCCCCCTCATTCTTCTCTTCCGCAGACTAAACAATCCCAGTTCCCTCAGCCGCTCCTCATAAATCGTGTGTTCCAGTCCCCTAATCATTTTTGTTGCCCTCCGCTGGACTCTTTCCAATTTTTCCACATCCTTCTTGTAGTGTGGGGCCCAAAACTAGACACAGGACTCCAGATGAGGCCTCATCAGTGCTGAATAGAGGGGAACGATCACGTCCCTCGATCTGCTGGCCATGCCCCTACTTATACAGCCCCAAATGCCATTGGCCTTCTTGGCAACAAGGGCACCCTGTTGACTCATATCCAGCTTCTCGTCCACTATCACCCCTAGGTCCTTTTCTGCAGAACTGCTGCCGAGCCATTCGGTCCCTAGTCTGTAGCGGTGCATGGGATTCTTCCGTCCTAAGTGCAGGACTCTGCACTTGTCCTTGTTGAACCTCATCTGATTGCTTTTGGCCCAATCCTCTAATTTGTCTAGGGCCCTCTGTATCCTATCCCTACCCTCCAGCGTATCTACCACTCCTCCCAGTTTAGTGTCATCTGCAAACTTGCTGAGGGTGCAATCCACGCCATCCCCCAGATCATTAATGAAGATATTGAACAAAACCGGGTATTTTGGGTAATTCAGGGTATTTTGGTCTTTGCTTGGGGTCCCCCTAGCTTTACCCATGGGGGAGGGGGGCATTCTACTATCCCACAAACCACAGGAGGGTGTGCAAATGTCCATGTGTACACAGCTGTGCAAATGTCCATGTGTACACAGCTGTTCCTGCGTGAGCTTCCTCATGCATGGCTGCACCCCATAGGTGTGTCTGCCTGCTTCTCCATGTGCAAGCCCGTGTCTGTGCATACATGTGCCCTTGTGCATACATGTGCCCAGGTGCATATGTGCATGCCTGCATGTGCACCCCTCTGCAGGGGTGCGCCCGTTTCCATGAGTGGGCCTCGACATGCATGTGCCGCTGTGTCCTCTTGCACACGTGCTTTATGGCCCTGCCTGGTGGTGCCCTCATGCATGCGTGTGCCCATGTGTCCTCAGGCAAGTGTGTGCATGGTCACGTGCAAGCTTGTGCATGCTCACGTGCCCCCGTGCAGTCTTGTGTGCGTGCACCCCGTGAATGTGTCTGCATGTTCATAACCAAGTGCGCGTGCGCTCACGTGGCCCTGTGCATACACTTCTGTGCCGCTAGACGGCACAATCTGCCAGGCCCAGCCTGCAGCAGCTGGGGGTGGTGAGCACGGCTTGGCAGGGCTTTTCCAGCCTGGGTTGACCCTCTGGCCGGCTAAGTCCATTCTGCACCCCCAGTTCTGCCCCCCCAGGCTCCAGCCAATCGGTTCGGCGGGAGTAGCCGTGGACCCCTCTGCTTAGGAAGCCCAGTGTCAGGGGAAACGGAGCTGGGGGGGTTCCGAATGAAACATACAGACAAACATGGGGAGGTATAAATAGGCCATGTCTCCGGCCTTATTTTTAGCCCATTGCTCGTGGCCTCTTTACTATCACAGAACCGCAGAGGATGGGGATCTACTGGATTCCCCGTGCCCCAATCTAGCACCCGTCCCCAAACCCTGAGTTCTCTCACTAAAGGCTCAAAGAGCATTCTGCCAAACTCACACGGGGAGTTGGTGGCAATGATAGGAATAGAACCCAGGAGTCCTGACTCCCAATCCTTCCCACTTCTCTCCCTGGGCTTGTGACAGAACCCAGGAGTCCTGACTCCCAGCCCCTGGCTCTAACCACTAGCTCCTACTCCCCTCCCAAAGCTGGGAATAGAACCCAGGAGTCCTGACTCCTCATCCCCTTACTCCAAGCCCTGGATTACCTAATTTCCAGCCTGTCTTGATTGCACGTGCCTGGAAATGCCTCACGGAACAAGTGCCCAAAACGTGCCCTCACGTCCGCCTCCGCCCACCACCCGTCTCCTTCTCCCCCTCTCACAGAGCGGCTGGGACGTGCAAGCGAGCCGGACCGGCATGTGGAATGTAAACAGAACAAGCTGAAAATAGGTGGGCCCGATCCAGGCCCGAATAACGAGGGACTTGTGGCAAAGCCAGAGAGGCCAGCGTGGGGCTGTTGGTTCCGGTTACCTGGGCCGTAGACCTCTGCCCCACCACAAGGTCCTGATGGGGTGCGGGGAGAGCACAGAGGGCTCTTATCCAAACCCCACTTCGGACACTGGTGCTTGAGGCCCGGTGGAATCCAGATCCAAACCAAGCCCAGTTCTGGAGTCCTGGGCGAGGGGCAGCATGGGTCAGCGGACTGTCTCAGGACCATTGGCTAGAGGAGGGGCGTCTGGGAGGCAGGACTCCTGGGTTCTCTTCCTGGCCAAGTCCCCTCCCCACTTTGTGCCTCAGTTTCCCCTGGTGGAAATGGGGATCCTGGCACTTTGTAGAGCTGGGTTTTGCGGGGGGGTGGAGACCTCCCCTGTGACGCTGGGAACATTTGGGTTGGCCAGGAGCCAGGTGTGTAAGAGGCGGCCTCAGCTCAGGTACAATAACAACTCTGTCATTGTCAGGGGGAGACATTCCCAGGAGCACACGGCCTTGGCTTTTCCAGCACGGGCCCCGGTCCACCCTGCTGCCCCTGCCTGGTGCTCCCTACGTGGGTAACGCCACCCAGCGGGATGGGGGGGCGGGGGCAATTCCCTGCAGTTGGCATCCCGGCGCATGGGAATCTGCCCTGCAAACTCTCTCAATTCTATGGAGGCTCGTCCGAACACCCTTGCACACTTAGCTCACACACAACCTTGCACACTCACCTTCCCGCCTACCTGCACTCACACACAGTAACACATGCAACCAATCTGATATTTCCTCGGGGGATACACACCCTCTCACCACCACTACCCCGCCGGTGTGTGTGTTCTGCCACAAACACACCTTCTCCCACAATCCAAGTGTCACACACAGAGGATGCCCCCTTCCCCCTCTAACCACTAGACCCCACTCCCCTCCCAGAGCCAGGCTTAGAACCCAGGAGTCCTGGCTCTCAGCAGTCAAGGTGGGATGTCGGACAGCAGGTCCGAGGCGTGCGGGGGGCTGGCCTGTCCTCACACCCGCTGTCCCCCCAGGAGATCCTGCGCGAGGGCGACACGGACCAGGACGGCGAGCTGGACTTTGAGGAGTTCGTGTGTTACCTGCAGGAGCGAGAGCGCAAGCTACGGCTCATGTTCCACAGCCTGGACCGCAACAACGATGGTACGCGCCCCCCCCCCCCACGCCCCCCCGCCACCTCCCTTCCCTGCGTCCCCTCCCCTGCCCCCCACCGCCTCCTGTCCCTGCGTCTCCTCCCCTGCCCCCACCGCCTCCCTTCCCTGCGTCCCCTCCCCCACCCCCAACCGCCTCCTGTCCCTGCGTCACCCTCCCCCTGCCCCCCGTCCCCCACAGCCTCCCTTCTCTGAGTTCCCTCCCCCTGCCCCCCACTGCCTCCCTTCCCTGCATCCCTGCCCCCGCCCACAGCCTCCCTTCCCTGCTTTCCCTCCCCCTGCCCCCCACCGCCTCCCTTCCCTGCATCCCTGCCCCCACCCCCCGCCACCCACAGCCTCCCTTCCCTGCTTTCCCTCCCCTGCCCCCCGCCCCCCACCGCCTCCCTTCCCTGCGTTCCCTCCCCCTGCCCCCCGTCCCCTCCCTTCCCTGCGTCCCTTCCCCCCGTCCCCCACAGCCTCCCTTCCCTGCGTCCCTTCCCCCTGTCCCCCACAGCCTCCCTTCCCTGCGTCCCTTCCCCCCGTCCCCCACAGCCTCCCTTCCCTGCGTTCCCTCCCCCTGCCCCCTCCCTTCCCTGCGTTTCCTCCCCCACCCCCCACAGCTTCTCTTCCCTGCGTCCCCTCCCTGCCCCCCCACTCCCCCCACCACCTCCCTTCCGTGCGTCGCCCTCCCCTGCCCCCCGCCCCCCACAGCCTCCCTTCCATGCGTTCCCTCCCCCTGCCCTCCGCCACCTCGCTTCCCTGCGTCCCTTCCCCCGCCCCCCACAGCCTCCCTTCCCTGCGTTCCCTCCCCCTGCCCCCCGCTCCCCTTGCCGCCTCCCTTCCCTGTGTCACCCTCCCCCTGCCCTCCACCCCCCACAGCCTTCCCTGCCTCCCCTCCCCTGCCCCCCCGCTCCCCTTGCCCCCTTCCTTCCCTGCGTTCCCTCCCCCTGCCCTCCCTCCCCCTGCCCTCTGCCGCCTCCCTGCCCCCCACAGCCTCCCTTCCCTGCCTCCCCTCCCCCTGCCCTCCGCCGCCTCCCTTCCCTGCGTTGCCCTCCCCACTGCTGCCCCAACCTCCCCTCCCTCCCCCATTGCCTCCGCTACCTCCCTTCTCCCTCCCTCCATCCCCCATTCCACTGCTCCCCCAACGGCCCTTCCCTCCCCTTTCCCCATCCCCCTCCCCACTGCTCCCCCAACAGTCCCTCCCCCACTTCCGTACCTCCCTCCATCCCCCACCCCAACGCTCCCTCTCCCCCTTTAGTCCCTCCCTCCCTTTTTCCCCTCTCTTCTTTCCTCTCTTTCTCCCCCCAAGCCCTGCCCTCCTCTGGTCTTCCTCCGGCTTCTCTTCCCCCGCCCCCCCCACTTCTCTCTCTCTCTCTCTCTGGCCCCGGTTGTTCCAGGCCCTACGCTCAGTGGTGGGGGCCAAGATGGCTCGAAGCCTGGGGATCTGGGCTTGGGCTCCTTGCATCTGCTCTCCGTGGCCCCTGCGGGGCAGAGAATCGCCAGGGCACAGAGGAATCCAGCCCCCCCGCTCCTCAGGGCCACCAGGCCCCACTCCCCTCATGCGCCCCAGGGCCACCTAGTCATGTCCCCACCCAGTCCCTGACGCTGCCCCCGTCTGTCCCCTGGGCATGGGGCTCAGATCCGCCACCCGTGCCAGGGGCGTGGGAGCGGCATCCATGTGCCAGCTCCGCAGCAGCCGGGTGGACCCCCCCCCGTTGAGCAGGGGGGACTCTTCGGGGTCCCCTTTGCGCTGCTGGAGGGGCCCGAGGGACAGAGGATCGGGCCTGTCTCGGTCCGTTCCAGCTTCCTTCCCTGGTTCCCTCAGGCCGTCACCAGCCGAATCTGACTCCCACGAGCCCCACCCAGGCCCCTGGGTTGCTCCCTCAAGGAGCCCCATTGTGTTTGAAGGGACGATCCTGAATGGGACGGGGCCCGGTGCCAGGCTCAGCACCGCCCGGGGCTGCTCACGTCCCTGTTCACCTGCTAACAGGTGATGAGCCCCTGACGGCAGCGTCCCGATCTTTGCTCATTGTGTCTCCAATGGGAGCGTCCCCTGCCCTGGGAAAGGAGGGGGAGTCTAGTGGTTAGAGCAGGGGGGAGCTGGGAGCCAGGGCTCCTGGGTTCTATCCCCAGCTCGGGAGAGGGTCGGTCGGTCTCTGTCTGTCTGTCTCTCTGTCTAGGAGCTTCTTCCCCTCTCGGTTTCAGACCGGTTTCCTGTTGCGTCTGGCTGCTCAGGGGGTGGCAGGTGTCCAAAGCTCCCTGTCGCCTGGGTGAACCAGGGGGTGCTGGGGGATGGGTGCGGAGCCCTGCGTCGATGGGCATGGATGAGATCTGGCCCCCCTAGAGAGACAGGGTTGAGGGTCAAGTCCAGTTGGGTCTAAGGCCTGAGGCCTCATGATGAGTGAGATATAAATATGGGGGGCTCGGTTACCTTTGGGTGTAAACCCGACGGAGTCCTCTTGAAATCAGTGGAGCGACTCTGCATTTACACTGGCGGTAGTGAGAAGGGAATATGTCCCAGTAAGTCTAGTGGTTAGAGTGGGGGGCGGGGCTGGGAGTCAGGACTCCTGGCTTCTATCCCTGGCTCTGGGAGGGGAGTGGGGTCTAGTGGTTAGAGCAGGGAGGTTCTCGACTCTGGGAACCAGGACTCCTGGGTTCTCTGGGAGCCAGGGCTCCTGTTTCCGGCACCATGGGCCCCCAATCTCAGTTGAAGGCTTCTGGGCATTACCATAACAACACACATCGTGCCCCTGGCTTACACGATCTCTTCATCCCCCTCTCGTCCAGGGCCTCCTTGCTGGGACTGCCAGCCCATGGGTCCCTTCGATGGGGCCCTGGGGTCAGGAGCCGGACTGAGACCCAACCAACTCGGTTCACATGGCGAGGTGGGGGGCGAGGGGGGTGCAGGTCGTTAGATTGGAAGCAGCTTCCAGCCTGAGACAGGGATGGATCTGGGCTGGTGCCAGGGAATTAAAGGACTCCACTTGATCCCCACCCCCACCTGGCTCTTTTTAACCCCTCCCCTTCCCAGCCAGGAGCTTGGGGGTGGGAGTTTGCCCCCTCCCCGCAGCCCCTATCAAGGATGAAGCTGGAGCCCTTGCTCCCCATTCTGGCCCTTCGGATCAGTCCCCTGGGGTGGGCGCCGGCCCGGGATGGCAGAGGGGGCAGGGATGCCGTGCCGTGTGTGGGCAGCGGGGAGATGAGAAGCAGGCACAGCTGGCGTCACGCCCTAGCAATTTTTAGCCTGGAGGGTGGGTGGCTTTTCAGTTCTCCCTCCGCTGGCGCTGTCAGCTCGGAGAGACACCTACCAGGGGGTAACCCGGCCACCCAGCCAGTGCCTGCCGTGCCCACCGGGGCTAGACAGGGCTACGCAGGGTCACTGCTTGGCTGGGAGACCTCCAAGTAGCAGGCGGTGGTGCTGGGCGCCCCTAAGGGCTGCTTTTCCTCCTGGGTCAGGAATCAGCCAGTCCCTTGGGAGGGCGCTCTCCCCGGTAGTCAGTGCTTGTCCCAGCATGGCACTAGGGGGCGCTGTGCTGCAGGGTCGGGGTTCGCTGGAGGCGCTGTCCCCTGGCACTCAATGCTAACCCCAGCGTGGCCCTAGGGGGCGCTGTGCTGCAGGGTGGGGGTTTGGTAGGGGGCGCTGTCCCCTGGCACTCAATGCTAACCGCAGCGTGGCCCTAGGGGGCGCTGTGCTGCAGGGTGGGGGTTTGGTAGGGGGCGCTCTCCCCTGGCACTCAATGCTAACCCCAGCGTGGCACTAGGGGGCGCTGTGCTGCAGGGTGGGGCTTCGCTAGGGGGCGCTCTCCCCGGCACTCAGTGCAAACCCCAGCGTGGCACTAGGGGGCGCTGTGCTGCAGGGTGGGGCTTCGCTAGGGGGCGCTCTCCCCTGGCACTCAATGCGAACCCCAGCGTGGCCCTAGGGGGCGCTGTGCTGCAGGGTGGGGCTTCGCTATGGGGCGCTCTCCCCTGGCACTCAATGCTAACCCCAGCGTGGCACTGGGGGCGCTGTGCTGCAGGGTGGGGGTTGGGTAGGGGGCGCTCTCCCCTGGCACTCAATGCTAACCCCAGCGTGGCCCTAGGGGGCGCTGTGCTGCAGGGTGGGGCTTCGCTAGGGGGCGCTCTCCCCGGCCCTCAGTGCGAACCCCAGCGTGGCCCTAGGGGGCGCTGTGCTGCAGGGTGGGGGTTGGGTAGGGGGCGCTCTCCCCTGGCACTCAATGCTAACCCCAGCGTGGCACTAGGGGGCGCTGTGCTGCAGGGTGGGGCTTCGCTAGGGGGCGCTCTCCCCTGGCACTCAATGCTAACCCCAGCGTGGCCCTAGGGGGCGCTGTGCTGCAGGGTGGGGTCTTCGCTAGGGGGCGCTCTCCCCTGGCCCTCAAGTGCGAACCCCAGCGTGGTCCTAGGGGGCGCTGTGCTGCAGGGTGGGGGCAGCTCTCCCCTCCCAGTGGAGGCTGGCCCCAAAGCCCCAGGAGGAGGTGCTCTGTTACAGCTAAGGTCTGGGCAGCGACTGCAGATTCTGTATCACTTTTGCGAGTGACATGGATATTATTGGCCCCATTCCCTGATTAAATTCCACTGACCTCAGCTCCCCCTTGCAGTTTCTTCTTGGCTCAGGATTATCCTCCGCATCCCGCCCTGGGCTGCAGTGCAGCGCTGCCGTGTGCTGGCAGGCGGCCGCCACGTCCCACCCCAGAGGTGGCCGCGTTGCCAGAGCCGGCTGGAAGCGATCCCTGCGTCTCCCATGTGCGGAAGCACTTGAAGTTGAAAGTTGCTTTAAGATTTTCTCTCACGTTTAGCGACTATGGGAACAGGGATATTAGAATTGATGAGAGACCGAGGTCTCGCGTAGGTACTAATTATCGGTCTTGTTACCATGGCGTCTGCGCGCCTCACAAGCCCCATCGTCCTGATGGGGGAAACTGAGGCACACAGCACCACAGGAGTCTGTAGCAGAGCAGTGAATTGAACTCAGCTCTGCCAGGTCCCAGGCTAGTGCTCTAACCCCTGGGCCACCCTTCCCGCCTATGTAGGGGGGTGCGGGATGGATGGGGATAGGTTAGCTCTCATCTGTCTGGTTCAGGGGTTACTGGGCTAGTAGTGGATGGATGAATGATCTTGGGATGGGAGTGGCAGAGGGTGGGTAGATGGAAGGATGGGGCTGGCACAGGATGGGGGATGGGGCCGACAGAGGGTGGGTGGACGATACCACGGCAAAGCAGACAGCTCCGAGCCCTCTCTCTGTGCCCCATGCCACGCAGACCGAGAACTTCCTAGGGCCGGATCCTGCACCGTCCCCTTCCTGCGCTCTGCGCCGGCTGCTCCATGCCCCTGGGATCTCAGCCCTTCCCACGCTGGGCTCCATGCCGCCGGCTGGACTCAGCGGCTGAGAGGCCACGTCCCCAGCCTCTAGCTAAGGGCCTGGCAAGGAAATCAGCTGGGGATTAATGCTAAGGACCTTAGTTCTCCGAACTGAACTGAGCCCCTTATGTAGGAGGCCCCTCCTGGCCAGCACGTGGAGGTGGCTCACGGAGGCCTGCGGCTGTTTGATCTTGGGGATCCCTGCCCAGGTGGGGGTGAGGGGCCCTGAACCGAAGCCTCCCTGGGCCCCGCCGAGCATGTGCACAGGGTGGCTGGCTCCTGTTAGCACTGGAGTGGGGGGGAGTGCGTGTAAACATGCGAGACCTATCGGCTGCCCCTCTGCCTCTTCTGGCAGAGCACCGCGTTGGCAGCGCTGGCAGCTGCAAGTGCTGGGCCCTGGGCTGTGCTCAGCTGGGACAGCAGCAGGTGGTTGCCCACGTGGGCGGCTTGGGGAGGCACCAGCCGATCGATCAGGGTGGCTTTAATCTCTGCACCAGGGTGGCCAGTGAAGAGCTGCACCCAGATAAATACATTTCTCTCCACTTTCCCCTCTGTTCCCTTTTTCCTTCTCTTCCTCCGTTTTCCCGTACCCCTCCTCCGTCTTTCCCTAGGGAAGGTGTTTTCTCAGTGATTCTCCATCCCCCCACTCCCCCTGCACTCTTTCATTTTCTTTTTCTCTCACTCTTTCTTCCAGATAGGATTTACTTTGATTTGCCCTCCCCTCAGTCCCATTCCCTCTTTGGCCTCCCCTCTGGGCTCACCGTCCACCTTGGATCTCTCTTCCGCCCCGCACAGAGTGGGGCCCGCCGGGCAGGACGCAGCTGGAGGTGCACGTGGAGAGAGGGGGCACACGCTTGCACAAACACGGGGGTCTGCTCAGATGTCTCACCGTGCAGGGCCAGAGACACCAGCGTGTTCACACGCCTTGGTCCCGCACACGCCCATGCCCACATGCATGCACGGCCCCACGCGCCCGCCCGCAGATCCAGACCTCACACCGGGAGCCCAGCTGACCCTCCCTCCCTGCCCCCATTGGCGCTCCCACCCGCTCGGGACCCCCTAAAGACGCCAGCTGCTGAGCCCAGGGCAGACTGGGGCTGGGGCTCTGGGGGCTGAGGCAGGGCTGGGTGAGTGCCCCCAGCCCCGTTCCTCCCCCTCTGGGCAGACCTGGCGCTTTTAGGAGCTCCCAGCCCCTCGCAAGTTCACTGGCTGCAGCCTGGATTGGCCCCTTCCCAGCTGTCCCCCCACCCCACCCCTCTCTTCCAGGTGGGACGCCAGCACCCCCTTCTGGGGAGCTCGTTGCGGGAACCTAAGTGTTGGGTAGGCAGATTCCTCTCCCCACTCGCTATTACGGCATGCACCCCCAAACCCATCCCGCCCCCCTCAGCCATCCTGGCCCCAGCTCTGCTCGCTGATCTCCCTGGGCATGCAGCGTTGGGGTGATGGGATGTAGAAACAGCTCCCCGCACCTTGTCGGCCCCCCCACCTGCTATTCTGTTGATGCCCCCTGTGTGCAGCTCTATAGCCCAGTAGGACCCCCCTCCCAGCCCCACCTGAATCCACCCCTCGCCCCACTGTCCCTGCTGACCTGCATGGTCCCTGTGCTTGTGCCCCAGGCCACATCGACGTGTCTGAGATCCAGCAGACATTCCACAGCCTCGGAGTCTACATCTCTCTGCAGCAGGCAGAGAAAATCCTTCAAAGGTGAGACCAGGGGCCCCCAATTCCCCCCCCACCCGGCTGTACGCCCCCAAACCCTGCCCCGCTGTCTGCTCGCAACTCCAGTGAGATCAGCCTCAGCTCTGCCAAACAAGCTGCATTGGTTACTGCTGCAGTCTAGTGGGGTAGAGCAGGGGGGCAGCTGGGAGCCAGGACTCCCCAGCTCTGGGAGGTGAGCAGGGTTTAGTGGGTAGAGCAGGGGGCTGGGTTCCCGGACTCCTGGGTTCTCTCCCCAGCTCTGGGAGGTGAGCAGGGTTCAGTGGGTAGAGTATGGGGGCTGGGTTCCCGGACTCCTGGGTTCTCTCCCCAGCTCTGGGAGGTGAGCAGGGTTCAGTGGGTAGAGTAGGGGGGCGCAGGGTGCCAGGACTCCTGGCTTCTACTCTCAGCTCTAGGAGGGGAGTGGGGTCTAGTGGATAGAGCAGGGAGCTGGGTTCCCAGACTCCTGGGTTCTATTCCCAGCTCTGCCATTGATTCACAGGGGGGAGTAGTTCTGTACTTCAGCTGCCCCTGCCTGTGACTTGGGGATAATAAAACCTGCTTCCCCCGCCCCCCACTCGGTGGGGGTCTCGGTGGCTGAGCATCTGCACAGCCACCTGTGTCCCTGGGCTGGTGGGGGCTGGTACAGGCCAGCGAGGGGGGCGGGGGACGAGGGACAGGGCATGTGAACCGACCCTCACCTTGGGCACAGCTGTTGTCTGCTTGGCAGCATGGACAAAGACGGCACCATGACCATCGACTGGCACGAGTGGAGAGACCACTTCATCCTCAACCCGCTGGAGAACATGGAGGAGGTCGTCCACTACTGGAAGCACTCCATGGTGAGGTGGGGCTAGGGCCGGTCCTCGGCCGGGAGCCCAGACTCTGCTTCCCAGCTGGGAGCTCCCGGCCGGTCCCTGGAGACCCCCAGGTACCCCTCACTGCCCAGCCAATGCGCTCCATCAATGCGCCGGTTCGTATCTCCACCGGGAACTAGGCCGAGACCCACCGGCTCGTGTCCCCAACCTGAGGGTGCCTGGCTGGGCTGGAATAGGACCAGCCGTTGGAGGGACAGGAGAGGGGCTAGGAATCCAGACTGCTGGGTTTTATTCCTGGCTCTGGGAGGAGAGTCTAGTGGTTACAGCAGGGGGCTAGGAGCAGGACTCCTGGGTTCTCTCCCCAGCTCTGGGAGGGAACTGGGGTCTAGTGAGTTAGGGCAAGGTGGGGTGGAGGGGCCGGTGGCAGTCAGGACTCCTGGGTTCTATTCCTGCCACCAAGGTGCTGAGCGGCGGCAGAGGGGACCAGCCCAACGCATCCCAGTCCGCCGAAGAGCTCAATGACTCAGACTGAGCAGCCCCCCCTGCCCCCACCTTCTCCCCCAGGGAGCCGTGACCTAACCCGTCCCTTTGTCCCATCCCTGATCCAAGGGGGCAACAGCCCCCTTCTTAGCAGGTGCCCGGAGGCCAGGGCAGCTGGGAGGAGGCCAGTGCCGGGAGTTGGAAGGGCTGTTTCTCTTCCTGGGCTAATCTCAGCTGGCAATCAGCTAGGCTGCGATATATTTAACCCTGATTTACGGGCGGTGGAGGGGAGTGGATAGCTCCAGCGTTGACGCTGAAGGCTGGGACTCAGGAGTCCTCGGTTCTGTCTCCAGCTTCAGGAGAGGAGTGGAGTCCAGTGGTTACAGCGGGGGGGCTGGGAGTCAGGACTCCTGGGTTCTATTCCTTGGCTTTGGGAGCTGAGGAGTGGAGTCCAGCGGTTATAGTGGGGGGGCTGGAAGTCAGGACTCCTGAGCTTTCTTCTTGACCTTGGGCAAGTCCCTGCCCCTCCCTGTGCCTCAGTTTCCCCCTCCCCATAAAGGCAAACGGCAGGATGAGCTAGAGGGCAAAGCTCTGTCCAAGTCCCTCCTCCACCGCAGAGCCCCCTAATCTCATTAGAGGGATTTCTAGGAGGCTTTATTGCCTGCCCTGCCCTCCACACCCACTCTCACCTTCCTCCGCTCGCCCTGCCATGGAGGAACCTTCATCAGCTGCAGGGGATCCGGCTGGAGCGTGCCCCACCATGCTCCACAGGGCCGCTCTCGGGGGGCTCCCGAGGCTCCAGGAGCTGGCCAGGCTGTGGGAGGCTGAGCAGAGACGCCCCCAGGGCTTGGAGTCTATCCTGGGTGATCCCCAACGGGTAGGACATGTGGCTAGTCATCCGCAACTCAGTCCATCCCCACTTCCTGCCAGCTGGACTCATTAAACAACACCTGCGTGCTGGGAGGCAGGACTCCTGGGTCCCCAGCTCTGGGAGGGGAGTGGTGTCTGGTGGTTAGAGCAGGGGGCTGAGAGCCAGGACTCCTGGGTTCTATCCCTGGCTCTGGGAGGGGAGTGGTGTCTGGTGGTTAGAGCAGGGGGCTGAGAGCCAGGACTCCTGGGTTCCCAGCTCTGGGAGGGGAGTGGTCTCTAGTGTTTAGAGCAGGGGGCTGAGAGCCAGGACTCCTCGGTTCTATCGCCAGCTCTGGGAAGGGAGTGGGGTCTAGGGGATTAGAGCAGGGAGAGGTTAGAATTCAGGGTTCTATTCCCAGCTCTGCCACTGTCTCCATGTGTGACGCTGGCCAGGTCTGTGCCTCAGTTTCCCCATCTGTATAACGGCGGTGACACCCTACCATTGCGAGGCGCTTGGCAATCCTCCTTGGCACGGGACTCCGTCAATAGGAAGCAGCATTCTTAGGGCTCCAGGCAGCCACAGGGCTGTCTCAGGGGCTTTGCACACCTGAATTTTTAATCCTACAGGGGCTCCAAGCCTGGTGTTGCATGGCTCTCGGCGTTCATGGGCTCCCTCGACATGTGAGCCCAACGGGTGGTGCCCGGAGGAGACGCCTGGCACGCGGCGATAGAGATGGCTTAAATCCTAAGCCTGGCTCCCCCAAGAGAGGAGTAGGCTTGCTCCTCATGTAGGCTACTAGTCAGTGCCTGGCTTTGGGGTCCAGCAGCATGGGGGAGGAAGCCAGTGGCCACGGCGGACCCATTTCCTGCTGCTCAGAGGTGCCAAGCCCCTGTAACTCATGCCGGAGCTGCAGTCCGGCCACGGATTTCCCTGCCACCCTGGCCCCACCAGCTGCCCCATGGGGTCCTGGCAGGAGGAGCCCCACTCGCTCGCCTCCCTTGGGGCTGTGAGACATAATGAATGGCCAAGCTAATGAAACCCAACCTTGGACAAGCTGCAGGGCTAGCGTGAGGTCAGATTAGGTGATGCAGCCCAGATCGTGTTGGGGGTAGGGGGAGAATTTCCCACTAGGGGGCCGGGTGCAGGTTCCGTTCCTGGCTCTATCGCTGGCCTGTTGGGTGACCTAGGGCAAATCACTTCTGCCTCCCCCTGCACCCTCTGTGCCTCAGTTTCCCCACCTGTAAAAGGGGGGTAAATGTTACTGATTTCCCTTGTGAAGCGCTTTGAGGTCAGCTGATAACAGCCAGGGGATGCTGTTCTTTGGGGGTTTCCTTCCAGGGCTTTGCACTGTCCTTGGGGTTCTGGTTCTGATCCGCTCGCCTCTCCCGGCAGGTCCTGGACATCGGCGAGTGCCTTACCGTCCCTGACGAATTCTCCGAGAAGGAGAAGAAGACGGGGATGTGGTGGAAGCAGCTGCTCGCGGGCGCCATGGCTGGGGCCGTCTCCAGAACCGGAACCGCCCCGCTGGACCGGCTTAAAGTTTTCATGCAGGTAAGTAATAAAAGGCTCCCAACTCATTGCTCGGGCCGTGGCTATAGGGAAGTGGGCATTATGCACCTGAATAGTCTGACCCTGCAGTGAAGCCCATGGGCATGTGCGTGGGGTGGAATGTAGCAGCAGCTGGGCATTGGTATAGCGGGGCTGCCCCACCCCCAGTGGGTGCCACAAATGCACCCCATAATTCTGCGTGAAGTTCTGGGGTACCCAATCTCCAAAAGGACATGGCAGAAGGAGAGGGGGTTTGGAGATGGGCAGTGAGACCGATCGGGGGGCCTCACCCTGGAGGTGGCTGCATTTCAGCACTGAACATGCAGACTCGGTGCAACATTGCTGTGCAGGTGTTAACCAGCTGCCGTGCCCCACCCCAGAGGTGGTCGCATTCCGTGAGGCCAGGGTTCCTAACGAGGCTGGGCATCCAGCCCCTCCAAGGCGGGGCACCCTCCCCGGGCACTGATGCTGCTGCACTTCTGGCGCAGGTTCACGCCTCCAAGACCAACAACATGAACGTGTTTGGGGGGCTGAAAGGCATGATCCAGGAGGGGGGCGTCTGCTCGCTCTGGCGTGGCAATGGGATCAATGTGCTGAAGATCGCTCCTGAGTCAGCCATCAAGTTCATGGCCTATGAGCAGGTGGGTGCCGGGGGCCTGGAGCCCCGCGGGGAGGAGTACAGATACAGGGATGTCAGGGCGTCTACACTCCCCTCCTCGAGCTAAGGAGAGAACCCAGGAGTCCTGAGTCCCAGCCCCCCTAGTCTAACCCACTAGACCCCACTCCCCTCCCAGAGCTGGGGACAGAACCCAGGAATCCTGGCTCATGGTCTCCAAGCTCATCCAAATGCAGACAACTTCCCCCCACCCCCAGAATATCTTTCCCGTGGGACTACAGCCTGGGACCCCATGGTACGACCCAGCACCTGCCTTTGCCCACTAAAAGGTGGGGTGTGGATCACAAACTGGAAAATGCCTTCGGGGCACAGGCGATTGATCTGCTGTTTCTCATCCCAGATCAAGCGGGCGATTCGTGGGCAGCAGGAGACGCTGCGGGTGCAAGAAAGATTTGTAGCCGGCTCGCTGGCCGGTGCCACTGCTCAGACAATCATCTATCCCATGGAGGTAAGGCCCCTCCGTGGACGCCGAGCCACCTCTAGGGGGCACCAGTCCAGGGTTTGCATCCAGTGCGGTAGCTACAGCCTGGCCTCCTTGAAAGCTCCCCTGTCCTGTATGAAAGCAGGGACTTTGGGGTGTTATCAGAGGAATGGTTAAGGCCCGGGCCTGCCATTCAAGAGACCCGAATTCAGGTCCCAGCTCTGCTACTGACTGGCCGTGTGACCTTGGGCACGTCCCCCAGCCTCCCTGCCTCAGTTTCCCTAGCTGTACAATGGGGTAATAGCAGCGTGAGCAGCACCCTGCCTGAAGACCCTGAAGAATGGGAAAGGCCAGAGACTGCGGTAACGGGATAAGTACAGACTCGCGTTTGGGGGGGCTGCAAGGCATGATCCAGGAGGGGGGCGTCCGCTGGCTGTGAGGGACTCGGTAGGGGGCGCTCTCTCTCGGACTAGGCACTGGAGAGTGCTGTACTCCGGGGGAGCAGGTGCCCAGAGCCAGAGCTGATCCAGCTGTGGCACTAGGCGGTGCTGTGCTGTGGGAGGACGCTCCGTAGGGGGCGCTCTCTCCTCACAGTCAGTGCGGCAGTAGGGGGTGCTGTGCTGCAGGGTTGGGGAGGGGCTCACGAGGGGGAGCTCTCCCCTTGCAATCGGTGCTGGCCCCAATGCCCAGCATGAGGCCCCGGGGGAAAGTGCCTTTCACATGAGCTGTACGATCTCAGGCTTGCACGCCCATGATGGTTAGAGAGCCCTTGAAGCTCCTTATAGGAATGGCTATCGGGACATTAGCACCAGTGCCCAGGCCAGATCCAGCTCGAGAAATGCCGTTCTCCCTCCCTCAGTCCTTCCGGTGATTCCTTATTCCAGTCCTAAGCTACTCTGTCAAACAGGTTTCCTGCCCCACCCCAGAGGTAGCTACATTTCAGTACCGGCTGAGCCATTGCTATGCGGCTAGCCCGTGGCTGTGCCCCACCCCAGAGGCAGCTGCATTTGAGTGGCGGGCAAGGGCCCCTTGCCGTTTTCGCTATCCTGAATGAATCCGGTCCCCCAGGTGCTGAAGACCCGGCTGACCCTGCGGAAGACGGGTCAATACTCGGGGATGGCCGACTGTGCTAAGAAGATCCTGCAGAAGGAGGGAATCCGGGCCTTTTACAAGGGCTACCTGCCCAATGTGCTAGGCATCATCCCCTACGCTGGCATCGACCTGGCTATCTACGAGGTCAGGGCCCGCGGGGCCACAGGCCTGCAAATGAGGTGGAGGGGGTGGAGTCTGTTTGCCAATAGGCTCCTCCCCCACCGTTGGGTGTCAGGGTCTGAGAGCTTAGCGTGGGCGTATCTGTCACACGCTGGAGTCCTGACTTCCAGGCCCCACTCCTGCTCTAACCACTAGACCCCACTCCCCTCCCAGAGCTGGTCGTGGAACCCGGGAGTCCTGACTCCCAGCCCCCCCTGCTGTAATCACTAGACTCCATTCCCCTCCCAGAGCTGGGGGTGGAACCCAGAAGTCCTGACTCCCAGCCCTCCCGTGCTCTAACCACTAGACCTCACTCCCCTCCCAGAGCTGGGGGTGGAACCCAGGAGTCCTGACTCCCAGCCCTCCCATGTTCTAACCACTAGACCCCATTCCCTTCCCAGAGCCAGCAGAGGAACCCAGGAGTCCTCACTGCCAATCCCACTGCAGCCCCCCATCCCTTGCAACTCCCATCCCTCTGCTGTAGCCCCTCCCGGCATCCATCAGGTCTCCTCTCCTCCCTCCTGTAGACGCTGAAGAACATGTGGCTTCAGAAGTACAGCAAGAACACAGCGGACCCCGGCATCCTGGTGCTCCTGGCCTGCGGGACGATGTCCAGCACCTGCGGGCAGATAGCCAGCTACCCCCTGGCCTTGGTGAGGACCCGGATGCAAGCCCAAGGTGAGATCGGGGGACAGGCACTGAGTGAGGGATGCCCTTGGGGGGGCTGGGGCAGTGGCCCAGAAACCCCGGGGATGGGCGTGACCTAAGGACTCCGAAAGCAGAGGAGATTTCTGCATCCCAGGGCAGGACCCGTGAGCTGCGCAGCTGACCCAGGTGCATTATGGGCTAGGAGAACCAGTGGTCCAATCCCCATGGGCCAGCAGACCAGGCAGCCAGGGTGGTTGGGGGACCAGCAGCAGCCACTGTTCTGGGCTCCCTGCTTCCCAGTCTGGGGCCTTGACTAGTGGAGAGACGGGGTCTTCCCGTGCTCAGCCCTCCCCGCCCCTCCCCACAGCACTTCCCCTGGACCAGCGCTCGGGGGCAGATCCGTGGGGCAAGGAGCGAGTGCGAGTTCAGTGCAGGTCAGCTGCAGCGCCAGAACGAGCCGTCCCTGTGCAGCGTTGCTGTGCCCAGCTGTTGTGCCTCACCCCAGAGGCAGCTGCACTTCCATGCTGGGCAAGCCATCCCTGGGGCATATTGCTGCGTACCCAGCTGCTGGGGCCCTCTGCCTGGCTCCCTGTGTCAACAAGAGCAGCCTTGGGGCTGCTCTAACTCATGCTTCGCCCCGTGGGCCCTGGGGAGCAGAGAATAGCAGTAGCACGGCATGCTCTGGCAATGCTCCCAAGCCACCTGCTGCATGGGGGCCTGGGAGCAGGGCTGGGGCAAAGCCCCCTAAAAGCTGGGGGGAAAAGTCCCCTGCACAGGGAGATTTTTGAGATCCGCCCCCCCCCATTCTCCCATAGCCTGAGTGTAACTGAGCCTCAGGCCGTGCTGGTGGGGGTGACAGTGAGTGGCAGGAAGTGACCGGGACCCCTTCTCCCTCCAGCCTCCATCGAGGGCGCCCCGCAGCCCACCATGCTGGGCCTCTTCAAGCACATCCTGTCGCGGGAGGGGGTGCTGGGCCTGTACCGGGGCATCGCCCCCAACTTCATGAAAGTGATCCCGGCCGTCAGCATCAGCTATGTGGTCTACGAGAACATGAAGCAGGTGCTGGGCGTGACGTCCAGATGAACCCGCCGGCCTGGCGGGGCACGGATGCCCCTGCCCCATGGCTTGCCCCCTGCCCCCTCGCTGCACTTTGGAGGCTGACGGAGCAGGATCAGGGCCGGTGGGGGCTCCGGATCCAGGAGCGTTAAGAGGGACGCTGAGAGCTCTCAGCTACATCCCGCTCCCACACACACCCCTCCTCCGATGCAGCGGGGCTGAGCCGGTCCAGAGGACCAAATCCAGGAGCAACCCGGGGGCGTTGCCTCTGAGCGTGCCCGGAACCCCTCGCCCCATCTCTGCCACTCAGAGCATGGCTGCTGGGGGCACCCTTTGCCAGGGGATGTGGGGGCTAGGAGCAGACCCGGGGCATTGGGGGCGGTGGGGAGGGGATTAATACAAGGCTCAGGTTTTGGCTAATTTTAGTTTGAGACTTGACAAGCTCCCCCCCCCAACTCCAGCCCCCAGCTCTGCTTAAGGGGGTATTGCTCCTGGAAGCACATGACACATGCACAACCCCATTCCCTGCATGCTACGGCCTGGGGCATGGCATGTTTCCTGCACTGGGGGCTTTGCTGCCCCCCTCCTGCCCCCCAAGCACTCGCTGAGACAGCACGGTCAGGGGATCCCAGGGGAGAGAGACTCTTCCAATCAGCACTGACACTGGATTCCAGGGGAGACTCCTCCAATCAGCACTGACACTGGATTCCAGGGGAGACTCCTCCAATCAGCATCCCCTGACTCAGTACTGACACTGGATCCCACGGGAGAATCCCTCCAATCAGCACCAACACTGGATCCCAATGGAGAGTCCTCCACTAGCCACTCCCCCACCCAATGATACAGGACTCTGGGGGAATCCTTCTAGAAGGACTCACCGACATAGTGATCCCACTGGATCCCACGGGGGGTCCCCTCCTGTAGAGAGGGTCACCCCCCAAGTAGCGTTACCAGAGCCCAGCTGGACCCCCCTGCAACTCCCCCCAGCCCAGGCACTGCACCGGATCCCCCAAGGGGCTGCAGCCTAAAACACACGTGCATGTGCATGGACCTTGCAAAAGGGGGAGGCCACATGTGACTTGCCTGGGGGGCTACCTTGAAAGCAGGGCTAGCTCCAGCTCTTCCTCCATGGCCACCCATTGTCTCTCTCTGCCCCCGCCTAGGCAGGGGAGACCTGGCACTGGTAGCCTCTTCCCCTACCTGGGGGAAGCCCGGCAGCCTCAGAGGTCTCCCCTCCACACACCAAGCAGATCTCCCTCTGCGCACCAGGGGAGACCCACTGGCCTCCTGGCACCTGGCGCCACGGGGCAGTGGTTGAGGCAGGGCGCGGCCCTGGCACAATGGACAGGCTAAAAGCCGAGTGGTGTGGGCACGGCCCCACTGCGAGGCGGGACGCAGAGTGAGCCACACAACGTCCCCTGGCCAGGGTGGGGTGAGATGCAGTGAGGGCTTGTGGCCCCAGTGTAGCCAAGCCCAGCCCGTGGGTTACCCCAGGGCAATGTTGCCAGGGCAGATGGGGGTGAAATTCCACCCAAGAAAGGGGCAGTGCTGGGCATGTGCAGACCAGCCGCTGTGACATATCCTATCCAGCAGGGGGCAGCATGGCATGCACACAGCTGCCCTCCTACACCCACCCCTCTCTCCACACAAACGCACACGAGCCGCTCTGACATATCCCGTCCAGCAGAGGGCAGCATTCTTCAACCCCAGTGAGTCCCCTGCCACTCGCAGCACGTAGGAGTGACAGGCCGTCCAGCAGGGGGCAGCGTTTTACACACACACACACACACACACACACACACACACGCTGCTCTCCCCTCCCCCAACCTTGGGCAGAGGTGCCATTCTAACCTGCAGGGGGCAGCTTCACCCAGCTGCATGCGCACTGCCCCCACGTATACATACTTGAGCACATGTGAAATTCCATCCACTAGGGGGCAGCACCCCCGCCCCTCTCTTCAGCTCCCCTAGGGGGAGCCCCGGGGCACACAGCACGGAAAGCGTCGGCCTCTTTTGCACAGGGAGGGTTTTAACTCTGGCCCATTACGGACTCTGCCTGGTTTTCTGTGGCCCATGTGGAGGCCCCACCCCTCAGGTACCGAGACAGGGGATTGCACCCCCTGTCCCCCACACCAGGGAGGGTGGATCCCACAGACAGAATATTCTTGTGTTATGATTTTGCATCGGGGTTTTCGGTAGAGCGCCCGCCTGCGGGCTCCCCGGCCGTTTCTTTGCAATGGCTCCGCTGGGATCCGCTTGGATCCAGCAGTCACCATCTCGACCCTCTAGCAGATCCCTCCCCCCCAGACCTTGGACGCAGACATTTTTCCGCATCAGTCCTTGGCCGGCCTGCCCCTCTCCCGTCCTGCTGACGCCAGCTCTGAGCCAAGGCCCTGGGGGGGGGGGGGGGGGGGGGCGCGGGAGTGACAGAGCCCTTTAGTCCTGCGAGGGTGTCCTAGACTCCCTGGTGGAAGGGGGCCCCTAGAGAAGACCATAAGAGCGGCCATACCGGGTCAGCCCTATGGCCCATCTACCCCGGTGTCCTGTCTTCTGACAGTGGCCAGTGCCAGGTGCTTCAGAGGGAACGAACAGAACCGAGTGATTAGCGAGTGATCCAGCTCCTGGCCTCAGTGCTTAATTTGCAATGAAAGAGGTGCCCGCGCTCAAGCAAAAATTTTGTTTTTACTTTCATAACTGACGCAGCAAGCCCAGGGGGGCCGGGGCTCTGAACGGCCGAGCCCAGGGGGGCCGGGGCTCTGAACAGCCGAGCCCTGGCACAAATTGAGCACTGCCGGTTGTCCAGTCTCTGCTTCTGGCAGCCAGGACTGAGCGGAGTGTGGGATTGATTTGTGTTTGAAGGGGGGGCATCAGTGGGGTGAGCTCCCCCAGTAAAACCAGAGCAGAAGTCTGGGTGGAACACCCCCCCCCTTCACCATCCCCCCGAGCTGGGTCATTGGCTGGGACCAAACCTGGGACTGATGCAAGCCCCTCTGCTAATTAAGCCAAAGGACTGTTTTGCTCACTCGCAGTAGCTGACTCCTGAGCCGCCATACAAAATCTGACCACTAGAGAGCAACAGAGAGACTGTTCGCCTGGGGCACTCCCAAGCAATATTTGCAGAGCCTGGGGGGGTGCAGCGACTGGGGGGCTGGGCGTCAGGAAGGAGTCCCCCTCCTTCCTCTGAGAGTGTGGGGCTGTGTATGGGCAGGCTGTGGGGAGGGGCCTGCTCCCAGAACGTAAGAGCAGGTGCTGAGCAGTTGAGGACTGGGGAAGTTGTGACATGGGTGGGGAAGGAGCCCATTTGGGGTGGGGAGGGGGAGCGAGACACTGCAAACTCCTGGCACTGTTTGAAGCTTATTATTATTGCTTTAATCTTATTTAATTCCCCCCTTCCCCGCTCGAGGTTCGCGTGATGAGAGGCACAAAGGGTTAAGGAGATAGTAGGGGGCAGAGGCAGGTTCTTGGAGGGGGCCAGAAACAGCCCCTCCCAGTGTGGGGCAGAAGAATAACAGCCCTCCCCCAGTGTGGTGCAAACAGGCTTCCCAAGGGGCAATTGGTCCCTCTCCCGTAGGAGGCGCTGTGAGCACCTGGGGCGGGGCAGAGTTTGAGTTTCGCCATCCTAGCATTTCCCCTTGGAGCTGAGGACGCCTGACCCCATCCGGAGCCAGCACCTTTGCTCCGTGGTGCCTTGCGTGGTGGCCAGTAACCGGTGGGAAGAGCACGACACTCGCCCCATCTCAGCGGGGCCTGGCGCTGCCCCGCGCCCGCCTGCCGATGTGCTGGCTGCAGGGCTGGCTGGTAGGCCCGACTCTGCGCCCGGGGGGCTGCCACTTCAAAGGGAAAAAAGAGCTAATAAAGTTTTCTAAACTTTCCTCCTTGTTCTGTGGCTGGAGGGAGCTGGGGGGATTTTAATGGGAATGAGGGGCTGGGATAGCTCCGTGCACCACATCAGCCAGGCTCCCACACAGGGCAGGCGCCACCCCCTCGGCCAGATGCATGAGCCACAGCCACCAGGGCACCCGAGTGGGTGGGCCTCTCCCAGCTGCCATGGCTAGGAGGACAGAGCATTGCAGCCACATGGCCATGGAACAACCCGCTCCAGTAGCCTCAGAGGCCTAGGTGTGACTCCCGGCTCTGCCCCCAGATTCCCCTACCAGCCCTTGAACTAGTCAGGTCATCTGGGCCTCAGTTTCCTCAGAGCAACCCCTCCTTTGGCCCAGCTTGTTTAGCTGGGTAGCTCTTCCATGCAGGGGCTGTCTCTCTGGGGGTCTATACTCCGTGTCACAGGTAGCAGAGTTCAGATAACCACAGGAACTAGAGATCCCCACCCCTGCTTGCACTCGCCCTCAAGATCATGCTGAAGCCTATAGGGCACAAAGATTTGACCAGGGTAACGCCCACCTTGATCATCCATGCTCCTGTCTAAGACTTAGAAGGATGCGCGATGAGGGTTCAATTCCTGCCTCTGCCACAGACGCCTTGGGTTGCATTGCTTTAATCTCTCCGTGCCTCAGTTTCCCCCAGTCTGCAAAATAGTGAAGACTAACCCTGAGCTGTCTTGGGGTAGGTTCATTCTGAGGCACTACCAGGATGGGGTGCCACATAAGGGCCAGCCTGGAGCTCCGGGGCCTGTAGGACCCAGGGCCTGTGGGCAAGTGGTCAGCGCCCGCCTCTCCGTCACATGGGCTCAAGGTGAAGGCTGAGCAGTTCCCCTGCAGCACTGGGGCAAATCGCTTGGTAACTAGAGCTGTGCAGCAGCATGGCTGGAATCCAGACCATCACCCTCCTAAAGCACAGGCCCTTATTGCTCAAGCTATCAGGGACTCTCCCTCAGCTGTTAGCTCTGTAGGGACTATGACACACAGTGGTCCAGGTCATCACTTCACCACAACAACCAGGCTACAACTCGGGTCTGACAGCACAAACCCCTATGGCTTCGAGAGGGGGGAATCTCTATTGGTTGAACGGGGTCTGTGACCCAGCGTGGGCACTCAAATCCTCACCCTTGGCACGCCAAGCACCCCGAGCCCCAGTGAGCCTGCTGCCCAGCCCACCATGGCGGCTCCCCTGTGCCAGAGTGACACCCCCCATCACCCTGGTGAAGGTGGCACTGGTGTATCTATTGGTGCAAAGCAGACCCCGGGGGGAGGGTGTGACCCCCCCCCAAGGTCAGACATCCCCCTTACGCACATGTCTCTGGAGACTCAAGGGTCGGGAAGAGGCCGGAGAGAGTTCAACTAGCAGGGGACACGGTGCCACAACTCCACCAGCAAGTTTAGCATCCCTTCCCAGCAATCCTGTGGGTGACCAGCAGGGGGCACCCCGCTGGATCTATGCAACGGGGCAACCCTCCCCCATGGCATCTTGGGCCCTGCTGTGACGCCAAGTGGCCACCGAAGCCACCACGGCTGGCTCACAGCAAAGCCCTTACCCTGACGGCACCAACGCCCCATGGGGAGGCAATGCGGGCGGCAGAGGGACCCGTTTGCAGGGCTCCCAGGCTGAGCAGGGGCCGGATTTAGTGGCGATACCTGGAAGGGCCGGAGCGGAGCCACAGCACACGGGGCACTGGCTCGTGGGTCAAACAACTGGCCCAGATTGGCACAAACCAGCCCACGCCACCTGCCCGCGAGCTTGCAACTACAAACGGCCTAATGCCACCTCGTGCTCAGTCCCAGGATATCACAGAAGACTAAAAGATTGGGTGGGGTTTGGTTTGGTTTATTTTAAAACAGAACATGGGATCCGCCCCTGTCAAAATGGGGGAGGCCAGAGGGGGGGTGTGTGTGTTGGTGCCCCCAAACTGGGTTTTCAGGGGGAAATTTGGTTACGGGAAACTTTAAAAGAAAAGGAAGGGGGAGGGGTGTTTGGGATAAAGACTTTTGAGGAAAAGATTCAGTGAACATGAGAGAATTTTAGGTGAAATTTTTCCACATGGAAGAAAAAAGGGGTTTTTTTCTACTGGTGGCAGAATTTTCCTCTGCAGGCCAGGATCCCTTGTCAGACTACATCTCCCATGATGCACTGTGACCTCCCCTTCTAGGGGGAGATGGTGGTGCCTGACTGCAGTGCCTCCTGGGAGTCGTAGTTCAGTTTCCTCACAGCCCTGATATTCCCCAGTTGGGGCTGGCGTTCGCAGCCAGCCTACAGCTCCCCTTATGTGAGAGAGCAACATTTCCAAATAAGAAATCATTCTGTTTTCAGGCTGCTGTTGCTGCGGATGTAGTATTCCCACCTCTGCCACTGGCTGGCTGGATGACTTTGGGCAAGTGACCACCCTGCTGTGTGCCTCAGTTTCCCTATTTTACAGATGGCGTTAACAACACTGATTTTTTTTTTGTTAAAGCACTTTGAGAGCCGCTGATGTAAAGCCATGAAAAGCCCTAGAGAAGCGCAAGGGATTATCACGACTGATTCCAAACCGCCCGGCTTTGGTGGCCTTCCCGGCCCGCAGCAAAAGGGGGCTTTCGGGGTGGAGGGTGCTCCCAGGACGCTGGAGGGTTGGAAAGGTGTTTGGCCAAGTTATTAATTTCTGTCGCACTCACACCCTGGAGCCCTAGATACAGGCTAGGTCTGTACAGCAGCCAGCACAACAGGAGAGTCTCTGTCCCTGGAAGCTTAAAGTGAAACCGGCACAACTGTGGATACAGCTAAGGGTCAGGGTAATGGAGACAAAGCCAGTGCCCCCCCCCCCCCATATGGCAAATACCCCCCCAGTGGCAGCTTTCCAGCCTCGGGGTCTCTCATTTCCTGAATTTAAGCCAGTTCAAATTACATCAGACCCTTTTCCCCCAAGACCAGCTGTGGGTTTCCCCAGTCTCTAGGTCACCCAACCCGCCTCCTCACCCCCTAGACATCACTCCACTCCTTCCTCCCTAGAGCCCTCTCCTGCACTAACCTTCCCCTGCCCCAGCTGGGAGCCTTTTATACCCCCCAGCGGGCAGTCACATGACGCAGTCTCCTGGCCCTGCCCATTTCCAGCTGGGTCTGATGTTCTTAAAGGGGCCACATCTCAGAACTAGCCCGGGGGATAGCCAGGGTGGTCCCTACCAATTATGGTGCCCTACACAGCCTGAGGACCTGCTCCCCCGCCCCCCGGCAGGTCTGGGCTGCACTCAAGGCCTGCGGGGAGCTGTGGGGGGCCGCTCAGGCCCAGAGTGGCCTGGAGGATTAGCTGGTGGGCCTGGTGCCGGCAGCAGGCAAGGGAATGACCTGGCCCCAGCCGTGTCGCTCGGGGGCAGGGGCTTGGGAGAAGGGGTGGGAAATGGGGCTGGGAAGAGGCAAGGCAGGGGTGGAGAGAGTTGTCCCAGGCCCCGCACCCCCCCCCCCACAGGAACGCACGGGGGGCCAGCTGGGGGATGGGGCTGGCTGCTGGCGCTACTGCATATGAAGCATGCAGCTGCTTAGGGCACCATGAAATTTGGGGAAATTTTGTGCCCCAAAATTCGTGGTGCCCTTCACAGCTGCGCTTTCTGCATATGCCTAAGGACGGCCCTGGTGGTAGCCGCCCCCACCCCCGGCCCTAAAAGAGAGCACGCCGCCCGGTTAAGGGCAGGCGCTGATCCTCGCCCCCCCATCTGTTTTGCTGTTGTGATGGGCAGCGGGAATCAATCGGGGACGTAGCAAAGACAGGTCCTCTGCTCTCCTCGCTAGCTTTGGGGGCCACTGGGAGTTTTTTAAGGACTCAGCTCTCTCGGCTGTACTCAGAGCTGGACGTTTAACGCCCCCTGGGAAAGACAGCAAGGGAAGGGTCTGGGGGCCTGCGCCCGAAATAGCGGTGTGGGTCGCTGTGGGCGAACTGGTGGGCTGGCTCAGGGTCTGTGCGTGGCATAAAGCGGGGGATTGATTAATAACATGGTGGGGTAATCCCAGCACAAGGCTCTGTCCGTCGCGCTGTGGGCTAGTGGTTAGTCGTTGGGGAGCGAGGGTCTAGGTGCTGGTTCAGCCACTCAACTTGCAGGTCACCCTGCGCAAGCCCCTGTCCCACTCTGTGCCTGCTTCCCCTTCCACTCTCGCTCGGGGTCTGTGCACAACGGGGGGCCCCAATCTCGGTCGGGGTCTGTGCAGCGCCCGGCACAACGGGGCCCTCAGCTCAGTCAGGTTATGTGCAGCGTCTGGCACAATTGGGGGCCCTGATCTCAGTTGGGGTCTATGCAGCGCCCGGCACAACGGGGGGCCCCAATCTCGGTCGGGGTCTGTGCAGCAGCTGGCACAATTGGGGGCCCTGATCTCAGTTGGGGTCTGTGCAGCGCCTGGCACAACGGGGGCCCTGATCTTGCTCAGAGTCTGGGCAGCACCCGGCACAATTGGGGGGAGGCCCTGAGCTTGGTTGGGGTCTGGGCAACACCTGGCATGACAGGGGCCCTGATCTTGGTCCACGTCTGTGCAGCACCCCGCATAATGGGGGGGCCCTGCTCTTGGGCAGGGTCTGTGCAGTGCCCGGCCAGGGGTGGTGGGGGCCTGCTCTTGGCCACGGCCTTTAGATGCTGTGGCAGTATAAATAATAACCCTCGTCCAGATTTCCTTTCCTGCCCCCGGCTTTCAATGTGCAACGTGCTTCTGCCACCGGCTGTGCAATGAGCGGGCCACATCTGGGCTGCCGCACCGCAGCTGCATTTGACAAGCTGATCGACAGCAGGAGCCAGGCCCCGCAAGCACCCCCTGCTTCGGCTGCTGACAGGGCGCCAAGCGCCAGCCAGCTCCGGAAGTGAAGTCTCCCTGCCGAGGGCAGCGTCGCCACGGGCCAGATCCCCGCTCGGTGTAAAGCAGCGTCGCTCCACTACAGCGATCTGGCCCCGCGCGTCGGCTGACCCCGGGCCGCGGTGAACCTCGCCCTGGCGTTGGCCGAGCGGCCCTGGCCGAGCGATTTGTCCGGAGGGCTCGCTGCGGCGCCGTTGACGGCTGGGTGCCAGGTGCAGAACGGTGCCAGTTATGCACCACGCTGGCTTGTAAATATTTCATGCCCCTTCCTCCCCCTTCACGGCGCCCCGTGGCCAACCGAGGGGGAGCACAGCTCCCAAGAACTCGACTGAATTCGTGTTACCGCCGCAGCCAGGTTCATTCCCCAGGAAATTATACCAACAAGCGCTTGGCCCAATGGGTCCCCCCACCCCCCCTCCAGCTAGGAAAGTGGAGAGGTCGATTCACCGTAAATTATTAGCTGACCCTCAAGCTTTGCTTACTGACGGCACCGTTTGCACGAAGCCGGGGATGTGAGGGGCAGGCTGGTACGTGGGGAAGTTTGTTCTGTTGAGATGAAGCCCCCCCAGCTTGCAGGAGGCTGGACAATGCATAGTCCTCGACCGAGATCAGGGCCCCATTGTGCCGGGCACTGCACAGACCCTGAGCGAGATCAGGGCGCCATTGTGCCGGGCGCTGCACAGACCCTGAGCGAGATCAGGGCCCCCTTGTGCCAGATGCTGCACAGACTTTGACTGAGATCAGGGCCCCCATTGTGCCGGGTGCTGGCCAGACCCTGACCGAGATCAGGGCCCCGTTGTGCCGGGCTCTGCCTCGTTACCTTGTAGAGGACAATTCCTGCCACAAAGCGTTTGCAATCGAGCTGATTGAAATGTTTGGGCTGAAATGTTTTTTTCAGGAAAAGATGCAGAGTCAGTGACACCGAAACCTTTCTCCAACATGCTGGTTCTCGATGGCTGTTTGCCTAGGAAAAATAAGTCCGAAACTGTCACAATGGTCCAACTTTTTGTTGCATTATTTCCTTCCATTTTATTTTTGTTTAATGTAAAAATAAAACCCACACTCGTAAACTAAGCAAAGTGTTCCACTTGAGCCGGAAAAATCCCCCCTGCCCCAAGTTTTCCCTTTGCTGAGAATTTCGAAAAGGTTCCTTGACCTGTACTTGTGAGGGGTTTGATGTTTCAAAATTGTCAGCGAACCAGAAACACCATTATCAACCCAGCTCTCATTTCCAGCCAAAATAGACAAGACAAAAGGCAGGGTTATACGCCTTGGTTTGCAGAGGGGGAAACTGAGGCACAGAGCGGCGGGAATTGAATCCAGGTCTCAGGCCAGGCCGTTCATCACGAGCCCACCCCTCCTTCCGGGCTTCATGTCCCCAGCGCTTGCTAAAGGAAAGGTTCGGCTTTGCTTTTTTCAACCGCATCCTTTGCTTCCCCCAGCCAGTTGCCATTAGCAAGAAGCACAGAAAGCCGGCAGCCATTGGAAGGGTGCCCATCTTTAATTAGCCTTCCCGTAATGACAGATCGCCTCGTTAGTTTAACCCCCACCCCCGTCCCTTAATAAGTGCAAAGAAATCATTAGCCAGGCACATGGCAGACAGCAGCCATTTCCCCTGGCGCCATCAACATCCTCTGAGCGCCCCCGCCAAAAGAAGATTTGGGAGCAGTTGGTTGGGTGAAACTGACAAGCGAGCAGAAAGAGGGAATTAAAAGGCGTTAGGGCCTGTATTTCCCCTCCCTAAATTCTCCTGCTTTTGAAGGGGGGGGGGATAAAGACAGCTGGGAAAATTAACACCGGCGCTATTTGTGCGGAACGCAACTGCGGCGGTCGCCCCCGGCCTGAATGATTCAGGACAAACCTTCTCATTTCAAATACAGTTTGTCCAGCTGCAGTGCGCGTCTGTCCACATCGTTTGCACAGCATCACACCGTGCCAGGGCCACAGATTGGGCCAGACCCTCTCTACAAAGCTGCTGAAGACCCCGGTGGTTGTTTTCTAGAATTCTAAGATGTTTTTTTAAATAAAGGTCGGGTGACCAGCTGTCCCGATTTTATAGGGACAGTCCTGATTTGGGGGGCTTTTCAGCACCTATTACCCCCCACCCTCGGCCCGATTTTTCACACTTGCTATCTGGTCACCCTAAATAAAGGTTTCAGAGTAGCAGCCGTGTTAGTCTGTATTCGCAAAAAGAACAGGAGGACTTGTGGCACCTTAGAGACTAACCAATTTATTTGAGCATCAGCTTTCGTGAGCTACAGCTCACTTCATCGGACCTAAATAAAGGGGGACTTTTGCCAGATTTTTAACCAAAAAAAAAGGGCCATTTATAGGAAAGGCCGTGATTTTATTGCGCTAGGAACAGCTATTAACTCATGATCGTTCCTTGCTAGCAGGCGAAAGCACCCACCGATAGACTGAGCAACACATACGTATTAGCTAGGCTGGGGTCGCTTTTCATCGGGAAGGGTCGATAAACGTTGATTTCACCAGACACCCCCAAACCGAGGCAAAACTGTTTCCATCGATCATTGACATGGCCAGCCGGGCAAAGTAAGAAACATGCCGCTGGAGAATTTATTAGCGTTTGAGTGAAGGGTAAAATGCTGACAGCGCGTGTGTGGGTGGCTCTCGACTTTACCTTGTTGAATCCCAACGTCGAGTGTCATTGTCCGATCCCCTCCCCGGGCCTGATCCCCCGCATATTTCCCCACAACTGTGAAAATTTAAATACATAACAAACAATGCTTTGTAACCCATTTTGTGCAACGGTGAACATGTAAATTGGTTCCAAAAAATCAAAAATATGCTTAAAATAAACATCGCTCCTATCCATCGAAATGATAGAAAAATCAAAATCGAATTCTGCCAAAACTAAACTTGGGGTTCCTTCAGGTCCCGCAGAGGAGCTGCCTGGCACTCAAACGCTTGTCTCCGTCACCAACAGAGCTTGGGCCAATACAAGTTATTACCTCCCAACTTGTCTCGCATATCCTGAGACAGACACGCCTACACCACCACATAAATATATCATCTAGCCACTTGAGGGGGCCCAAGACCCGCACACGTACAAATCAGTCATCAGACCGTTCGGTTGTGATTTTCAAAGGCATTATTATTCTTTATTAGGCATATTATGGTAGCGCTCAGAAGCCCGGTCATGGCCCATTGTGCCAGGCCCTGTACAAACACAGAACAAAAAGACCATCCCTGCCCCCGTCATACCTAAATCCCACTTTGGTCAGGTTTAAATTTATTTAAGCTTATTTTTGGGGGTGGATCCCTCCTTCCCAATGTTCACATGCTACATCAGTTATAAACTCCCACCCCCTAACAGAGATCTGACCGCAGGGATTTTAAATACCAATGCGAGCGTATTTATCTTTGGCTCAAGTCAGGGGTAACTGGATGAAATTTCACGGCCTCTGATCCGCAGCGGGTCAGGCAGGATGAGTGAATGATCCCTTCTGGCCTTGAACTCTGTGCATCTCTCTCTCTTAAATAATTCTCGAAAAGGGGGAGGAGGGAGAAAGGCATAGATGGGATCTGGCCAAGAAGAAAAGGGCACAAGGTTAAACAAGGCATTTACCGCTAGGCTACAGCTTAGCTGGGAGTGTGGATATTTACACGTGACCGATCAATGGTTTGGCTTTTGCTAAAGGCACTTTTGTTTTCAAAGTAAGAAACTGGCCTCTCCTCCGTTTTTAAAGATTGCACATCCCCTGGAAATCTGAGCGACTCGACACTTTCCTTTAACACACACACACCCCCCACGGCCAAAACACTCTGCACGGCTGGGGCGCGAAGCGTATAAGCATTGCATTGTGAGTGGAGGGACGGCACACCGTAGGGTGACCAGATGTCCTGATTTTATAGGGACAGTCCTGATATTTGGGGCTTTGTCTTATATAGGTGTCTATTACTCCCCCATCCCGATTTTTCACCCTTGCTGCCTGGTCACCCCAGCGCACCGGTCCCTGCAGCCGAGCCCTAAGCGCTTGCTGCACAGAAAGCTGTGAGATTGGACTCCAGGAGAGCCGAGTTGTTGAACCAAAGTTTGTTCCAGCGAGAAGCTAATCGATAGCCGCGGAGGGGTTGAAATGATCCATGCAGCGTGGGACGGAAGTGGACTGTTGTACCTTTTCCAGCCAAGACTCGCCGTGTCCCAGCACAGCCGGGACATCAAGGAGTGCTCATGTCACCCTGGAATGCAGTATGGGGCAGCTGACTCACTGAGTCCAGATTCCAGAGGCTGATTCTCATTAAGGCCCCTTTAAGGTTGAATAAAGTGGGCGGAGACAGCCCCACCTGCGAATCCTGCTTCCCCCCCCAACACACACACTCACACACACTCTGTGCAAGGGCAGGGCCTACTCCAGCCAATGGGAAGCTGGCATCAGGGCACTGAACCGAGTGTGTGTGTGTGGGGGTGGCTGGAACACACTGCATTGTGGGTACTCCATGCTTCAGCAGGGGCTCTTGGGAAACAGAGCATGAAATAGAGCAGCCCCGTGGTTGCTCTAGCTGACACAGGGACTAGGCATGACCCCAGAAGTAGGGAAGTAACCAAGAGTCATGCCCTGGTCCAGGTCCAAGCATAGCCATCCCCGGTGGGGAATCCAGTGATTTTCCTCCCTCGGGGGGTTATCCGAGGCTCATCTACCAGCTAAAGCTTTCTGGAAGGTGCCCCATTGGGTGCCTGCGTGGCACCTCCCAAAAATAACAACACTGAAGTCTTTGGGGCTGATGGGGATAATTAATGCAAGCTGGGAGCAGAGGGCATCATAAAGGGAGTCAGATGTCCTCAGATCTCAGGGAACTGCAAGGGGATCTGGGCCCCAGGCACCCCAAAATCCCAACCTGAAGCCAATTCAGACAGCCCGGGCGCTCCCCACCCCAGCCTGGAATTGCTCCTCAATGCTGCCCTGCGAGGCTTGGTTCTAGGGCAGCTCTGCCTCAACTTCCCCACAGCGCACCAGCCCCTCCCAGGGTAGGACGCCGAATCAAAGAGCGACAGATCCCGAGGCCTCAAGCCTGGGGCAAGCTCTCGCGCTGTCTGCATGACATTAGGGTCTCAGTCACTGCCAAGCCAGGCTCCAGCCTGGAACCAACACCCCAAGATGGGGGAAAGTCTCTCTATCCCTTGGCCCTTGCAGCCAAACTGGTCCAATTCCCCAGTGCCCTGCACCGCAACCCCACTGCAACCCCTCCCCCCACGCACCACTCATGCAAACCAGCTTGGATTGATTTTAACCCCTCACATCCTTGTGTAAATAAATCACTGTACAAGGCTCTCAGTGCAACGGGAAATCAGGCCCAGGACCTTTGGTTTTACAAGACTCCTAGGCCTGCAGGTGTTGGTTCAAACTGATCCGATACATTGAAGGTATTCTACATTTTTCCCAGTCCGTGGTCTTGTCTCTCCCCTGGCCCCTTTCTACATTAAGGCCCAGATCCCCAACTGGTGAAACCCAGTGTTGTTGCATTGGCACGAGAAGGGCCAGACCCCCAGCTGGTGTAAATGGGTGTTGTTGCATTGGGGTGAGAAGGGCCAGATCCCCCGCTGGTGTAAACCAGTGTCGCTCCATTTGTGTGAAACGGGCCAAAAACCCATTTAAACCAGCTGAGGGTCAGTGTGAGCTGAACCTCTCGGGGTTTACCCCTGTCCCCCCACACAAATGACTAATGATTTTTGGTGCCTCCAGGGTTAGGGTGCTCAACCGGAGGCTGCTTAAAGGGACCCCATTTTCAGGAAGTGCCAGGCACCCCCCACCTTTAAGGTGGCTCCCTCAAGGCAAGTCCCCCAACCGCAGACCCCAAAAGCAGGAGATGCTTTGAGGAAAGAAAAGAAAACAAACAAACAGAGGGCCCGACTCTCCAGTGCCTTGTGTTGTCATTTTCACTGCAACCCCCCCATGGGAGCATTTGACACTAGTGCAAACAAATGCACCAGGTAGGGGAGTGCACTAGGGACCCCTGGCCATTTACAGAGTGTGTGACTCTATGGGAAGCCGTCATTTGGGGTTGAGTTGCTTTGGAAATGCTGCAGTGGTGCCTCATGGGAGTTGTAGTTCATTGGCCTCGAGCGTCCATTCTCCAATATAAGCCAGGTTCCTTAGTTGGACTACGTCTCCCATGCTGCACCACGGCCAGAGTGTGGTGCATCATGGGAGATGTAGTCCGACCAAGAAGTCCAGTCTACAGAAGAGAGCAGGAGCATGAGGCACCTGGACTACAACACCCAGGAGGCATTTCAGAATCAAAGTTGCTCCGGCTTTTGGTCAAAGATGTTCAGGACACAAATTTTCCCTGGGAAAAACCTGAAATTTTCAGTGGAAAATTGAGATGAAAATGGATCTCCCCCCTCTCCCACCACCTGTTTTCCAGCATGAGGATTAATGTCCCTCACACCAACGTGCAGCAAACCCTGTGCAGGAAACCTCCCCACATCTTCCCCCCCTCCCCCCGGGCACCCCTCTCTGTCCCCTTACAAACACAGAGCGGTTGTCACAGATCTACGTGGGGGTTCGATGCCCCAGCCTTTTGCAAAGCTGCACCTAGGGCTTGGTTAATATCAGACGTGCTCTGAAGACAGTGAGGATCTGCTGAGGCATCGAACCCCCGTTGGATCCGTAGCACCCACGTCAGCGCCATCACAGTCAAAGGAAGTCAGGCCAATTTGCATCAGCTGTGGGGGGCCTGGGCCTGCCCCACCACCTCTGAGGTCTGGTGGATGGGCTCATGTTCCTCATCCCTCAGCTGGCCGTGATTGCCGGGACGGACGAACCCTGGATTGGGGATAAGGAAAGGGAGGGCGGCTCCACTGCATTGTTGTCATAGGCAAATAGAAAAACATTGGGGCAGCAGCCCAAGAGATGTGCCTCTCCCCATAACGTCCCATCCTATTTATCTATGACATCAATGTGACCGCTGCGGGGGTGGGGGGAGAGAGGTGCCATAGGTGGGAGGAGTCTGTTATCTAGCAAGAGCAGCTGCTGGACTGCGGGGGTGGAGTCTCGGTCAGGGCCCCGTTCTTGCTGTTGCTGACGAGGGTGGGGTTGGTGTCCAGGCTCTCATTCATCTTCTCACAGATAATGTCCACCAGGCGCTCAAAGACCTGCTTGACGTTGATGTTGTCCTTGGCGCTGGCTTCGAAGAATTCAAACCCTGGGAGGGAAGGAGGGAATGAGAAAGAACAGAAGGAGGAGAAAAATCATGTGTTGGTGACTGAAAGTACACACAACGCAGAGTCAACCTGTGGAACTCCTTGCCAGAGGACGTTGTGAAGGCCAAGACTATAACGGGGTTCAAAAAAGAACTAGATAAGTTCATGGAGGATAGATCCATCAATGGCTATTAGCCAGGATGGGCAGGAATGGTTCCCAGCTTCTGGCAAACAGAGGCTAGGGACATGGGCAACAGGGGATGAACCACTTGATGATTCCCTGTTCTTTCATTCCCTCTGGGGCACCTGGCACTGGCCACTGTCAGAACACAGGACACTGGGCTAGATGGACCTTATTTAGGTGCCTATCGAACACTGATTTTAATGGGAATTTGGTTTTGCCAAATTGTTGCAGTTGGAGGGAGGAAGAAAACCCAAACCAAACAACCCCCCAAAAACAAAAGAAAAAATTTTGGGGGGAGAAAAAAATCAAAAAGGTTTTAGTTTTTCTTCTCAAAATGTCCTTCAATCGTATTCTTTAAAATGAAACAAAAGAGGTTAAAAATGCTCCAATTCAAACCTTCTGCCTCAAGTCGAAGCTAAGTCGGTTTCAGCTTGCTGAACATTTTGAAAACCGTTGACCCTCCCCCCCCCCCCCAACGAAAGTTAATTCCGGTGTCTTTAGAATTGTCGACAAACCGGAAAATCCGTTCCAGGTTCTCCAGCTGACACCCTGCCCACTGCAGGGCACCTACCTAGCTCATCAGCCAGCCGCTTGCCATCCTCCGTGGCCACCACTCGGTCGTCCTCCAGGTCACACTTGTTCCCCACCAGGATCACCTGGGCGTTATCCCAAGAGTAGGTCTTGATTTGAGTCGCCCTACGGAGCCGGGGTGGGAATTGAACTCGGGCCTTGCTTACAAGCCACACCCACCCCGCTGTCAATCACCTGCACCCCACCCCACGAGGACTCCTTCCTCCCTTGTAAAAGATAACGGTTACAAATCCAATGTGTTTTTTATTGCTGTGGACCCCGCGCTACCCCTGTCTTAAAGGAACATGAGCCCCACACCATGAATTTGCACTACATATAGGCTCTTCCATGGGAGGGATTGAACACATCCTTCCCTCACTCCTCCCTACCCTCCCAACTCACATTGTTTACTATCCTTTTGAAGTCAGGACTCCTGGGTTCTATCCCCAGCCCTGGGAGGGCTTTGGGGTCTAGTGGTTCGAGCTGGGGGGCTGGGAGTGAAGACTCCGAGGCTCTACCTATCCCCAGGTTTAGGAGGGGAGAGGGATTAGTGCTTAGAGAGGAGGGGGTGGAAAAGATGACTACTTTGGCTGTCTCTGCTACCTTGTGTCTCAGTTTCCCCTTCTGTGAAACAGGAATCATACTACTACTAAATACCGACCCCCGTTTGTAAAGCACTCTGAGATCTTTGGAGGGAAAGTGCGTCCATCAGTGCTCCGTGGTGTTAAATTCAGTCCCAGGAAGAAATGGCACCCAGTGGGCTTTGTGCGAGTGAAAGCAGCCATCCGAGGGCTCCCCTCCCAGAACAGAATCCAGGACTCTCGACTCCCAACCTCCCCAGCTGTAACCACTAGACCCCCCCCCGGGGTTTCCCCATTGTTCAGTGCAGTGACCTGCCTCTTCCCTCCCCGACACCGCCCTGCCCCCCATAAAAGATTTTAAAAATCCAATGAGCCTTTACAGATGGCCCCCTCCACATCGTGCCACGTCTTTAAGGAACATGAACGCTGCAACCTCATCAGGAGTTTCCAATGGAGGCAGGGCTCTCCCCGGGGCGGGGGGGTTGAGGGGGGCCATATCCCCTCCCCCACTCACACACAGTTTGCTTTCTGCAGACACAGGCAGCTTGGCTGCATCAGTTACACTCAGGCAACTCCACCCTCTTTGAGCTATCAACTCAGGCTCTCGGCAGACTCAGGCAGACGTCGGTTTCGCTCGGCTCAAGCTTTTCTTCACCACCAGCACCAGTCAGAGAGCTAATTTTCCCCCACGGAGAACTTGACCTCAATCTCTGTGACCCCCAGGGAGCCAGGGACCCTAAACAGGGGCCCCCTAGTACCTGTATTTTCAGTCAGCCCTGGACACGACTGGATCTCATGGTACGACGCAAGGGAACATGGGGTCTCTTACCAGTCCTGCACGGCGTTGAAGGAATCCTGGTTGGCGATGTCGTACATCAACAGGAAGCCCATGGCTCCTCGGTAATAAGCCGTCGTGATTGTCCGGTATCTCTCCTGCCCTGCGGTGTCCTTTAAACAATCCCGACCCCCCAACACACACAAATAAGAGCTACTGCTTTGCAAGATCCCCAGCTGCACAGGGGAAGATTTCAATTCGAAGGTAGCGCTGTGAGAGGCTTGGGGTTAATGCTCCCCCTCACTTCCTGCCACAGACTCCCTCCCTCCCGTGCCTCAGTTTCCCCATCTGTAAAACAAGGGATAACCCTTTCTTTGGGCTGCATGCTCCCTGGGGCAGGGCCCATCTCTCCCCAGGTGTCCGCAGGGCTGCTCCAGTTAGGGGCCGTGAATTGGGTGAAGCGGTGCCTTGTGGGAGGGTGCGAAACGTCAGCTAGTCCCTATCTGCTTGGCCTTGTATGGCTCTTATTGACTCTCCGGCGCGCGGAGACCAGAAATGGGCCTGTTACTGTGGAGACCAGAGAGCGCACAGAGGGCCGTGACAGAAGGATCTTTTCATTAAAAGGCCTGGAAGCGTCAGGCTGGTACCAGGAACTGGGGCCAGTTTCCATGACAGCTCAGACGCACGTAAGATGCATTGTTTGCGTGTAATTAGAAAAAAAATCGATTAATAAAAAGGGGCCCAATGGAAATTTGAATGGGCAGCTGATAACAATGAAACACCGGCGAGCCGGACGGTCCCATATCTGCCGTATGGAGAGCGAGCGAAGAGCGGGGGCTTGCCTGGGTGGGGTGGTGAAGGAGGGGACGCGTGGAGGGGTGAGGGAGAGCAGACGGCACAGGGAAGAGACAGGGTGGGATTCTAGCCCGCCCGCTGCATAAAGCTGGATGGGGATGAAAGGGAGTGGACTGAGGCCCGATCTCTCTGAAGAGTGCTTTGCCAGCGTAGCTACCCCCAGACACAAAGGACTCCTTGCGGGGACACGGCTTATCCCAGTAAAGCTGGGCGCTCCACCAGGATCGCTCATTCTAGCCCACCCGACCGAAATCAACGAGCCCGGCAAAAGCAACGTTCGGCTGGTATAACCGCGTCTCCACGAGGGTTTCTGCTGGGTCGGCCAGACATCACCCGTCTACCGGGCACTGACTAGCAGAGCTCTGCGGCGGACGTCTGGAACGGAGAGCTGGCCTTCGAACTGATGGGAGGACATAGCAGGTTTTAGCCTGTGGAACGCATTGCTGGGTGATGGGATCAACGCTAGGTCTCAAACTAATCTCAGTTAAATTAATCGAATTTAGAGGATCAGCTCCCTGGGGCAGGGACCGTCTTTTTGTTCTGTGTTCGTGCAGCACCCAGCCCCATGGGGTTCTGGGCCATGGCTGGGGCTACTAGGTGCTACCGTAATACACCTAATAATGTACAGCACCCAGTGCAATGGGGTTCTGGGCCACACGACTGGGGCTCCTAGGTTCTACCGTAATACACCTGACAAATATTGTACAGCACCTACCGTAATTGGGTTCCGGTCCATGGCTGGGGCTCCTTGGTGGTACCATAATACACTTAATATATAATGTACCGTGCTCGGTCCTATGGGGTCTTGGGCCATGGTTGGGACTCCTAGGCACTACCATAATACACCTAATAATGTACGGTTTCAGAGTAGCAGCCGGGTTAGCGTGTATCCGCAAAAAGAACAGGAGGACTTGTGGCACCTTAGAGACGAACAAATTTATTGGAGCATAAGCTTTCCTGGGCTACAGCCCACTTCATTGGATGCATCGAATGGAACATATAGTAAGAAGATAGATACATACACATACAGAGAAGGTGGAAATATGCAGACTAGATACCTTTAACTTGGGTTTGAATAGAGACTGGGAGTGGCTGGGTCATTCCACATATTGAATCTATCTCCCCACGTTAAGTATCCTCTCACCTTCTTGCCAGCTGTCTGAATGGGTCGTCTTGATGACCACTACACAAGTTTTTTTCTCCTGCTGATAACAGCTCATCTTAATTAATTAGCCTCTGACAGTTTGTAGGGCAATTTCCACCTTCTCTGTATGTATCTGTCTTCTTACTATATGTTCCATTCTATGCATCCGATGAAGTGGGCTGTAGCCCAGGAAAGCTTATGCTCTAATAAATTTGTTAGTCTCTAAGGCGCCACAAGTCCTCCTGTTCTTTTTGCTAATAATGGACAGGGCCCAGTGCAATGGAGTCCTGGGCCATCACTGAGGCTGCTAGGTGCTGTCATAATACACCTATTTATTGACCTCTCTCTTTTTTGGAGGGTCAGGCAGAGGCTGTAGAGAGCCGGAGACACTTCCACTGATCCTTTTGGGAGGTGGCAGGAAGTCATCTGTTCATCCTCGTTTGAATTAACCCCTCTCCTTTCAGCCGTGTCCCCTTATAGCGAAGCACAGGTGTAAATACTTATTTATGAGGCTACCCACCCAGCCCAGGAGCCCATGCGCCGGGCGCTGTACATCCACCGAACAAACAGATGGACCCTTCCCCAAAGAGCTTCAGATCTAATTAAGCAGGGGAGTGACTCCAGCGAAGCCAAGCCAAAGAGTTAAGCACCGGCTCCTACACGTGCCCCGATCTAAATCACCCATCCCTCCTAGTGGTCAGGTCAGCGCCCAGAGAGGGCTTCCATTTGCTAACACTGCTCCTCCGGGTCTCTCCCACCCCCACAGTGGGGCAAGAGGTTGCAGTGGAAAAATTCCCTGGGCCCAATTCCCAGCTGGCTGGAGTCTGTGGAGTTACGGCCTGCGAAGATTCAAGCCACAGCGTGTGCAGAGACAGCTCAGCCTTAGAAATTGCTGGAGCAGGACTCCATCTGGCCAGGCAGCCTTTCTCCAAAAGTGGTATCTTGTGGCAGTGAGTTCCACAGGCTAACTGCATTGACAGAGGGTAAATGAGGAGGCAGACATAGTTCAGAGGTGGCATTAGGAAGCCGGTGAAGTTCCCGCCATGGAAAAATCAGTGGGAATGAGTTCCACAGACTAAAAAAAAGGGGGACAGATTGGGTCTCTCAGTCCCCAGTCTGGTGGGGGAGACCCCAGAGGATTTGGGGGCGGGAGGGAAATAATCTGTTTTGGGTGGAGAGTTTGCATGATGGTGCCCAGTGGCATTTACCGGAGTCAAGGTAACGCCAGCTGCTGCCCGAGCCAAAGCACACGCAGGCTGGTGCCATTACCATGGTGACTGCCAGAGGCCTTCGGGAGCAAAGAGACTCCGACCCCCCTCCCTCCCCGCGAAAGCCAGTGACAGCTGCAGCTGCCGCGTGGGGAGGGATGTTTACCCGCAGCACCGGGGGATCCGGCTGCACTTAGTGACTTCGCCACAGCTGCCGGCCGTGGAGAGAACAGGGAAAGAACGAGCTGATCCGGTCCCGCCAGCTGGGACCGAGCGGCCCCTGGGGCCTCGGCATGAGGTGGGCCCGATCCCCACTCGGCCACAGAGCCAGTGGAGTCAACGGGCCAGATCTCCAGCAGGTGTAAAGTGACCTAGTTCCACGGACCCCAACAGAGCGAGGCTGAGTCACACCAGCTGGGGGCCGGGGCCTGTGTCACGTGGCATCCAAGAAATAAAAAGTCTTAAAAAGCGTCGTTCTCCACAGAATGAGTCATGGGGCCTTTCCCCTCCAGGGGGCGCCGGCTCTGATCTGGCCCCAGGGCAGGGGACTGGCTGCCTCGGGGGGCTGGGAATGGGGCATAGGGTCTTTCCCCTCCAGGGGGCGCCGGCTCTGATCTGGCCCCAGGGCAGGGGACTGGCTGCCTCGGGGGGCTGGGAATGGGGCATAGGGTCTTTCCCCTCCAGGGGGCGCCGGCTCTGATCTGGCCCCAGGGCAGGGGACTGGCTGCCTCGGGGGGCTGGGAATGGGGCATAGGGTCTTTCCCCTCCAGGGGGCGCCGGCTCTGATCTGGCCCCAGGGCAGGGGACTGGCTGCCTCGGGGGGCTGGGAATGGGGCATAGGGTCTTTCCCCTCCAGGGGGCGCCGGCTCTGATCTGGCCCCGGGGGATGGGGAGGACTGGCTGGCTCAGAGGTGTGTGGAATGGGGCACAGGGCCTTTCCCCTCCAGGGGGCGCCAGCTCCGATCCAGCCCCAGGGCGGGGGAATGGCTGGCTCAGGGTGGGGAGGTGGGGTCTTTTCTCTGTAGGGCCGCAGTTTGCTGCACGGAACAGCTTCCCCCAACAGAAGAGAGAATGAAGTTTTAAAAAGGAAGCGTTGCAGTACTCCAGTGATTATGGCAACCCCCCCACACACACACCCCCGGTGCGTGGGAAGCGTGCCTATTTCACGCCCATTTGCTACACACAAATGCTGGGAGCCACCAAGTTCTGATCCACTCCCTGTGGGGGGAGCTGGCCCAATACCCCACCACGCAGGGCAGAGCCTCTCCAACTGCCAGGCCTCCAAGCCGTCGCCCCCGGGCAGTGGGGGCTCAGGGCTGGGGTCTGGCTTGGGGGGGCTGTACAGAACAGGGTGCTGGGGGGAAGGAGTATGCCCCGCATGGGGCCAGAAGTCCCAGGATTCTGGTACTGAAGGGTCGGCACCGGGCGAGGATTGAAAGGAAAAGGGCTGTCAACCCTCATGCTTCAGGACACAGGCCAATCCCTGGCTCGGGGTCAGGAGGAATTCACCTGAGGTATAGTATTGCCCAGCTAGGGGCAGCCGGGTGGGTTGGACGCCTCTTTCTCTCCCCAGTGTCTGGCGCCGACGGTGGAATATACAGGATGCTGGATCTCTTCTGGCCTGAGGCCCCTGATCGATAAGCACGGGCCCGCGGCTTATCCTCCTTAGCTACCATCAGTACTACGGTAACATTGGGAGTCCCAGGCGTGGCCCAGGACGCCATGTGCTAGGTGCTGTACAAAACACAGCACAAAGAGACAGTCCCGCCCCCAAGAGACAAACTGGCCGCTGGGCTCCCCCGGGCCTCCCTCACTCCCCTCCAGGGTCCCCACTTCCCTCCCCTCCCTGGCGCTCACCCAGATCTGCAGCTTGACCCTCTTCTCGTTCCTATAGACCGTCTTGACCTTGAAGTCGATGCCCACGGTGCTGACGAAGGCCGAGGTGAAGGAGTCATCGGCGTAGCGGAACAGGAAGGACGTCTTCCCCACGCTGCTGTTCCCGATGATCAGCAGCTTGAACATGTAGTCAAAGTTCTGGTCGGCGGCATCTTTCTGGGCCTGCCGGGTGTCATTGGCGGACGCCATCTGGGGGGCAGAGAGGGGGCATCAGCAGGGCAGGGGGGTTCTACTCCCAGCTTCGGGTGGGGGTCTAGTGGTTAGAGCAGGGGCGGGCAGGGAGCCAGGACTCCTGGGTTCTCTCCTGGCTCTGAGAGGGGAGTGGGGTCTCGTGGTTAGAGCTGGGGAGCTGGGAGCCAGGACTTCTGGGTCTCATTCCCAGCTTCGCCAAGAACTTTACTCTGTGCCTTTGAACAAGCCATTCTGCCTTGCTTTCCAGCCTCCTACAGAAAACCCTAGCCAGCCACAAGGCTAAGAAAAGCCCTGCGATCATTCCTCTCCCAGGCCGGCTAGGACATGCAGCGTTTGTGAGGTTTCCAAAAGAGAGGATGTGACCCTGATTACGGGTGTTTGAGGGGAGAAAAAAAAAAGGGGATCCCAGTTCCTCCTCCTTGGAGAGCCCTTTCTGGGAGCAGCCAATCGCTGGCGATCAGCAGAGATCCCAGCCTAGAAGAGTCATTTACCACCAATAACACACAGATCGTCACTGGATCTTTGGAGGAGTAGATTGTCAAGCCCTTGGGGGCCAGGGATTTGTACAGCACCGAGCACAATGGGCCTGTGACCGGGGCTCCTAGGCAATACCATAATACACTTAATAAATAATGACTCCCAGGTTCTACTCCCAGCTCAGACCTGCTGAGTGACCTCGGGCAAGTCACTTCCCTGCTCTGTGCCTCAGTTTTCCCTCACACCCGCTGTCTCATATGTCGGGTGCTCTCGCGATGCAAATAAGAGCCCCAGCCACGGCCCTGGACACCCCCTGTGCCAGGTGCTGTACGTTATTTATTAGGTATATTACAGTAGCACCCAAGAACCCCAACCATGGTCCAGGACCCCATTGTGCCAGGCGCTGTACATTGTTTATTATGTGTATTACAGTAGCACCCAAGAGTCCCAGTGTCTCAGGTCCTGCACACAGACATAACAGGCTAATTAATTTGCTCAGCGATTGTATTCATGCAGCAACCAGCACAACTGGATCCTGACCTTCTTGGCGGCTTCTAAGTCCTACCATGAATGCAGCTCTCCCAAGCTAGCGCCCTAACCACTGAGCCATCCTGCCTCCCCATTGCAGTGCCCTTGTCCGAGCTCTGGCACAGCCCAGGCCGGAGAATTTCACTCAGCTGCTCAGGGATTTGCTCAGGTGCCCGTTTCCTGGTGCTCCCTGCGTGGCCCTTCTCCTCCGGCAGAGACAATCTTTCTATGCCCCGGGCGGGATTGACCTGCCCCTTGGGCTGGGATGTGTCACACCTGACCAGGGCGGGGTGGGTGTAGGAGGCTGTCTAAGCTCAAACACAGCTGTTTGCTAACTGGGAAGTGACAGGAACTGTGGCTTTTGCTTCTCACCCCTACTTCAAACCAAACCAAAACCAAAACCTGTTTACCTAGAGGGAGAAGGGAAGACATCCACTCCCGGAGGCAGGGCAGGGGGGCTCTGAGAGAAGAATGGCAGGCGTGGGGTGAAGGTACTAGGCTGCAGGAGATCTGGGTTCGAATCCTGCTTCTGCCACTGGGTGAGACCGGGGCGAGTTGCTGGCATTTTTCAGAGCAGGCACAAGTGCCAAGGTGGGGGCTGAGTGGGGCCGGTTGAATATTATCCACCCAAGCTGTTTTCTGAGGGGAAACTGGAGTTTTTCGACTGAATGAAATTTGTCAGGAAAAGCATCTGCTTCCTGCAGAAAAACTGGATTTTTCCACCATAAACCAGAACGCCCCGAGCCCAAGAGACTTCTGTTGGCAAGCGCCATCGCAGTGCCTCAGGGGAGCTGTAGTGCGGCGACTCCTGCCCTGGTTCTATTCCAGGGCCCGGGTCATCACTTGGACTACGTTGCCCATGATGCACCAGGGTCGGGCACTCCCATGATGCAGCACCTCCGCTCACTAAGGGGGTTACAGGGCTGCTTCTTGGGAGTTGTAATCCTCCACAACCAGGCACGGCTCCCACAGCACACGTGTGTACACCCCCCGGCATGTGCTGGGGAGGCCTGATCCCGGAGGTGGCCTGCACAGCCCCTGGTGCATGCTGGGGGCCCGATCCTGGTGGGGGTCCGTGCAGCGCCCACTCTCAGTTAGGGTCTCTGGGTGCTACCGTAATGCCCATCCCTGCTTCGGATCCAGCGCTCTGGTGGTGCCCTCACGCGACACACAGATGGAACCGAAATGCCCCATGCCTCCCACAGCTCGCAGACAGGGTTAAACGCTGCCAGGCGGGAGCCAGCAAGACTGGCTTTGTAACTGCTCTCGCCAGGGCTCAGTGAGTCACGCTCCCCGCCCCCGCGCCAGCAGGCTAGAACAGCTGCCTCTTCGCCAAGGCCTCCAACCCAACCAGCCCGACCAGTTCGGATCCCTGTGGCTCTGGGCCAGTCAAGCCAAGTAACCAGCTTGTCCTGACAGCCACTGGGCTCTGCCCTCCGAGAGCTGCCGCATGGTGCCAGGGAGAGGACACCAGGCTGAGGCCCAGGGCAGCTGGGCTCTATTCCCAACTCTGCCAGGGACCTGGGGCGAGACACGTCCCCTTTTTGTGCCTCAGTTTCTCCTCTTGTCCTTTCTTTGTTCAGACAGTGAACTCTTTGGGACAAGGACTGTCTGGCTAAGTGTCTATGCACCGCCCAGCATGGGGGGGGGGGGCGTCCCCCTCAATCTCCGTCGGGCTGCTGATTTAGCTCAGAGTCTATATAGTGCCCAGGACAATAAGGGCCCTGATCTCAGTCAGGATTCTATGTGCTACCTTCATACACCTATCAGTCATGATGCCAGCGTTAAAACCGAGTTACATGTTGCCCTTGAAGCTGGGATCCGACTCTCTTCATTTCATCTGACAAAAATCCAGAGTATCCTCCCCACACGTACAGCCCCCACTCTCCGGGGACAGAGCGAACTGCATGAGAATTCGCAAGGAAATTTGTTAACTAATTTAGGAGCTAGAATTAATCTAAAACTGGGTCCTCGGCGATCTTAACCCCTGGGTAACGCAGACCCCCTCGAATGTCCCATCCTGGGAGCTTGCGCCCAGGCTGTACCTGAAGCAATTAGGTTGCAATTAAGCAAAGTTGTTAATTGTTGCATGTAAGAACGCTCATTATAACAGGCTCAGCAGGGCCGTTATGACATCAGAGGTAGCTTAACCAATCCCCGCCCATCTTCCACTGCTAATTTGCATGCCACAGTGTCATGGGTTGGAGGGAGATTGGCGGCAAGACTTCTCATTGGTAGACTGCTTGTCCAATCACTGCTGTTTAAAGACCCTGGCTTCACGCTAGTTGGGCGTCATGGCACAGTTGTCTCCGTCCTGCTGTGCATGGAGGCAATGCTGCCGGGGGAAACTGAGGCAGGGGGAGCCCTGGGACTCATCACCGAGCTCGTTCCATCTGGAGCGATGAACTCTCCCGGAGTAGCGCTCTCCTGGGGGTTCTTGGGTCAGGGGTGGGAGCTGGCCTGCAAGGGGGAATGGAAGGCAGGAGGGAGTGGAGGGGTATCGGATGGATGGGCAGGGCAGATGGGCACTGGCATGGAGCAGCCCACGGAGGGGTATGCGCTGGACGGGCACTGGCACGCAGCAGTGCAAGGGAGGGATGGCCCTGCCAGGAGCTGGCACGCAGCCATCCCGCGCCAAGGCATGAGCACGGCCAGGGCAGACGCAAGCCAGGAATCTTGTGCCGACGACCGGAGCAAACTGAAGGAGAATGACTAACTGCGGCTGGATCCGACTGCAGTGGCCCTGGTGCAGGGCCCTGACTCACAGCCTGGGCTCTCTGCCCTGCCAGGTGGAGACTCTGGGGCAAGAACTAACAGGGAAGGGATCGGGGGGGGGGACACAGTCATCCCCAGGAGGGCTGCAGAGTCCCTCTCTCCACCACGGAGTGTATCCCACTCCGGTCTCACATCAGGCCGTGAAGCCTCTAGGCCAGACCCCCAGCTGGTGTAGATCAGCGTTGCGCCACTGGGCCCGTTTACACCAGCCGGGATCTGGCTCTTTATAAATGTTGATTTTGCAAGGCTAAGGGCTTGTTTATTTACAGCTGTAATAGGGGCCGCTCCCTGCAATTTACAACCAGAGGGAGCCCAGGCAGAGCGAAGACAAACTGCTGGGGCCAGCTGCCCCGCTGGCATAATCTGGCGTCAGCCGGTGAACTCCAGGGGAAGGGGCCGATGCCCCTTTAAGGCCCTGCATGGCCGATCCTTGCCCGAGGTCCCACCCCCGATGCATGAGCGAATCACCCACCGCGTCCCGGCTGCGCTGGCCGGCCTTGGTCCAAGGCACCATTGTGCCGCCCCTTATGCATGGCACAGGTGCTCTGCAAGGCCGCCCCATGATCCTGCTTCACACTCACCTCGCACTATTAGGTGTATTACGGTAACAGCTAGACGCACCCTGCCCACCCCCAGAGATTGAGGGCCCCATGGGTAAGGACTCAGGGAGAGGCAGTCCCTGGGAGGGGGCAGGGCAGGGTGGAGCTGCCAGTGGACTGATGCAACTCAGCCCAGGGCAAGGAATCCCTGCATGAACAGCCCCAACGCACCACCCCAGAGGTGGCTGCATCTCCACACCAGGGGAGGGACCCCTCTGCCACGGCAGAAGTGGTGGAGGGGCATAGCAGATGTTTTTACAGGGATCCCTCACACGGCAGCGAGATGCAGCCCCTTCTGGGGTGAGGCACAGGGGCTGCTCCTACAGGAATCCTTCACCCCGAGCCCCTGCCCAAAGGGGTGATTCTAGGAGGGGCTTTTCCCTCCCCCTCTGCACAGCCTAGAGGGGCCAGAGCACGACTGAGAATAGGAGACAGCAGCTTGAAGGAGTTAAAGTGGCAGGGCCCGGGATGCTGGGGGCAACAGAACATGGCAGGGCAGCGCCGTGGTGGGCCCAGCGGCTGGGAAATGAAACCTAGGCTAGCCAAGCTGAAAACCCAAAAAAACCAAACACCCAACCCGGCCCCCAAACCTGGAGAGATCTGTTATTCTTGGCAAGAACCTGCAGGCTACTGCTCCCCTGCAAATGCTGCTGTGTCATCTCTTCCACACAGACCCCCCGGGGGCAGCGAGCACCAAGACACAACCCAGACAGGAAGGGGCTGGGGGCTACCACAGCTCGAATTAGCCACCTGCCTGGTTGTCATAACAGGTGGTCGTAAGAGGGTGTGATTGGAAGGCACCATGTACTGCCGAGAGCTTAGCCATGCCCTGCTGATGATAGACAAGGATCTCACCTGGTACTGAAATGCAGCCACCTCTGGGGTGAGGTGTGGCAGCTGTTTATACAAGAATCCCTCACCTAGAGCCACAGTGCAGCAGCCTTGGGGTAGGGCACCGTGGCTGTTTACACAGGGATGCCTCACCCCGCACTGCGATGCAGCTGCCTCCAGGGTGGGGCGTGGTGGCCGTTTCACGATGCACAGCGACACCACACAAGAAGTGAGGATACCGTATCCAATCGAAGCGCTGTGTGCACATGGGGGGGGGCATTTTAAGGGGGCACCAGAAGCTGGAGTTCACGGGGCGGGGGGGGGAGACCGCAGCTCCTAGCTGCTGAGAGGTGAGCCTGACCGGAGGGGAAGGCTGGAGGGACACGAGGCAGAGTGTTCAGGGCAGGACACGTTTTAAGTCTGGGGGGGTCTGTCCAGGCCTTGATGGATTCTCATCCCCCATCCCCTTCAATTTCCTCCCCCATAGATTTTCAGGTGGCTTCAGGGGCCCCCCACTCTGGGAAGGAGGCACTTGCTAGGCACCCGACATTTGCGCATCAGCCCAGACCAATACACCAACCAATGCCCGCTGCATCCGGGGGGTGATTATCCCCCATCAGCTCAACTCGCATCTCTGCGGAGACACACCATAGGCTAGAACCGGCCCTGGGCCACAAAACCTACAAGAGCTTAGGGGAGTCCTGGGGCGTTTGGCCTCCGACTCAGACCCTTTTTAGCATCTCTTATGATGCTGCCTGCAAGGAAATACGCGGCCCGTTTTCTAGTCAGACACACAGCACCAGCGAGAGAAGGCCTCAGGCTTACACACCTTGCAGCATCTCAGGATATCAGCTCCCTGCGTAGCTACCCATGATGCTACCCGGAGCGTAGGCATGATTTGCGCCCGGGAAGCAGCGGCTAACTGCCCCTGTGACTACCTGCCCCTGGTGCCTCTCTGGGGCTGCTGGCTCGTTCCCCAGGATCTCGGCTTTCACTGATAGGAACAAGCCCCTCGCCAGCTGCACTGAGTGGGGGAACCTCAGAAAGGGGAATCCCTTGCAGGGGCGAGTCTGGGAGGATCGCGCACAGGGGTGCGAAGGGCACCGCTGGCTCGGAGGCCCGCACGATGGCTGGTTGAAGGCCACCATCGGTAACGTCCCTCCTGTGAGAACGGGGGCTGGGAGGTGCACGGAGGCAGGACGGCCCAGTAGTTAGTGCACTAGCCTGTCTTGGGAAAGCCGAGGTCATTTCCCCGCTCGGTCACAGAGGGCCAGGAGTGACCTTGGGCAAGTCACTGTCCGTGCCTCAGTTTCCCCCAACTGGAACATGAGGACAATAGCACTGCCCTGCCTCACAGAGTGGGCTGGGAGGATACATACACTAAAGATTGGGAGGCACCCAGATACCACAGTGATGGGGGCCTGCACAAGCCACAGTTCATGTTGGTGCCGCACGGGGGCGGAGTTTGGGAGGGGCCACCCCTTAATTCTTTCCCCACAAATCAAAGAACCGAGCCCATGGGCCACGCTGCTCTGATCCCCTCCCAGCCCGCTCCCCGCGAGGGATCCTGGCCCCAGAGACCCAGCGGGCAACAGGATCGAACCCGGAACCACAGCGCCATCCACTGTGGGCGGCGGCTCAGGTAGGCGGAACTTAGTTTGTGGGTGGGGCATGGATGGGGCCCTCCCCCCAGTCTGACACTGGTGGAAGTGGGAATCCAACTGCAGGTGCGGACAGCACCCATCGGTGAGTGCGGCATGATCGGTGCCCTGTCACCATGAGGGGTGGGCAGCTACCCGGCAGGGAGAAATCCCCGGCTAGGGGAGGCCTCAATTCTGCAAGAGATTGGAGCTGCCCTTCCAGGCTGATGCCCTGGCCATTATCAACATCCTGTCCCCGCCCCTTCCCTTCTCCAAATGGCTCCTGTTTGGTGACATGGAATCCCCGCCCCCTCCCCTACGAGTGAATGGTGCACGTGGACCGTGCGATCCCTGGGGCAGGCACCAGTGCGGTGCAAGCTCTGCCTGACCGGGGCTGTAAGCTTCCTTTGCCAGTATTCTGGGCCCTGCCCTGTGTCAGTGAGAGCAGCCTCAGGGCTGCTCTAATTGCTGCTCCGCCCCTGGGAAGCGGACAACAGCATAGGGTGTGTTGGCCATGCCCCCCATCAGCCCCCTACACCGGGAGCAGGACCGATGCAGGATCCTTAGGGGTCAGAGAGACCCCTCCTGCAATGGGGGTGGGGTGAGGGGGAATCTTGAGGGGACCCTTAAAGGAATCTGAGTGTAGAACCAGACCCCGTCGCTTTCCACTTGCCACAGGGGCCTTGGGTGAACGAGAACCCAGCCAGGCCCACAGATCCAGGCTGGTCACCCTGAGAGCCTCAGACCTGCTGTGAAATGCCCTGGAGACACACAGCCGCCCCTGAGGTGTACCCAGGAACCGAGGGTGCCCCTGGCTCGGGAAACCTCCTGAATCAAGTGTTAGGAGAGCAGCCGTTCCCTTCTGGTTCCCCCGCAGCTGATCCCTGCCTGGAAACCAGGCGACTGCTTCCTGCCAGCCCCCGAGCTGTCACCCGGGCTGTTTTATTGCTGCCTTCCTGCCGTCTTATCGGTCAAAACGGACTTGGGAAAGTCCCTGCGATTGAACCAGGCATCTTCCGAATCAGAATTCGGTTCAGTGCCCCCCGCAGCACCCGCGAAGGGCCAGGAGTTTCCCACAGGGCTCAGCTGTGGGTGGAATGGCCCCCAGGAACAGACGCGTGATCCCAATTTACGCCGACTGAGGATTTAGCCCGTTATCATTTCTCTGACGGTAGCACCTGGAAGTCTCAACGGAGACCCGGGCAGCCCCCGTCGCGCCGCGCCGGGCGCTGCCCAGACCCCAACCGGGACCCGGGCGGCCCTCGTCGCGCCGCGCCGGGCGCTGCCCAGACCCCAACCGGGACCCCGGGCAGCCCCAGTCGCTCCCCGGACCTTACTCAGGCCCCATGGTGCAGAGCAGGGGGTTGCTGGTCCCTGACCAGGCTCCCGGCCACTCCCACAATAAGGAAAAGCTTCTATCGCCCGTTCAGTGAGACCAGCCGGGGGGGGGGACATTCAGCAGCCCCCGCCCGGCTAATCACCCCCCTGCGAACGCCCAGAGCCCCGGGGAAGTCCCCCCCCCGCCCGCCCGCCGCTCCAAACCCGGCTCTTGCCAAGTTACCTTAGAAGGGGCGCGCGGATCTCCCACTCGCGGGCCGCTGTGGGGCTGGTTCCCCCTCTGCCCCCTTCTCTGCTGCAGCGCTGGGGCCGGAGGGAGGAAGGTGCGTCTCGCCCCAGATCTCAGCAATCGACTTCCCGCATCCGAGCGGCCAATCTCCTTGGGCTGATGTGGCTGCACCGGGGCAAGCCTGGCGCAGGTCCCCCCCCCTCCCGCGCGATCCGGCGTGACGAGCGGAGTGGGGGCGGGTTTGCAAACAGGAATTCACCGGCCCCACCTGCGGGCGGCCCGGGCGCCCGGCCCAGCTCTGCAGAGGGCCTGATCCGGTGCACGGGGCTGGATCTCGGGAAAGACGGACCAGGGCGGGAGAATACTGCGCAGGGGGCCCGATCCCCCGCTGGTGTAAATCAGCATCGCTCCATTGGAGTCAGTGGGGCCAGATCCACAGCTGGTGTAAATCAGCGTCGCTCCATTGGAGTTAGTAGGGCCAGACCCCCACCGGGAGTAAATCAGCGTCGCTCCATTGGAGTCAATGGGGCCAGCTCCCCAGATGGTGTAAATCAGCATCATTCCATTGGAGTGAGGCCTATTTACTCCACCTGAGGATCTAGCCCATTGTTACACTACATTGTTACTCTAAACACCTGTCAGAGCTGGGGGCTCCCTTCGTGCCCAGACACCGAGAGGGACAGTTTTCGCTCAGTTAGGTTTGTTTAAATCTCATTCCCACTCAAGACAGCTGGAAATTTCAAAACACCTGGATTTACAGCCAAAGATCCTGAGTTGTGATCCGCTTTGGGGAAAAAAGGCATTTCCCCTCTAAATAAACTTTTTTAAAAGTTTTGAACCAACTTATTTCCACCGGCTCTGATCGTTATTGTTAGGTTCATGGCGTACAGATAGAGAAGTTAGACAAAAACGTAAAATCCTCTCACGGGGCTGTTGCAACGGAAAATGGCTTTATTTCTTAGCATTCAGAATGACAACACACAAGAACCAAAAAAAAACAGAAAGAGACAAAACAGGCTGCTCCCTGCTGCCCAGCTCACCCCTTACTCTAAACTGGCCCTCTGCACACTGACAGCTGGGACCCAGATTTCACACTTCCCTACAGAGCCCCAGTCTGCCAGCAGGACCAGGAAGCCCCCCCACCCCCAAATTTAAAGTGCTAGCTTACCATTTGAAACCTGTTTCAATACACTGCGGTTATTAGCCTCAGCAAAAGGACCTCTTGTGTCAACAAGTGAGATGAAGGGGGGAGAGAGGCTTGCTCTCAGAACAAGCAATGAGGAATTACAAATCCTTGCATCAGAACCGACCTTGCACAATGCAAAGGCATGAGCACAAAGCTAGAACGCAGGGGCCTTATTGGCCATGTCGTTTGCAAGCTGCCCTCACTCTCCTGGATCTTCCCAGCTCCCAGTCCCTGCAAACCCCTGCCCATGACCCACCCTACTCCTCCTAACCTCCTTTCTAAAGGGCTAGCCAGCTTCCTGCCCACTCGTCAGCTAAGCTGGGTCCTGGTAGGAGAAATTCTCACCCCAGAGGCAGAAGGCGCTAATGGATCCAGTCCAGGGGTCCCCAGATGCTCCATGCATTGCATGGAGTGTCTAAGTCCTGGAGGGTGGGGAACAGCTGCAAAAGTTTGTCCCCACCCCCGCCCCTTGGAAAGCACCAAATTCAAGGCAATTGAAACTTCTTGCAGGAAACTCATGCATTTTTTGAATCTGGCAAATTTTGGAGGAACACGATGCTTTGAAATTGGCAAAACATCCTCTTTGGGCATTTTCCCACCAAGAATTCTGGTTTCGTGGCTCAGAACGATGGCTGGATTTGAAATTGAAGCACAGCAGAGTACAAAGAAATGAAGACAGTTAACGTCAAAGTGCTCTGAAAAGATCAATGTGAAACTGGTGGATGGGCCCGAAGCAATTTTCCTTTCCAACTTCCATGAAACTTTTGGAGATTTAAACTTTTTGTCCTGATTTGGGACGGGGAAATTATCCGCTATCGTGAAAGTGTTTCCAAGACAGGAAATCTCTTTCCAGCCCAGGTCCTCTGCTCCGACTGACTGCTAGGGACGTCTCTGGGACCAACACCAAATGATGTTGGCCCCTTTCTCACCCCCCGCCCCTTCTGCAGCCTGTGCAGGGGCCCTCCCCAGTTAGTGTGGAACCGGCTCCTGGTGTGACCAAAGCACACTGAGCAACAGCTGTTGTCAGCTCCTGGCGGTTATGGGAGTGGAGAGCATGAGTTAGAGCAGCCCCAAGGCTGCTCTTGCTGAGAATGGGGATCAGACAGGACCCAGCATTCAGAGAACAGAAAGGTGGCTCAAAGCTACAGCTGCCTCCAACCACTTCTGGGCATGTCCCAAACATGGGGAGGGGTTAGGGGAGAATTAGGACTCCCAGCCCAACCCCCCTTCTATAGCCGCTGGCTTCCACTTCCCTCCCAGAGCTGGGGTGAGAACCCAGGAGTCCAGGCACCCACGAGCCCTGCGCTAACCACCAGACCTCCCCCGCCTCCTCCCAGGTAGAACCCAGGAGATCTGACTGATGTGTCACTGCTCCACGCCGCCTGTCGGCAGTACTGCTGTCTCTAGGACTATTTGCCTGGCACGTTTCACCAACACAAGGCTCACACGCTTGTGTACATGTGCCAGCTGATGGGCCCCCCCCATCACCATGGCAGGGAAGGAGGGGAAGAGGCTATGAACGAGTGAGTTCCTCCTTTGTAACTGCCTTCCCCAGGGTCAGCTGCAGCATCCTGTTTCTGCAGAGGTTCCCAGTGAATTGGAAAGGAGCCACAGGTTCATGCCCCTGATGGCTTGGGTGAGTCACGTTATTGGGCTGGGCCTCAGTTTCCCCATTTGTGAAACAGGGATGATACCTGCTTTGTCTATTTGTCCCCTTGGGCCAGGACTGTCCCTCATTCTGTGTGTTGCAGTGGGGGCCCTGATCTCAGTTGGGGTCTGTGCAGCACCCTGTTCTCCATTGGTAAGTAGTAAGCGACTTGCCAAGGCGACTCAGAGAGGCTGCTTCAGAAAGGAAGGATTGTCCAGTGGTGAGAGCACTCACTTAGGACTTGGGAGAACTGGGTCCAAGTCTCTGCTCCTCCCCTCACCACTTGCGTGACCTTGGGCAAGTCACTTCGCCGCTCCGTGCCTCAGTTTCCCCATTTGTACAATGGGGATAATCACCCTCAGCAACACTGAGTTACACCAGCTGGGGATCCAGCCCAGTGACCCCTAAGGGAGCAGTGCCCATTTACACCAGGATCTGACCCCAGTGACCCCCTCAGCGCAACCCCCTTTGCAACCCTGGGGATCGGGCCCCCGCTTTCCGAGCACGCAGCCCCTCCGCCGAGGCTGCCAGCGCTGCTTACGGCAGGTTCAGTTTCTCTTCTCCGGTGCGAGCAGCCAGCCTGCCGGCAGCTCTGCCAGGGAGGAGGAGCGATTGCTGAGCCGTCTCTCTGCGCCAGCCCTGCAGTGCAGCCACTCCTGCAGCCTTGCCAACCCGGGCACGGCTCTCCTCATGCTGCCTCTGGGTGGGGTGCTGGAGAAATCAAGGCCGCAGAGGCAGGATGAAATCCCTATCCTAAGAGCCAGGCCCCCGGGCTGGTGGAAACGGGCGTCGCTCCATTGGAACGCAAGCAGCTTGGCCCCACTGGGCGCAGAGTTGCCAGGTGTCCAGTTTTCAACCAAACACCCAGTCGAAAAGGGACCCTCCCCGGCCCAGTGAACATGGGGGGTGGGGGGGGGAGGGGGAGGATGGAGTGACCAGGGAGGGGCCTCAGAGAAGGGGCGGGGCAAGGGTGTTCGGTTTTGTTAGGTCAGAAAGTTGGCAACCCTGGGCGACCAGCCACCCCACCCCACCCCTCCACCCCCCCACTGGGGGGGGGGTGTCTGATGCTGAGCTGGGCTGGAGAATTTGCCTCCTTCAGCTACGCCCCCCTATGCTCAGCTACCACTGGGGCGGGGCCGCATGACGCGCGTCAGCCCCAGTGCTTCTGGGAAACCCACAGCCCTGCTCCCCGGGCAAAGCACCGCCCAGGGCGTCTCCGCTCTTGCTGGGCTCTTCGACGCCTCCGTCCCTGGTGGCAGTAACCCAGGCTCCCGCGGGTAGGTCCTGCTTAGTGCCTCACGAAGAAATCCTCCAGCAGGGGGCAGTGCAGGAAGGCAGCGGCCTGGGCAGCAGAGGGTTACTGCCAGGGGCAAGCCAGCTACAGGGTGTTTAAACGCAGCTCTTTGCCTTCCCTATGGGTCCTGGGGGGCAGGGCATAGCCACAGCGCCAACCATGCCCCTGATCTGCCCCCAGACAGAGGCTGGGACCAAGGGGAGTGCAGGCCTTTAGGCCAGCCACACCAACTGGCTAAGCCCCCCGTGCATGAGAGGGAGGGTCTAGGGGCCCAGTCCCATCCAGGTTAAGACTCCTTTGGGTAGCGCAAAGGGGCCCGAGCGTAGCCAAGACCCAGGCTGGATTCTCCAGCAATAGCGAGGGTCCTGCAGCGATCAGGGCAGGTGTCTCGCTGCAAACCCAGGGTGCACCCCAGAACGCTCCCCCCTTCACATGAGTCCTGTCGGCGATCTCCTGGGCTCCAGCAAGGAAACCCCACAGGTCCATCAGCCCTAGCCGGCTCCAACCACCTGCAACGCCCCAGCAGACAGCCTGCTGAAAGTCCAGCCGTGCAGCAGGATCCCGCCAGGGATCCGAGGGAACGCTGCATCCAGATGGGTTTGGCGGCCTTGGGAATCGAACCAGGGAACGCCACATCTTAAAAGGGCCTGAGCGAAAACAGCCTGCTGCTAGCCACTCAAGCCCCAGCCCCCACTAGAGGGGGACAGAGCACCACAACGTGGGCGTGGCACACACCGAATGGGCGTGGCTCACCCTGAACCAATTGCAGGATTGGCACCCCGGCAAACCGATGGGCTAGCACCACTCCCTTCCACAATGGAGATCAAAGGGGGGGAATTTTCTCCCCCGCTGCAAATTCTTTCTCACCATTGAAATTTTCCCATTCCCCCCCCTTCACAAAACTGGATGATAAAAAAAAACAAAACCAAGTCTCTCCCCCATTATCAGACCCACCCGTGTTTTTAAACAACAAAAGGGAAGAAACCAAACCCTACGAAAAACACCTTCATGAAAAATCCTTCCTTTGGGGAACCGGCCGGGAGAATACAACTTCCCACCTTTCCCACTCAGCGATTTCTCTCGCGCCCCTTTTCCAAGCATCTCTAGGGACTGCGGATTAATATTAAATACCATCATTTATATTTCAGGGACTGGATGCTTCTTTGTAAATGACATGCCTGAACTCAGCCAGAAATTATGGTGGATTTTCCGCCCCCACACCCGTGACCTGTATAAACTTTTAAGCATCGACCAACCCTAGATGATCACATATAAGGCCGGAAGGAACCACGGTGATCAGCCAGGCCTCGCTTTTGCCCCAGCAAGCGATCGAATCGGAGCCCACGTTTCTCCAAGCTGCCGCAACCAAAACCATTCTCAGAGGCACCAGGGGGCGCTGCACGTTGAGGTGTCGGGGCAGGGGAGAACAAGCCGTGGGACCCTGCTCTTAACGCAGCGTGGAATGCAAGTGCCCCATGCCTTCAGATGCTCAATTCTTGAAGATCCCCAGCAGGCTGGGTAATGCTCAGACAACCCTCGCCACCTTGTGGCCAAATGAGCACAGCCCTTGCCCTTAGCAGGTGCCAAGGTGGCCCATTGTCTGGCCTGCAGAAGTGGTGGGGAATAGGAGACATTCTTCCCACCAGAACGTTTGCCACACCAGTTGGGGGCGGGGGGGTATCATTAAAGACCCCAGAACATTTTAACTATGACGTCCACCCCAAATTCTAGTTCAAGTTCCACCTTACCTCCCTCAATCCTACCCACCAAGGCTCTGTCGCGTTGCCGTGTGCTGCCGTGACAGGCTGCCCCCCAGAGGCAGCTGCAGTTCAGGGAAGGCACATTGACAGCTTGCAAGGCTGCTCTCAGGAAGCTGGGAGGTTCAAAGAACTCTGGTTCGAAGGGTTCAGGATCCACCGTCCAGGCCTGGATTTTTAACATTTGTATTACGGCACTGCACTCTTGGCCCAGGGCCCCCACTGTGCCGGGCAGCGCGCAGACCCCCTAAAAAGAGATGGTCCCTCCCCCACAGAGCTCGTAATCTAAGTGGACTTGGACAGAGTGCAACGTAGGACTGGCTGAGGATTTTGTTCATAGCTTTCTTCCCCCATTCCCCGGACAAAAAATGGCTAGTTTTGTCAACACACAAATGTTCATTCTCAGCAAAATTTTGCAGGCAGTTTGTTGAAACCAACTCCACCAATTGCCAGTGCTTTGTAGGGCGGGTGGGGGGGGGAAGACTTTTGGTAAAAAAAAACCCCAACCTTTTAAAAAACAATTAGTTTTCCACCAATGGAAAAAAATTGTAGAAAAATCCAATGACAAATAAATTATTTTCTCCGGTTTAATTCCTCCCCCTCCTCTGAAAGGGGGAAAAGCCAAATTCCCAGAGCAGCAGTGGAAAAGTTCTAGCCCAGCTCACAAAACAGAAATCTTGATGCTATGTCTTTCTGTGAGTTTGTAAATACGCCCTTTATTAACGGAAAACTTTAGAACAGAAAAGCAGCTCAGAGAATAGGATTCTTTATTTCTGTTGCACGAGCATCTGGGAGCTGCAGTCAGACGATAACCTGTTTGCCGCTGTGCAGACACAAAAGAGCAATTTATTTCCCCGCGAAGAACCCCACTGGAAGATGACTTTCATTTGGAGTTTTTCCCCTTTGATCAGTACAAACTGGAATAAAAAGCAGGGCAAAGAGCCTGTGGAACGTGCTTCTCGCTCTCTGCCAGCCGAGGCTCAGCAAGGACACGGAGGGCAGCGCAAAATGGACAAGACCACCCCAGAGTTGAGCACTCCACAGAGCCAGCCTAAGCATTGCCAGTAAATCCCACAGAGGTTCTGGTAAGGGGCAGTGTTGCCTAGTCGACCGTGACTCAGGAAACCTGGGTTCTATTCCCGGCTCTGCCACTGCCAGCTGGGTGACCTTGGGCATGTCACACGCCCTCTCTGTGCCTCAGTTTCCCCTCCCATATTTTGCCTGTTTCAGCTAAGCTCTTGCCTAGGTGCACTGCCACAGGGCCCCAACTCAGCTGCTGCTGTCGCCACCATAGAGCTAATAACGATGATCTCTAAGAGGCAGCGGGGCCGTTTCCAAAGGGAAATGGGCATCCGTCTCCCACAGGGCCCTTTGAAAGGGCCCTCTGTGAATGAGGCCTGGGGATCGCATTGCACAGGGCAAATTTCAGCCCCAGCTAGTTCGATATCACATGTTAGCCGAGGCAGCTTGTTAGCTGGCTCTGAGATTTTGATTTTAATTTACAAAAAATAAAGAGATCTAGTTTATCCCCCTGCTCTGGGGTACTAGGCCCCACCCCACTTCCACAGCTGGGGAGAAAACACAAGCAGTCCTGACTTTCTGCCCCCCTGCTTTAACCCAGTAGACCCCACTCCCATCCCACAGCTGGGGAGAAAGCCCAGGAGTCCTGCTCCCTAGCACCCCCTCCCCCCACTCTAACCACTAGACCCCGCTCCCCTCCCAGAGCAGGGGATAAAACCCAGGGAGAAACACTGCTGAGTCACCAAGTCGGTTGCGTTCCCTGCCCCCCGCCCAACACATGAACTTCCAGCTGGTGCCAGCCGTGGGATACAGACTTAGAAAGAGACACCAATCAGACCCTAGTAGGGGCATGGACTTCCAAGCCCCTCGCTCAATCAAGCCCCACCCAGTGGATTGGACCCCCCAAGGACAATGCTGCCGCCCCCTCCCCGCGCACGGGGCCCCCGCCTACAAGCTGCTGAGGTGCAGCGCCATGCACAGCAGGTTGACTCCGTTGCAGGCAAGGCAGGCGAGGTTGCAGAGGGACGACAGCCCGTGGCGCTTGAAGAACGTCTGCCGCGCGGCCTGGTACTTGGGGTCCCTCTCCCGCAGCTGCTGGTACGTCTCGCGCCGGGACACCAGCCCCACCTCCCCGCCCAGGCCGTGTTCCCGCTCGATGGCCTGCAACCGGAACATGGCCGCCGTGGTGGCCGGGGACAAGCCCAGGGCGTTAACGCTGGCCAGGAGGAGGCAGACGAAGTAGAGAGAGCCCTGGGGGAGGGAAAGAGGGAGATGGTTGGGATAGTGGCATGGGACACTGGGTGGTGTCAGGACGCCTGGGTCCTATCCCCAGCTTTGGGAGGAGAAGAGGCTCCGGTGGACTGAACGGATGAAGCTGGAGATAGAACCCAGGCGTCCTGACACTCAGCCCCCACTGCTCTAACCACTAGACCCCACTCCTCTCCCAGAGCCAGTGTTACCTAGCAGCTCTGTGTTCTTGGGGAACTAGGGTGCAGGACCTAGCCTGTCTGACTCATGAAAGACCTCCCCCCCCCCCGAGCCTCTGCTTGAGCCAAAACCAATCAGAAGAAAGACTTACAAAAAGCAATGACAAGGCCATGGGAGACACCCCTAAATCCCTGGGATAAGGGGTCGGGATTAAGGAAACTCCCCTGGCCTCACTTGCATCGAGGATGGGACAAGGAGGCATCTCCATGAGCATCCAGAATGGAGAACGGAGCTTCCAAGGCAAGAACCGCAGGGAACTCTGGGACCAGAAAAGCAGGGAAGCACGGCATGATGGGGGATCTCTGCTCCAGATATTAATGAACCCACGCCTGCACACCCCCAGCTCAGTAGTGATCAGACCAATTCTAGTGATAAATCCTTGATTGGTATCCAAAATAGTGAAGCTCCCTAATTGCATTGTGAGCTCCCTCCAAGGTACACGGCCCAAAGCCAGGCATGATCAGCTCCCATGGTCTAGCCTGAAGAAAACTACTTTAGATTTATTCATGCGTAAATAAGGGGGAATACCAGCGTTCTCCCGTGGACCAATGCTGTTTCTCTACAAAAACCCCGACCCATGCTCTGGATGCCTCGGTGTTCTGATGCCTGGATCCAAAATCTGCATCAGTTCCACTGGGACTTCATCTTCTCCTGACTGATCGTGCTGGGGGCTCTGCCTGTCTCCAGCACTCCGGACCCTCAGCTACCACCACCACCTGGGACCCCCAATCAATTCAAGCTTCATGGAGTGGTGAGAATCCAGCTCTCTCTCTGGCTCTAGGTGTAGCCTTCTGACCCTGGCTTGTGTGATCAGTTCTAGTTTGTGACTTTTACAGTCACATTTAAGTTAGACTTAATATTATCATTGCTTTGTCCGTTTGGCTTCCCTGTGGTTATCGGGCAATAACCAACTTTCATGATTAAGCTGGTTGCTTCTCTCTCTCTCTCCCCCTCATGGGTGTTTTTGGGTTTCCTCATTCTCTCTGCAGCAACGCTCCTCGTACCAAAGCTAGAGATCCCTGCAGCGCCCAACAATCCTGTGGGGTTTGCTCATCAAGTGGGTTACGACCAGAACAATTATAACGGGAACGTGGGGATAGGGACGTGCTGAACCCGGGGCATATGAGGGTGGCAGCTTGGGAGTGCTGATTAACTGTGTGTGTGTGTGAGAGAGTGAGAGAGAGATTCTGGGGCTGGAGGAACCCAGCCCAGGGTAACCGAGGTCCTGCAGGATAGCTCCACTGGGAGGGGACTTGCAGCAGGGAGAAGCAGTGCTCCGTATGAGAACACAAGTCACACAAGCAGTCAGAAGTACAGCACCCCCCCCCCCCGCGAAGAGTAACCCTAATAAATGAGCATACCCCAAAGTAACGGGCAAAGCTGGTTACACCTGGTTAGAACCCAGGCATCCTGACACCAAGCCCCTGTTGCTCTAGCCACTAGACCCCACTCCCCTCCAAATGGGGACAGATGCAAAGAGTCCTGGCTCCCAACACCCTCCCACACCAACCCACTAGACCCCACTCCCCTCCCAGAGAGGGGAACGGAATCCAGACATTCTACTGTATCCTACTAGACCCCAGTCCCCTCCCAGAACCCAGGCATCCTGCACTTTAACCGCTTTCCCCATTCTCAGGAAGTCACCGATGGCAGAGAGTTGGCATGAAGGGGCGTGACCCACCCACCCCGGGGTGGCCGGCTCGCAAGGGGCCGAGGCTGTGCCTGGCCCCTCGATGGTACCTGCAGGGTCTCCACAGTGCTCAGCAGCTCTCGGGGGTGGTAGTAGGCAAAGATGGAGAGGTTGAGGAAGGCGCAGGCCACCAGGGCATAGAAGTAGAAGGGGAAGAGCTTGCTCTGGACCAGGCCGAAGGTGTGTCGGCTCACGCTCCGGATAAGCACAAACCCTGAGCCAAGGAGAGAGGAGGAAATCAAGGCACACAGACAGCATTAGGGCCATGGGGCTGGGAGCCAGGACTCCTGGGTTCTACCCCGGCTCTGGGAGGGGAGTGGGGTCTTGCGGTTAGAGCGGGGAGCCAGAACTCCTGGTTCTAAGAAGGGAATATGGTCTAATGGTTACGGGAGGGGAGGGGCTGGGTGTTGGACTCCTGGGTTCTATTCCCAGCTCTGAGAGCCGGGGGGGTCCCTTCCCAGAGACCCAGGCAGCACGCCCCACCTGAGATGAAGGTGACCCATATCTGCATCCCCCAGGCCAGAGACAGAATGAAGAGCTGGGCGACTTTGGCCAGGCTGCTGGGCTCCCCTTCCATCGGCATCTCGGCTGCGTTTACAGACCTGGAGGCAGAGAGGTGGGAGAGAACCCACGGTGAGTTCTGGGGAGCAGGGACGTCCGCTCCCAGTGCTCGCTGGGTCACTGCGGAGTAACGAGACCATGTATCGGTGAGGTACCCTGGGCAGGCCCCAGGCCGAGATCAAGGCCCCAGGGGCTGATCCTGGCTGAGATCAGGGCCCCGTTGTGCCAGACGCTGCACAGACACAGCGAGAGATGGTCCCTGCCCCTGAGAGCTCAGTCTAAATAGACAAATAATAAAACAATCCTGAGTTCTTCCCAGTCAGAGATCTCAAAGCACTTTATGAAGGAGGTCATTATTATCCCCATATCCCACATGGAGAAACCGAGGCACAGAGCAGGGAAGCGACTCACCAAGTTCCCAGCTCTGCCACTGGTCTGCTGGGAGAACAGAACCCAGGTCCTCTGAGTCCCAGTGACAGGCACTCGCTGCTAGACCACACTCCCCTCCCAGCAAGGTCATCACACCCAATTTAAAGGTGGGGAAACTGAGGCACAGAGCAACTAAGCAACTTACAAAACCAACCCGAGACGTGGTGAAGATGGCCGAGCAGCCGGGGGCTAGAACAGCAGGGAGGCTGGGCTCAGTCAGCACTGGTACAGGAGAGCACCGGGGCTGGCAAGTGGCAAGAGGAGATAAGGGGGGCGGGGAGGGCTGTAGGGGGATGGGCAGAAGCATGGGGTAGGATCAGGGCTCCCACAGCCAACGGCCCAGACAGAGAAACGCTGCCCCGCCCTGCCTCTGAGAATCGTCGGGGGGTGGGTGGGGGAAGCAGGACAGACAAATCTAGGGAGACCTGTCGGGGGGTGGGGGGGGCGCTCAGGACGCCTGGGTTCTTTTCCTGCCTCTGCACTGACTCCAGGGCGAAGGTCACACAGCTGGGCGGGGAACCCAGGAGTCCTGGCCCCCGCCCAGGGCTGGGAGCAGCGCCCGGGAGCGTGGGGTCGAGCACCGGGAGGTCCCCAGCCTTGCCCATGATCGCCGGGGAGGGGGGCCCAAAGTCCCTGCCCAGCCTCAGGGCCCCACAAAACACAAGAACCAACCCGGGGACCTACGGGAGCCGCCCCCTGCGTGGCTGCTCCCCCGGCCCCACACGTGCTCCTGGCCCCGCTCCTGCCCCACACGTGCTCCTTGCCCCACTCCTGCCCCCACGCTCCCGGCCCCACACTTGCTCCTGGCCCCGCTCCTGCCCCCACGCTCCCGGCCCCACACGTGCTCCTGGCCCCGCTCCTGCCCCACACGTGCTCCTTGCCCCACTCCTGCCCCCACGCTCCCGGCCCCACACGTGCTCCTGGCCCCACCGCGGCCCGTGCACAGATCGGGGCGGGGGAGTCGGGTCCCTACCTGCCCCTCCCGCAGGCTGCTCCGGCCCGGGCTCAGCTGGAGGGTCGCTCTGGTCACGCCCCCTGGCCCTCAAGGCTCCACCCCCCCTTCCTGGGTCCTGCCCAATCAGCTCGCAAGGGGAGCTCCGGGCCAATAGGGACTGAGGGGCACCATGAGATCATGCAGGGGGTGGGGCTAGAAAGCCACGCCCCTCCGCCTTTGTGATTCTTTTTGTTACATGGGGGGTGTGGCGGCCTGGATGGGTCAAACCCCGTCCCCCCTTGTTCTCCTCCCCCCCCGCGTTTTGGGGTCCACGTGGGCCCCTGGCAGCGGGGCAGAGACCCGGGGGCGATGGATGCGCTCAAGGGGCAGGTCCTGACCACCAAGGTACCAGGGCAGCCGGGCTGAGCCCTGGCCCAGCTCATCACCCCGGCCCCAGGCGGGCACCGCCTGCCCTCGCACAGACCCGGGGTTCGGGCGCCCTGGGTGTCCCACCCCTGCCCAGATCCGGGGGAACAGGGATCACTGCACTGGTGCGGAGCAGGGGCTCATCGACCCTGGTATCCTCCCCACCGGGGGCCCATGGACCCTGGTATCCCACCCCCTGGTGGCCCATTGACCCTGATATCCCACCCCCTGGGGGCCCATCGACCCTGGTATCCCGCCTCCTAATCCCAGGTCAGACCAGGGACCCATTGACGCTGGTATTCCACCTACCGGTGGCCCGTCAACCCTGGTATCCCACCCACCAGGGGCGCATCGACCCTGGTATCCCACCCACTGGTGGCCCATCGACCCTGGTATCCTGCCCACGAGGGGCATATCGACCTTGGTATTCTGCCCACCAGCTCTGCCGGGACCCCTCATTCCTGACCCGCAGCCCCCTGCTATTCCAGTCTAGGACCTTTGCGGGTGAATTGAGCTTCCCTGTATATAATGGTGTGTCGATTTTGCAATGCAGCATCCCCTTTCCACTGCCAAACTGAGCCGATACCCCCCCTTTCCTGGGGGAGGGACAGACGGGGGTATGTGGGTAGCTGAATTCTCCCCCTTTGTTTCCAGGAGACCACTTTGATCACAGTCTCCAAGGAGGACAAGAACAGGGGTAATGCACCCAGCGGCTACTTATCCAGGGCCAGCAGCAATGCAGGGCTGGTAAGCGACTCCGCACTGCTGGGGATGGAAAGAGAATCCTGGTCCTTGCTGCTGGAAAGCCCCCATCGTGCTGGGGCTCTGAGTCTGCCTGGCTCCCCATCACCCCACTCCCTTGTTTGTTGCTCAGACAGGGGGTGATGGCTCTAAACCCTCTTTGCGCTGCTCTTCTTCCTGTCTCCAGTGACATCGAGAGCAGCCTCGAGGCTGCTCTAATTCATGCCCTGCCCAGGAAGCAGGGAAATGGCCAAGCTCTGGGCGTGCCCCCGATCCTGCCCCCCTTATTCTGCTTTCACACCAGCCGGGAGGCCCCTTGCCCAGAGGGATAGTCCGGGGGGGGGGCTCTTCCCACTCCCTTTGTGTTCCCAGAGTCGCTATAAGAGGGCTTGGGCATCAATAACAATGGGGTTCCTGTCCCCCCCCAAAGGGCACAAGATTCATCCTCCCCACTCCCAGCCTCCTCCCCATGGGCTGAGTCCATCACTCAGACCCCTAGACAATCATCCCCGCCCCCAGAGCTTGCAGGGGCTAACAGGGAGAGCGGTGCTGTGGGTACAGGCTGACGGCCCCCTCTGATCCCCTCCCTGCAGACCCAGCTGGAGACGGAGGCCTTCGAGACAAATGGTGAGAGACCATCCCATTTCCATGATGGGGGCGGGGGGGCAGACCTGGCTGATCCTTTGTGGGGACGGGGGTCACTAGACCTGGAGGGTAGCGAGCAGGCGTGGCCAGCCAAGACACACACCCTCCTCAGCAGGCAGTGGGGTGGGATGCCCTCTGGGGAGGGAGCTGGGTGGGAGGAGCCAGGGTGGACCCCATTAGGGGGCAGATGAGCTGGCTTTGGGTTGGTCCCCGCCTGGGGTCAGGCTGAGGGGCAGTGTCCCAAGCCGGGTGGGGAGGAGGGCATGCTGTGGGATTGAGGGGGGACCTTGTCAAGACACTGGTGTTAGGGAGAACAGCCTTGGGGCTGCTCTAACTCGTGCTTGGCCCCATCCATGGGCCCCTGGGGAGCAGAGGACAACTACAGTGCAGTGTACCCCAGCCACGGCCCAATCTGCCCCCTATGCCAGTGCAGAGCCAGGGTGGCACAGAGAAGCAGGCTCAGCATGTTTTTAAGTCCTTCCTCGGGTTCCATCCCCATGCCGGCTCCGGCTCCCCACTCACCCCCAGCCGCCTTTCCTCTGTAGCAGGAATGATCCAGGCGATGCTCCCAGATTCCCAGAAGATCCTGACAAATGAGCTGGAGATCATCAAAAGCCAACTCCATGCCCAGGCAAAGGTAACCACAGCAGGGAGAGGGGATTTGTTATGTACATTACGGTAGTGCCTAGGGTTCCCCATTGGGCTAAGCGCTGCACAGACCCCGACCAGGATCAGGGCCCCATTGGGCCGAGTGCTGCGCAGACCCCTAATGAGAGCCAGTCCCTGATCCAGCTTACAATGTAAACACACAAAAGGTGGGAAGGGAAACTGAGGCACGTAGCAGCAAAGTGATTTGCCCAAGGCCACCCAGAAAGTTCAGTCCAGAGCTGGGACTGGAACCGTGGTGTCCTGTCACCCAGCCTGCTGCCCCATGTGCTAAACCCCACTCTCCTTTTCCCTGTACACTCGGAGGACCTGGGAAATAACCAGAGGCAGCAGGGCTGGGTGTCAGGGCTCGGTCCATGAACCCCCTGTGTTGCGTGTCTCTGTGACAGGCCTTCGAAGCCCTGAGCCACTCGGTCTCCCTGCTGGAGCAGGAGAGCAGCCTGCAGCAGCGAAAGATCCAGCAGCTGGAAGGTGAGACGCCGTTCAGTCCCCGTCGGGGCCGGCTCTCCCAGCAGAGGGCTCTGCAGACCAGGGGATTATCTCCAGTAATTGGATTATGGTGCCCCCATTGTGCTGAGCGCTGCATAGACACCCCCCCCAGACCGAGACTGGGGCCTCCGTTGTGCCTAGCGCTACACAATTCCCTGCCCCCCCATCTCTCCGGCCGAGAACAGAGCCCTGCCCAGTCATAGAGCAAGCGACAGGTCCTGCCCTGAACATTTCACCATCGACAGAGAGAAAGGAAAGATCGTTATCCCCATTGGAGAGATGGGGAAACTGAGGCATGGGGTGGGACAGCGACTCGCCCCAGGTCACACAGGGAGTCAGTGGCAGAGCTGGGAGTTGAATCTGGATCTCCTGAGTCCCAGCCTGGGGCCTGAACCACCAGCCCAGCCTCCATCACTTCCCCCAAAGGGCTGGGATTGTCAAAGGCACCAAGGGCCGCTGGGCTCCTAATTCCCCTTTAAAACTTCCAACTAGAACATTTTCAGTAGCTCCTCCCCAGTAGCCCCCCTAGCTCCTCCCTCCACTCCAGCTCCTCCCCAGTAGCCTCTCCCCCTCTTTAGCGCCTGCTCAAATGGCCCCTCCCTTCTCTGTAGCCCCTCCCCCAAATAGCCCCTCCCCCATGAAGAGCCCTCCTTCCTCAATAGCTCCTCCCCCATCAGTAGGTCCTCCCCTCTAATCTACATGGTAATGTTTGAGTGGGTGTAAAGCGCCCCCCTCTGCCTGCCCCCTGCTCTGCACAGAGGAGTTGAGCCGAGCCTGCGGCCCGGCCCAGGGGGAGATGTTCGAGCGACTGGTGGATGGGAAGATCCTGGAGGTCTGGGCTGCCATGGCCAAGGAGGTGGAAGGGCTGCAGGAGTCTCTGCTGGAGCGCCCCGACCACCGCATGATCCAGAGGGGGGACTCGCTGGAGAACCTGTCCTTGGAGATCCTGGAGAGGTTAGACCGGGCATGGGGGGCTGATTCCACAGCAAGGGGGGCTCCCAGATCTGCTTCCCTCAGGATCCCACTAGCCCCATACCCCTCCCCTGGCTGGATCAGGGCCCTGCACAGTCATAGAGCAAGAGACAGGCCCTGCGCTGAAAATTTTACCCTCTAGACAGACAAAGGAAAGATCGTTATCCCCATTGGAGAGATGGGGAAACTGAGGCATGGGGTGGGACAGCGACTCGCCCCAGGTCACACAGGGAGTCAGTGGCAGAGCTGGGAGTTGAACCTGGATCCCCCGAGTCCTAGTCCAGGGTCTGAACTGCCAGCACCTGCCCCCTCCCCCAGCAGCCCCGTGGACCCATCACCTGTGCATGGGACAGGAGCGCTGCTCGCACGGTAATAGCCACTGTTGGGCCAGGTGTGGCACAGACACCTGGTGAGAGACAGTCATTGCCCCAAAACTAACTAGACAAAAGCTGGGAGGGGAAACTGAGGCACAGAGGGGTTCCCAGCTGCAAGGCTGGGAATAGAACCCAGGTATCCAGAGTCTCAGGCTGGGTCCCAAGTCGCTGGAGCCCACTTGCCCCCTGTGATGTTACCACCTTGAGCGTCACGGAGCTTCCAGCCGCAAACAGTGGTGATGGTTTCAGAGCAGAAAGGGGTGAAATCTGGGCCCCACGAGGCGCCTAATTCCTGTGTGGCCTTTAAAAATCTCCCCCAAGAACATTTTCAACGGTAGCCCCTCCCTCTTCAATAGCTCCTCCCCCAGGTAGCCCCCCCTCCTCAGTAGCTCCTCCCCCGGATTGACTGCCCTGGGCCCAGGATATCACCCAACGAGGTACCCAGACCATGCAGCTTCTCCAAGCCCCCGTGCTGGTGGGAGCCCCCCGCTCTGCAGGTTTCCCCAGCCCGACCTGGGGCAATGGTGCCGGGAGCCTGTGGCTTTCAGTCGACTTTCCTCTTCCTTTAGCAAGAAATTCCTCTGGGAGGAGCTGGAGTCAGTGCAAGGTGAGATGAGGAGGATCCATCAGAAATTGAGTAGGTACCCAGCAGAATATCCCTTTCTTTGCCCCCAGCCCTCAGGTGTCTATGGGTAAAAATCCTCCCGGTGGGTGCATGGCACGATACGCCCTCGAGAGCACCCTCCAGCCCTGGATCTCCCAGCTGGGTCAGTGTTGGCCTGTTTGTCCGGCGGGGAAACTGAGGCACGGAGAGCAGGGACGGGACTGGCACAAAGTTCAGGCCATGAGCCTGTGACAGAGCTGGGGACAGAACCCAGGAGTCCTGGCTTCTTGTCCAACCCCCCACGCCCTTAATCTAACTATTACACCACACTCTCCCAAGGAATCAAAACCCAGACCTCTGCCTCTCAGGCCCAATGCCTCACCCACGGGGTCACCTGTCCTCTCTGCCTTGCAGCCCTGCTGGGAGGCAGGTCTGCATCATCAGCCCCATTTTCCAGGTGGGAAAACTGAGGCCTAGAGGCACCAAGCGCTCTACTGAGGGCTCCACTGCAAGTCGAGGGGCAGGAGCAGCGCTGGGCTCCAGCCAGCGATTCCAGGCGGCAGGGCCAGATATGCCACTAGGGGCATTTGGTTGGCTGTGGAGCCCATTCTGGGAGGGTCTGGGTGGGGTGCGGGGAACCCTGAACTGGGGGCTCTGGTTTTTCTCTTCCGCAGAGGATCAGGAGGATGATATAACCAAGAACCTCGTCAGCATAAAGAAAATGCACGAGAATCAAGTGAAATGCAGGAAGGTGAGATGTGGGGGAGGGGAGGAAGAGGAAAGGGGGTGGGGCTACATGATGCTCCTCCCCCTTTGCAGTCCATTCACAAATCAGGCACTTTGCATCACATCCTTCTCTCCACCCAGGCACACACTGTTGCCAGGGGAGGGCACCCCCTAGTGAGCCCCTGCCGCACTCCCTGCAGGACAGCGCCCTCTAGCGCCGCACTAAGGCTAGCACTGGCTGCCAGGGGACAGCGCCCCCTAGTGAGCCCCTGCCGCACTCCCTGCAGGACAGCGCCCCCTAGCGCCGCACTAAGGCTAGCACGGGCTGCAGGACAGCGCCCCCTAGCGCTGCACTGGGGCATTGGGGTCAACACTAACTGTGAGGGGAGAGCACCTCCTGCTGAGCCCCCCATGCCGAATAGCAGATCTCTGCACCCCAACGGCTCAGTCGGGTGGACCCCCAGTTTGCTAGAACAGCCCCCCTCTCTCCCCAGATCCTGTCGCAGCTGAAGGGCAAAGGGCCGGGCGCAGAGGCGGCCCTGGAGTCTGTGGGCAGAGGCAGAGATAGCAGGCCGGTCAAAGAGGAGCTGAATGATATATGGTAGGATGACCAGGCTGGAGCTTGCTGCTGGGGAAGGGGCCGCCCAGCTCCCGTCCCCCAGCCCCTCTCCATGCTGAGCTGTACTGGAGCCCCCCATCTGTCCTGTGGGTCCCCGACCCCACCTCTCTGGGCTCTCATTGCAGCCACTAGGGGGCAGCACTAATTGCCACGGGAGAGTGCCCCCTACTGAGCTCCTGCCCCGCTTCCTGCAGCACAGCTCCCCCTAGTGCCACGCTGGGGCTCTGCGGTCAGCACTGAGTGCAAGGGGAGAGCGCCCCCTACTGAGCCCCTGCCCCACACCACCCCCTAGTCCTCTCTGCATCACCTCCCTTTGTCCAGTGCTAACCCCCTTCTGCCAGTTCCTTCCGACTCTCCCATTACCGCCTCCCCCCAGTGCAAGGGCTGCAAAACACGCTCCTCAGTGACACGTGCTTGGGAGCGAACGTGCCACCGCCCTGCCTGCGTCCAGATTTGAACCCTGGGCCCTGCGGGGCTATAGGCCAGAGCTAAAGGAGCAACTCTGTGAGCGGGCAGCAGTAGTAGGTTGTTATGTTCTTACACACATCAGTCACAAGAAGGAGCTGAAGAGAAACCCAGGATGGTCTTGGCTCAGGGGTCCCTGCGTAACTGGGGTATCCCCAGCCCTGCAGTCGGTCTGCACCTAGCGGGGGGATCTGTTAATGGGGTCTCTCCATGCAGGTCGGCCGTCAACACCCTGCGGAACTCCATGGCTAGCTGCAGCCTCCGGGGCGACGGCCAGGCAGCGGTGAGGGTCACAGGTAAGCGGGGCGGGAGGGCTGAGAACAGGGCTGGGTGTGAGGTGGGAGCCAGGGGGGCTGGGTGTGGGATCAGGGGCAGGGAGGTGGAAGGGGCTGGGTTTGAGGGCATGGGTGAAATGGGGGAGGGGTGGGGGGCTGGGTGTGAACTGTGGGGGGCTGTGGGTGTCAGTAGGGGGCTTCAGGGGGTGGATGTGGGGGGGGGGCCTGGGGCAAATCCGCATGGCTCCACTGGAGTCGAGTGGGGTCAGTTCTCAGCAGCTGGGGATCTGGCCCCTCTGTGTTGAAGCTCCCTTGGGCAGAGTGCCCCCCCCCCCCCGACTGAGCAGCCCTTGCCCCTCTTGCCCTGCCAGGCCGTCGGAGCCGTCGGCACCGCATGGCCATCTCGGCCAGCCCGCCAGCCCCTGCCGCAGAGCCAGCCCTGTGCCTCTGCCAGGAGGAAAGCAGCTCAGACCACAGCTCCTGCGAGGGCCCCTGCCCCTAGGGGGGCCGTGCCGGTAAGACCTCTCCCCCCCACCCTCCCTGGCCCTGCTGCAGGTCCTGGGCTCTGCTGGGCCAGCCGGGGCAAACCCCTCCCGGAAACGCGCCTACTTGGGGACTTGTGCCTGAAACCCCCCGTGGGATGAGGCCCTGGGCAGCATACCATGGCTGAGAACCCAGGCGTCCGGCCACCCAATCCCAATCTCTGCAGACCCTCCCCCGCTGTGGGGGAAGGCTGAGAACCCAGGCGTCCGGCCAGCCCCTTCCAAGGCTGATGCCCCCTCCCCTGGGTCTCTGCAGCTGAGGGACAGTTGTGCCCCGACAGTTAAAGGGCCAGCGTGCTAATTTGCCCTCCTCTCTGTCCCCCAGGCTGAAAGCAGAGAGTGCCAGGGACCTGCCAGGGGCCTGGCCTGTGGATGAGACCGAATTAAACAGCTGCTTAGGAGTGACTGGGCCTGGGGGCCTTCCGTGGGGCCAGGCTCCTTAAGGCCAGATCGGAGGAACTCGGGGGCCCAACCCAGCGGGGAGGGTTGCCTGGCCAGAAAATGGATCCCCTGTCCCTAGCGTGGACCATTCATGACCTCCCTGTGTGATGCCCTGTGGAGGTGGAATGCCCTCCTCTTCTCTAGCAGCCCTGGGGGCAGAACCCAGGGTCCTGGCTCCCAGCCACGCCTGCTCTAACCACTAGACCCCACTCCTCTCAGGGAGCTGGCAACACAGGAGTCCTCGTTCCCAGGCCTTCCTGCTCTAATCACCAGACCCCACTTCCCTGCTGGAGCCAGGGAGAGAACCCAGGCGTCCTGGCTCTCAGGGCCCTGCTCTAACTACTAGACCCCTGCCAGAGCCAGGGAGAGAACCCAGGCATCCTGGCCAAGCAGTTTGCTCTGTGTGAAGAAACCCCTCCCCCCACGCCACCCCCGTCCGGAAGGAGCATCCAGCGCCATGAACTGGGTGTGGAGAGTTTGTGGCTCTCGGCAGCTGCCGTTTCCTGACCAAAGGATTCAGATGTGAGGGTTGCAGCCGCGCTGGGAGAAAGGAGGGTGTGAAAGCCACTGCATCCGATGCCTCTCCCAGCCCTGCGGGGTCTCCTGGTAGCCACTAGGGGCCAGCACTGACTGTGAGGGGACAGCGCCCCCTACTGGGCCTCCACCCCACTCCCTGCAGCACAGCGCCCCCTAGTGCCACCCTGGGGCAATGGGACCAGCACTGACAGCGAGGTTTCTTGCACCTTCTCCTACAGCAGCTGGTACTGGGCACCTTCGCAGACGGGGATGCCCTTCTGCAGTGAATTAACAGAGCTGAAGGCGAGACGGGTCCATCAGATCTTGTCTGACCTCCTGGGTGGGGGAACGGACACCCTGCAAATACAGGGCTGGGAGGATAGGAGGGGGAGTGAGGGGAGGCGGTGAGACGTGGGGGTGGGGGTCAAGCCAGCTCCAGGCTGGGAAGGAGGGTCCTGGAGGTTCCTACCATGCCCATTCCAGCTCCTCTCACCTGCACCCCTGCCCTGCCCTGTGGATCCCAGGCCGGAGAATTGTGCCCACCGGTTCCTGGAGCCAGCTCCGAGTTGAAGTGTCTTTTAGAAAGTTCAGCTGATCTAGAGGTAAAGACTCCGAGTTGTGAGAATCCACCACCACCCTGGGTCAGTTGCTCCGATGGTTCCTTCCCCACCCTCTCTAAAACCGGGCGTCTTATTTGTAGTCTGAATGTGTCTCGCTCTGGCTCCCAGCCGCTGGATCTCGCTGGACCCTTTTCTTCTGGATCCCAAGGCCCCTAAGGCTCAGAAATCTCCCCATGCAGCTCCCTGGAGCCGGGATTGAGTCACCAATTAATCTTCTCTTAGGTCCGTTTCTTGAGTCTCTCTAAGGGGGCGACTCGTTCTCGTAGCTCCTGTCTGGAGCCAGCTCAGTGGCCTTTTTGGAAGCCCGCACCCCAGAACCGGGCGCAGCTTCCCAGGAACTGGCTCGCCTGAGGGCCCAATTGCTTCCAAGTGCAACGACTCCATCCGTGTTCAAAACCTGCCCGGCTCCCGGAACGAGAGGTCTCTGTATTTCCCAGTGGTGTTGGACGGCTTCCACCCCAGTGTGTGACCCATTCCCAGCCCCAGCTGTGGACAGATTTCGCCATGCTGCCTTGCAATCCTCTTGGCTAGTCCCTGGTTATTTGATAGCCATCGCTCATCTCCCCAGTCCTCCATTTCCGACCTGTGTCCTGCGATAACTCTCCTCCCATCACCCCCCAGGAGTTATTGACCGGAATCTGCCTCCCGAAACGATCCTGGGTATATTTTTGACATTTGAGATGTTACAGCTGCTTCACTGGGGCATTTTCTGCTCTACTGACTCCTGGCTGGGGCTTTACGCTCTCGGGGGGGGGGGGGGGTTATTGCTTCTCACGCTTCCCTTTTGTGATGCGTTCCGAGATCCAAACTAGCGTCTTGCTAATTCGTATTTTTATATTAGAGGCCCCAGCTGAGATCAAGGCCCCGTTGTGCCAGTTCCTGCCCCTGCTGAGATCAGGGCCCCGTTTCGCCGAGCGTTGCACAGACACACAATGAGAGACAGTCCCTGCCCCCAGGCTGAGATCAGGGCCCCCCTAAGCCAGGTGCTGCTCACAGCTCCAAGGAGGTCACACTCAAAGGAGACACAGCAGGGATCATGAGCCTCATTGTACAGATGGGGAAACGGAGACCCAGAGAGAGGAAGTGACTTGCCCACGGTCACCTAGGCAGTCTGTGGCAAAGTTGGGAATGGGACCCAGGCATCCTGGCCCAGTGCCTTAGGCCCAAGGCCACTCTGCTGCACTTGCAAGCATGCTCAGGCCAAGAATCCATGGACAAGGAGCTTCCATTTCCCTCCGAGTTGGGGGTCCCGCTAGGGCCAGTCCAGTCTGTGGCTAGGAGCTTCCCCTGCCAGCCTGGACCTGCTGTAGGGAGAGAGAGGGGAGTTGCTTAGCCTCTGTAGGGCTGTAGATCCCTCTGAGCAGTGCTGGGGGTCAGGGAATTTCCCAGGTATTCGCTCCTCCATGGGGCAGCTGTCAGCGGCGTGGGGGTGGGTTAGCCTCTGCATTCCCTTCATGCAATGGAGGATTTAGCGCTGAACTGGGGGGCCCGGGATCCACAGAGCACAGAGCTGGGCCTTCCAGCTTCTTGGATGCCTCCAAGAAGCAGCAGGTGTTCCACCGGAAGCTGTGCTGGACTGTGCTGCGTTTCGCACGAGCACTTGTGAACGGAAAGTGCCCTGTTTCTCACCAGCGAGCGGAAGTGGAACCTGCCGCATCTTGCACAGGTGCATGGGAATGGTCGCCCCTGTGTTTTACACTTGGGAATGGAGCAGACTGTTTTGCACAAGCACTTGGGACTGGTATCTGTTGTGATTTGCACAAGCACGTGTGAAGGGAGTGGACTGTTTCCCATGAGCGTTCACGTTGTCCTTTTCTGTTCTCCTTTGCTTTTCCCAACCAGTTCTCCCCCCCCACCCCCAGATCCCCGTTAGCTTGCACCTGCCTGAGAGAAAGCTACCCTGACCCACATGCTTCATGCACTCCCTGGGACTCTTTTGGGGCTACCCCAGGGGTGCAGGGTGAGTCACAGCTTGCCTTGCCTGTACCCCAAACTATGAGCTGCTGGCACTGCAAACCCGGCATTTCCCCTCTGCCAGCTGGCCATTTGTACACCCCAGATGCCCTCGGTGAGTGCTTGGATCAGAGCAGAGAGAATCTGTGGCCAGCTCCATGGAGCTACTTTGCCCCCCGGGTTCACTCTGGCCCAGGGCACGGGTCCCTCCAGCCTGTCCGTGCACCCTGCTGCATTACGCTCCCGCGCCCAGTCCCTCAACATCGGGACACCCGAAATGCAGGCGGATGCGCTGCCCCTGTGGAAGCAGCCCCCCGCCCCCATTCAGTACGCATGTAGCCATGTGTATAGTTGTTACATCATGACGTGGGCAAACTTTTTGGCCTGAGGGCCATGTATGGATATGGAAATTGTAGGGCAGGCCATGAATGCTCACGAAATTGGGGGTAGATGTGTGGGAGGGGGTGAGGGCTCCGGCTGGGGGTGCAGGCTCTGGAGTGGGGCCAGAAATGAGGAGTTCAGGGTGCAGGGCGGACTCGGGGAGGGGCCTGGGGATGAGAGGTTTGGGGTTCAGAGGGCGGGAGGGGGATCAGGACTGTGGCAGGGGATTGGGGCACAGAGTGGGCTCAGGGGTGCAGGGTCTGGGCTGCATTTACCACAAGCAGCTCCTGGAAGCATGTCCCCACTGTGACTCCAAGGCATGGCCAGGCAGCTCTGTGAGCTGTCCTGTCCACAGGCACCACCCCTGCAACTCCCAGGCATAGCCAGGCAGCTCTGTGAGCTGTCCTGTCCACAGGCACCACCCCTGCAGCTCCCATTGGCCAGGCCAATGGGAGCTGCAGGGGCGGCACCTGCGGACAGGGCATCGCGGAGAGCCGTCTGGCCACGCCTCCGCATACTACATAGGAGCCGGAGGGGGGTCATGCCGGCTACCTCCTGGGAGCCGTGCAGCATGGGGCAAATCCCCGACCCCAATCCCCAGCGGGAGCAGAGGGATGGATTAAATGGTCTGATGGGCCGGATGTGGCCCGTGGGCCATAGTTTGCCCAACCCTGGTCTAAACCCACCAGACGGTTATTTGACCCAGCTTAAGGAAAGGATTCAGACAGAAGCCATGTCATGGACTCACAGGCCCCGTGCTCACTGGGCTCCCTACAGCCCCTGGGAGGGACCTTCCATGTGACAGGCCCCCGTGAGGGTTGCACTCTCTCCCTAGGGTTCAGTCCTCTGGCCCCGCCACCCCCTGGGACCTTTCCTCTGACCTTTCTGCATGCCTTTCTCTCCCACTCAGGAAGTCCACTTGCTCTGGACCCCTGGGGCCCCCACCCCCAGAGGGACCAAGGCCACCCTGATCTCGAGCCTGCAGTGACCCTCAGCCAGAGTAACAGACGGTTTATTGAACATCTGGACCCAGCAAAGGGATTCTCAGGGCCCTGGACCTAGCAACCTTCAGCCCAGTTCATTTAGGTCGATCCCACATCCAGGTGGACTCAGGCTGCCCTCTGCTCCCAGTCCCGACACCCCCTCCTTCCAGCCGATCATCCTACAGCCTCTCCTCCCTCCTTTGTCCTCGGTCCCAAGCAGACAGGTCACCTGGGCCCTCTCTCTTCTGTCCTTTGTTCCCACACTGGCTGGAACTGGCTGGTCAGGTCACCTGGGTCCTCTCTCTTCAGCCCTTTGTCCTCCCACTGGCCAGAACCGACTGGCTCCCGAGATGGGGTGGGCCTCCCAGTCGCCCATTTTGAAGCTGTTGCCGCAGCCTCGAGGGTTAGAAACTTCCTTTTTCTTCAAGACGGAAGGCTGAAATCATCCCATCTCCCCTGACTCCAGGACCTGGGGCTTTGAGGAAGCCAACAATGATCGTGAGACTCCTGAGCATTGGCCACACTGGACCTCTCACCCACACACGAGAGCTGGGGTCCCCTTTTCACGAGACCCTCGTCCCGGCTGAGTGTCACCTCCATAATGGACCCCCCCATCTTCTCCCTTTCTCCTGGGACTCCGAGGTTCTAGCCCCGCTCCGACCCTCTCGGTCACCTAGGGCAAAGCCCCCCGGAGGGGGATAAACACCCCTGTGGCGTGTGTGGAGATGGGGGGGGGGGCGTTTTAAGCACAGTCCCACCCAAACTGCTCCTCCCAGATTATGATCGATTCACATACACATTTTCTCAGACCCCTTAAGCGGGGGGGGGGGGGGGGGGGGGGGGGGCACAATACAAACCCCAGCGAGCACCAGGACAATCAACCTGCAAAGGGGGGCGGCATGGGGGGGGCACAGCCCCTTCTCCGCGCCTGGACCCCCCCCCCCCGCAGGGGGCACATGCCTCATGTTAATGACGCCAGCTGATCCCCCCCCCCCCCCCCTCAGCTCCCACCCCCGCCCCTGCGCCGCCCCCTCGCTCTGGAGAAGCCGCAGCTGCGGAGCGGCTCCGGAACCGGGCGGTCGCCGCGATCCAGCGCGATGGAGCCGGGCCGGCGGCCGGCGGAGCAGTGACCGGCCGGCGAGGAGCCCCGGGGGCCTGGCCGGGGGGGCAGCGATGGCTGCTGCCTAGAGAGGGGCGGTGAGAGGGGTCGGCAGGCCCCAGCGCCGGGCAGCGGGGGCCAGCGACAGCCGCTGGGGGTGGGGGGGGGCTGGGGGTGTTAGATGGACAAATGCGTGTGTCGGGGCTCGATGGATAGAGGGGGGGTGTATGGCTGGACAGAGGGTGAGGGGCTGTATAAAAGGGGTGTATGGGGATGGATGGATAGAGGGGGGAGGGGCTGTATAAAAGGGGTGTATGGGGATGGATGGACAGAGGGGGCGGGGCGGGGATGTATAAAAGGGGTGTATGGGGATGGATGGATAGAGGGGGGAGGGGCTGTATAAAAGGGGTGTATGGGGATGGATGGATAGAGGGGGTGTATATGGATTGACAGAGGGGGGAGGGGCTGTATAAAAGAGGTATATGGGGATGGATGGCTAGAGGAGGGTGTATATGGATTGACAGTGGGGAGGGGTGGGGATGTATAAAAGGGGGTGTATGGGGGGATGACTGGATGGATGGAGGAGGGTGTGTGGGGCTGGATAGATAGAGGGAGGAGGGGGTGGGGCTGTATAAAAGGGTTGTATATGGATGGATAGAGGGGTGTATATGGATGGTTAGAGAGGGAGGGGTGGGGTTGTATAAAAGGGGTGTGTGGGGATGACTGGATGGCTAGAGGAGGGTGTGTGGGGCTGGATGGATAGAGGGAGGAGGGGGTGGGGCTGTATAAAAGGCGTGTGTGGGGAAGGATGGGTAGAGGGGGTGGGGCTGTATAAAAGGGGTATGCAGGGATGGATGGGTAGAGGGGGTGTATATGGATGGATGGGGGGGAGGGGGCTGTATAAAAGGGGTGTATGGGGAAGGATGGATAGAGGGGGAGGGTGGGGCTCTATAAAAGGGGTGTATATGGATGGATAGAGGGGGTGTATATGGATGGATAGAGGGGGGAGGGGCTGTATAAAAGGGGTGTGCAGGGATGGCTGGATGGCTGGAGGAGAGTGTATGGAGATGGATGGATAGAGGGGGAGGGGTGGGGCTGTATAAAAGGGGTGTGTGGGGAAGGATGGGTAGAGGGGGTGTATATGGATGGATAGAGGGGGGAGGGGCTGTATAAAACGGGTGTGCGGGGATGGCTGGATGGCTGGAGGAGGGTGTATGGGGATGGATGGATAGATAGACGGGTGTTTGTGGGGCTGGATGGATAGAGGGAGGAGGGGGTGGGACTGTATAAAAGGGGGTGTCTGGGATACAGAGATTTACAGCCCCCAGCCTGGCCCAGTCTCAGTGGAATCTGTAGCCGGTAATGGGTGCGATCGCTGGGCCCGGGAGCCAGGCGCCTGGTGACTCAGAGCGAGGGGGCCTGTTGCTAGTGAACCAGGGCTGGTGACGGCTGGAACCGCCCCTTGGCCCAGCTCAGGCAGGGGCGATGGGGCCGTGGCCCTGGCAGAGCTGTACGGGGGGGGCGGATCAGAGCCTGACTCTGTGCAGAAATGGGGGGGCTCGACAGGTGTGATGCCAGTTGAGGACCTGGACAGTGGGGCTGGGGTTGGGGTCTGGATCAGTAGCAGGGACCTGTGTGGGGTTATCCACCGGGGCTGGGAACTTTGTGGCGGGGGGGGGGGGTGTTAATCTCTATTTATCTCCACGTGCGGCCAGGGCAGCCGAACTGGGGTGTGAAATGGACAGGATTAGTGTGTGTGTGGGGGGGGGTATTTGCCCCAGTATCAGCTACCACACCCCTCCCGGGAGGTGGGGGGTCCTGACCATCCGGAAGAGAACTGGGGGAAGCGGGCTGTCAGTTCAATGTAATTGTGCGGGGGGTGGGGGGGGAGGGGGGCTGAAATGCATCAAGACCTCTCCCCCATTCCCCAAACGCATGGGGCAGAGAGCAAGAAGGTTGAGATGAATTCAGATTGTTGACTGCATTTATGGTAGGGTCTAGCATCCGATCGAGGTCAGGGCCCCGCTGTGCCGGGCGCTGCACAGACCCCAGCTGAGATCAGGCCCCCGTTGTGCCACATGCTGAACACTGAGAGACGGTCCCTGCCCCAAGGGGCTTACAATCTACATAGACGTAGAGTGGGAGGGGAAACTGAGGCACACAGGGGGGCAATGAGGTCACACAGCTGGTCAGAGGCAGAACAGGGAACAGAACCCAGGAGTCCTGAGTCCCAGTCAGCCCCCAGGCGTGGGTCCCTGCTAATGCTTTGTGCTCACTGGGTGCAGACGGCCCCGGGCAAGGGGAACGGGTCACTCGGCAAGGGCTGTTGCCCTCTCTCGGGTGTGTGGGCTGGGGGTAGATTGTACAGGTCAGGCTGCTGCCTCTTCCGTGCTCTGTCCTCCTCCGCCGGGACTACTTCCAACCTCCCAGCCAATCAGCATGTCTCAATCCAGCCCCTTCACCCAGGCAGTGCCCATCTGTCCACCTCTGCCAGGACTACTTCCAGCCACCCTACCAATCAGCACTTCCCAATGCCACCCCTTCACCGGCGTGCTGGCCGCCTCTGCAGGGACTACTTCCAGCCTTTTCCTTTTGGTACCTTTACCCTGCAAGTGGAGGGATACGTAAAATAGACCCACTCGTATTTACAAGCGTTTCTAAGCCAGGGTTTCTAGAAATCGTGGGGGCAGCAGAGGTCACCCCAGGGGATGGGAGAAAGGCTCCTACCTCGGCTGAGCCACACTTGGATCTCGTCGCACCCTCGCGGTGGCTTGGCTCACATGCCCCATTTCACGGGCGACCGAGCGCTTCTCGCAGGGAAACTCTGGTGGCACAAAACCCCAGAGTGTGACTGAAAGTGTGAACGAAAGCTTGTCTGGGCCCGCCCCCTCTCGCACGAGCGTGTCTGGGCCCCTCCCCCTCTCGCACGAGCACATCTGGGCCCCGCCCCCTCTCGCACAAGCACATCTGGGACCTGCCACCTCTCACATAATGCATGTGGCTGGGATCCGGGATCAGATAGTCCAACTGTCAACCCGTTTAACAGTTCTGTCCAGCCCCCGAACGCATCTGCCCCCCCAGTTCTACAACACGGCGTCCTCCAGACGGCGTGCCCTGGTATGTACGGTGCGGAGTGGAGGTGCCGCACGGAGGAAGCCACTTGGTAGAGCCCAGGTTTCGGTATGTCGCCGGTGGAGATGCCACCCAGCTGGCACCCGGCCTGCGGCCCCGGTGGGGCCCAGAACCTGCCGAGTCCAGTGGCCAGAAGCAATTTCGGCAGAGGTGTTTCCTGTCAGAAAAGGCCATTTTGTCACAGTTGAAAGGTGGATTTCCACCTCCTTTTTGACAGAAAAATTTGGAAACTGATCAAAATGGAGCTAGTCCTTCTGCTGCGTACAATTCCTTATCCTCTTAAACTTTCACACGCTATTACACTCTGTTGTATACCTTTATATTATATATTCCCTTATACTCGGAGATTATATGATTTATTATTCTATTACCTTTATCTCATTATTCTACTATCTAGACTTTAGATTATGTTACATTGAAAGAGCTATAATCTGAATAGAGAAAATACCATCTAATAGAAAAGTGTAATAGAACCGAAATACTGAAAAAATAATGGATTATATTTTTATATGAGGATATTTTCTCTGTTTAGATCGCAGCTCTATGCAAGTGCAAGAGAATCTAAACCGAGACAAAGAATCGATTACACTTTGGTATTCAATTCTATTTTCTCTGTTTAGATTCTATGACACACTTTCTCGTTCACCACAGCAGATCTTGTATTGTGCTGTTTTACATTCCTCTTGCTTTCCCATCTCACGCTGAGATCTCGCTTAGCTCATGTTTTCTGTCCTGTTCGAACGCTTCAAACGTATCAAAAGAGAACGTCTGGCTGCTCCCAGCCGTCCGGCGTTTTCCCCGAATTTCCATTCCACCAACATTCCAAAATCTCCACTCGTCGTCCCGCTTCGGGGCGATTTGTGAGATTGTCCCGACGCCCCAAAGGAGCAGGGACAGGAGGCCGAGTGGCAGGATGGCAGCCAGATCAGGAGCCCGTGGGAGGCCTCAGCTGAGGGGCGGGCTGTGGGGGGCAGCCAGGTCTCAGCCTGGAAGATGAATCAGGGGAGTGGGGGGCAGTTCACACCATGCGAGATGCTGCTTGGGGGAGGGACCTGGGGTCTCTGTTTGCACCGTGCATGGGCAGGGCGCTGTGTAGGGATGCAGTGACCACTCTGCCTTTGGGTCTCCTTTGCTAGGTGCCCCCTCCCCAAGGAGGGACCCCCTCTCTCCCACGCCCAGAGTGGGCATCATGGCTGGCGGGAAGCAGGAGCTGAAGAGAAGCGTTTCCATCATCCCCTGCTTTGTGTTCGTGGAGGTAAGGCATTGGGCCTGAGGAGGGTGGGGCTGGGCGCCAGGAAGCCTGGGTTCCCTCCCTGGCTGTGGGAGAAGAGTGGGGTGTAGTGATTAGAGAAGAGGGGGCTGGGAGCCAGGACTCCTAGGTTCTGTTCCCCACTCAGCTTAGTGAGAGAATCCAAAATTAACCAATGTACCTTAAAACGGGGACCTGGCACTGCGAGCTTCCCTGGGGCAGTGTCGCAGATACACCCGCCAGGTGCTCTCGCACGGCCCTGGGAAGACCCCTTCAGTGCATTAGCCCCATCAGGGTCGCACTGTCTCACTGGGGTCACCCCCTCGGCTTCCCCGCCTCCTGGGACCGAACATTCAGCACCCCTGGGTCACGCCGTGAGCTCCCTGCAGTGAGTCCACCTGGATTGGAGCCCTGGGGGAGACTTGCACCCCCAAAGGGAGCCATGCCTCCCGACTTCCTGACTCCGAAGTGACATCCCTCCCAGGAGGGTTTATTAGTTTCTGGAGCACAGCGGAGCAAGCCCTTAGTTACCAGAGAGAACAGAAAGTTACAGCCTGGTCCATCTGGGTCATCCATGCTACTTAGTCGCTAGGTACCAAATGTCCGGGCATTTGGCGTGGTCCTTGTTTTCTGGGACTCTCCATAGGCCTGGGCTCCAGGTGTCAGTCACACCTGGACCTCTGCAAACAGTAAACAACCTCCCCCGACCCCACCCCCATGCAGCACATAGGGAAAACTGAGGCACACACCGTAGTCATACAAAACATTATGAAAAATTTCCACTTTGTCCCAGGCAGTGCCCCGGCCAGGGGGACTCCAGAGCTGTGAGCTTCTCTGCAGCAGTGCCCAGCCTGGGGAGATGGGGGCACTCCAGCACTGCAAGTTCCCCACAATCGTGCTCCAGGCCAGGGGCGAGGAAGGCAGTGCTGTGAGCTTCCCTGCAGCAGTGCCCTACCAACCCCCCTTCCTCATGCCCTAGCACCAGCCCCTCCTGCCGTGAACCCTCCAGAGGTTAGACAAAGGGGTTTTGCTGTGGAGGAGGGCCCCGCGTTAAACAGCAAGTGTGGGGGGGAGATCATGTTGGGGGGGGCTAAACGACCCCCCTTCACCGTCCAGCTCAGGAGCACGAAGTCAGCCTAGAGAGCCAGGGCCACGAGCCAGGGAATGAAATTTTCCTTCTGTCACTTCATAAAACCCTGGCCCTGACCCTTTGAGCTCACTGCCAGGGGCTGGGGGGGGCCAAGGCAAATCCCCAGCCCCCACTCCCTTGCTCACAGGATCCTTCATCACTTCCTTCCCGTCCTAAACAGCCCCCATGCCCCACCCCAGAGGTGGCTGCATCTCAGCACCGAGCAAGGGGTCCCTGTATAAACAGCCCCTGCACCCCACCCCAGAGGCAGCTGCATCTCACTGCTGGGTGAGGGGGGCCTGCAGCCTTGAAAAGGCACAGCGTGGTGTGTGTGGGGGGGTTGGATTTATTTGGGTGCTCCAGCTGGAGGAGAGGCAGGTGGGGGGGGGTGGGGAAGCCCTGGGGGGAGGCGGGGGGGGAGCAGCCGTCTGCCCCCGTCTGACTGAGGTGGGTGCCTCGGCCGTGATGTGATGCGGAGCTACAGCAGGCACCCAAGCGTGAACGGGAGTGCACGAGGGAGCTTGCACGGAGCCGGGGCGGGGAGGGGGAGGCGGGATGGATGGTTCCTGGGCTCCCCCCACTCCCAGCCCGCGACTCTGCCTCCTCGCTCCGCTCCGCCCGGCGCTCAGTCCGGGCCGGGCGCAGGCCGGGGCCGGGCGCTCAGCTGCCATGTTCTATTTCCAGCTGGTGATCATGGCGGGCACGGCGCTGCTGGCGTATCACTTCGAATACACCGACACCTTCCCCGTCCACATCCAGGGCTTCTTCTGCTACGACAGCGCCTACGCCAAGCCCTACCCGGGGCCCGAGGACGCCAGCCGCGCCCCGCCCGTCCTGGTCTACTCCCTGGTCACCGCCGTGCCCACGGCCATGGTGAGGGGCACCCGGGCAGGGGGTGGCATGTGGGGCTGGGAGGGGGGGGCCTGTACATTGGGGGCTGACGTGTGGGTCTGGCATGGGGGGTATGGGAGGGCTGGGTGGTGCCCGGGGGTTCTGGTGGGGCTGGGATCTCAGAGGGATTGGGCCCATGAGTGTCACACCTGGGTTCTGACCCTCCAGACCCATGCCAACCCCTTGGGCTTGGGGGCAATGTGCCCCCCGCAAGCAGAGGCTGCTGTCAAGGCACCCACACACCAGCCCCATGTGCCCCATTGGGGGCCAGTGACCAAGGGCCCCCCCTGCCACAGGGACCCACTGGCACCTGCAGAGCATAGACTGTGGGGGGGGCTGCTTGGGGTTCTCAGAGCCTCCTCCGGGGGGCCCTCAGACCCAGCTGGGGTGTCAGGGTCCTGGATCCGGGCCTGGGTTAGCAGGGACCGGATGTTGCTTCTGCAGGGGTGGGGGCTGGGGGGCAGGACTGGTGGCTCCAGGAGACTGGTGGAGTGGAGGGGGGGCTGGGATTTTGGGGGGCCAGCAGGGGTGGGGCAGGGGAATCATGTAGATCATCTGTACAAAAGGAACAGGGAGCAGCTGGGGCCTGGTGCCCCCAGCCCGCACCCCCCATGCCAAGCTGGCAGCCTGAATGCGACTGGTTCCACGTATGGCCAAGCCCCTGTCCTGGCCCCACTGACCAGCAGCTGGACACGGAAAGCAGGGCCTCCCCCCCGCCCCCCCAGAGCACGGATGGGGCCTTGGGGCAGGAGAAAGATAGGGCTGAGCTGGGAGGGCCCCCCACCCCAGTGCTCTGCCAGTGCCCCTTAGTCCCCACCCACAGCCCCATTTCCCATTCTCTCTTTCTCCGTCTTTGCCCTCTGCCCACCACCCCCGCCCCTCCATCCCTGCCCTTCCCCGATCCCCCCTTCATGGGAACTGAGGCAGGGTTTGGGGGAGATAGTCCACGGCTCCGTCCCCGGCTTTAGAAGCTGGGAGCTCCCAGCCCCCCTCCCTTCCCTCCACTCCCCCGCATCTGGGCTCCGCGTCCGCTCCAGTTGGCTAATCCTGGCTGCACCGTCTGCTCTGCCGGGGGGCGGGGAGGGAGGACGGGACCCAGGGAGGGCTGGGGGGAGGGGCTAGAAGGGGGGGTCAGGGATCCCCAACTCCTTCCTGCACAGATGAGGCTGCCTCACTCCTCCCCCACCCCCTGCCCCAAGGATCCCCCAGCACCTGGAGCAGAGGGGCCAGCGTTGGGATCCAGGCTGGGGTCCCGATGGCAGCGGAGTGCCCCCTGGGGGCAGGACAGGGTATTGGGGGAGGGGAAGACTAATGGGGCGGCTCGTGGGGGCCCGATCCTGCACCCTGGGCCCGATTCTCAGTTATGGTGATGGCACTTTGTGCTTCTCAGGTGGGAACTCCCCTGCCTGGTCCCAGGAGCTCCAGGCTGGCCTAAGGCCCTGGCTTGGGGGGCGTAGCTGGAGCACACTGGGGTGTGCCTGCTCCCTGCCTCCCCACAGAGGCCTGTGCTGGGGCAGAGCATGAGTTAGAGCAGCCCCGAGGCTGCCCTGGCTGGCTCCTAGATCCGGTCCTGCCGCCCGAGAAGTGGGAGCGGGCAGCCCCTGCGGATGGGGCCCAGGGGGATTGGGCCTGAGGTGGGGGGTGCTGATGGAGCCGCTAACTGGGATCCTTCCCCCTCCCCTCCCCCCGGCCCCAAGATCCTGGTCGGGGAACTGGCTGGATTTCTCTGCTGGCCGCGGCGGCGTAAGGAGAAAACCATCGTCTCTGGGGAATGCTGCTACTTCATCCCGCTGCTGAGACGCATCGTCCGCTTCCTGGGTGAGTGGGGGGGCCCCTCGCTCCTGACCCACAGCCCCCTGCTCTCCTGCCCCTGGGCTGTCCTCCCCCCCGCTCTGCCGGTGCCCCTCACTCCCGACCCGCAGCCCCCTGCTCTCCTGCCCCTGGGCTGTCCTCCCCCCAGCTCTGCCAGTGCCCCTCACTCCCGACCCGCAGCCCCCTGCTCGCCCGGCCCTGGCCTGTCTTCCCCCCCGTTCTGCCGGTGCCCCTCACTCCCGACCCACAGCCCCCTGCTCGCCCGGCCCTGGGCTCCCCCCTGTTCTGCCGGTTCCCCTCGCTCCCGACCCGCAGCCCCCCATCTCTGCACTAATCACTCCCCTCCTCCCGCAGGTGTCTATTCCTTCGGCCTGTTCACCACCACCATCTTCGCGAACGCCGGGCAGGTCGTCACGGGGAACCAGACCCCCCACTTCCTCTCCGTTTGCCGCCCCAACTACACGGCCCTGGGGTGCCAGCTGCCCGGCCCCCAGTACATCACCGACCGGGGGGCCTGCGCTGGGAACCCCGCCCTGGTCACTGCAGCCCGCAAAGCCTTCCCCTCCAAGGACGCTGCGCTCAGTGCCTACGCCGTGGTCTACACCGCCGTATGGGCTGGGGGGCTGGGACAGGCTGATGGGGCTGTGGGGCAGAGGGACGGGAGGCCGCGGGGCTAGTCGGGATGGGGGTAGGGAGGTGGGGCAGAGGGGTTGAGGGGGCAGGGAGAGGGGACAGCACAGGGGGCCGTAGGGCAGGGAGAGGGGAGGCAGTGCGGGGGGGGCTATGGGGCAAGGCAGCCCAAGGCAGGGGGAGGGAGGCAGGCAGGCAGTCTGCGGGCAGGGGGGTCCGGAGGGCAGGGCTTGGGGGGCTTCTGATGGCTCCTGCCCCCCCCCACGCCATCTCTCTCCCCCCAGATGTACGTGACGCTGGTGCTGGAGGTGCGGGGCTCCCGGCTGGCCAAGCCCACGCTCTGCCTGGCGCTGGCCGGCCCGGCTGCCCTGGTGGGGGTGGTGCGGGTGGCCGAGCACCGAAACCACTGGGCTGATGTGCTGGCCGGATTCCTGACCGGGGCCGCCATCGCCGCCTTCCTGGTGAGCCCCCCCAGCCCACTCGCCTGTCCACAGCCCCCACAGCCCCCTACTTGCCCCCCACGACCCTCCACCTCTCCTGAGTGCCTCAGCCCCCTCGGCTCTCCACAGGCCCCCCAGCCCCCAAACTGCCCCCCCCCGAGCTCCCCCACAGTCCCCACCTCCCCTGAGCGCCCTCAGCCCCTGCCACAAGGCGCCCACCCCCACAGCTCTCCACAGCCACCCCACCGCCCCCCACTTCCCCCAAGCCCCCAGCCCCTGCCACATGCCCCCCACACCCCCCTAGTCCCCCATCTGCCCCCCATGGCTCCCCACCTCCCCTGAACATCCCCAGCCCCCTCGGCTCTCCCAGCACCCCCAGCTCCCCACCTGCCCACCCGAGCTCCCCCGCAGCTCCCCACTTCCCCTGAGCGCCCTCAGCCCCCCACCTGCCCCCTAAGCTCCCCCATGGCCCCCCACCTCCCCTGAGCACCCCCAGCCCCTGCCACATGGCACCCACCCCCCATGCCTCTCCACAGCCCCCACCTGCCCCCCGAGCTCCCCACGGTCCCCCACCTCCCCCAAGCACCCCCAGCCCCTGCCACATGACCCCCACCCCAATAGCTCTCCACAGCCTCCCACCTGCCCCCCCACACCCTCTGCTGCCCCCCACACCTCCTGACACCCCCCGAGCCCACCCCCACATGGTCCCCGCCCCCACAGCTCTTCTCAATCTCCCACCTGGCCCTCCAAATCCCCCACAGCTCTCCACAGCCCCCCATCTGGCCCTTAAGCCCCCCGCAGTCCCCCACTCCCTGCCACACAGCACCCACCTGCCCCCCATCCCTACCCCCCCGGACACCCCACCAAACCACACAGCCCCCACCTCACCCCCAACTCCCACAGTCCTCAGCGCACAACCCCCCACCCGGGAGGCCTCTCAGCCACACCCCAGACTCCCCCCATCGCACTCAGCCACCCGTCAGCTGGGGGGCGCCGCGACGCAGGGAGCGGGGAGGGGTGCCTAGGGGGACCGGACCCTCCCTCACTCTGGGTCCCCATCCCCAGGTCACCTGCGTGGTCAATAACTTCCGGAGCAAGGCGCCCGCGGCCCAGAAGCCGGCGCCGGCCGAGAGCCTGGCCAGCGTCCCCGGCGTGGGGCTGCCCTGCGTCGAGAGCCCCCTGGAAAAGTTCAGCGTAGCCCAGGTGAGGGGCAGGGCACCCGCAACGAGCCACCTGGGGATGCGCCCAGCTCTGGGGAGCCACCAGCCAGCCCATCCCCCTCCCGCCGCAGGGCAGTGGCTGCATCCTCTGGGGCCGGGGGCTCTTTGCTCAGTCCCCCACTGTCCCGAGCCCCAGGAAAATGCAGGGTGCTGCAGGGCACAGGGGTGGAGGTTGGGGGGCTGCAGAACGTGGGTGTAGGACTGGGAGAGCAGGTGTGAGGGAGGGGGTCACATGGCCCCGCTGCCATCCCCTCCCCCACCTCACACTCTGAGCTGGTGGGGAGCTGTGGGGGGAGGGGTAGGTTCCCCTCGGGATGGGATCAGGATGGGGAGAGGCAGTGGGGCCAGGACAGTGCGGCCTTAACCCCTGGCCCCCAGCGTGGGGGCTGGGAACTTCATAACTCCCCTGATCCCCTCCCCCCTGAAACCCTCACCCGTGGCCCCACGACACCTCAACACCCCCGCCTGCCCCCCAGGTCATGCAGGGAGCAGGGGTGGTGTTGGGGGGGGGATGCTTCACCAGGCATCTGGCCCCCAGCACCCATGGCAGCTGGCTGTAGGGTGGGGGTGGCTCTCACAGTCTTGGGGGAGGATGCTGAACGGGGCAGGGTCTGGCGGGGACATGCAGGAGGAGTGGGGCCCAATTGGGGGTGCGGGGGGGGGGGAGTATAGACACCGAGTCCTGCATCCTGGGTTCCTTCTCTCCCCACACTTCCCCCTCCCATTCCCACCCTTCTCCATCTCAGGCTGCCCCCCAGAGATGAGCCCCAAACCCCTTTCTCACCCCATAGAAGCCTCAGTCCTCCCTATGAGGGCTCCCCCCTGTGAGACCCCCGATGCCCCCCATTTGAACCCCACATCCAACAGTGTGAATGCCAATGACCCCCTGATCCCCCCAGTGTGAACCCCAAAGACCCCTCAACCCCCCCAATTCCCCCCCCCCACGGTGAGCAAGGAGCAAAGGCCTAACATTGTTTCCATCTCTCTGTCGTTTCTTTCCCCCCCATTTCCCCCCTCCTCCCGCCTGACGCTGCTCTACCTGGGGGGGGCCCTAGCGGGTCAGGGACCCCCCAGAAGAGCAGGATTTCTCCACGCTGCTCACCCGAGGCCTGGAGAGGCAGCTAGCTCGCTCCCTTCGCATGGGGGGCCACGCTGGGGCGGCTCGGCCCTACGAGTAAGTGCCACCCCCCCTACGCCCTGCTGGAGACCTGCCGAGGGAGCGCTCCCTCCCCCCACCCCCAGGCAGGTGCAGCCCAGTGCCAGGGAGGGGGGAAGTGGGGCAGGAGAGGGGGTGAATGGGGAGGGTGGATTATGGGAATGTGTTTTGGGAGGGCAAATTAATTTTGGGAGAATATGCAGATTCTGGGGGGCGTGAAACAGGAGTTTTGGGGGGGAAAGGAGAGAAAAATGGGGGATTTGGAGGTGGAACAACCTACCAGTGCTGGCCAAACCAGATTGCAGAGGGGATAACAACCTACCAGCGCTGCCCGAGCCAGATTGCAAAGGGGATAACAACCTATCAGTGCTGCCCAAGCCACATTGCAGAGGGGATAACAACCTACCAGCGCTGCCCGAGCCAGATTGCAAAGGGGATAACAACCTACCAGTGCTGCCCAAGCCACATTGCAGAGGGGATAACAACCTACCAGTGGTGCCTACTACCAGCATTGCTCCCTCAGCTGTATCACTAGAGGGCTGTGCTCTGGGACCAAAGGTTGTGGGTTCAATGTGGGGGACTGTAACTTTTTCAGGGGCTTTGGGGACACGTTTAAAGCTCTGCCCCCCCCCCCCGTTTCTCTCCCCTCCAGGATCACAGAGCTGTGCTCCCAGAAATCACCTGACCCCCAGCTGTGTCTCTTCCCCACCACCCCCGACGTGCTCATCCCCTCCCGCTCCGTCACCAGCGAGGTCTGACGGAGACACTGCCCCCTGGGGAGGGGAGGGGATGTTGGGGCCCCCCCAGAACGCCCCACCCAGGACACCCCTTTGCCTATTGCCCCCCCTACCAGCACCATCCCTTTAACCAATTCCTCCCTGGTTTGTTTGTGGTTTGTAATCACACACTCGTAAGTGTGGCGTGCGCGGGGTGGGGGGTGTAAAATCTCACCCTCCTTTTCTATAGGGCCCAGCTTTCTTCCCCCCCCCCCACCCGAGGTGGGCCCAATCCTGCAGCCAGGGCAATAAGTGGGAGTTTCAGTCCCCCCCATCCTGCAGCTGCTGAAGTTGGGGTGATAGGAACACAATTAGGGCCCCCCACTGAGAGCCCCAAAGGGGCCCCCAGCTGGGGGCTGCCTCCCCTCTATGCAGGCTGGGCAGGTGGGAGATTGGACGGGGGGAAGTGGGGTGATATGTCAGTCAGTTTGATCGGGGGGGGGGGCTGGGGACAGAAGCTGACAAGGGGGCAGTGCTGAGTGGGGGGCTGGGGGAGCAGTGGGGGCCAGAAGGGGGTGATGAAGGTCAGAGGGGGGTCAGGGGGCAGTGGGGGCCAGAGGGGGGGTCAGGGGCTGGTTTCAAAGGCCTCGGCAGAGCTCAAGACAAAAGGAAGAAACCAGCAAATTGGGAGCAATGTGGTGGTGGTGGGGGGGGGGGCGTTGTTTGCAACAAATTCTGGGCCCTGCTGAATCTGGATTGAGCAGAAGATCGGGGGAAGGGTAGGAGGGGGCACGGCCGGGGGGGGGGCATATGTGTGAGGGGTGGGCGAGGGCATTGGGGAGCAGGCGTGGGGGGCTGCTTCTGTCTCTGGAGCCCATTCATCCTGGCTGCCCGGGGCCTGGGCACCCCTACAGCCAGGACCCTTCTCCCTGGGGGGGTCCCAGGGTGCCCCCCCAAAGCTGTCGGTGCCCAGAGAAGTGGGGGAGGGGGAATCCTGAGCCCTTTGTGGGCAGCTCAGCCTCACCCATCAATCACAGATTATCACTGTCCAACCATAGGGCTCAGATGGGGGAAGGGGAGGGCTCATCCAAGCTCCACCCATGGAATAAGCCCCACCCACAGGAGTTGCCCAGACCAGATGGGTGTTGGGGGGGTGGCTTGGTGGGCCCCTGGGCCCCTGTCCTCCTTGCCTGGGGGGGAAGGACTAAGTGCCCCCCCACTCGTGGCACCAACAGAGCCGTGGCTGGTGGCTGATCCATGCCCCCCCCCCAGGGCTGGAGTCGTTAACGACGTCGGTGTTTAAGTGATGGGCGCCGAGCCGGGGCCGTTCACACCCCTGCGAGTGGCTGGGCCGGACTCACCCCCGCTGGGGTTTCCCCGCCACCGTCACACCTGGAGCCGGACTCACTCCTATCGTCACACGCCAGGAGTGCGAGGGGAGCCCCGGAGCCGGGGGGGGGGGGAGCTGCTGCATCGACACCCCAACATCCAGGGCGATCGAACACATCCTGGACCCATTTCTTCCCCCTTGGGTCGTCCGGCCAGGGCTGGGGAGTCTGCTGTGGAGAACCCCCCCTGCTGGGATATGGGGGGCAGGTGCCTGGGGTGGGGGTGGCTGGGGGGGGGCGGGGGAAAGTCTGATCCAAAGGTGGGGGGGTCAGGCCAAATCTAACATGTTCCCACGAGGATTTAATAAAAATCACGTTTGTAACAGACGCTGGTGGCCTGGAGAGTCGTCAGTCATCAGCCCCCTGAGTCGCAGCCCCCCAGAACGAGTGTGTGAGGCTGCAAGTGGGGCGGGGGGCAGAGGTCAGAGCAAACAGTGCAATTGATGCCCCTCACTCCCAACCCACAGCCCCCTGCTATCCCAGCCCTGGGCTCCCCCCAGCTCTGCCAGTGCCCCTCACTCCTGACCCACAGACTCCTGCTAGCCCAGCCCTGGGCTCCCCCTCCCCAGGCTTCCTGGCCAAGCTCCAGCGTCACCCCCTCCGGATGTGATGGATCAGCCATGTCAGACGCATGAAACAGGGCGTGTCGCTGATGTGGGGGGGCTCATAGCATCCCCCTCCCCCTGCACCTCCAGGGTGGGACACTCTCCCCCAGTGACTCTCTCGAGCCCAGTTCATTGTCAGGGTGAACCCCCCAAGGCCCAGTGTCCCATTTCCCACCCCCGAGCCAGCCAGACCCCTGCCCGGGCGCGGGATTGGAGCCGGTGCCCCCTAGAGGGGAAGGCCCCGTGGCCTGGAATCCCCAGTGGCCTGTGTCCAGGGCAGTCCCTGCCCCCACCCCGATGTCCTGGGGGCAAATCTCTCTTCCCCTGATGCGGAGGTTTATTCTCCATTGCCATGGAAACACAATCACACTGGGGGGGGGGCGGGGGGAGGCGTTTCCCAGGAGCATCTGGAGGCTTCGCAACAGCAAGAGAACAGCCCCCCCCAACCCTCGTGGGCGGGGGGACGCCGGGAGCTGGGATGTTCAGCAGGAATTGCGGGGTAGGTGGGCGGCTCCCCTGGGGGCAAGTTATTCCCTCCCTCCCTCCCCGCTTGGGGGGCAGGGACCTCGCCGCTACTTTTGAAGGGTCCAGCTGGGATGCCGGGGTAGATGGGCCTGCAGAAGGGGCACCCGCCCCTCCCCACCACCCCCTTGTGGCTGAGCGCAGCCTGCCTCAGTTTCCCTCCATAATGAAGGCCCTTAAACAGCCCGGCGGAGGCAAAGCCAAGCCCTCCTGTGGCCAGGATTTAAGGGCTCTTCCCTCAGAACCTAGAGCAAACTTGACCCATCGCAACGTCGCTAGGCTGCCCCATTTGCCCAGTTTGCCTAGCTCAGCCCCCCCACAACAGAGCTTGTCTAAGCCTTTGGTCGGGCCCAGGGGCTCCGACCTTAATTAACGGCCTTCCAGCTAACGAGGCCCAGGTGAGGCTGCGCTCCTGCCCTTCCGCAGAGCCTGGCACTGGTGGGCTGGGCAGCCGCCCCCAGGAAGGGCCAAGTGCCATGCCGGGGCCCCCTGTAGCCAGCGTGTTGGCAGGGAGGAGATGGGAGCTGCCGCGGGCATGGGTAGAGAGTACGGGCTTGGGGGGCGTACGGCTGAGTGTGGGTCCATGTGCACAGGGTACATGGGGGGATGCAGAGGCATTAGCTATTCACTCAGTGCACTGCCCAGCCCCATGGGGCCTAGATCCAGCCCTGGGATGGGGTCCCTGCTGGGCACCCCGTCCCCCCACATCCCAGCCTGGGACGAACCTCGGAGCCGTTTAAAACTTTCCCTCCAGCTCACCAGCTGGCATCAAACCGCTCGGGGTTGGTTTGCGTTTGCCCTGCGAAGGGGCCCCTTGGCCGCAGGCTGGAGAGGGGGGATGCGGAGATACCTCCTGACTCCAAAGTGGGGGCTGGTCTCACAAAAATTGGAAACCGGGGGCCGGGTACCCCTGCCAGCTGGAGAGGGGCGCCCAAACGTCAGCACTGAGTGAGAATGTAATTGCACCTAGTGTAAGACCGGTTGTAAAGACTGGGGTTAGGGGATTATGGGCTAGTGGTTAGAGCTGGGATGGGCTGGGAACCAGGATTCTGCAGTTCTATTTCCAGCTCTGGGAGGGGAGTGGGGTCTAGTGGTTAGAGCGAGGGGGGGATGGTGTGAAAAAAATGGGAATTCTTAATATTTTGTATGAATATGGTGTGTGCCTCAGTTTCCCCTCTGTGCTGCCTGGTTAACTAGGTGGTGGAACAAGGGGGTTTATTCTTTGTAGCAAGCCAGGTGTGATCGACACCTGGTTGTCGGGGGCCCCATGCCCATGACGAACCCGGACGACAATGGGCCAGACAGTTGGTGCCTCAGATCTAATGCCCCAGGCCGGCTGCCCCCCTCTGTGGGAAGCCAGCGGGAGAACAAAGCGCGAAGGCGGGTGACCAGGTGGCCTGGTTAGGCCGGGAATGAGAACAAACTGGTCTCTAGGCTAACCCAGCACCTGCTCCGCTGGGTTCCCGACTCTAATAAACCCTATTTACACCGCTGGCTGGGAGCCACTCCAGGCTCAGGAAGTCGGGGGGCATGGCTCCCTTTGGGGTGAAAGCCTTCCCAGGGATCCAATCCAGGTGGCCTTGCCCTGGCGAGCTCATGGCTTGACCCAGGGGTGCTGAGGGCAGGAGAGGTGCTTACCCCAGCGAGAGCATGTGACCTTAAGGGAGTTAACCCTCGAAAGGGGTCTGGTCTGCCCAGGGACTGTTCCAGAGCCTTGTGGGAGCACCGGACCTGTGGCTCTCTGACAGCTGGGAGTCAGGATTTCCAGCTCTCAGAGGGGAGTGGTGTCTAGTGGTTAGAGCAGGGGGGCAGGGGCTGGGAGCCAGGACTCCTGGGTTCTATCCTCAGCACTGCCACTGACTGTCTGTGTGATCACTGGCATGTCACCCCGGGCTAGGGTGGACAATGTTGGGTCCTGATAAAGGCTTGGGGTAGGCGTGGTGGCAGCAGGGGGCAGGGGGCGGTTCCCTTCCTGGCTACCTCATTGGTATGCGTCTTAGCAGCTGGGGTGTCTCAGCCCCCTGGGCCCTCCCCTCCTACCCCACACAGAGCAGGAGGGGAGTTAACACCTCATTGGGAAGCATCCGGGCAGCTCCCCTACTCTGGGAGTGACAGGCTCAGGCTCTCCGCAGACTCAGGCAAAGTCACTGTGTTGGTTACACCCAGGCAGCTCCCCCTCACCATCGACGGTCTCAGGCTCTCTGCAGACTCGGTTATTGGACAGCCCGCTTGGGAACACCTTTGTTATTACAGAAACATCACTCGTTGCTCTACCTGTCCATCAGTGCACAGTTGGTCTGTCTGGGTTTAGCATCAGCTCGTGCCTTGGGCTTCATCTGAATGGCACAGAACAGCCGAAGGGGGCCGCGTACCTGTTTAGCTGGGTACGGCTATGGGGAGGTGCCCCATGTGCTATTTTTCCACTACTAACTTTTAGGCAAATTACGGTAGAGCTGAGCTCAGGGCCCCGGTTGTGCCGGGTGCTGCGAGGACCCTCAGTAAAAGACAGTCCTAAGAGCTCCTAGTCTATGCAGCTAAAGGGTGAGAAGGGAAACTGAGGCAGAGAGTGGGTCACCCAGCAGGCCAGTGATAGAGCTAGGAATAGAACCCAGCTCTCCTGAATCCCAGGCTAGTGCTTCTCCCACGGGGAAATGGCCGCCGGCCCCCCACGTCTCCTGCATTGCCCCTTTAAGTACTGCACAAGAGTCTTGAAGCCTCCAGCACAGGGCACGCTGGACCCTGGGCTCTGTAGCTGCTGCACATGGCGAGGCCTGGCGCTGAGGGTCAGGAGTCCTGGGTTCTGTGGTCCTGGCTCTGACCCTCACTATAGCCACACTCCCTCCCCCATGCCTCAGTTTACCTCTCTGCAGGGATCCAAGAAAGGTACCTGGGGCATGGCTTAATGAATATTCATGAGGTGCTCAGAGCTCATTGGGGAGAAGGCACAGGGGCGGGGCATGGCGGTGTCACTGGCTGAGAGTATTTATGCCAAGCTCATCCCTGGGGAGGAGGGTCTGAACCCCTGAGACAGAACCAGTAGGGCCCAGCTCTGCCCCCAGGGCATGTTTGTGCCCAGGGAGCCCCAGCTCCCGGAGGCAGGTGGATCACAGCTCTGGCTGGAAACAAGAGAGGGGCTTCCTGCCCTCAGGGCCTGAGTCTGCAGAGAGCCTGAGCCCCTCACTGTGGGAGGGGGAGTTTCTCCCTCCCTTCAACGATGTGCCCCATTAGCCGGGGTAGGTGGCTGGGGCAGGCCAGGATCCAGTCCCACGGTTAATGTGTGTGGGGTGGGTGCTTTTCTGATGAGACTGGCACCAGTGTTTCATGCTGGGGAGCTGGGGGATTGGGGAGGCTGAAGGGGTCAGTGAAGTTGGGGGGGAAGCTGGATGAGGGGCCTGGTGGGACCCAGGGTGAAACCTACAAGAAGAGCAGGAGTCGGGGCTGCAAGGGAGCCTGGGTCAGTGGTTGGTGTGTGTGTGTGTGTGTGTGTGTGTGTGTCACACAGGCCTGTGTCAGTCATTTCACCTGTCCCCTTCCCCCCACCCCCCAGTGCCAGGTCTGGAGGTGTGTGATGGGGGGTGGGCGGGGCTTTGAGTGATGGGGCTGGGGCAGGGATCTCAGCTCCCTGCAGGACTCAGGGGACCCTGAGAGTTGCCCCAGACCCTGACCCCAGGGGCACTGAGACAGGCCCTGGGGGGGGGGGGCAGGAGGCGCTCAGGCTTTGCATGAGCTGATTTGCCCTCAGCTGGGCCTCTGGCAGAGACGGTGCCGGGCACCGGGGCCATGCCATGGCGGGGGGGGGGGGTGAGCCATCTCTGGGCATGGGACTGTGGGGGAGGGGTGAGCCAGTGCCAGGCACCAAGGGGGGGAGCGGGGTTGAGCCAGCACTGGGCACAGGGCTGGGGGGGGGTGAGCGAGTGCTAGGACTAGGGCTGTATGGAGGGCATGAGCCAGCACAGGGCACCAGAGCCATGCTGGGTGGGGGTGGGGGGGCTCGAACCAGTTGTGGGCACAGGGCTGTGGGGCGGCGGAGATAGTGGTGGGACTAGGGCTATATGGGGGGGCATGAGCCAGCACAGGGCACCAGGGCCATGCTGGGGGAGGGGGGCTTGAGCCAGCTCTAGGCACAGGGCTGGGGGGGGGGAGCCAGTGGTGGGCACCAGCGCAAACCCAGCTGGGGCTGAGCAGACTCCCTGCTAGGCCCAGGGCTGCCCACAGTGGGAGGCTGGAAATCCAGCTGGTGCCCGCCCCCCCCCCCCCCCCGCCGCGTCCGCAAAGCCCAGGACCCGCCCTGCAGCCGGAGGCCCCAGTGAGGCATCGGTACCGGACCCGGGCCTGGCTCTGGGGGCGGGGTGGGGTCTGTCTGTCGGGCACCGGCGTGTCGCTCCCCCCCCACCTCACTCTCTTTGTAACCCCCACTGCTCCCAGCCCCTCCCATCCCCCTGGTCGAGCCACGCAGGGGCCTCGCACTCACACTGGGGGGGGGGGGGGTCAGTTTCCCAAGAGGGGCGGGGCCCTCTCCAGCTACCCACCTTCCCCCCGCCAGAGTTCCCGCTCCCCCCTCCCGGCCCCTCTCTCCAGCCCCCCCCTCCCCGCTCCCTCCCCCCCCCCAGATACCGGGGCGTCGCCTCCTTTACAACCACGATCCCCCCCCGCTCAGTCCCACGCCACTCGCGTGACTGTCACCCGCGGGCAGGCCCCACCCCACGCCGGGGCTTTGCCCCTCCCCGCCCCGGGCAGGCAGCGGGCACCCCGCCCCCCCCGGCGGGCCGCGATTCTCGCAGCCAGGGGCACAGGGCGTGGCATCCCCCGGGCTGCTGCGGGTCCTGCGCTCGCCATACGGATCCTTCCCCCCCCAGCTGGGGGGTGTCACCCCACATCGCGTGACCCCTCCGCTCCGGGGGGGGGGCGGCTGGCTGCAGTGACGGCGGGGGGAGGGAGGGGGGCAAATCCAGCCCGTGGCTCGCCTCTTTTCTTTTCCCAGGCATGTTTACAGCGTGGAGCTGGGGTGGGGGGGTGCTTTCTCCGGAGTCATGGAGGTTTCTGGACTGGGGTGGGGGACAATCCGGGGATGGGGGCAGAGAGGGAATGGGGGGGGGGGAGGCGTGATTTTAAAGACACATCCGGCTGGAATTCCACAAGAAATCCGGGGATTTCCTCCGCCGAGAGAAAACATCGAGAAGGAGCCTGGGCTGAGGACGGACAGACAGACACGAGGCGAGTCCCCGAGCCCCCGCCCCGCGCTGCCTCCCCTCCTCGGGAGCTGCCGGACAAAAGAGGGGTGAGTCCCGGGCTCTCGGGTCGCGCCTTTGCCCCCCGGGAGCCTTTGCAGCCTTTTGCTATTTCTTTGCATGCCCCGGACTGGATCCGTTTGCTGGGGCGTGAGTGTGTGTTAGTGTCAGTGTGTGCGTTAGTGTGCTAGCGTGTGTGTTAGTGAGTGTGAGTGTGTTCGTGTCAGTGATTGTGTGTGGGTCTGTAGTGTGTGTGAGTGTCAGTGAGTGTGTGTGTTAGTGAGTGTGAGTGTGTTCGTGTCAGTGATTGTGAGTGTGTGTTAGAGTGTGTGTGAGTGTCAGTGTGAGTGTGTGTGAGTGTCAGTGCGTGTGTTAGTGTGTGAGTGTGAGTCAGTGTGTGTGTGTGTTAGTGTGTGTGAGAGAGAGATCCCCCAAGGTGGGGCAACATGCTAAGAAAACCCCGCTGGGTTTTTTCCACCCCCCCGCCCTCCTTCATTCCATTCTGCCCCATCCTTTCCCAGGGCCAGAGCCCCATTTCCCGTCCCTCCCAGCCCCCTCCTCTGCTCTCACTTCCCCAGGCCCTCGGGGCTGCTCCTCTTCCCACCCCAGCGTCTCCAGCCCACACTTCTACTCCCGCGGGTGGGGACCAGCCTGACTCCAGTGTCATTTTCCTAACCCGCCAGCACCGGTTTGTGGGCTCTTCCCCAGCCAGGCACACGGAATGAAGATGAAGCCCCGGGGTTATTTTCTGGTTGGGGCGCCCGCTCTGCTCCTTTTTTTGAGGGTGTTTTCTTTTCCAAAGCATCTCCGGGAATGTTCCCCCCTCTCTGGCAAAATCTCTTTCCTCCCCTTGTGTTTTCACATTCAGCTACAGTTTCCCACTGCTGCGCCCTTTCCCTGCTTTGTGGCTTTTCTCCCTGGTTCCTGGGTGGGTGTTTTCTTTTTTTTCTTTTTTAGTGAGCAAAAATGTGTAAAGAAAAAAAAAAACCCACCCCCCACCCCTTATCCAGAAACCCGCCTCGTTTTTCTTCTTCTCGCTAGTTTGTCAGCCGCTCCCCGCCCCAGCCGATGGCTGGTTTGTGCAGAGAGAGAAGGGTGCCAGGGGCACCCTAGATTGACACCTATCAGGAGGCTCCTCCTAAGGCCTTTGCAAAGTACTGCGTCAATGGATTGGGAAACAGGCGAGCCATCAGAGTGCATTTGAAGAACCCCAGGCGGGGGCCCCGGGCCCCAGGCATCTCGGATGCGGGCTGGGCAAAGGGGGCGGCTTGCCCTAAAAGTTGCCGGCTTCCACCTGTTTATCCATCCCCTAAAGGAACCCCCCACCTCCCCCCCGGCCGGGGCTCGATTCTCAGAATACCAGGACAGCGGGGAGAACTGGGGCCCTGCACAAATCTGCCCTAGAACCCCCATTTTGCTGAGTTCTTGGTCGGTGGGTGTGAAAATGCCTCGCGCTGATCATGGCTTCCAGGATTGGGACAATGCAATCCAGGGGAGCTGGCCTTGGTGCTGAAAGCGAACGATGGGGGGGCCAGGAAAGGGGAGGGATGGAGCGGGGGAGGGGGGGGCGGGGGAGAGCAGAGAAAGGCCTGATTGCAGGATAAGAAGATCTCTCTTGTCATCAGAGCCCAGAACCTTTGGAGACGGCGGCTTTCCTAGCCAGGGTGAGCTCGGTCAGGGTTTGGGTAGGGTCCAGTGTGACGGGGCCCTGATCTGGGCTGGGGTTTGTTCAGCGCCTGGCACAATGTGGGCCCTGTCTCGGGCAGGGCCTGGCACAGTGGGGACCCGATCTTCGTTGGTGTCTAAGCAGCTCCCAGTGTGACGGGGCCCTGATCTCAGCTGGGGTTTGTTCAGCGCCTGGCACAATGTGGGCCCTATCTCGGGCAGGGCCTGGCACAATGGGGACCCGATCTTGGTTGGTGTCTAAGCAGCGCCTGGTGTGAGGGGGCCCTGATCTCGGCTGGGGTCTCTAGCCAGGACTCTAAGACCTCTAATAACAATTCCAGAGCACAGGTATTTACAGAGCAGGGGTTCCCTTCTTTCCCTGCTAGGAGAAGGGTCCCTGGGAGCAAGAGGGGGTCTTAGAGAAGAGTAGAAATCGAGGGTGGGGGCACCTGGGGAAATAATCTTACATCACACTTCCAGCTGTGTAACCAGTCACGCAGCAGACAGTGCTGGTGTGAAGAGCTGCTTTGGGTCCATTAACACCCCCCAGAAAAAATACCACCCCCACAACACCCTGCCCAGAGCTCCGGAGTGTCAGAATTAAACATTTATCCGGGTGCCTGGGTGTGCTCCCTGCTTGGAAGAGGAGAGGCTGCCTGACTGGTCAGGAGGGCGGGGTTCTAGAATCGGTGCTAGGAAGGAAGTGGAGTTTAGTGGTTGGCGCAGGGGGGGCTGGGAGTCAGGACTCCTGGGTTCTGTTTCTGGCTCTGGGAGGGAAGTGGGGGCTAGTGGGTTACAGCAGGGAGAGGGCGGGGACTCAGGACTGAGGGTGAATGTATTTGCCCCCAGTTTTAGATCAGCTGTAAAGAGTAGGGTCAGGGTATTATGGCCTAGTGGTTAGAGCAGGGGCTGGGAGCTAGAACTCCGGGGTTCTAGCCCCAGGTTATTCACAATTAGACTAAGAGAGGGTGAGCCAGGCTAGACCCTCAGGGCAGCAGTTGCTAAAGTGACTTAAGGAGTTTGAAATATACAAGAATTAACCAAGGTGCTGGTCAAGCCCAAATGGACCCAGCCTTAACGAGGCCTTTTTTAAATGACTAATGGAATCATCGTTACTCCCAAGAGACTGTGAGCATATCCCAGCTGGGCCCGAAATAAAAGCCTTTCAGCCAGCCCCTCCTTGCCCCCAGAGCATGTTCCTGTACCCAGCATTGCACTCGGGAGGCCCCATTGATTCCCCTGACACCCCTAAGTTAATGGGGTGTTTTGCAAGCTACCCACATGGGGCAGCGTATGTTTAGATACTAGCGAGTGGGGCATCTGTGAGTCAGGACTCCTGGGTTCTAGTCCAGTGTCGCTCTAATGGATTCAATGGGCCCAGATCCCCAGCTGGTGTCAATGGGAGTCGTTCCATCAGAATCAATGGGGCAGATCCCCAGCTGGTGTGACCTGGCAGCCCTGCATGGAGCCAACGGAGTGGCACGGACATGCTCCAGCCCCACATGGGGTAAGAGCACAGAGGGCCGGGCACAGAATCAGGGTAGTGCTGCCAGCCTGGCATCCTAACTCGCCGCACCCCTGTCCCCTTGGGGCTAACTCTCTATTTCTCTTTCAGCTCCTGCTTTCTCTCCTGTTTTCTCTGCAGGCTGGAGCTCCCCTCCGGGTCACCTGGGCAGGAGCTGTGCCCAAAAGGAACCCCCAGCCCGCTAGCTCCCTTCGGCGACGGGTATTCTTGGGTAGATAATACGGATTGCGTTGTTATTGCTTGAGAATACGCGTAGCCGAGGGGAGAGTCTCTCATCTCGTGCCTCTCTCCCTCCTTCCTGCACCGGCTGACGCTCACCCAGCCGGGGGCTCAGCACCACCCCTGGAGGAACACGGAATGGTGCCCGCCCACACCAGATGGCACCAACGAGCCAAGACCCATGCTGGCCCCTGTGTCATGCTACCCCATTCCCGCCCCTGCCTCCCAGTGATTGTGTTGGCCTGTGGAACTCCTCACCACAAGATGAGGAGGATTCCTGCATGGGATCAGACTTTTCCATGGGGAGCAAGAGCACCCAGGGTCAGGGTGGAGAGGGTCAAAAGAATAGGTGGTTTTAAACTCCCCTTGGGCAATGGGCCACGAGCTGACCCCCCAATATTGGAGGATAAGAGGAGATTGCCCCCCTTGGGGGGGCAGTTAACCCACCAATGGGGTTCTTGCATCTTCCTCTGTAGCAGCTGGTGCTGGGCCCAGCTGGAGGCAGGAGACAAGGCTACATGGGGATTCCTGGATCTTTTTCTGTTCATCCAAGCTGCTTCCCTGGAAAGCCAGCTGGGAGTCTGGACCCATCGAGTCCAAAGGTGCAACAGCCAGCTGAGGACTTGGCATGAGTGGGGGCAAATCACCATTGTTCCCTGGAGCGAATCAGCGTTTGGATCCGAGGCGCATTCTCCCTGGAGCCCGTCCTGCCCTGTCACTGGAGGCAGAGATGTTGGCCTCCAAAGTGCCCAGTGGCTAGTGGGTGCTGTGACCTCCCTTGGAGACCCCCAGGCTCTGACCTGCAGGGGCTGACTCCAAGCACCCAGGCCCTCACCACTCACGCTCCTCAGTCCGCCCGCACCCCCCTCTGGTATATGACAAGACGAGGGGCTGGTAGCCCTGATATCTCATCTAGCTCCAGTTAACATCCCCCTCCCTGCACTACTGGCTGGATGTTCTTATGTTCATATACTGCGTGCAGATGTGGTCGCCCCATCTCAAAAAAGACATATTGGAATTGGAAAAGGTTCACAAAAGGGCAACAAAGATGTTTAGGGGTATAGAAGTGCTTCCGTGTGAGGAGAGATTAAAAAGACTGGGACTTTTCAGCTTGGAAAAGAGGCGACTAAGGGGGGAGATGATAGAGGTCTATAAAATCATGACTGGTGTAGAGAAAATAACTAAGGAAGTGTTATTTACTCCTTCTCATACTACAAGAACAAGGGGCCACCAAATGAAATTAATAGGCAGCAGGTTTAAAACAAACACAAGAAAGTATGTTTTCATGCAATGCACTGTTAACCTCTGGAACTCCTTGCCAGAGGGTGTTGTGAAGGCCAAGACTATAACGGGGTTCAAAAGGGAGCTAGATAGATTCATGGAGGATCAGTCCGTCAATGGGTATTAGCCAGGATGGGCAGGAATGGTGTCCCTAGCCTCTGTTTGCCAGAAGCTGGGATTGGGCGACAGGGCATGGATCACTTGATGAAAACCTGTCTGTTCATTCCCTTTGGGGCACCTGGCACTGGCCACTGTCAGAGGACAGGACACTGGGCTTGGTGGACCTTTGGTCTGACCCAGTATGGCCGCTCTTATGATGCAACATTCGCCTTCGCTCCCTGCTCTAAGCCACCGCTTGTTAAAACACCGGCTGCCGTCCACCCCAGAAGCAGCTGCAGCTCAGCAACTCAAGCTTTGGGGGAGACAGCACAAGGGTCAGGGTGGGATTCCCCTCTGCCAGCCATGAGTAGCATGAGATTTGCAAGGTGACTGCCCCTCCCACCCCCCGCCTCAGCCACAAACTTGCCTCCAAAGGGTCAGGCTGCTTCCTATGGCCAGAGGTTCCTGGGGTGTTGTAGGAATTGTAACCCCGGTACTGCAGCGTCGCCCCTGCTGGGGATCTGAGGCTAATGCTTTCTCCTCTAGCTACAACCACCCTCGTCAGGAGCCAACCCCCCTGAGCTTCCCGCGCCCACGTAGACAGATCCATGTGAGCAGGGCTCGAGCTAGCGCACTAAAAATCGCAGCGGGGATATTGCAGCTCGGGGTCTCCAAGCCCCCCAGGCTCGAGGGCCCGAGCTCCAGCCCGGAAATCCTGACTCCTAGCCAAATGCCCTGTCCGCTGGGCCATGCTCCGACTCTTTTAAGTAAGATTTAAGTGACGCCAAGGGCTTGTGCTGGCCCCAGCGCATGGGGTGGATTTCAGCCCCAGCTGCTGATTTAGGAGACCACAGACCCTGCGAGGACTGGCCCAGGTGTTCGTGGGTGGGCAAGCGAGGAATGCTGCTGCCACCGGACCTGAGCCGTGGCCCACCCAGGCCAGGGCCACTGGCTGCTTCAGAGATTTCCCTCAGTGGAACGTGCATGGAGATAAGCAGGGGCGGCAGGTTTGTATAATTTTTGGTGGTGCCTGGAACAGGTCCAAGTCCTGCCCCCGCCCACCCCCCCCCCACACACACACACACCTGCCTAAGGCTCTGGAAGGGAGTTTGGGTGCGAGAGGGGTGAGGGTACGAGCTCTGGAAGGGAGTTTGGGTGCAGGAGGGGTGAGGGGTGGGCTTTGGGAGGGAGTTTGGGTGCAGGAGGGGTGAGGGGGTGGGCTCTGGGAGGGAGTTTGGGTGCGGGGTGCAGGCTCTGGGCTGGGGCACGGGGGGCGGGGTGCAGGAGGGGGGCAGGGGGGCAGCTCTGGGAGGGAGTTTGAGTGCAGGCTCTGAGCTGGGGCAGGGGGTTGGGGGGTAGGGCAGGTGGGGGGCGGTCTTTGGGAGGGAGTTTGGGTGCAGGCTCTGGGCTGGGGCAGGAGGGCGGGAGGGGTGCGGTGCTTACCTCGGGCGGCTCCCGAAAGCGACTCGCACGCCCCTCTGGCCGCGGCTCCTAGGCATGGGGGCGGGAGGTCTCCGTGCGCTGCTGCCCGCAGCTCCCATTGGCAGAGTCAGTGCTTGGGGTGGGAGCAGCACGCGGAGACCCCCCCACACACCCCAGGGGCTGCTGCACTGCCGGTGGTGGTGGCAAGGGGCCCCGGGCCCTTTTAAATAGCCCCGGGGGCAGCAGGCGGGGCCGGGAGGCACTCCGGGAGTGGTGCCTGGGGGCAGCAGGCAGGGCCCGGGGGAGAGACCTGGCCCCGAACATCGGTGGAGCTGGGCCCCCATGCTCTGAATATTCCTGGAGCACGGGTACCACAGGCTCGTACAACTTGCCGGCCCTGGGCGCAAGGGGGCTGGGAGCCAACCAGTGCGACGTGCGCCTGTCCCTAGCCTCAGGGTGAAAAACTTTTTCTTTCTTTCTTTCTTTCTTTCTTTCTTTCTTTCTTTCTTTCTTTCTTTCTTTCGTTGAAACAAATGGGTAGCGCCCAGCCAATCTGCGGCTGTCCGCTTTATATCCGTGGCCCCTGTTTGCAGATCGGCTGTGGCTATATGTTTTGTATCCTCTCAGGTCTCTACAAATGGGCACTGAGGGAACTCAGCGCTGGGAAATGGGGGAGCCTTTTGTGTGGAAATTTTCAACAAAAAGTGGAAGGGGGGAAAAAAACCCAACCCCAACTGTCTCTCTTGAAATTTTCTGTCGAAAAATCTGACTGTTTTGTGTGTGTCCCCCAAATCACTATTTTTTTGGGGGTTGTTTTTGGTCAGCCTTAGTTTAGGGATTCTCCCATTTGAGGGTCAGTTTTCAGGTTTTTGGTTGTTCTCGGACCAATCAAACATCTGGGAGGAAATCAAACACTTTCCACACACACACACACACAGTCATTTTTTTTTCCGAAACCCCCAATTGGCCATCAAAAAGCCAGTTCCGGGGGGAATTTTCCACTGGCCCCAGGGCAGCATCTTTGAAAATGTCGACCGATTTTCTTCAGCTGCCTAAATAAGAATTGCAGGGCCTCAATTTAAAAGCCTGAAATCCAACAGTTCAAACCCCTTTAAGGAGATTTCGAGTAGGCGCGGCGATTCGATTCCTTCTGCCTTTGGCACTGGTGCTACCTCTGCTGGAATCCTGTGCTCAGCTAAGAAGCAGGTTGATAAATTGGAGAGGGTTCAAAGAAGAGCCAGGAAAATGATTCAGGGACTAGAAAACAGGCCTTAGAGTGAGAGACTGCAGGAACTCAATCTATTTCGCTGAACAAAGAGAAGGTTAAAGGGCGACTTGATCCCAGCCTCTAAGTACCTACAAGGAACAAAATATTTATCCTGGGCTCTTCAGTCTAGCAGCGAAAGGTCGAACACGATCCAAAGCTGGAAGTTTAAGCTAGCCAAATTCAGACTGGTAATAAAGTGCAAATTTTTAACAGTGAGGGAGATGCACTATTGGAACAACTTCCCAAGGCTCGTGGTGGGTTTTCCATCACTGGCAATTTTTAAATCAAGCTTGGGTGTGTTTCTAAAAGCTCTGCCCTAGTTCAACCAGGAATTACTGCAGGGCAGCTCAGTGTTATCCCGTCTGGCCCTGGCCTCTATCAATCTAGGCAAACCCTGGGCTCGGCCTGGGTCACAAATCCAGCATGGCTAACATATTCCCACCTCTGCTTGGTTCTGACATCGACAAGGCCCAGGTCAGCGTTCTCCACTTCTCCCAGTTTGGGGGAAGCTGAGCGGCCAGAGCCCCCAGTCTGGGAGTGGCTCTCAAAGGCTGGATCTTCCTGGCTGCTTGACTCCTGACTTGCTGCAGAAAAACCCCAGCGAGTGGAGCCCGTCTGCCTTAGGTAAATATGGGGTGGGAGGGAACTATTCTCAGATCACTTCTCTCACTGTGAGATGGAGAGCCAGTGAGCCATGGGGGTGGTTAGATATGGCCCATCCTAGGTACATTTCCCACCCCACTTCTCTGCTCCTAGTGCATCTGCCTACTCCACCAGCGCATGGGGACTTGGATCCTGGTGGGAAAGGCCACTGGGCTTCAGCGTCTCTCCAGATCTTGGGATGGAGGCAGGAGAGTGGCTGGCTCCTCCTGGCCCTGGAAAATGGTAAAAGCCCCAGATCTGGGAGCCTTCCGGAGGGAGCAGGGGAGGGCCTGTATGTGAGGGTAGGGTCTGGTCTCTTGGCTTCTGTAGCAAGGTGGAGGCAGCTGGGGCTTCTACCTGAATATTTTTGCCCAGGGCAGGGTTGGCACTGGGCTCCATGCGCTGCTGGGGGCTTTGCTCCAGCAGGATCCTGCCCCGTCCCCCAGCTGAACTGTTTGGTCTACAGAGCAGACTTGGAAAAGGCTCTGTAGCACCCTGAAGTCCACAGCCCCCTGCTCTAGAACCTCCCCACTCTGGAGGCCCCCGGTCCAGAACCTCCTTCTCTAGAATACCCTGTTCTGAAAACCCCGTCGTTCTAGATCTCACAGCCCCGTAATGGTCCCAGGCCAGCCCCCCCAAACTCTACAGTCACTCTGCTCTGGGACCCCCATTCTAGAACCCAACTCGAGAACCACCCAACCCTAAAACTGCCATGTTCTGGTGCCCTGCGGGCCAGAACCCCCCAACTCTAGAACACACCTCTTCTACAACCCCAAACATAACCCCCTATCTCTAGAATCACCGACTCAAGAACTTGCTGTTCTAGAACCCCCAACTCTAGAATCATCCTATTCAAGAGCCACTCCCAGTTCCAGAACACCCCCCCCCCCCCCAAGCTCTAGAATGGCCCTCTCTAGCTCCCACAGAGGTGACGGGCCGGACGCAGGAATTGCTGGGGGAAATCCGCTGGCCTGTGCCATGCAGGAGGTCAGACTAGCTGACCACAGTGGTCCCATGCCAGCCCCCTTCTCCACCCCCCCATGCTCTCCTCCCCCTTGGGTGTGTACACTATGCCTGTGTATATGTGGAGGAGGGGGTTGTGGGAGGGCCCAGCACATCTTGGGAGCTGGGGGTTGGCTGGCAAACTCAGTGCCCAGAAACGCCAACGATGGGCACCTTGGCAATCAGGAGACACACAGATCAGGGTGGAGGATGGGCAGTGAACACCCCATTCCCTTTAATCCTCCCCTTCCCCAACAGTTATTGACGGTGCTACTGGCCCACAGCTGCCCTCCTGCCCCCATGGACACGAGAGGCTGCAGGTGGGATCGAGCCGGGGTACGGGGGGTGTCATCGTGGGAGGCTGTTTCTGGCCTCCCCCTTAAAAATTCTCCACCCACTGGAACCCTGAAACTTCTCAGTGTTGCTTGGCAACCGGAGCAGCGGGTGCTAGGCAACGCAGTTGCTAGGGAGCATGTGTGTGTGTGTAGGGGATGATTGGCAGCTCTGGCAGAGGCCTGGCAAATGGCACTTGACCAGATGAGCAGCCCCCCCCCCCACCCCCCCAGTGCCAGGGTATGAGGGTTGCCAATTTTGGGTGGACGTATTCCTGGAGGTTTCATCACATGACATAATCTTTAATTAAAGATTCATCTTTACTTCCTGGAGACTCCGGGCCAACCCTGGAGGGCCAACCCCAGAGCTGGGAACAGACCCAGAAGTCCTGCTTCCCAGCTCCCTGCTCTAACCCATGCCCCTGTATAGTCGCTCCCTGCAATTCCCTCGTCAGTGCAGGGAGCTGGCCCCATGCTGCCCGCCCCCCCATGCCCTGCGCACCCAACCCATGATTACCGGCCCCAGTCCCCCCCTCCACAGCCCCCCTGCCAGCTCTGCATGCCAGCAGCACAGGCCCCCTGCAGCCAGTGGCCCTGCCCGGAGCTGGGCACCGACCAGAAACATCCCACAGGAGGGGACCCTGGTACGGCCACCCCCCACCCAATGCACTGTACCAACACCCACCCCGTTCTCCTGCCCCTAAAACAGCCCCTCCCCCAGCCCATCCCCAATACACTGTACCCCCCACGTTTACCTCCTGCCCTAAAACAGCACCCACACCCCTCCCCTTCCATCACCCCCCACCCCATTTTGGGCACTGACACAGTAGGCCCCAGCTATCCATTCCCAGACACATTCAGAGCAGAGATGGAGGGGAGAGGTAACCCCCCCCCCCAAGATCTCCTGAATGTGACAGATCTCCAACCAAACTGGCCATGGAACCCAGACCCAAAGAAAGGGGGCCAAACCCTGTGCCACCCAGTCCCTGGAGCTGGATGGGAGCTGGCACACCCTAGAGGGGAAAGGCCCATGCTCCCCCCAGAGCAGTCCCAGGACAGGAGCATGCTGGTGGGGGGCTGTGGCAGCAAAGCCCCCTCAGGTAGCCCCCCCATTCCACAGTGTGGCATCTGCCCCACAGCAGGCCCATTGGGCACCCCATAGAGTGGTCTCTGTGTCCATGCGGGTTGGGGGAGGCTGCTAAATCCATTACCCTGTGGGGAGGGGTCTGTAGTTTATATCCAGCATCCCCAGGCTGAGTTGGGGGCAACGGAGCATGTGTGGGGAGGGGAGATCAGGGACCCCCAGTCTAAGGTCAGAGCCAATTCACGCGGCTCTCCAGTAGTTGGCCTGGGAGATCACACCAGCTCCAGACCTACCCGGCACATGGACGCACACACTGCGCCTTAGCTGGTAATTAACAACCGAGGTGCTTTGAGCTGTGATCCCCGAGTAATCTGGTTAATTGGATCCTCCTTAAAATCAGCCTGGGGGCAGGGGGTGAGACTGGCTAGGGTGGGGTCCTCCCCGGGGTTCAGGGTGGGTTCCTTCTGACCCTTGGCAGCCCAGAGATCCCCCTCTGCCCCCCCCCCCCCCCACCTGGTGGCCCCTCTCAGGCTTCCTTTGTATCATTTCACTCCAGGCTGGGCTGCCCCTGGGATAATGCAGCCCCGGGTGGTAACGGTAGGACCCCAGGGTGCTTATCAGGTGTCCACTCGCTGGGGTGTCCCTGGATTTCCTCCCCTCCCCAATTCTACTGCAAATTAACTCCTCCCAACCTAGCTCCCCTCCCCCTCCCGCAGCTCTGGCCCTAGCAGGCGACAGATGGCGAGAGGTTTGCAGATGCCCCACGGAGCAGGGGACAGATGGAGGCACCAGCCGGCTGAAAATGCCACCGTTTAGTTACTGCTAAATGTTTGAATTAATCCCCCTCCGAGTCCCCCATGGCCCCCGCGGCCCAAAGCCAGCGACCACCCATTCACCTTACGGTGAAATAAGTTTCTCTGGAGCCTTTCCAAGGAGGCCATGGGGCAGGCTTGAGGGGCAGGCACAGGAGGGCAGGCTTGAGGGCATGGCCAGAGCTGTGGGGGAAGCAGAGGTAGGATAACAGGGGGCACAGGTTGAGATTAAGAGCGTTGGCAGAGGTGGAAGGGCTGGAGCCCAGGGCCGGGGTAGCAGAAGGGCTGGAGGTCAGGGGTGAGGAGCATCGACACAGCTGGGTGCGATCGGTCAGGATCAAGGGGCGTTGACTGAGCTGTGGGGGGGACGGGACCCAGGGCTGGGATCGCCGGGGCTGCGGGTCAGGAGCCAGGGGGGTCAGGAGCCAGGGGCGTCGGCAGAGCTGTGGGGATGGATTTGGCAGCCAAATAAAGGGAACATTCCTCAAACCCCTCCGCTCTCCCCACAGCCCCATCAGCGCCCCGGGCCAAGGCTGTCAGTGCTATATAGCCCAGTCAGTGCAGGTGAACTGGGGTCCAGTGCCCTGGGCAGGGAGTGGGGCCCGGACGCCTGGGTTCTATCCCAGCTGCGGGGTGACCCGGTGCTCAGGGCAGGGGGTGGGGCCCGGACGCCTGGGTTCTATCCCAGCTGCGGGGTGACCCGGTGCTCAGGGCAGGGGGTGGGGCCCGGACGCCTGGGTTCTATCCCAGCTGCGCGGGGGGCGCGCTGAGATGGGTCCAGTGCTCGGGGCTGTGAGCGCGCAGCCAGAGGCGGTTGCAGCCACTGATTGGCTAGGCTTCAGAGAGTGGGCGGGCCCTCCCCGCGGATTGGCTGGAAGGCAAGAAAACGAAGCGGCCGGAGGGACTCGCCCCAGGATTGGCTAGATCAACGGAGGCGGGCGGTCCTTATTCCGGATTGGCTGGAGATTGAAAGGGGCGTGACCGGAACCAAAGAGGATTTCTGATTAGCTATCCCCCAGGGACTGGGCGGGACATCCCCCCGGATTGGCCCGGAGCGCGGAGTGGGCGGGGCAATGTCGGCGGCGCTGCAGCGGGCGCTGGGCGCAGCGGAGCCCGGCGCGGCCCCGGCCCCGGCCCCGGCCCTGGTGCTGGGCCCGGCCCGCTCCGGCCGCTCGGCGCTGCTGTTCCGGGCGGCCCGGGGCGGGCCCCGCGCGCTGTTCCTGGCGCCTCGCGCCCTGCAGCGGCTGCCGGGGGCCCGGCGCGGGGAGAGCGACCCGCGCGGCCTGCAGGTGATGGGCGGGGCCTGCGCGGAAGGGGCGGGGCCAAGGGCCTGGGGCGGGGCCTGCGCGGAAGGGGCGGGGCCAAGGGTCAAAGTCTTAGGGGGCGGGGGGCTGAATGTGGGGAGAAGCTGGAGGCCGCAGTGCCTGATGGGAGCGGGGAGCTAAGGGGTGGGGCTTCATGGCAGGGGAGGAGCCTAAGGGGCAGGGCATCGGATAAAGGGAGGGGCCTGAGGAGTGGGAGGGGCTTTTTTGGAGGTGGTGGGGGTTGGTGCTGGCATAGGACAGCTGGCGGCCTGGACCTGGCGGGGTGTTGGCAGGGGGATGCCAGGCAGGGGAAGGGAGGATATACTGGGTTGGGACTAGCTGGGAGGCAGGGGGGCTTGGCTGTGGTTGGCCTGGTGAGGGAGGGGATCCCGGGCGGGGGCAGGATGGGCTGTGGGGGAGGGGATCCGGGGCGGGGGCTGGATGGGCTGTGGGGGAGGGGATCCCGGGCGGGGGCTGACCCAATTCAATCGCTTCCCTCCCCTTCCCCACCCTAGCACATCCAGTTCCTCTACCCGCCCTCCTTGCGGGAGCTGCGGCAGCTGTTGGCCTCGCTGCACCAGAGCCTGCCTGGGCCCCCTGCCCTCATCTTGCTGGATGGCCTGGAGCATTACCTCGCTGATTGCCCTGGCCCTCAGGCAGCCGCCCGGCTCTCAGCCCTGCTGGTGGACACAGCTTCGTACTTCACAGGGCGTCTCCATGCGGACCCCCAAGGATCTGCCCCCTGCTGCCAGCTCATCGCCTCCATGCAGGTCTCCGGGGAAACAGAGGTTGAGGATCATCTCAGCATCCTCCAGCGCTACTTCCCAGCCCAGTGCTGGCTGTGCCCAGACTCGGCGGCAGCCCTGGGCCAGGAGGACTGCGGGGGCGACGGGCTGTTCAGGGCACGCCTGTCCCAGCCCGGTGCTCCAGACCGGGAATGGAGGCTGGGATTCGGCCTCGATGGAGAGATGAAGGTATACCCGGTTCCACGGGGGTGTGCAGAGGATCCAGGGGCAGCTTCGGACAGAGACAGAGCTGCCGGGGCTGAGAAGTGACCGCTGGGGCTCTGGCCTCTAGCATTCTCCACTGGAGATGTAAATCCGTCTGTTTCCCGAGTGTGGGTTTCTGCCCTGGTCGTTGGCTGAAGCTTGGGCGATTTAGGGGAAAATCCATCTCTGTACATCCCCTCCTTGGCCTGCTTAATTTGCCACCCACAGTGAATAGAAATGGTGGAAAATTCAACAATACAAATCTGTTTATTCCAGTACCGCCGAAGGAGCAGCCGAGATCGCCCCCCCCCCCCCATCGCGCCAGGTGCTGCACAGACAGCGTAATGTGCAGTCTCTACCCCTGAATCTAATTTATTTTCCAGGGTTTCGGCTCTCTGAGGAGGTGGGGTGACCTGACCAGTTAGCTGCGCCCAACTCTGAGGGGGAGCCCATCTGTTCCAGTGCGTAGGATGCAGGGCTCGGAGCGGAGGAGATCGGGCCTCTGTTCCTGGCTCTTGCCACTCACCTGCTGTCTAACCTCGAGTCATTTCCCCTGCTCTGAGCATTAGCCCCTACTCCCGGTCCAGAGCCAGTAATAAAACCTGACTCCAGCCCCTCCCAGATCTGGGAGTAGAACCCAGGAGTCCTGGCTCCCAGGCCCTCCCTCTCCGGTTCTAACCCACTAGACCGCACTCCCCTTCCACAGCCGCGAATGTCCCTCCCAGCTGGTTAGTGCTATGGAGCTGATCTGGCACAGGGCTGGGGGCGCTGGCACAAGGACGGTGATGCCACGAATCAGGCCCAGCAGCCCCTGTGCAGGCTCCCTGCCGCCTCGGCTGGAGCCTTCAGCTCCTGCCCCCTCCCGTCTCTCCCGACGGGCTCCCGTCCCAAGTGGCTCACCCTGCCGATGTTGGATCGGCGCCAGTCCCTGGCGAGAGTCAGCGCTTGGCTGGGCTTCCGCTGCCTGCCACAAGCTGAGCTGCTGCTGATAACCCCCGGGGGGCTGGTTGCTGTGGAGATAATCGCTATCAGGTGGGGACGGGCGCTGAGCCAAAGGGTTCTGCCTGCTGCCTGCCTGTGGGGCTGTTGGGGGGGGGGGGGGGTCCTCACTCGGGTGGGAGGCCGGACCCAAGCAGAGCTACTCCCCCGATTCCGCCCCTGGCACCCCGGCACTGTCTGCCGCCCGTTCGAGCTATGCCACAGTGTTTCTGCCAGCGCCTGGGCTGAGAGCCGGTGGAGTCATTGACGCCTAGTGGCATGGGAGAGCCAGCAGCGTCCAGGGCCCCGTTGCCACGTTTCCTTGCACTTGGGCCGGGCACGTGCAAGACCCCAGCACGCGGCACAGGCAGCCATGCACGCTGGCTTTAACCGGTGTCGCGATCCTCAGGCCCTGCTACGAGGAGCGGAAAACATGATTTATCTGTATGACGGCAGTGTCCAGGATCCCGTTGTGCTAGGTGCTGTACAAACTCCCATCACAAAGCCAGTCCCTGCCTAAAGGGGTTCCAGTCTCTCCCCCGGCATCTTTTCCCCCTGCGTCTCCCTCGCTCTAAGCTGGCCTGACAAGGCTGGCCCAGGCACAGATGGGGAAGCAGGTTTCTACCCAGCAGAGAAGGCGGCAGTCCCCTGGAGGAGCAGTGAGGGGGAAATGCCGAACCCGGTTTGAAGTCGGAGCTTGATCGGTTTCAGACTGAGCTGACGTAACCGGGCATCCCGGATCCGTGGAGCCGTCCCCAGCAGAAAATAGGCAGACGTGGAGTGGAAAAAACCAGCCCCTTTATTAAAAAACCAAGATCTCTCACGCATCCAGCCGCTGCGGGCTCCCAGCTGGGCCCCAGCCCTGCCAGGGCACTGCGCTGCGGGGCAGTCCCCTAGTTGTGGGGATTCTCAACCCCCACTGGCCCTCCTAGCCAGCCCCACCTGCTCCCCTTTAACAAGCCCCTGGCCTAAGCTGGGGCCCCACCGCTGCCGGGCAGATAGGAGCCCTCAGCCCCCAGGTGTTTCAATGCTGGCCAGGTGGGTTGGTCTCACCCCAAGAGGACTGCGGTGGTGCCAGGGCGAATCAGTCCATCTGGCGCCGGCAGCATCCCTTAAAGGGTTAATGACGAGAGCGCCCCAGGGCAGGGACAACCCCATGGGGTTAAATACTTATAGCAGAGGGAAGATCCAAATGACAACCCGGGTTGGTCAGTATTGTCAGCCCTGTTTTACAAGTGGGGAAACAGGTGCAGAAAGGGGGCGGGGGTGGGACTTGCCCCAGGTCACAAAGCCAGTCAGCGGCACAGCTGGGATAGAACCCAGGAGTCATGGCTGCCAGCCCAACCCCCAAACTGCACTCCCCTCTCAGAGCAGGAGCTGGAACCCAGGAGTCCTGACGCCCAGCTCCCCTAGCTCTAACCACTAGGCCCCACTCTCCTCCCACAGCTGGGGCTAGAACCCAAGAGTCCTGACACCCGGCCCACCCCCTCACTCTAACCTCTAGCCCCTACTGCCTGGCTACTACATTGGTCACAGCTGTAACAGATTTACAGGGGTAACGGGGCTTTTTGAGCTTTCCTCCCCTATACACATAAGTACAAAAAGAAAAGGGGCAGGATTGCAGGACTCCCAGCACCCCTTGCAGCCGAGCCAGGCTGGGGGGTGGGGGGGAGAGCAGAGTGGGTGGGCTCCCCTTGGTGGCACAGGGGGCTACAGCTTCCACCCAGCTCGTGTTTCGAATCCAAGCCAGCTCTGGTGTGGGGGGGCGATTGGAAGTAACGCCCCCTGCTGGCAGGTTGGTCCCTGACCACCTGCTCCATGGCTGCAACAGCCGGCACCGTCCGCGTCGCCTCGTGGCCCATCCGGCCAGGTGGGAGTTTCCGTCCCGGTGAGAGCCCAGTCTGAGCCTGAGCTGGGGCAGTTCGGCTCCCACCTGCCTTGGCTCCCACCACAGCCTGGCAAACACCGGGCAAGAGGGAGCTGGTGCTGGGGTCATATATCCATCCTCAACCTCCTGCTGGGACGGGGGTCTCCTTTACCTCCTCCCAGGTCTCCTGAACCTCCTGCCGGGACGGGGTCCCCCGCGACGTCCTGCCGGGAAGGAGTTTCCTCCACATCCGGCAGACCTGGGGGTCCGTCTCTGTTCGCCAGGCCTGGAGTCCCCTGCCCGTCTGCCGGCACTATGAGCACGCCACGTAGCTGGCTGGGAAGGGCTGGGCCTGGCCCCCATCCTGGCACAGGTTGGTGTAGAGGTTGGGCCGGTTGGTGCTGGTGCCCAGGGGGCCGTAGTCAGCAGAGATCCCTGAATCGGACACGAGCAAGTAGCTGTATTTGAGCGGGCGCTGGTGCCCGCAGGGTGCCAGCAGCTCCGAACTGGGGTCGAAGACGGTGTACTCGAAGCTGGAAGAGGACGAGACCCGCTCCCCCGGGACAGGCTCCGGTGTGGCCCCCGGGGGGCCCAGCTCCTGCCCCACGGCAGGGGGGGCTTCAACGCCCACACTGCTCCAGGCATCCAGCAGGAGCAGAGAGTCCTCGCCCAGGCTGCACGGCATCAGCTGTTCATCCAGCACCAGGTAGTCGCCCTGGGGCTCTGCGGGCAGCTGAGGGCGGCTGGGCAGGGCCGAGCCCTGGGCTTTGGGGGGCAGAGGGGGCACCGGCCCCTCCGCCTTGGATTCGCGGCCCTCGGACAGCACCTCCAGCAGGCTGGGCTGCTCCTCCAAGTAGCCAGGGTTCCCACTCCACCAGAGGCAGGCGTTCCTTTGTCCCAGCCAGAGCTGCGAAGGCAACAGGGCCTGGATCACCGGAGAGGCTGGGTGCGGGGGCACCTTCTGAGCCAGGCCTGGTGGTCTGAGCCCCCTCTCTGCACCCCTGGACTCTCAAGTTCTGCCCGTCCCCCCAGCACCCACCCTGGGCCAGATCCTGCCAGCCCCTTTGTTTTAAACCAAGGATTTATGTAGGGCCTACAACAACAATGCCTAGCATTTGGCAGCATGAAAACCAGCCCCAGGCTCACTCCCCATCTTGGCCCTTCTCTGGGGGCTTCCCCATCTCTAAGCATCTCCCACCCCCGGACAACCGCCCTGGTCCCCCAGCCCAGCACGTCCCCCCAGCATCAGACCCCCATAGCCCCAGCACAGATGTGGGCAGTGTGGCGTGGTGGGCAGTGTGGTGACCCCCCCCCCCCCGCCCCCCAGCAGGCCCTGCTGGCCAGACCCCTCCATGCGTCGATGGGCTGCAGCCCCCTGTGGGGCCCCTGGCCAGGGCAGAATCCGGTACCTGGAAGTTCCCCTTGTAGAGGGTGAAAAGCCCCTCGAATTTTTGCTCCGGGCTGGGAATCACAGGCCACAGCTGCTTCTTCAAAAACCTTGGGGGGGAGCGGGGGGGACAGCAGTGAACAGGAGACAAGCCCGGGTGTGAATCCTCCCCCCTCCCGCAATGGAAATGCGTGTGCAGCCACCCTGCGAACGCTCGTGGGTCATTGGCGGCAGGGGGCTCAGGAGATACGGCCCCCAGCGCCGCCCCCACGCCTCGTGCATCCCCTCACACACGCAACCGCCAAGCGTATGCAGACACGTTGCCACACACATGCACATGCTACCCTAGACAAGTACATGCACGCACCCCTGGGGACACCCCTCCGTGCACACATGCCTTGCACATACTCTCACACATGTGCCCAGTCCCCCACACACGTGTGAGGCGTGTGTGCACATGTGCACCCCTGGACACACACCTCCATGCACGCGCACACGCCTCACACACAAATGCATACCGCCCCCAAACATGACTGCACACATGGGCATCTGCACACACAACCTCGCAGCCCCCTTGCACCGCCCCACACACAACCTTACAGCCCCCACCCCCACTCCCCTGCCCCCCTGGGCACCACACCCAGTTTGGCAGGCGTGTGTGCATGAGTAAGGCTGGGGTTGAAGCCTTAGCCTGGAGGGGCCCAGCGAGTGCGGGATGGGCTGTCCCGGTGGGCACGGGCGCAGCGGGCGGTACCTGCGGTGGGTGAGCAGGGCAAAGAGGGCCAGGAGCACCACGATGAGCACCAGAATGAGCGACAGCGACAAGATCAGGGGGTCCAGATCTGCAAGGTGGGGTGGCAGGGTCAGCCCAGGCTGCGGGAATGAGTGGCCCCATGGATGGCGCCAGCTGCCTCCAGTGGGATCATAGAGAAGGGCCCAGGATCGGACCCCCAGACCATCCCGCGGCCCCCTCCACGCCCACCCCACCCCGCTATCTCCCGCCAGCCCACGGCCCCTCCACCCCCATCCCCCCGCTATCCCCCGCCACCCAATGACCCCTCCACCCCCATCCCCCATCCTCCCCCTCCACCCCACGGCCCCTCCACCCCCACCCCATCCCGCTATCCCCTGCCACCCAACGGCCCCTCCACCCCCACCCCGCTATCCCCCGCCATCCAATGACCCCTCCACCCCCACCCCGCTATTCCCCGCCACCCAACGGCCCCTCCACCCCCATCCCCACCCCGCTATCCCCCGCCACCCAACGGCCCCTCCACCCCCACCCCCACCCCACTATTCCCCACCACCCAATGACCCCTCCACCCCCACCCCACTATCCCCCGCCATCCAACGACCCCTCCAACCCCACCCCGCTATCCCCCACCACCCAACGCGGGGGGGGGGCCTCCGGGGAGGGGGTCTCACCGTGGGGCGTCACCACGGTGACCGGCGCCGACCAGGCACTCCAGTAGCCGCTGTAGCTGACGCCGTCGGGCTTGACGCGCACGGCCAGGGCGTAGCGGGTCCGGCCCCGCAGGTTGAGGATCAGGCACTCGGTGCGGCCGTCGGGGATGTCGACCTGCAGGGGGCGGGAGGGCAGGGTGAGGGGCGCCGGGCGGGGCCGGGGCAGGGGCGGGGCAGGGCAGGGGCGGGGGGGGGCTCACCGTCTGGCGCTCGGCGCCCTCGGGGGCGAAGGCCACCTCGTAGCGCAGGCTGCTCTCCAGGTAGCGGAGGCCGGGCGGCTGCCAGCTCACGGTCAGCTGCCCCGGGCTCTCGGTCGCACGCGCCGTCAGGTTGGACGGAGGGTCCGGGAGAACTGCGGCCGGGGGGGGGAGACGTGAGCTGGTGTGTCCGGGGGCCTGGGAATGGGGCTCGAGGCCTTTCCCCTCTAGGGGGCGCTGGCCCCAGGGGGGTGGGGGCCTGGCTGGGTCAGGAGGCTGGGAATGGGGCCGTTCCCCTCTAGGGGGGCGCCAGCCTCAATGCAGCCCCAAGGAGGGAGACGGGTTGGCTGTGGGGTGTGGGGCATGGGGACTTTCCCCTCAAGGGGGCGCCAGCGCCCATCTGGCCCGGGGCAGGGGAATTAGCTGGGTCGGGGGGTGGGGAGTGGGGCATGGGGTCTTTCCCCTCCAGGCACTGGCTCCGATCTGGTCCAGGGCAGGGACTGGCTGGGGGCGGGGGGCAGGGAATGGGTCACGGGGCCTTTCCCCTCTAGTCAGTGCTGGCTCCGATGTGGCCCGGGGCTGGAGACTGGATAGCTCGGGGGGGTGGGGTGGGAGGGAGCTGGGAATGGGGTATGGGGCCTTTCCCCTCTAGGGGGTGCCGGCTCCGATCCGGCTTGGGGCAGGGGCCCAGCTGGCTCAAGGGCTGGGGAATGAGGCATGGGGCCTTTCCCCTCTGTGCACTGGCTCCTGTCTGGCCTGGGGCAGGAGGACTGGCTGGCTTGGGGGGACTGGGAATGGGGTATGGGGCCTTTCCCCTCTAGGGGGCGCCGGCTCTGATCCGGCCCGGGGCAGGAGGACTGGCTGGCTCGGGGGGACGTGGGGCCTTTCCCCTCCCGGCTCTCACACCTACCCACTTGGTTGACCATGATGGTGCGGGCGTGGACGATGTTGCTGCTGTTGCCAGTGTAGGCACCAACGTGCAGGGGGGTGAAGGACGGGGTGTCCTGGGGGGGGAAGATGCAGGTGAAGCGGGTGCTGTTCCAGGGCGTCCGGGCCACGCTCAGGTTGCAGCGTTGCGGGGCGTCCCCCCTGTCAGAGGCAGGGAGAGAGGGGGACAGGGGGTCAGCAGCAGCAGAGGCTGGGGGGAGGGGAGGCCTGGGGCCCTTTCATGCACGCCCTCTGCCCGGGGCAGCAGACGTGGGATGGGGGTATCAGCAGAGGGGGCACGCTTGGTGGGGCACATGCTGGGGCTGGCCTGGGGGGCACAGCCTGAGGGTGCAGAGGGAGGGGGCAAGGGGCAGGCTGTGGGATGAGACTTGGGGGCACAGAGGCAGGCATGGGAGGGACGGGGGCACAATGGCAGCACTGGCATTCCAAGACTTGCCCTCTCCCCCCCTCATCTCCCTGCAGAGGGGCCCCCGGTGCGGGAGGGGGACTCACTCCACGACATAGAAGAAGCCATATTCCGTGGCGCTCGGGGGGCTGCTGCTCTCCCAGAAGCAGGTCAGGTCCTCCAGGCAGCGTGTGAAACATTTGGGGTCCAGGGGCTCCTCACCCAGAAGCAGGGCAGCTGGGGGCACAGGGAGGGCCCAGTTAGCAGCCACCTCTCCCCCACCATCCACACGGACCAATTAACGACCCCCCCACCCCGAGTCATCGAGCGATCCCCCCGATCCTAGTCCTGCACCCCTAAAGCCTGGCCAGCGAAGAACACCGCTACCCTGCAGCAAACCCTGCGCCCTAGTAACATCCTGCTGCTGGGGGTTCTGAGGGTTAACAGCCCCTTGCCTTGAACCGCCCGGGGAGGTGGCTCCAAGAGAGACCTTCGCAGCCAGGCACAAGAACAACCCCAACCCCCAGCAGGCAACAGGCCCCAGCTGCTGCTGAGAGTGAGGGGTCTTGTCTGGAGCCAGCCGGCCCTGCCCGAGGGGTTCCTGGGGGCAGACTTCTGCTCCCTGGGTCTGCCCCACTGCAGGCAGACACCCCGTGAATGGAGCAGGGCACTCCATTGGCACCATGCAGGAGAGTTAATGTGTGCGGGGGAGAGTCCGGGTGAATGTGTGTGTGTGTGTGCGTGAGCATCTCTGTGTGCATGAGTGTCTACTGACTCATGAAGGGCTATTCAATAGGGGGTCTGTGTGTGTGTGTATATGTGTGCATGTGTGTGAAGGTAGGTGTGTGTATATATAGATATATGGGTGTGGATGTGTGTAGAAACAGGTGTGTATGTCTGCGTGTGAAGGTAGGTGTGTGTCTGTGTATGTGTCTATGTATGGGGGGGGTAGGACTAGGTGTATGTGTACATGTGGGTTATTGTGTGTAGAAAATAATAACACAGCTCCTCACTACACGGTTATACTGTGTCCGGGCAGCGCCCGGCACAACTGGGCCTTTGGGCTCTACCATAATCCAGATAATACATATGATTAGTTCGTGCTTCGTTTATTAGACCAGGGCCTGTTCCAGGCATTTCACGGGGATTCAGCCACGTGCAGACACAGAATTCCCCTTAGCCTCTGTCATTTTGCTTGAAGCTGCTTTCTGTTAACAACTCCCAGTCTGCGTCACGCATGGAGTCGAGAAATGATCTTTAATTACCTGTTCTATATTATTACCTTATAGGCTACGTTCCCTTTATATAATTTAGGAAAGTAGATTAGATAGATAGATAGATAGATAGATAGATAGAAGGTATGTATGGGGATGGATAGATAGATTAGATAGATAGAAGGGGTGTGTGGGGATAGATAGAGAGAGAGAGATAGAGGGGGTGTATGGGCATAGATAGATAGATAGATAGATAGAAGGGGTGTATGGGGATGGATAGATAGATAGAAGGGGTGTATGGGGATGGATAGATAGATAGATAGATAGATAGAAGGGGTGTATGGGGATGGATAGATAGATAGAAGGGGGTGTATGGGGATGGATAGATAGATAGATAGATAGATAGATAGAAGGGGTGTATGGGGATGGACAGACATAGATAGATAGATAGATAGAAGGGGTGTATGGGGATGGATAGATAGATAGATAGATTGAAGGGGTGTATGGGGATAGATAGATAGATAGAAGGGGTGTATGGAGATATATAGATAGGTAGATAGATAGATAGATAGATAGAAGGGGTGTATGGGGATAGATAGATAGGTAGATAGATAGAAGGGGTGTATGGGGATCGATAGATAAATTAGATAGAAGGGGTGTATGGGGATAGATAGATAGATAGATAGATAGATAGATGGATGTGTATTGGAATAGATAGATTAGATTAGATTTTAGAAAACAATATATTCTTTATAACCCTGTTTTAGGAGCAAAATTCAACTTAACCATGACTATGGAGGCACGAGCTGCGTCTCATTCATATATTAAGAGAAGACGTGGTTTTAACAAAATGTCTGTACGGTAGAGGAATAAAATATCAAAGAAACATAGAAATGTGGGGCTGGAAGGGATCTCGAGAGCTCATCGGCGAGAGCTCATTGGGTCCAGCCCGCTGTGCTGAGGCAGGAGCAAATAAACCTTGACCATCCCTGACCGGGGTTTGTCCAACCGGTTCTTCAAAACCTCGTGTCGGGGATCCCACAACCGCCCTTGGACACCTGGTCCAGAGCTTAGCTCCCCTTAGGGTTAGTTAGAAAGTTTTTCCTAATTCTAGCCTCCATCTCCCTCGCTGCAGATGAAGCCCATTGCTTCTTGTCCTACCCTCCAGAGACAGGGAGAACCATTGATCCCCACCCTCTTTGTAACAGCCCTTAAGATATTTGAAGACTGTTCTCAGCTCCCCTGTCTCAGTCGTCTTTTCTCAGGACTAAACATGCCCAGGGTTTAATCTTCTCTCACAGATCCGGTTTGCTAAACCTTGGGTCATTTCTGTGGGTCTCCTCTGGCCACTCTCCAAATTTGTCCACATCTTCCCTAAAGCGCAGCACCCAGAACAGGACCCAGGACTCCAGCTGAGGCCTCCCCAGTGCCGAGCAGAGCGGGACAGTCACCTCCCGCGTCTCACGTATGACACTCCTGCTAATACACCCCGGAATATTAGCCGGTTTCACAACTGCATCACATTGCGGGCTCGTTCAATTTGTGACTCACTCTAGCCCCCAGCTCCTCTTCCTGACACTAGACGTTTGATTTTTCCTTCCTGAGTGAAGTACTTTGCACTTGTCTTTACTGAATTTCATCTTGTTGATTTCAGGCCAATTTTCCAATTTGCCAGGGCTGTTTTGAATTCTAATCCTGTCCTCCAAAGTGCTTGGAACCCCTCCCAGCTTAGTGTCAGCCACAAACGTATAAGCACACGCTCCACTCCGTTAGCCAAGTCACTAATACAAACATTGAACAGTACCTGACTCAGGACTGACCCCTGCGGGACCCCAGCAGACACACCCTCATAGTTTGACAGCCAACCATTGATAACTACTCTCTGAGTACAATTTTCAACCAGTTGTGCACCCACCTATCTATCTATCTTACATCTAGACTGCATTTCCTTAGTTGGCTTATGAGACTGTCACATGGGACTGCATCCAAAGTGTTACTGAAATCAAGATATTTCCTATCTACAGCTCACTGGGCCAGTAGACAAAGAAGGAAAATACTACATTTGCCCCTGTCCAGTCCTCTGGGACCTCACCCATCCTCCAGGAGCTCTCGAAGATAATCGCTTCAGCTCGTTCCTTAAATAACCTAGGATGGCTTTCATCAGACCCTGCCAACTTGAATGTATCTCACTTATTTAAATATGCTTTATCCTGATCTTTCCTTGTTTTGGCTCGCGCTCCTTCCCCCTGGTTAATATTCATTGCGTTGAGTACCTGGACACCGTTAGCCATTTTAATGAAGACTGATGCAAAATAGGCATTAGACACTTGGGCCTTCTTGATGTCATCAGTTTGGATCCTTCCCCGCTAAGTAGAGGACCTCCACTTTCCTTTGCCTTTCTCTTGCTCCTAATGGATTTAAAGAACCTCTTCTTCTTGCTTTATATGGCCCTTGCAGGTGTAAATCGTTTTGTGCCTTAGCCTGTCTGATTTTGTCCCTACATGATTGGGCTGGTTTTTTGTTCTCCTCCTGAGCAGTTCATCCAGGTTTCCACTTTTAGTAGGAGCCCTTTTTGATTTTCAGGTCATTAAAGAGCTCCTGAAGGAGCCCCGCTGGCCTTTTACTGTTCTTCTGATCTCTCCTTTGTACTGGGATACTTTGAAGTTGTATCTTTGATAGCGTCTCCTTGAGAAACTGCCAGCTCTCCTCAACTCCTTATCCCATAGATTTTCTCCCCATGGGACCTCAGCTGCCAATTCTCGGAGTTTGTCAACGTCAGCTTTTTTTGATGTCCACTGTCCTGTTCCTGCTGCTCTCACTCCTTCCTTTCCGTCGAAACATGGAACTTATCCCGTCACAATCACTTCCACCCAAATCGCCTTCCAACTTCAGATGCGTGACCCATTCTTCCCCACTGGTCAGAATCAAGTCAAAACTGCCCTTTCCCCCGGTTCCTTCCTCCGCTGGCGGAAACAAACGGCTGGCCCCAGCGCATTCCAGCAGCGGACTGGAAATCTTGCCGTATGACCTTCCCGACAGATGTGTGGGGAGGTGAAGTGCCCCCTGCTTACTACCAGGTCTTGTGTTTTGGATCCTTCTGTTATTTGTTCTAGAAATGCCTCCTCCAGCTTCTCTCCCTGATCTAGGGGTAAACCCCCCACCGTGATGTCACCCCCTCTTTCCCTCTCTTTTATCTTTCAGTTGCTCTGCCTCCCACCTCCTTCTGGGCAAAGACTGTGCAAACCAACTTTGTATGCTACACACGATAAGAACGTTTCAGACTATGTACATGCTTAGATGTCGGAGGTAAAGTGCAGTTTGGAAAACATATTCCAAGAGGCTAGATACTAAACATACACACACAGTATACAGCTATACACACGCTTCGCTAGAGAAACACATTTTCTTTACAGATACACAGTCACATAAATAGATGTGAGATGTGTGTATCATACATGTGCGTGTATATATATATTTGTGTGTGTATGTACACAAGATACACATATTTATGTACATTCACACATTTTACGTAGATACACATATACACAAAGAGGCATATACTCACATATTTTGTATAGACACACAAATTATACACACACTTCTCTATCTGTGCATAGACCCACATCTAGCTGTCTATACACGGCACCTTACCACACATCTCCCAAAACGTATTTCACGTAACATGCACCCCCCCCGTCCGTATATAGATATGCAGCTACCTCATTACCTATACAGTCCATCTTTTTACCATATAAGTTTCTCAAAATATATTTCCCATAACACACATGCTTGTACAATGGCCCACCATGCTTATCTGTGCATGGGCTGGGAAGGAGTAGATGTTTATCAGTAAATGTTGATTTCACCACGTACACGCACAAACTGATAACAAGTGTTTCCGCCGACGATCACTGAAATCTACGGAGAGAAGGCCGTAGTTTGATTTAAGGCTGTTTCCTTTGCGTATTTTGGTACGTGACGTTGACAAGTTAGGTTGGACCGGTTAGAAAGCTTGACCTTTTTCAATCTGAACATCTAGTGTCGTTAAATACTCGTTGTCGGCACCCCCACCCCGTTGTCTGAAAAAAGTCCCGTAATTTTGTGCAGCTGTGGAGATTTAGCTCAAAGCAAATCTAAAAAAAAGACTTACGAATAAACCCTGAGATTCTCCGTCGAAATGATCAAAAATAAAAATGAAATTTTTATGACCAAGTCTAGCTCTGCAGGTTACCGCGAATTACTTCTGCTTTTATCTAACGGGTCTCTCCGCAGAGTCGCCGACACGCTGCTCTACAGAACCGCCCGGCAGCCCCGTTAGCGTGGGCTGGGAAACAAACCTAGACCAGCACACGGGCAAGTGGGTCAGCGATACACTCTGTCAGAGAGGTGGGCTGCTAGGGGGCTTTCCCCCAACCTCAGCATCCTTCTGGAGATGCTCAGATTGCTGGCGGTTAGGGCCATATAGGCATTTGAATGGAGAGATGGGTGTGTGGGGGGATAGATAGATAGAGGGGGTGTGTGGGGATAGATAGATAGATAGATAGATAGATAGATAGATAGATAGATAGATAGATAGATAGATAGATAGCGGGGGGTATGGGGATAGATAGATCAATGGGGTGGGTCAGCTCTGCTGTAGTTCGGGCTCTCGTTAGGACAGACGGGTCTGAGGACAGAGAGCCAACTGGAGGGACACGTGTGTCTGGGGGTCGATCGGGCAGACCCACACGCTGAGCTAAGACATCAGAACATGTTTCACAGCCACATTCACTAGAGCCTGGTGCACACACGCGCACGCGCGCACACAGCAGGCACTCAGCACAAACGCCTGCAAGCGCACCCCCACACTCACGCACGTGCACACCCCCACACACACTCATGCTTCCACATCCACACACATCCACGCACACTCGTGCTCACTCACGGTCACACACACACTTCTGCTCATGCTCACGCACGCATTCACGCACACATGCTCACGCACACACACTCACACTCACGCGCACACACTCACACACACACTAGCTGTCAGGATCTAACAGCAGAGGGAGGAAATCAGTTTCCTGTTATGAAACATTCCTGCCCCGTGCCCCTGCCTGGCCCCCGGGCCACTCACCCTCCCCAAGCCCGCAGGGCACTGCCAGCCCTCAGGGCCCACGCTGATACCTTGGATGTTGAAGCCATTGTCAGGTCCGGCTCCCTCCTGCGTGGTGCAGGTGGCCCAGGCCAGCAGGGTGCAGAGGGCAGCGATGTGGCTCCAACGAGGCTCCATGGTCCGGAGCGCTGAGCCGTCTGGCCTGGCAGGGCTCCCTGGCCCCTGGCTGCAGGTTGTGGCTGCGCTCGGAGGGGCGGGCAGGCTGGGAGGGGACAGATAAGGGCTGGGCTGGGGCTGCTGCTAGGAGAGGCTGAGGAGCACGGCAGGGAGTTGGAGAGGAGCCAGGAGGGGTAGAGACACCCCCATGTCTCCACCAATGCCCCCTCCACTGCCTTGGGGAGCGGATCACTGCCCCGTGGGATCCGGGGGGAACAGATCACTGCCCCATGGGATCCGGGGGGAGCTGACCATTGCCCTGTGGGATGCAGGGGGGAGTGGATCACTGTCCCGTGGGATCCAGGAGGATCAGATCACTGCCCCGTGGGATCCAGGGGGAGCTGACCATTGCCCTGTGGAATGTAGTGGGGAACGGATCACTGCCCCATGGGATCCAGGGGGTTCTACCTGGTGGGATCCAGTGGGGGGCTGTGTAGATCACTGGCCAGTGGGCTCCAGAAGAGAGTGGATCCCCATCACACAGGATTCACTGGCCCGTAGGATGCACAGCTGGGGAGTTGATCAGACGAGGCAGTGAATCCCCACCCCGTGGGCTCTAGCCGGGCCAATCCTGCGCTTTGCCGATCGAGGGTGCAGCGGGGCGATCGAGCGGGAGATGCCCTCACCATGCCGCAAACAGGGACACTCAGGCTCCAGGTCGCAGGACCCGGACCAAACAGGGGGGTGGGGGGTGATGCACCCCAGACCCAGAGGGTGCTGGAAAGAGGGTGTTAAAGGGTGTTTAGACACCCCCTGCCTGCACTCCCCAACCGTCTGGCTGGAAGGAGGGCAGGTCCCTTCCCAGCAGCAGGAAGATAATCAAACCCTCCCAGGGGACGTTGGAACTGGGCAGCAGATAAACCGGGGCGTTGTGATGCCAGCACATCGGTATTGCTGGGTTTTGTGCATTGCAAGAGTCCGAGAGGCGCCAACCAAGATCAGGTCCCAATTGGGCCAGGTGCTGCCCAGACCCCGACCGAGCTCAGGGCCCCCGTCAGTCGCGCAGCCGGGAGGGGGGAGCAGTGCCTTTTTAAATTTTTACTCACCCAGCGACGCTCCAGGTCTTCGGCGGCGGGGGGTCTTCACGGGGTCCGGCTCGGTGGGGGCCTTCAGTCGCCCAGGGTTTTCGGTGGCGGGGGTCTTCACGGGGTCCGGCTCGGCAGGGGCCTTCAGTCGCTCCGGGTCCTCGGCGGCATTTCAGCGGCGGGGGCCTTCAGGGCCGCCGAGGACCCGGCGCGCCGCCCAGTGAGTACAAGCAGGTGGCCCTGTTCGCTCCCCCTAGCCACGCCACTGGCCCCCGTTGTGCCAGGCACTGCCCAGACCCCCTGAGACAGTCCTTGCCCCAAGCACTCCCGGTCTGAAGTCACAAGCCAGACCAAAGTAGATTCATTATCCCCATTGTACGGGTGGGGAAACTGAGGCACAGAGCCGTGCCATGCGGTCACCAGGGAGTCTGCGGCACAGCTGGGAATTAGACCCAGCTCATCCAGGTATTTGTAGCTTTCACTAACATCCCTGTCCCCGCTTTTTACTGTGAAAAACAAACTGTCCCACGTTCAATCAAAGCCGGGCCCCACACGCCGGCCCCCCGTGACGCAGGTGAGATCTGTCACAGCAAGAACATGGGGCGGGACAGGCTGAAACAAACACGGTGTGTTGGCCAGAGATAAGGCGCTGGAGTGGCGCTGGGCTGGACCGGGCTGTTTACACCAAGCCCCGGGCCTCTTTGAAACAGCTGAGTAGCAGGATCATGCAGGGGTGGTAACTGAGCGTCCCGCGTCCACCCCCAACACGTGCACAAGCGTGGCCATAAAACGAGGAATACACGCATGCCGCCCCGGACACACTGGTGCAGGCACGCCCCTGCACACACACGACTACACGGATGCACAAAGACATGTACATTCCTGCATGCACCCCCCCCCCCGAATACAGGCACATCCCTGCATGCACACGTGACTACATACACACACGCCTGCAGGGACAGACACACATCCCCGCACACACACCAATACACACATGCACACACGCACAAAGACATGTACCTCTCTGCATGAACACCCCCCCCCCCCGAATACAGGCACATCCCTGCATGCGCACACACCCACACACACACACACACACTCAGGCAGAGGCATGTACATACAGCCCGGCAGATGATCACACACCTGTATTATTACACACATACACACAAACACACCCATGCACACAAACATACACACGAGCTCCTTGCATTCGAAGGTTAAAACATCAGCCACGGGGCACTTTGTCCAGCTTGGGGTTGGGTTCTATCCCCAGCTCAGGGAAGGGGGGTATGTGTCAGGACTCCTGGGTTCTAGCCCCAGCTCTGGGAGAGGCCTCGGGGGTTAGTGGTTGGGGGGAGGGGGATCAGGACTCCTGGGTTCTAGCCCCAGCTCTGGGAGAGGCCTCGGGGGCTAGTGGTTGGGGGGAGGGGGATCAGGACTCCTGGGTTCTAGCCCCAGCGAGAGGCCTCGGGGGCTAGTGGTTGGGGGGAGGGGGATCAGGTCTCCTGGGTTCCAGCCCCAGCTCTGGGAGAGGCCTCGGGGGCTAGTGGTTGGGGGGAAGGGGATCAGGACTCCTGGGTTCTAGCCCCAGTTCTGGGAGAGGCCTCGGGGGCTAGTGGTTGGGGGGAAGGGGATCAGGACCCCTGGATTCTAGCCCCAGCTCTGGGAGAGGCCTCGGGGGCTAGTGGTTGGGGGGAGGGAGATCAGGTCTCCTGGGTTCTAGCCCCAGCTCTGGGAGAGGCCTCAGGGGCTAGTGGTTGGGGGGGGGGATGGGCGGGGGCCAGGGATACTCTGTGCTCAGGGAAGGTGCAGGCGATGTGGGGGGAAGGACCCATATCAGCCGTTCCCAGGACACTTCCCTCTCTCCTTGCTACTTATCTCCCCCGCCCCACGCGGGATAATCACACCCCCCCATGGGGGCTCCCGCCCGATTTCCCCCTCTGGGGCCTGCCCGTTAACCCTTTCTGAGCTGGGACAGCAAGAAGAGACTGGGGGTCACCACAGGCTGACGGCCCCCCCTTGTCACCACAGGGTTCACAGTGGGGTTGGGGGAACCAGGATCACCAAAACTGGGGGGGGGGATATTAAGGACGCCCCTTAACAGCTGGGGTGGGGGAGGAATAAGGCTGGCTGGTTGCTAGGCAACTGCAGGGATTGGGGGGGCAGGAAACTAGTGGTGAGATGTGAAAGTGTTAAATCTGCTCTTGGCCCAGAGCAGGCACCTGGGGCTGGCTGGGGTGGACCCAGGGGCTTGTTTAAGGACCAGCTGGAGACTCCCAACAGCCAAGGGGAGCCCCCCGGACCCCTCATTCACACCCAGCAACCCAGCCCAGGCCCCGGCACCAGAACAAAGGGGTCAGGCCAGGAGTTAAGCGCTGCCCCTTGGCCGGACAAAGGACGGAGCCAGAATGGTGCCCACCGCAGCTCTGCTGGGTACATGCTCTGGCTTGGCCAGGCTGCCCCATGCGACCCCCCAGTGCCACCCTGGGCCCCCACTGAGGCTGCGAGCAGGTGACTAATGAACCTGCTCTGGTGGGATCTGGCTCCTGGGGGGGCACGCAGGGGGCTGGCCGGCCTCCGCTCCAGGGAGCCACCGAGAGAGAGGGTGGCTGGTGCCACAGGCCCAGTTCCAGAGTCACGTGGGGCCGGGGGTGCTGCCCCATAAGCGAGTCACCCCCAAACACCCAGCCTGGAGCAGCCCCTGTGGATCCAGGCCAGTGTTTAAAGGACAATGGACCCACAGGCGTGGCCGGGGTGAGATGGGCTCGGGGCTGGGAGCGGATCCCGGGGGGACGGGCCCCCATGGGAAGACAGAGTCCCCGGACCCAGTGGGCATTGAATAAACTGGGGGTCATGCACCCGGGAGCGCCCGCGTCCAGCCGCGATTCACAGCCGATGGACCCGGCCCCATGCAGCCGGGCACCCCCCAGCGAGGGGCAGGGAGCCTGGCCTGGCACCAGGGAGGCACCGTGGGCCCCAGATACCAACCTGGAGGAACCCAGGACACGGCCCTGCGCCAGCCAGCTGCAGAACCCGAATCCACCTGATCTATCGTCCCTCCCCACAGGCACCCACCCGTCCCCATGCCCCCCCTCCATCCCTTCCTACCCCCCACCCGCCTCTCGCCCCCTCTATCCATCCCTTCCCACCCATGCCCTTTCCCCCTCTATCCATCCCTTCCCACCCCCACCCGCCCCTTGCCCCCTCTATCCATCCCTTCCCACCCACCCTTTTCCCCCTCTATCCATCCCTTCCCACCTCCAACATCCCTTCCCACCCCCACCCGTCCCCTTGCCCCCTCTATCCATCCCTTCCCACCCACCCTTTTCCCCCTCTATCCATCCCTTCCCACCCCCAACATCCCTTCCCACCCCCACCCGTCCCCTTGCCCCCTCTATCCATCCCTTCCCACCCCCACCCGCCCCATGCCCCCTCTATCCATCCCTTCCCACCTCTCACCCTTCCCCTTGCCCCCCTCTATCCATCCCTTCCCACCCCCACCCGCCCCATGCCCCCCCTCCATCCCTTCCCACCCCCCACCCGCCTCTCGCCCCCTCTATCCATCCCTTCCCACCCATGCACTTTCCCCCTCTATCCATCCCTTCCCACCCCCACCCGCCCCTTGCCCCCTCTATCCACCCCTTCCCACCCACCCTTTTCCCCCTCTATCCATCCCTTCCCACCCCCACCCGTCCCCTTGCCCCCTCTATCCATCCCTTCCCACCCCCACCCATCCCCTTGCCCCCTCTATCCATCCCTTCCCACCCCCACCCGCCCCATGCCCCCTCTATCCATCCCTTCCCACCTCTCACCCTTCCCCTTGCCCCCCTCTATCCATCCCTTCCCACCCCCACCCGCCCCATGCCCCCATCCATCCCCTCCCACCTCTCACCCTTCCCCTTGCCCCCCTCTATCCATCCCTACCTGCCCCATGCCCCCTCTATCCATCCCTTCCCACCTCTCACCCACCCGCCCCCATGCCCCTCTCTGTCTGCTGCTGGCAGAGCTGGGGCAGGGCTGTGATGGGCAGGAAGCAGGATGTGGCTGCCAGACTCTGGGGATCTCTCTGGGGCTCAGGCTCCCAGCCGGGGTCCGTTGCCCCCTCCCAGCCCGGAGCCCTCCTTCCCCCCACAGTGGCCTGGGGGCGAGCGTCTCGCTGCCCTCGTGGCCCTGGGCACGCAGCCCCCAGCGTCAGTAGTAGCAAGGGGGACGTGGGACCCCAGGAGCCAACCCCTCCTCTGTCCCCATCCCCCCAAGGTCCAATCCTGATTCAGCTCCAGGCCCCAGCCTGAGGGTGGGGGGTGACTGAGGGCCCAATTCTGGAGTGGGGGGGGGGGTACATCCGCCAAGGGCCCGATCCTGGGCTGGGAGGAGTTGCAGACACCCTGATCCTGGGGTTGCAAAGGGCTGAAGTGGGGACTCCCCACACCTACACACAAAGCTGCGGAGGGGAATGAGACCCCAACGCTCCCTCCCTGCCCCCTCCTGGCAGCCCCCCGCCCACCCAGAGCGAGGTTCATCTCCCCAGCATTGTTACGGCAACCAGTGGGTGGGGCTGAAAAAGCAGCAGCATCCCCAACATGCATCAGCCTAGAGCCCCACCAATTTCCCACCTGGGGCCCCCCAAGGCAGCCAGGGACGGGGGCCCCTTGAGGTGGGGGATCAATCAGCTGAAAAAAATGAAGGGGCAATGGGGGGGGGGAGGGAACTTGAGTTTTCTGGGGCTGCTGGGAAAATCGCTTTCCCCCCATCTCCACCCCCTACTAACACCAGCCTGCCCCAGATACCCCCAGGGTGTGGGGCAGAACAGACCATCAAACCATGGTTTGCTCTACTCAGGGGGGTTTATTGGAAGAAGGGCCCGCGGGGGCCAGAACATCCAGGATTCAGAGCCCCCCCTCGGCTGGTTGCTGGGGAGCAGCGAGAGGGGGGAACCCCCAGCACAGACCCCACCCCTTGGCGGGGACCTCTCCCAGGAGCGCTGGCCCCATCCAGGTCCCCGTGGATCGCCTGCCCCCCAAACCCCTCTTCCCAGGAGCAGGGCAGCCGGGGGAAGCCCGGCCCTCAGCACAGCCGATCCTCGCGTCTCCGGTGCCCCACGGCATGCTCGGCGCTCCCGGCTGCCAGGCGGGACGGGGGGCAGGCTGGGGGGTGCCCATACCCAGGGACTGACTGAGGGGGGATTTGGGAGATCCCAGCTGAGGGTTGTTTCCCTGTCACCCTTTCCCTGCTGGCGTGGTGGGCGGGGGGAGGGATAGTATAGATCCCCAGAGTCTTGGTGACCCTTATGGGTCAAGACAATGGGGGGCCCTGTGCACAGCAGCCTGGGGAGGGGCCAACAGGGGGCGCAGGGAGGAGCTGGATGTGCAGCCAGTCGGGGGGCAGGGGAGCTGGGGAACGAAGCAGGGGGCTCTGGCGGTGGAGATCAGGGGGGAGGCTGCCAGGGGGAGGCGCTAGGATGGGGGGGGCTGGGGGCTGGGAGCGAGGAGAGGAGGGAGCGTGGGGGGGGGTGGCCGGGCTGCGGGGTGCATGGGGTAAAATGGGCTCTAGGGGGGAGGGGAGCGGGGGCTCCGTGGTTAGGGCAGGGCTGTGGGGGAGGGGAGTGGGGGCTCTGTGGGCAGGGCTGGGTGGGGGCAGGCGGGGGCTGGGGGGGCCCTTCCGGCGCAGGACGAAGTTGAAGTCGGCGGCTGGATTCATGGCGTAGAAGGCGTTGGCCCCGTCGGGGATCAGCAGCTCTGGGGGGAGGGGGTGGTCGGGGGAGAGCGTGAGGGGGCACAATGATACTGGAGACCCCCCCAGCTGGTCCCCTTCTCCAGGAACACCCCCTGCTCCCCCCCGCAAGGTCCCCCCACCTGGTCCTCTGCTCTGGCAATACCCCCTGCCCCTCCCCAACACCACCTTCCCCCCATGACCTCATCCCCCCACCTGTGACACCTCCCCTCCCCCATGCCCTCATCCTCCCCCCCCCCCATGTGCTCCCCCCACCTGGTCCTCTTCTCCAGCAACACCCCCTGCCCCTCCCCCCACACCCAGCATGCTCTCCCCCCAGCTGTGACACCTCCCCACCCCCCATGCTCCCCCACCCCGCCCTCTGCTCCCCATCCCAGCCATGCCCCCCTCACCTCGGCCGCCCCCCAGCAGCTGCAGGAGCTGGAAGTCTCCGGGCGGGGTCCCTTCCAGGCTGTGTTTCTGAAGGGCGCGCAGCACCACGGCTGGGGTCTTGTCCTGGCTGGTCAGCTGGGGGGCAGTGGGGGGCACAGGATCAGCATGGGGGGCAGAGACGGGCACGGGGGGGGCGGAGCAGAGCAGGCTGGGGGAGGGGGCAGCACATGCAGGGGTGGGGAGGAGGGCAGAGACGGGGTGGGGCCCAAAGGGGCGGGGCCAGACCCCAGCCCCGCCCCCCGCCCAGGGGCAGGACCCCCAGCCCCCCCTCACCAGGATGCTCTTGTAGAGGTTGCCGTGGGCGTTCTCCATGCTGACCCGCACGACGCACGAGTCCGCCCCCTGCTGGTTGTAGAGGGGCGAGCAGGGGCGGCGGGCAAGGGGGGAGGACGGCTCCTCGGGGGGGCAGGTGCTCAATGGCAGCTCCAGCAGGCTCTGTGCCAGGGCAGGGGGAGAAACGGGAGCTGGTGAGCGAGCAGGGATAGAACCCAGGAGTCCGGGCTCCCAGCCCTGCCCTCCCCCCAACTCTAACCACTGCACCCCACTCCCCTCCCAGAGCTGGGGAGAGAACCCAGGAGTCCTGGCTCCCAATCCCCCCTCCCCCTCCTCTAACCCCGGGAGCCCAGCGGGCACTGGCCTTTGCACTGGGACAGCCCATCCCATCCCCGGCTACCCCCAGTCAGGTCTGAGCCACCCCAGCACATCCCCCCCCCGGCACCCCACAGTACCTTGCAGAGGGGCCCCCCCATCTCTGGGGAGCAGGGGGCACTGGATCCCTCATCGGCTTCGCAGCTGCTGCCGGTGCCCGAGGGCGAGATGCTGCCCTTTGCAGAGGGCAGCCGGGGGGGCAGGGCCTCGGACCCCAGCAGGAGCCTGAGGGGAGACGGGAGTGAATGAGCAAGAAAGGGGAGAAGGGCTGGGGGGGCTCGAAAGGAGAACCTGCCCCCCAGACATCCCCATCCCCCTCCAGATGCCAATTCCACCCCCACAGAGCAAGACGCCCCCCAACGCCCACCTCCTCCCCCGAATACCTACGGACCCCCTGCCCCTCCCCCCATCCCTCGACTGAATGTGGGAATTCTGGTAATAGTTTTATGACCACGAGGTGTGCCTCAGTTTCCCCACTGATTCTGCCTGACCAGCCACTAGTGCCGAGGGACTGACCCCCAGAGGAGAGGGGAGTGATGCCTGGCCAAGAGCTGCCCCCTGGCGCCCCCAGGAGCCGAGCAGGATCAACCCCTCTGAACAGGGGATGCAGGACGCCGACGGGAACCCCCATGGGAAACTGAGGCAGGCTGGTCACGGGCAGGAGGGTGACCAGCCCATGGCTCCCATGCCAGGGCCATCCCCACACCTCCCGGGCAGGGCTCCTGGCTCCCCTCGCTCAGGTTTTGGGGGGGTGGGGGCTGCTCACAGGGAGACGGACGCTTGGACAGACAGACTCCCCCGCTGGGATCGTCCCATCTGGCCTTTCGCGGAGCCCAGGCCAGCTCCGGAGCTGCCCGCCCGGCCGCAGCTTGGGGGCTCCCCACGGCGGGGGCCTCGGGGGGGCCGGGGGCCACTTACGAGCTGAAGCGTTTGCTGAGGCTGCGTTTCACGCGGGGTGAGCTGGGGCAGGAGTTGGCTGGGGGCTCGATGAGCCGGGAGACCCGGTAGCTGGGGGGGGAGCGGATTGGGGGGGTTAGCGCGTGTCCGTCCTGCCCCCTCCCGCTGCTACTGCGCTCCGTCCGTCATGGTGGGGGACGCTCCAGGCAGCTCCCCAGGTGAAGCCCAATTACCCGCTCCCCCGCCTCCCGCTGCCCCCCGGCCTCCCTCCTACCCCCCCTCCCAGCCGCCTCCCCCACCTCTGTACTGCCCCCCAGCCTCCCTCCTGCCCCCCTCGCTGCCCCCTCCCTGGCCTCCCTCCTGCCCCCTCTCACTGCTGCTCCCCAGACTTCCTCCTGCCCCCCTCATTGCCCCCCCCTCGCCTCCGTACTGCCCCCACCCCGGCCTCCCAGCTGCCCCCCTGCATCTCTCTTCCCCGCTCCCTGCTGGCCCCCGGCCTCTCTCCTGTCCCCCCTCCCCGCCCCCTCCCCACCGGCCCCCTTCCGGCCCCTCCCCTGTCCCCCCACTGCACTCCCTGCTCCCTGACCACCTCCCTCCTATCCCCGCCGTGCTCCCCCCGAGACCCCCTCCCCACCTCCCGTGGTACCTCTGCTCCTCGGAGAGCCGGGCGTGGTGCTGAAAGGTGGCCAGCACGGGGGGGCTGGGGCGCAGGGCGTAGCCCCCACACGACGCCTGCAGCTGCCGGATCCGCAGCAGGATCTCTGCCTCCTGGGCCCGGACATGGGGTGAGACTGGGTTCGGGGCTCCCTCTCTCCCAGCTCCCGTCCCCCTCTCTGCCCAGCTTTCCGTCCCCCCCAGCTCCCATCCCCCTCTCCACCCAGCCTCCTGCCCCCCCGAGCTCCCATCCCCACCTTCGCCCAGCCTCCTGCCCCCCCAGCTCCTGTTCCCTACTGCCCCCCAGCCATCCCCCCATCCCCCGTCCTCCTCAGCTCCCGTCCCCCCAAGCCTCCTGTCCCCGTGCTCCCCAGCCTCCCATCCATTCCCCGTGCCCCCCAGCACTCGTCCCGCCACTGCCAGCCTCCTGTCCTCCATCCCCCGCACCTCCCATCCCCCCATCTGCCCAGCCTCCTGCCCCCCAGCTCCCAGCCGTCATCACCCCCCCAGCCTCCTATCCACCCCTCCAGCTTCCTGTCCCCCATCTCCCCCCCATCATCTCCCATCCCCTTACCCTCCCCACAGCCTCCCACCAATGAATCAGAGATCCCAGGAGTCCTGACTCCCAGCCCCCCGCCCCTTGACCACTAGACCCCACTCCCCTCTGCTCTCCCGGCCAGCTCCCCCGCCCCCCCCCACACACACACTCACCTTCCTCCTCTTTTCAAAGTTGATGAGCCCACCCTTGGGGGGGGAATCAGAGAGAGAACATGAGGGCAGTTGGGGCCCCCCCAGTGTTCACATTAGGTGGTTACCCCGGGAAGGGGCTGGCACTCGAGGAGGGCTGACGAACAATGGGGGTGGGGTGAGATGAGATATGTCCCGGCCCCCAGGGGCAGGATGTGCAGAAGAGCCTCTGGGGGTCTCGGGGGAACAGGCAGCTCGGCCCAAGGGGCCCCTGAGCCGGGCGCTGCGGGGGGGGGGGCACAGCAATGGTGTGAGCCTGGGGAGACCCCCCTCCCCAACCTCCGACTCACCTCCAGGAAATCCGGCAGCGCCGTGTCCAGCATCACCAGATCCGTCAAGAAGGTGCCGAGGTACGGGACCGTGGCCGGGGGGGGCGCCTGGAGGGGGGAGGGTCCGGGTCACCCACCGGCGCTGCCAGCGCCCCTCACTCCCAACCCGCAGCCCCCTGCTAGCCCAGCCCTGGGCTCCCCTCCCCCAGCCCGGGGGAGTCAGTCACTGAGTAGCTTTGCGGGCTCTGTTGGGGGCACCCCGGGCAGCGTCTCCCTGGGCAAAGGCCCAGCGGAAAGAAACCTTTGACGGGTGCTGCCGGTACACGGAGCAAAATCCCACTGCCGGGGGCACGGTGCCCCCCACACACACCCCCGCCCAGCTTCCTGCCCCCCTGCAGCACGACATCCCCTGGCAAGCCCCCCACCTTTCATCAAACCCCCCCCCGCAGCACAGCACCCCCTGCCGAGCCCCCTACCCTGCTCCCTGGGGCACAGCACCCCACAGCATGGCCCCCGTGCCAGGTACCTGCAGCAGGATTTCCCGGCAGCTCAGGTGGTTCTTGTCATCGGAGAAGATCTGCGAGAGCTTCCGGAAGACGCCCATGGTGTCCCTGGGGGGAACCGAGGCAGAGCTCTCTCCATGCATGCACCCCCAATCCCCATCCCCATCGGCCCCGGCACCCCCGATCCCAGGCCTCACTGCCCCTGGTCCCCGGCCCCATCGATCCCCGGCCCCATCGGCCCCAGCACCTCCAATCCTCAGCCCCCAATCCCCGCCCCCACCCACCCTGGCACCCCCGATCCCCATCAGCCCTGGCACCCCCTATCCCCGAACCCATCGGCCCCGGCACCTCTGATCCCCGGCCCCATCGGCCCAGGCACCCCCAATCCTCAGCCCCCGATCCCTGCCCCCACCCACCCTGGCACTCCTGATCCCCACCCCCATCTGCCCCAGCACCCCTGATCCTCACCCCTAATCCCCACCCATCCCCGGCACCTCCAATCCTCAACCCCCAATCCCAGCACCCACCAATCCCTGGTCCCTGCATCGTCCTGACACTATCCCCACCCCAGCACCCCTAATCCTCTCACCCCCCCAATCCCTCGCCCACCCGCTGAACCCCATCCTGGCAGCCTCCCCAGCACGCCCTGACCCCCGCCCATAGCACCCCCCAGGGTCACCAGGACCCTCTGGACCCCACTCCACACCGTGAGCCCCAACCCAAGAGCATTGGCTCTTGGGGACAAGTCCCACGCTCTGGAAGGCGGGACTTCCTGGATTAGCCCTGGCCATCCCAGCCGCGCCTTTGGGGGACGCTGGTCAGGTTGCATGGAGCCAAACTGACCCCCAAGCTCTCCCCACCAAGCTGAAGGGAGGCAGGCTGTGAGAGCTGGACCGCCCCCGCCCCCTGCGCTTGTCCCCAGCCCCCTCCATTCAGCCCCCCCGGCTCTCACCGGCTGACAGCAGCCCAGGTCCTCTTGAGCCGGTGCACGGGGCTGGACTGCAGGGCGGAGATCACGGCTCGCAGGGAGGAGAAGTTACGCAGAAAGTAGCAGTGCTGGGTGGGAGGGGAGTCAGTGGGATCCAGCTGCCCCCCCCCCCCGATCTGCCCCCCAACCCCCCAGGCCGGCACACGTCCAGTTACTACTGGACTCCCTCCCCCAGCCCCTGCTGGCCTGGATTCCCCCCAACCTCCCGTAAGTGCCCCTCAAGTTCCCCCGCACCCCACTGGGCCCCCACGGCCCCGCCTCCCACCCCCACCCCCTCAGCTGTCCCCTGCCCCCACCTGGGCGATGGCGACCCACTTCTCCAGCAGCCGGGCTCTCTGCGGCGCACGGAGCTGCACGTCACCCAGAACCGAGGCGACGACGCAGCCGGTGACAGCGTTGAACTGGGCCACGGTGGCGCGGACGCTGGGCGCGGCCCCCTCGCCGGCCTTGCGGTCCCGCTGCGACCACACACAGCCCAGGCAGTGGAAGGGCCTCACCTGCATGAACAGCTCCTGGGGAGGGAGGAGAGGGAGAGGGAAAGGGCTGGGTCCCAGCACCCCCCTGCTCTAACCACTAGACCCCACTCCCCTCCCAGAGCTGGGGAGAGAACCCAGGAGTCCTGGTTCCCAGCCCCTCCTTGCTCTAAGCTTTAGACCCCACTCCCCTCCCAGAGCTGGGGAGAGAACCCAGGAGTCCTGGTTCCCAGCCCCTCCTTGCTCTAAGCTTTAGACCCCACTCCCCGCCCAGAGCTGGGGAGAGAACCCAGGAGTTCTGCCCCTCGGGGCCCCTGCTCTAACCCCTAGGCTATGCTCTCTTGGGAGCTCTGTCCCCCCTCCCCCAGCCCCCCACTTACTATGTCCATTAGCGTGATCTGCTCGGCCACCTCCTCCACACTGAACGACAGGAGATCAGGGGGCTCCCCGCAGCCCTCTGGCCCCCCCTTGCCCCCCAGCGCCAGCGGACCAGCCCCAGGGGAGTCACAGCCTGCAGGGGAGACAGCGCCGGGCATCAGACCAGCCGGCTGCACATCGGCCTGCGAGGGGGACAGGAGCTGAGGGGTCCCAGCCAAGGGATGGGTGGAGGAGGGGATAAGATGGACAGACAGACGAGGGGCTGCAGCCAGGGGACAGGTGGTGGTGGAAGAGCCAGGAGGGGGACAGGTGCTGGGGGGTTGTAACCAGGGGACAGACAGAGATGGGGGTTGTAACCAGGGGACAGCTGGAGGAGGGAGTAACAGGGGCAGGCAGAGGTGTGGGGGAATGGGAACAGGTGGAGGCAGGGGACAGGCAGAGGCAACAGGGGCAGGGGACAGGCCGAGGCAGGGGTTGTAACCAGGGGGTGACAGGCAGAGGTGGGGGTTGTAGCCAGGGGACAGGTGGAGTCGGGGTATGTAGCCAGGGGACAGGCAAAGGTGGGGGTTGTAGCCAGGGGGTGACAGGCGGAGGCAGGGACTGTAGCGAGGGAACAGGTGGAGGCACGGGACAGGCAGAGGTGGGGTTGTAGCCAGGTTCAGGCCAAGGCGGGGGTTGTAGCCAGGGGACAGGCGGAGTCGGGGGTTGTAGCCAGGGGACAGACGGAGTCGGGGGTTGTAGCCAGGAGTTGCGGGGGACAGGCAGAGGCAGGGCTTGTAGTCTGGAGTCTCTTACCCTCAGGCTCCACCTGTTCATCTCCTGGCTCCTCCTGGAAGCCCTGCAGTAGCCCTTTGGCCCGCGCACACCCCTCCGAGCCCGGGGCTGCCTGGCGCAGGTAGCCATGGAGCTGGCGCAGGCTGGGGTGCTGGGGGGGCTCCCGGAAATCCTCGGGGTGATCACGCAGCCAGAGCTCCAGCACCTGCAGCACAGCCCTGGGGGGAAGGGGGGGACAGTCCTGACAAGAGGAGGCCCCTCCCCTCTGGGTCTGGGGGCATCCCTGTAACCCCAGGAGCTGGTCTGAGACCCCCCAACCCAAAGCAGCCCCCTTCCCTGGCCCGGGTGGGTGAGGGCCCCCACCACAAGGACCAGACTACAGGGTTCTCACCTCCCAGTATGCCCAGAGACCAGCCGCCGGGCTCACCTGTCGGGGTGGGGGGATCCCAGCACACACACCCCCAGCTCACCTGTGGGGGTGGGGGGATCCCAGCGCCCCCCCGGGCTCACCTGTTGGGGTGGGGGGATCCCAGCACACACACCCCCAGCTCACCTGTCGGGGTGGGGGGATCTCAGCACACACACCCCCAGCTCACCTGTTGGGGTGGGGGGATCTCAGCACACACACCCCCAGCTCACCTGTCGGGGTGGGGGGATCCCAGCACCACCCCGGGCTCACCTGTCGGGGTGGGGGGATCCCAGCACACACACCCCCAGCTCACCTGTCGGGGTGGGGGGATCCCAGCACACACACTCCCAGCTCACCTGTCGGGGTGGGGGGATCCCAGCACACACACTCCCAGCTCACCTGTCGGGGTGGGGGGATCCCAGCACCATCCCGGGCTCACCTGTCGGGGTGGGGGGATCCCAGCACACACACTCTCAGCTCACCTGTCGCGGCCCAATGGCAGCAGCAGCTCCAGCACGCGGCCGGGAGTGGCGAAGGCGCGGTAGGTGGCCAGGAAGCTGGGGAGGTAGCCAGGGTCGCCCTCTGCATGGGCGGAGACCAGGCCTCTCACCAGCTGGGGCAAGGTCCCGGCACGCAGCCGGCGCAGCTTGCAGGTGCGGTACTGGACGAAGGGGCAGGGGGGGCCAACTCCAGCCTGCCGGGGGGGGGGGGTAGGGAGAGAGGGATGGGCAGAGAGAGGGATGGATGGAGTGTGAGAAATAGATTGGATGGAGTGAGAGGGAGGGAGTGAAGGAGATATATAGATAGATAGATAGATAGATAGATAGATAGATAGATAGATAGATAGATAGATAGATAGATAGATAGAAGGGGTGTATGGGGATAGATAGATAGATAGATAGATAGATAGATAGATAGATAGATAGATAGAAGGGGTGTATGGGGATAGATAGATAGATAGATAGATAGATAGATAGATAGAAGGGGTGTATGGGGATAGATAGATAGATAGATAGATAGATGGGGTGGATGGGGATGGATAGATAGAGAGAGAGAGAGAGAGAGAGAGAGAGGGGATGGGGGGATAGACAGGTGTGGAGAGATCGAGACAGAGGGAATAGAAAGAATAATTACGTCACCCCAGCCTCTTTCCCTCCTGCTGGATCCCAAAAGGCTCCACTGGCCTGAGATGCAGCCCACTCTTGGGTGAGGCCCAGGGGCTGTTTATACAGGGACCCCGCACTCAGCACTGAGATGCAGCCACCTCTGGGATGGGGCCCAGGGGCTGTTTATACAGGGACCCCTCGCTTGGCGCTGAGATGCAGCCCCCTCTTGGGTGGGATGTGGGGGGCTGTTTATACAGGGACCCCGCACTCGGCGCTGAGATGCAGCCGCCTCTGGGGTGGAGCACAGGGGCTGTTTATAACCACGCTGCGCATTTGCTCCCAGAGAAAATGTAGGCGAGAAAATGACCCAGTGTCATGGCCCAGCGCCCCCTGCTGGGCCTCCCGCCCCCTGCAGCACCAGGGTTCAGCTCTGGGATCCCCCATGCAGGTGCTGACTGGGTCCAGCCCCACTTGGCACAGGCGAGCTGACAGGCCCCTGGCAGAGCCCCCCCTACCAGAGGGCAGGGTCCCCCGTTGGCCGCAGGGTCCGCCCTCACCCGCTGCAGGGTGACGCTGTAGATGGCCCCGTCTTCCACCTCTTCACCCCACTGCTGGAGGGGCTCCTGCAGGGGAGAATAGACCCGGCCATGGGCCCAGCCAGCCCCCGACACACACAGAGATGGGAGATGTGGCTGAGGTGCTGGGAATCAGGACTCCTGGGATCTGCCCCAGTTCTGGGAGGACAGTGGGATCTAGTGGTTAGAGCAGGGTGGGGGGCTCGGAGCCAGGACTCCTGGTTTCTCTCCCCGGCTCTGCCACAGACGCGATATGTGATCCTGGGTGAATCCCTTTCACGTCTTGGTGCCTCAGTTTCCCCCGCATATGATACCACCTATCAGAGGAGCCCTGTCCCTGAAACCTGGGGGGTGCAAATGCAACTTCTAAAGGTTTCCCCTGGGGGGGTGAGGATTAAGGGGTCCCCTCACCCCACCCCCGGTACGGCCATCAGGCTCGGGTGCTGGCAGCTCTGGGGCTGAAGGACCGTGGCGCAGTATCGCTCCCTGCCTGCAGGCAGCCCCCGGCACTCCACCTGACCCCCCACCACCCCCTATAGGCGGGTGCTGAATCCACATCCCTACAGGACGGATGGAGAAACTGAGGCACAACGCAGCTTTGGAATAGACTAGAACTCCGGAGTCTGGACTCTCAGCCCCCTGCTGAAGGGGGGAGGAGCAGGGGCCACCCATTGTACAACCCCCCACCCCGCATCGGAGGGGGGGGAGAAACGGGAGTGGCACGAGGGGGGCAGAGTGCTCTGGGGCTCCGGCTGCCCTGAACAACCCCCATCCGCCGCCCCTCATTTCCACCCGCGGCTCCAGGAGCCAGAGCGGAGCCGTCCAACCGGTCCGGCAAGGTCAGCCTCCCCCCGCGCCACAAGGGGCCCTGCTGCCCCTGCCCCCCTCCCTCCGCCCTGCCCCCCACCCCAGCTGGTGGGGGGGGGCTGCCATCCCAGTGGGCGCAAGTCGCGTTCTCCCCCCTCAGCTCGGGGAGGTGGGGCTGGTGTCCGGCACCCTGATCCCCGTGGGACGCGGCCACCTGGGAGGGGGGTGAGGTCTCCAGTCCCCCCGAGCCGCCAGCCCCCCATGTCCGTTCGGTGCCCCGCGTTCGCAGGGAGCTGGGGGGGTCTCAGCCCAGGCCCTAGCAGGGCAGGCGCCCCCCGGGCACCCAGCGCCCCTTCCCACCCCCCCGGGCACCCAGCGCCCCTTACCCCCTCCGAGCAGCCATGTGCCCCCCTTCCCACCGGCCCCTGGGTACCTAACGCCCCCGGGCACCCAACGGCCCCCCTTTCCACCACCCCCGGGGCACCCAGCGCCTCTTACCCCTCCCGGGCACCAAGCGCCCCCTTCCTACCCCCTCGGGCACCCAGCGCCCCCCGCTCAGTCGAGGGACCGACCCCCAGGGCTGATGTCTCTGGCCGGTGCCGGGCGGGGGGTTCGAGTCCCCGGCGCGGCGTTACCATGGGGCGCTCCAGGGCCGGATCGCGGCGTCCGCCCTTGACTCGGCGGCGCCGGGAAGGTCTCTCGGCTGCAGCCCCGGGCGGGAGGGGCTGGGCCACAGGGGGAGGGGGGGCAGCGCAGCCTGGGCACAAGGGGCCCCTCCCCCAATCCAAGGGGTGGCGGGAGAGCGACGCAGGGAGCGCCTGGGACATGGAGTCCCGGCCCCTGAGACCCAACCACCCCCGTGGGGGAGACGGGGGGCGTGGGGCTGGATGGAGGGGGCTGGGGAGCGGTGCTGTGGGAGTTGCCCCACCTCTCGTTGCAGCCCCCCAGGGGCTGTGGGGTGCCCAGTGCAGGCTCAGCCCCCTAGAGTGAGAGGGGGGCCAGGAGTGGGGCAGCCAGGGGGACCTGAGAGCTGGGGCCAGCCCAGCCAGGAAGGAGGACAGGGTTAGGGTAAAGTCTAGTAGCTGGAGCGAGGTGGGAGGGGAGCCAGGACTCCTGGGTTCTCTCCCTGGTTGCAGGAGGGGCTGGGGCAGGACACGGGCAGGTCCCCCCCAGCAGAACTCTCTGGTGCACCTGAAACTCCACTGGTCCACCCCCTCCGACTCCAGGCAGGGGGAGCCGGGTGGGGTAGCAGGGGGCTGTGGGTTGGGACTGAGGGGCACTGGCGGAGCTGTGGGGCAGGGGAATGGGCCCCAGAGGATTGGGTAGGAGGGGGCTGTGGGTTGGGACTGAGGGGCACTGGCAGGGCTGTGGGGCAGGGGAATGGGCCTAGAGGATCGGGTAGGAGGGGGCTGTGGGTTGGGACTGAGGTGCACCAGCTGGGCTGTGGGGCAGGGGAATGGGCCTCAGGGGGCGGGGTAGCAGGGGGCTGTGGGTTGGGACTGAGGGGCACCGGCGGGGCTGTGGGGCAGGGGAATGGGCCCCAGGGGGCGGGGTAGGAGGGGGCTGTGGGTTGGGACTGAGGGGCACTGGCGGGGCTGGGGGGCAGGGGAATGGGCCCCAGAGGATTGGGTAGGAGGGGGCTGTGGGTTGGGACTGAGGGGCATCGGCAGGGCTGTGGGGCAGGGGAATGGGCCCCAGGGGGCAGGGTAGGAGGGGGCTGTGGGTTGGGACTGAGGGGCACCGACGGGGCTGTAACGTGGCGGGGGGGGGTCCAGAGTTGCAATTGACACTGGACAGTTGCGGGGAGCAGCTGAGTTTCTGGTGTTTCGGTGTCCCAGGAGCAGGTGCCCCCCAGGGGTCACAGCTCTGGCAAGCCGGGCTGGGGGGCAGGGAAGTTGCCAGGGCCGAGGTGTGGCAGGAGGGGGCCGTGTCCCCGTGGGCCCCGCACCCCAGTGCCGCTCACTGCCCAGCAGGGGAGCCACTCCCGTGGGCCACTGGCACAGCTGATCCCACTCGCCAGCCTCTCCTGAGGGGCACTGGGATGATTTTGGGGTATGGCAGCTGGAGGGGGACGTCCCATTCCAGCCTGGCTTCCCCTTTCTGTCTGGGGCAGCCCCCGTATGGCACCCCTTGCTGGAGACCCCTCGCCACCCTCCGTGCCCCGATCAGCGCTGCACCGGGGTTGGCATCATGCTGGGCGTAGGACAATCCCTGCCCCCCGGCAGCTGGAGGACGGAGCCTTAGCAACGGCCCCGCTCCCAGGGCCACTCGCCCAGCAGCACGGAGCGGGTGGCAGATCCGCCTCCAAGAGGAGCGGTTACAAGCCCCCCTTTCTGATGAGGGGAAACTGAGGCACGAGATTGCAAAGAGGGTTGGCGGTGGCCGAGTGGGGGTTGGCAGCTAGGAAGGCTGGCTCTCCGGGATCAGAGTTTGGGGCCAGGATGTGGGGGGACAGAGATTCTGGCTCCTGGGGCTGCAGTGAAGCAGAGCCCAGTGGGGATCAAATCTTTGCCATTCGCGCCCCCCCACCCGCCCCCGGGCCATGCAGGGTCTGCAGCCAAGGGAGGGGGGCTCTTGGTTTCTGCAGCCAGCCCCAGGGCAGCCCTAGGGGGCACTGTGCTGCAGGGAGCAGGGCAGGGGCTCTGCAGGGGATGCCCTCCCTCCCCCCAGTCAGCACTGGCCCCAGGGCAGCGTTAGGGGCCGCTGTGCTGTGGGGGTGCTCAGTAGGGGGCGCTCTCCCCCCGCAGTCAGCACTGGCCCCAGGGCAGTGTTTGGGGGCGCTGGGCTGTGGGGGGGCTCAGCAGGGAATGCCCTCCCCTCACAGTCAGCACTGGCCCCAGAGTGGCATTAGGGGGCGCTGTGCTGGGGGGGGGCTCGGCAGGGGATGCCCTCCCCCCGCAGTCAGCACTGGCCCCAGAGTGGCGTTAGGGGGCGCTGTGCTGTGGGGGGGCTCGGCAGGGGATGCTCTCCCCCCGCAGTCAGCACTGGCCCCAGAGCGGTGTTAGGGGGCGCTGTGCTGTGGGGGGGCTCGATAGGGGGCGCTCTCCCCCCGCAGTCAGCACTGGCCCCAGGGCGGCGTTAGGGGGCGCTGTGCTGTGGGGGGGCTCGGCAGGGGCGCTCTCCCCCCGCAGTCAGCACTGGCCCCAGGGCGGCGTTAGCGGGCGCTGTGCTGTAGGGGGGCTCGGCAGGGGCGCTCTCCCCCCGCAGTCAGCACTGGCCCCAGGGCGGCGTTAGCGGGCGCTGTGCTGTAGGGGGGCTCGGCAGGGGCGCTCTCCCCCCCCGCAGTCAGCACTGGCCCCAGGGCGGCGTTAGGGGAAGCTGTGCTGTAGGGGGGCTCGGCAGGGGGCGTTTTCCCCCCACAGTCAGCACTGGCCCCAGGGCGGTGTTAGGGGGCGCTGTGCTGTGGGGGGGCTCGACAGGGGGCGCTCTCCCCCCGCAGTCAGCACTGGCCCCAGGGCGGCGTTAGGGGGCGCTGTGCTGTGGGGGGGCTCGGCAGGGGCGCTCTCCCCCCGCAGTCAGCACTGGCCCCAGGGCGGCGTTAGCGGGCGCTGTGCTGTAGGGGGGCTCGGCAGGGGCGCTCTCCCCCCACAGTCAGCACTGGCCCCAGGGCGGTGTTAGGGGGCGCTGTGCTGTGGGGGGGCTCGACAGGGGGCGCTCTCCCCCCGCAGTCAGCACTGGCCCCAGGGCAGCGTTAGGGGGCGCTGTGCTGTGGGGGGGCTCGGCAGGGGCGCTCTCCCCCCGCAGTCAGCACTGGCCCCAGGGCGGCGTTAGCGGGCGCTGTGCTGTGGGGGGGCTCGGCAGGGGCGCTCTCCCCCCGCAGTCAGCACTGGCCCCAGGGCGGCGTTAGCGGGCGCTGTGCTGTGGGGGGGCTCGGCAGGGGCGCTCTCCCCCCGCAGTCAGCACTGGCCCCAGGGCGGCGTTAGGGGGCGCTGTGCTGTGGGGGGGCTCGGCGGGGGCGCTCTCCCCCCGCAGTCAGCACTGGCCCCAGGGCGGCATTAGGGGGTGCTAGTCATGCTGATCGCCCCGTGCCGCATGCTGCCCCCGGGCCTCGCGGGGGAGGGGATGCCCATCACATTGCACCAAACCAGGGGCTGCTCTGCCCAAGTGGCTTTATTGAATCACACACTGCACACGGGGGTCATCGGGGGGGATGCTTGGGGGTCCCAGTGCGGAGGGGGAAAGCCGCGAGAGGCAGCAGGGAGCCCGAGAGGCCCAGGCTGCGATTCACCCTCTGCCTGCAGGCGGGGCGGGGGGGGGGAGGGAGCAGGAGAGGGGGTCGGGGCAGGAGTAGGGGGCAGGGGGCTGTTTTCCCCCCTAAGGCGGGGAAGGGGAGGGGCCCAGCCCCAGGGAGCCCCGCTTGCTTCCCGGCCTGAGGGGTCGCCCTGGGGAGCTCCCCATCCTCCACGACTGGCTTGGGCCCCTGGCCAGGCCCGGGGGCAGCCCTGACCTTCACCCTGAACCCCCGCCAAGGGCAGGAGCTATGTTGGGCTGGGGCTGCCGCCCCACTAACCCTGGACCCCCGACCCCCGGCGCTAGAGGCCACCGTGGGGGGTTGCTGGGATCAGGGGCGGGCTGGCAGGGCCTAGGGTCTTTGAGGGGGCGGCTCACAGTCAAGGGCCTGGACTGGAGCTTGCTGTGCCTTTAATACCCTCGCAATGGCCCTGCGGGGGGGGGGGGTGAGCTCCGAGCCCCCCCGGCTGGCTACAGCTTCCCCTCCTTCTTCTTGGGGCGGTTGCGGCGCTTGGTCTTGGCTTCAATGATCTGCTGGGACTGGCGCTTGAGCGCGGCCCGGGTCACCACGTCGCCCTCGTCCCCGCTGTCTTCCTCGTCTGGGGGCAGAGACGGGGGGCGCGGGCTGGTGGGGGGGGCAGAGCAACCGCTGCCCCCCCACACACCCTGCGCTGCCAGCAGGCCTCGCCCCACACCCTACCAGCTCCCCTCACCCCCACAGTACCACCCCAATTCTCCCCATAGCCCCACTCCCAGCCCCCCCACTCCACCTCACTCCCCCCCTCCAGCCCATATCTCACCCCCTGCCACGCGCACCTTTGCCTCTTCCAACCTGGGGGGACCCCCCCACACACTCACCATAGTACATGTCCTGCTTCTGGGCGACGGGCAGCTTCACCCGGACGTTGGCGCTGGGCAGGCGCCCCTCCAGGTTAGCGTGGAACTGCGAGAGAGCGCAGCGTTAGAGCGGCCGGGGGGCGCCTGGCCCAGCCCCGGGGATGGGGGACGGGGAGGCTGGAGGAGCTGTCAGGGAGGGGGTGAAAAGGGGAGCCCTGCCCCGAGCCCACCTCCTCCTCTGCGATTTTCTGCAGCAGCTCCCTCTGGTCCTGGTCGCCCAGCTCGGCCAGCACCTTGAGCAGCTTCTCCTCTGTCTCGGCCAGCAGCTCCAGCACGTAGTCGCCAGCGGCCTCGTCCGGCGGGGCCTCAGCAAAGCGCCCACTCTTCTGGGGGGATAACAGTGCCCACCGCATGGGGGAAACTGAGGCACGAGTGTGGGCGGGGACTCGCCGTAGGTCAGTGTCAGAGCTGGGGATAGGGCCCAGGAGTCCTGACCCCCGATCCCAGCAGCGTTCATGCCAGCCTGCGACTCACCAACCCCCCCCCTTGTGTTTAGCCCAGGGCGTGGCCAAGGGGCCCCCTGGTGGCGATACCGGCCACTGCAGGGCAAGTACAAACTGCAGGGTCCGTCTGTGTCTGCCAGCCCCTTCCTACCCCCAGCCTGGCCTGGCCCCGGCAGCCTGCAGGGGGTGCTGCGCCAGGGGGCTGCCCTCTTGTTCGCTCACCAGCCGGATGTGCTGAACCTTTCTGGCCAGGTGCTCCACGCCCGCCTTGGCCACCAGCAGCACCCGCGTCACCTTGTCCAGCTGCCCCTTGGCCACGTCGCGCTGCGTCGTCTCCTGGCGCAGGTGAGTTCGCAGCTCCTCCAGCAGGCGCTGGGCCCTGGGCAGGGGGCAGGGTGGGCATCAGCGCTGTGGGCACTGCCTACCCCGGGGCGGGGCAGGGACAGAGAACTCCTGCCCTTAGCTCCAGCCAACACAGGGGGAGCTCTTGCTCCCAGCCCCTCCCCCCGCCGCTCTAACCACTGGCCCCCACTCCCCACTCAGAGCTGGGGACAGAACCCAGGAGTCCTGCCACCCAGCACCCCCACTCTCGCTCTAACCATAAGCCCCCACTCCCTGCCCAGAGCTGGGGACAGAACCCAGGAGTCCTGTCACCCAGAACCCCCACCCCCACTCTACCCACTGGCCCCCACTCCCCGCCCAGAGCCGGGGACAGAACCCAGGAGTCCTGCCACCCAGAACGCCCACCCCCGCTCTAACCACAAGCCCCCACTCCCCACCCTTACACAAGAGCCCCCCCCCCACGTACTGAAGGGCTCTGGGGGGGCCTCCTGCCTCTACACACCAGCAGGGGTGGGGGGGGTTGGCAGCTCACCCCGTCACCCGGGCCTCCCCTGAGTAGGTGAGGGCCTGCAGCTCGGCCTCCAGCGCCTCCTTCTCCTCCCGCAGCTGCACCAGGGCCTCCTCGTTCTGCGTCATCAGCTGCTCTAGCTGCTGGAAGGTCTCTCCTTGGGCCAGGAACCGTCTCACCACCTCCTGCCGGGGGTGCGGGGTGTTAGAGCCCCCCAGGGCCATGGCCAGGCCCCTTACACCCCTCTCTGCCAAAACGCAGCCACCTCCGGGGAGGGTGGAAGTGGGCAGGGGGGCTGGGAGGCAGGACTCCTGGGTTCTCTCCTCCAGCTCTGGGCGGGGAGTGGAGGCTAGTGGTAACTGCAGATGGGGGGGCTGGGAGGCAGGACTCCTGAGTTCTCTCCTCCAGCGAGGTGGAGCGGGGAGGGCACTGCCCATGCTGCATTGTCCCACCAGAGTTCCAAACCCCCGAAGAGAATCGTGTGTGGGGAGAGACGAGGGCAGCCCAGTGCCCAGCTGGCAGGGACAGCCAGAGGCCTGGCACCCATGGCCACCCAACTGCTCGCTGTCCCAGGCAGGGGGCTGGTGCCCGTGGCTCTTCCCGCTCCGGCTCTGGCCGGGGAAGCCGATAACCAAGATAGCTTGGCTGTCAGCCCGCCGTCGCCATGGCAGTGGCTCCGGGTGAGTGGCGTGGGGCGGGCGTGAAGGAGACCAGCCGGCTGGCACCGACCTGCTTCCCAAGGACCTTGGGAGGTGGCACGTCCCCGCCTCCCTGACACAGGTAGCTGGGGGGTGGGGCCCCGCTGGCCACAACTCTCCTGGGTTGGGGGGCGATTTCTGAGTGGGGGCGCCCCCACCCGCTGCCGGGGGGAGTTGGCAGGTGACTGGCGGAGGTCGAATGATGGGCAGGTCGTTTGGCTGCCATGCGATGGCGACGAGGGGCCATGAGCGACTCGTGGGGGCCTGGGCTGGGGAGAGGTCATGGGACTGGCCAGAGGGCACCCCCTCGCTGCCCCTGGATCTACCCCAGCCTCGGGACCAAGACCTATGCCATGGGGGGGGGGCGGGCTGAGGGAGGGGGAGAGGTTAGAGCCAGGACTCCTGGGTTTTGTTCATGGCTCAGGGAGGCAGCGGAGTCTAAAGGTTAGAGCAGGACTCCTGGGATGTATCCTTGGCCCTGAGAGGGGAGTGTACCCTAGTGGTTAGAGCCCGTGGTGGTTTCCGGCTGGGCAGTGCTGGGGACTTGGGGGCGGTGCCGGGGGCAGAGCCCTCCTCAGCCTCTCACCCTGGAGTTGGTGACCCCGGTGGCCATTTTGATCTTCTCGAAGGTCTCCTCCATCGCCACTGTGCCCAGCAGCTGTCTGGCGCGGAGGATGGTGCCCTTGTTGCGCTGGGCGTTGCTCAGCAGCTCCTCCGTCTGCAGGGGCAGGCGCTCCCGCAGGGCCTGGAGAGAGACGCGGCGCTCAGAGCCCCCCCGCCCGGCGCACTCGCCACCCGCAGCCAGGCCTGGGCCAGGTCGCTGCCCCCACCAGGGCCTGGGCTCAAATCCCGCCAGGGGCTGCAGCGGCTTGGCCAGTCGGTGTGAAATAAGCAGTGGTGCAGAGGGGCAGACACCCTGCCCTCCACCGGCTGTGTGTGGGGAATGCTGACAGCGCTCCCCCTGCCCCCTACGGCCACGTGAGGGTGGAGCATGCCGACTGCGCTCCTGCCCCCTCCGCCATGTGGGGGTGTGGCATGCCGGCTGTGTGGGGGGGATGCTGACCGCACTCCCTCTGCCCCACCTGGGGAGTGGAAGTCCCAATTGCTGGCAGCGGTGCCATTAGGCCTGGATGGGTGCAGGGATAGCTCAGTGGTTTGAGCACTGGCCTGCTAAACCCAGGGTTGTGAGTTCAATCCTTGAGGGGGTCATTTAGGGATCTGGGGCAAAAATTGGGGATTGGCCCTGCTTTGAGCAGGGGGTTGGACTAGATGACCTCCTGAGGTCCCTTCCAACCCTGATATTCTATGTATTCTATGGGTCTCACGTGAACCCCTATGGGTGGCCCTGGATCCAAGGTAGATGACATCTCCCCTCATCCTCCACTACCCGCAGCCCACAGCTGAGCAGACACCGGGGGGGAGATATGCCCCAAGGGTGGAGGGCCGGCATGATGCACCGCTTCAGCGCTATGGTGGGAGCGGAGTGGGGACTAGTGGTGAGAGCAGGGGCTGGGAGCCAGGAGTCCTGGGTTCTCTCCCAGCTCTGGGAGGCGAGTGGGGCTAACAGTTATGAGCTGGGGTTGCTCAGCTGGGGAGCTGCTGCTGCCCAGGGTGGGTGCCGCGTACACCCTCCCCCCCCCGCCTCAGCCTTACCCGTCTCTCCGCCCGCTCATTCTGTGCTCTCCTCTCGTCCGCCTGCTTCTTCAGCTCCGACAGCTTCAGCTCCCGCGTGTACCTCTCCCGGTAGATGCTGTCTTCTTGGAGCTGGAGCTGTTCCTGCACGGGGGGCAGTTAACGCTGGGTCAGCCCCCAGAGGAAAAGCCCAGGTGCGGGGCAAAGGTCAGTCCAGCAGATACTGCTGGTCACAAGCCCCCGGGTCTGAGCTGGGATGGACCTGGTGGGTACCGGCTGGGACGGGCCCCCGGGTCTGAGCTGGGATGGAGCGGGAGGGTACTGGCCGGGATGGGCCCCCGGGTCTGAGCTGGGACGGAGCGGGAGGGTACCGGCCGGGACGGACCCCCGGGTCTGAGCTGGGACGGAGCGGGTGGGTGGGTACCGTCTCAGATGGGCCCATGGGTCTGACCTGGGATGTGGGGGTACTGGGCTAGAATGACCCACTAGCCTGAACTGCTGCAGGATGGAGGAATACCCACCTCGATGCACCAGGGGTCTGATTCGCCCTGGTGGCCCCCGTCTCACTGGGTGCTGCACTGAGCCTGCGTTTCCCCCAACCCCTGGTGGCCCCACAATGCTCCATCTCCTCGCAACTCCCCGCCCAGACCCTGGTGCCCCCCCGTCCCCTGCCCAGACCCTGGTGCCCCCCATCTCCTACCCACACCCTCGTGCCCCCGTCCATACCCTGGTGGTATCCCGCGTGGCCTGTGCATCCGTGTTCATCGCTTGCAGGCCATGGAGCTCTTGGTGTAGCCTTAGGATCTCAGCTTCCAGCACGTCCAGCTGGGTCTGCGCCGTCAAGCTCTGCTCCTGGGGGGCAACAGTGTCAGCTCCCCACCCTGCTGTGCTCCCGAGGGCGGGGACGTGCCTAGCTCGGAGCCACCCCCAGGGCGCCTGGACCCAACCCTGCGGGTCCCTGAGGGGACCTCGGCGGGGATCCCATCACTCTGGATCCATGAGCTGGAGGTGGCTGGCGGCGGGGGGCCAGGCCCTGACCCCGGAAGCTCAGGGGGTGGGTGGGATGAAGGGGGAAATTTCTCTGTTCAGTACACACACGGCGGCCCCCACCTGCATGTGAGCTTTGAGCTGGCGGTACAGGCCGGTGACATGCTCTGCCTCCTCCACCTTCAGCCGGGCTTTCTCCAGCTGGTTCTCCAGCCTGCGCAGGGTCTGGGCGGGGAGACGAATGCCACCGAATGAGCCGCCCGCACACAGCAGGCCACTGATCCCCATGGGAGCCAGGCCCAGGGACTCCCCGGCTTTGGATCAGGCTGTGGGGAGCCCCCCCCCCTTGCCTCCCCAGATGGCTGAGGCCTTGGCCTGCCTCCCAGGACCCCTGGTCCCCAGAGCGGGCTGAACCGAACCCTCGGATTAGGGCTGTCCGGGCCAGTTGTGCTGCAGACGACACCGGCTTCTACAGCCCCGGCAGGCAGCAGGGCCGGCCAGCCGGGAGGAACCGGCGCCAAAGGGATTCAGCACAGCCTGGTGCCCATCTCGGAGCCCAGGGCACCCTCCTGTCACGTCCTCTGGGCCTAATGCAGGGCAACCCTGGGCACCAGGGCCAGTTTGATCCCCAAAAACCTCCCCATGTTTTGGAAACAGCCGCATCTGCCGTTTATTTAGCAAAAAGAGAAGCCGTGATCACACCATACACCAGGCAACCTGGGGCAGGGCGGGCGGCTCTCAGCACGGCAGGAGGGGCAGGAACGGCAACTTCTTATGCTCCCTCCCTGCTGCCAGTGCCGACTCACGGCAGCAAATGACTCGTGCTTGCATGGGGGGTGGGGGTGGGCTTAGCTTCCCTGGTCTCTCCCAGAGGCTCATGGGAAGGAGGCTCTGGTCTGGAATTCCAGAGACCAGGGTTCTAGTCCCAGCTCAGTCACACCCCCGCTCCGTGTCTCAGTTTCCCCACCCGTGAAACAGGGCCAGAGATTCTGACCCTGAGAACTGGGGCAGGCCCATGACAGCAGCGAGGGGCGCTGTCTCCCTCCAGTGGCTGGTCTGTGTCACAGGTTTATGAGTTTGCTACGGCTGCCCTGCTCAGAGCTCAGACCGGAGAGCTGCCTATCCACTAGGCCATGCTGCCTCCCCGGTATAACACAAGAGACATCAGGGGGAGGGAGACAAGGGGAGCCCAAGGACAAAGGGAGAGGTTAGAGGTCAGCAGGATGGGCAGTGCCCAAGGGCAGAAGCTTCCCAGCCAAAAAAGTGGCCAGTGGTTTGTGACTCCCCCAGGCTGATCTGCCTCCACACCCAATGGGGCAGCAGCTGGTGTTCCAAACCCTCCCCACCCTCCTTGTCCCCACACTCGGAGCATTAGCCAGGCCAGAGATACCGTAATACACCTACTATTAGTGTACAGAGCCTGGCACAAAGGGTCCCGGGGCCAAGGCCCGGGTCCTGGGCACTATCGTAATACACCTAATAAATCACATTCAGCACAGAAGTGAACCTTCCCCTCCAGCTAACGCCGAAAGGGTGAGTGCTGTGCTGGGGTCAGTGCAAGCCTCCTCACCCCCGACCCGCCCCCCGAAACCCCCGCTCACCTTGGCTGCCTCCACATTCCCTTCCTCCACCTCCTGGAAGCCCCGGGCCTCCCGCACCTTGGAGTCGTACTGCAGCTGCAGCTCCTCCAGCCGCCGCTTCCTCACCTCCACCTGGTGCTTCAGGTCGTTCAGCCGGTTGATCTTCTCGCAGAGGCGGTGGTTGATGAACTCGATGGCGCCCTCGGGAGGAGAGAGGAGGGAAAGGGCAAATCGTACAGGGCGGGGTGTTTTCCAGGCAGCGTCTCAGCTCCCACTGAAATCACCCCACCAATACGTCGCCCTCAGCTTGAATCAGACCTTCCCTGGGATCCCCGCCCCCAAACCCCATGGTTGGTTTCATACCAACAGGAAACAGAACTGACCCTTTCAGGCCCTGATCCTGCACAACGTTCAGCGTGGGATCAGAGTTACCCACCCTCAATCCCAACCCACAGCCCCCTGCTATCCCAGCCCTGCCCCCCCAGATCTTCTAGTGCCCCTCAATCCTGACCCACAGCCCCCTGATATCCCAGCTCTGCCAGTGCCCCCAATCCCGACCCACAGCCCCCTGCCATCCCAGCCCTGGACTGCTCACACACTGCTCTACCGGTGCCCCTCAATCCCGACCCACAGCCCCCTGCCATCCCAGCCCTGGGCTGCCCACACCTCTGCAGATGCCCCTGATTTCTCTCTTTTTCCCTCCTAGAAATGCAGGCCTGGCGACCGTTCATCTGTAGCCTTGACCAGCTGGCCTGGCACACAGCACGGCGCAAAAACCCACACACCTCTCCACTTTTATTTTTCAGCGAGGCCTTTTCGGCAGCCCGGTCCCGGAACACCTCTTTTATGATTTGTTCCTCTCCCTGCAGAAAGAGATGGCTGCTGTCACCCTCAGAGCTCCTCGGGCCAGGTGACACCTCCAGTCCCGGCACATTGATCTGCGGAACAGACGTCCCGATTCCTGGACACGCCTGCCCCCACCGTCCCTTGGTCCAGGGACAAGCAGACAAGGTGGGTGGAAATGAGCTTTCACTGTTTGTATTGTGGTAGCAGCCTGGCGACACAGTCATAAGCCAGGGCCCCATTGGGCTGAGCACTGTACCGTATATTAGGTGTATTATGGTAGCACTTAGGAACCCAAGGCATGGGCCAGGACCCCATTGTGGTAGGTGCTGTACATTATTTATTAGGTGTATTATGGTAGCACCGAGGCACCCAAGGCATGGGCCAGGACCCCATTGTGCTAAATGCTGTACATTATTTATTAGGAGTATTACGGTGGCACCTAGACACCCAAGGCACGGGCCAGGACCCCACTGTCTTATTTATTAGGTGTATTATGGTAGCATTTAGGAGCCCCGGCCATGGCACAGGACCCGGTTGTGCCAGGCGCTGTACAGGCACAGAACACAAAGCCAATCCCGGCCCGGGAGAGCTTATCTAGGTCACTGGGAGAGGGTTCAGAGAAGAGCCAGGAGAACGATTAAAGGCCCGGTAGCCACAGGCCCAAGAAGCAGCATTGGGTCAGTTTCCCAAAGCGACGGTTAAGGGGTGGCATGATCACGATTTCGAAGTGCCGGCGTGGGGACCAGCAAGACGATCAGAGGAGCTCCCCAGTCCAGCAGCCAAAGCCCTAACGAGCTGCAGCTAGACCAGTTCAGACTGGAAATAAGTAGCTCATTTTTAACCCCAGGGGAGCAATTCGCCAGGGCCTGCGGGGACTCTCCCTCCCCGCCCGTTTTAAAGGCAAGGCTGGTTCTTTTCTCTAGCTCCAAGAGGAGATCATTCAGGGCAGTTCTGCGGCCAGCGTTCTTCACAGCTCAGCCTAGACGATCGCCGTCGTCCCTCCTGGCCCTGGAATCGAGGGCGCTATTCGGCACGCCAGGAGACGGCCGGTGAGAGCGCCAGGCAGCAAGACGGTGCCGGCCAGCGGGCTCAGCTCACCGGCTGCTAGATCACGGTGGGAACATTTTGATCCAGGAGGCAGATCTCAGGCACATCCTGCTGAAGCAGATATTTGGTTTCTCCTTTTGTCACCCACACCCTGGTGTGGAGAGAGAAGGGGGGGCTGCTACCAACCCTGCTCTGGAAAATCCTCCACAACACGTAGGCGGCCAGTGAGCTACGCCAACGGCCCATCATGCTGACCAACGCTGCCAGTTTTCTTAAGTCTCCCCACCTGCCTGTCGCCACCTGCCATCTCCTGTCTTGTACTTAGATTGGAAGCTCTTCGGGGCAGGGATGGTCTCTTTGTTCTGTGATCATGCAGCACCTGGCACAACGGGGTCCTGGGCCATGGCTGGGGTGCCTCGGTGTTACCGTAATACACCTAATAAATAATGTACAGTGCCTGGCACAACGGGGTCCTGGGCCAAGGCTGGGGCCCCTAGGCGCTACCGTAATACACCTAATAATGTACAGTACCTGATACACCCTCCACCTTCACACATATTCCCCATCTGCACACCCCTATACACTCCCCTGCACCCTCCTACACCCCCACCCCACCCCATAGACCCTCACATCCCCCCCACACCCCAAAAATAACCCCCACCTACCCCCATAGACCCACCCGCTCACCCCCCACCCATCCCCCAGACCCTCATGCTCACATCTCCCACGCACACCCCCAAAATAACACCCCACCCACCCCCACAGACACTCACCCCCACTTATACCCCCCACACCCTCATGCTCACACCCCTACATATACCCCAACCTGCATACACACACCCGCAGGACCCCATGTCTTCCGCACCTGCGCGCCCTAATACGCTCTGCCACACCCTCATAAACCTCCCGCCCACCCAGCCCCATACACCTCCCAACCCCACAGAAATGCCTCAACACTGGACCACAACAAGAGCTGAAAGAAGTCTCTGAGTGGGGGGCTGCTGCTCTCCAGCTCACGGGCAACCAAAGCACACCCTGAAGGGAGCAGGGCCACACACTCGTGCCACAGGCTCTGAGCGCCCTGCCAGCCCTGGGGACTGCTCACCGCCAGGATGGCCGCCAGCTTCTTGTGCAGCTTTTTGTTCTCCTGCCGCAGCCACGCAATGGACTCCCTGTTCTTCTTGATGGTCCACTGGGAGCTCTCGTAGAAAGCTTTCCGGTCGCCCTCTACCAAGGGGGCAAAAGAGCCCCACGTGGGGGAGTTACCAACAAGTACAGGCAGCTGGGCCACTGCCTGTCAGCCCCTGGGCTCACCCAATCAAAGCAAGGGCTAGCATGGCCAGGACTTGGATGGGACACCTCTGAGATGCTCTCCCCTCTGTGCCACCAAAGAACCCTGGTCCCTAGGGGGCACTTAGCAGCCAGATGTTCTGCAACTGAGCTAGAGAAAGGCAACCCAATGGGAAGGCCCCTCTGAATGCCTCCTTGTCTTGTTTAGGTCACTTGCTCTGAGACCTGGGGTACATCCACAGGAAATACAGGGCCGATCTAGCTCACCACCCTGACTCTGAAAGCAGACAGCTTCCGCGGAAGGCACAAGAAACCCTCTGCAATAGCAGATGGGGGCTAGTGTGCCCCCCAGAGGTCCCATCTGGTCTTTAATAGCTCAAGACTGGCCGAAGCATTGGGTTTTATCCCTTCCAATGCTCTTTGATAGCATGAACTGTTCTAACTCTGGATCTTGTTATCCATAGCTAAAGCCCTACCAAATTCTCGGACATGAAAAATGCATCCCGGACCATGAAATCTGGTCTTTTGTGTGCTTCTACCCTATACTACACAGATTTCATGGGGGAGACCAGCGTTTCTCACATTGGGGGTCCTGCCCCAAAAGGGAGTTGCAGGGGGGTCACAAGGTTTGCCTTCAGAGCTGGGCAGCCGGAGAGCAGCAGCTGTTGGCCGGGCGCCCAGCTCTGAAGGCAGCACCCCCCAGCTGCAGCGCAGAAGTAAGGGTGGCAGTACTGCAACTCCCCTCTACTAACCTTGCAACCCCCCAGAATTCCTTTTTGGGTCAGGACCCCTACTATTACTGTACAACACCATGAAATTTCAGATTTAAATCCCGAAAATCATGAAATTGACTATTTTTAAAATCCTATGACTGTGAAATTGACCAAAATGGACAGCGAACTTGGTAGGACCCTATCCATAGCCAGTCCTTCTTCCAATCTCCACCTCAGCGCCATCCAGTGGCAGGGAGTTCCAGAGTCTAAAGGCTGTGTGGCTAAAGCACTTCTGCTCTCCTTGCCGCCCCTATCTACTCCTAGGGGATGGAGCACTGGACTGGGACTCAAGATACCTGGATTCTATTCCCAACTCTGCAACTGGCCTGCTGGGCAACCTCGCACAAACCATTTCCCTGCTCTGTGTCTCAGTTTCCCCTTCTGTAAAATGAGGATAATAGTACTAGCCGCCTTGGTAAATCGTTTTGAGATCTACGGACGAGAAGCGCTATATAAGAGTGAGGGATTATTCTTCCTCATCATCCCCAGCTTGGGGCTGGATTTTGCTGTGTAGGAAGCTGTTGCTGGAGGGAAGAATTTAACCCCTTCCACCCCACTCTGGGTTAACAGCACGCTGGGGGCAGCTTGAGTTGAGAAGGAAGCACTGATGCAGATGGAGAGCCACACGTGGGGACCTCTCCCCCTTCTGAATGCTGACCCCGCCCCCCTCTCCTGCCCACCCCCAGGGCAAGCACCCCCACCCCACCCCAGTGGGTGCGGAACAGCTACGTACCTAGGAGCTGTATCTTATTCTGCAGCTCTGAGATCTGCTCGTGGACTGGGGGCTTCACCCCGGCAGGGTTCAGCGTTGCAGGCATGGTGGCAGCAGCCCCCGGGCACTAGCGAGGTGCTGGAGAGCAGGGTGGCGAGGCACAAAGGTACGCTAGAGCTCTCAGGGGAGCACCCTGGGCAGGGAGAGGGGGCACCCTAGGGCAGATGGGGGCACCCTGCGCAGGGAGAGGGGGCACCCAGGGGAAGATGGGGGGCACTTTGGGGAAGATGGGGGGCACTTTGGGGGGCACCCTAGGGCAGATGGGGGCACCCTAGGGCAGGAGAGGGGGCACCCTGGACAGGAGAGGGGGCACCCAGGGGAAGATGGGGGGTACCCTGGGGAAGAAGAGGGGACACTCTGGGGAAGAAGGGGGGGCACGCTAGGGCAGATGGGGGGCACCCTGGACTGGAGAAGGGGCACCCAGGGGAAGATGGGGGGTACCTGGGGAAGAAGAGGGGGCACCCTGGGGCAGGAGAGGGGACACCCCAGGGAAGATGGGGGGCACGATGGGGGGCAAACTAGGGCAGATGGGGGGCACCCCGGGGAGGGGCGGTAGCACCCCAGCGGGTGGCTCCACTCCCCTCAGTGCCCGAGCTTCCCCCGCCCGGCAGCCGCCTCTGCGCCCCTCCAAGGCCCCGCTCCCCATTCAACATCCTCCGCCCAGCTCGCCATGGCAACCAACGCTGACACAAAGCCTCCCATTGGCCGCCGGGGCGCGGGTGCGGCGGGGCATGATGGGAAGAAGGTCACCGGGCTTTGACCCACTGTGTGGGAGCTTGGTAACTGCGCTGCCCCACTCCGCCGCCGTCCAGTGAAGGAGAGGGAGACCGGGAGACATTCTCTGCTCCCCCTCCCGCTTCCTCTCCCCCGGCCCCCCTTGCTATTATTGGCCGGGAGACTTCCGCCACATTCAAGGTGGCCGCCAAAGGGAGGCGCAGTGTGTATCATCGTGGTTAGAAGGTGGGGGGGAGGGTCAGGTACTTCCGCCACATCCAAGATGGCGGTCCGCCATTGGGCCGGGGGCGACCAATGCCACTCTCAAAATGGCGCCCTGAACACGACGTTTCCTTTGTCTCTCCCGCCTCCATCCTTTTGTGGGCTACCAAGCGGATGTGAGCCGCCGCTGACTTCCGGTTTCTCTGGCGTGGACCCTGGACCCTTCTCCGCGGGGATTCCGCCCCTTCCTCGGGTACCGGGGGGCTGGGTCTGTAGGGGCCTCGGCGGGGGGGGGGGCTGGCCTATGTCGATAGGGGCCTGGGGCGGGGGGGGTGAGTTCCGTTCTATAGGGGCCTCCATGGGGGGGGGAGCTGGATCTATAGGGGCCCCAGCGGGGGAGGGGGGCTATGTCTATAGGGGCCCGGTGGGGGGGTGAGTTCCCTTCTATAGGGGCCTCCATGGGAGGGGGGAGCTGGGTCTATAGGGGCCTCCGCGGGGGAGGGGGCCTATGTCTATAGGGGCCTCTGGGGGATGGATGGGGCTGGGCTGCATCTCTGGGGCCGCAGTGAGGGGCGGGATCTATAGGGGCCCTGATGGGGGCGTGAGCTCAGTTCTATAGAGGCCTCCCTGGGTGAGAGACAGGCGCGGGGTCTATGGGGCCTCAGCGGGCGTGGGGCTGGCTCCATAGCGGACTGGGCCCCTCAGTGGGGAAGGAGCTGGGGAGCATTGGGCTGGCCAGGGGCAGGTTCCTACAGGGGCCTGTATAGGATTTGAGCCCCCCCCGGCAATGGTGCAGAGGAAACAACTCGCTTCACTGGCTCCCTTTTCTTCCCTCCCCACCAGGATCTGCTGCCTCTGCCTGTGGATCATGCTGCTGCCCCTGCTGCTGCCCGTACTGAGCGCCCTGGCCTCTGCCGTGGAGGTGAAGCGACCCCGGGGTGTCTCTTTGACCAGTAAGTTACCAGGAGCTGTCACACGGTCCCAGACTGAACTGGGTCCCTGGCCCTTTAAAGAGTGCTTGGGGGCATGGCTAGCTAGAGGAAATGCCCCTTTGTCATCTCGCTGCAGAGTTAGTTCCCCTTTATGTGGGCAGAGCGCTGCATCCCCCCATGCACCTCCACCATTGGCTAGAGGCTCTCAGAGTTTCATGGCAATTCCATAATCCCCCTCCAAGGTAGGGCAGTATATTTAACTAGATGGGGAAACTGAGGAACAGAGCAGGAGCATGCTTACCCCCAAGGTCATTCTGCGAAATCAGGGTCAGAGCCAGGACTAGAGTCCACGAGTCCTGAATTATCATCCCCTGCTTTAATCACTAGACCCCAGGCCCCTTCCAGAGCTGGAATAGAACCCAGGAGTCCTGACTCCCAGCCCCCTTGCTCTAACCACTCCCTTCCCAGATCCCAGAAGCAGGGCTTTGGAGATGTGCTCCGGCTCCGCTCCAGCTCCAGGCAAAAACCTGCAGCTCCACTGCTCCGGAGCTGCTCCGCACTCCAGCTCCGGGCTCCGTTCCAAAGCCCCGCTCAGAAGAGAACCTGGGGTCCTGACTCCCAGTCCCCCTGCTCTAGCTACTAGCCCACAGCTCCACCTGTGAGGCCTGGGGTACAGCCGCCTGGGGTACGGCAGTTGCCTCCTATTTGGCAAGCGAGGGTGGCAGAGTAAAAGCTCTGCAACCTGTTCGTTAAAATCGAGGCTTTCTTAATGAGCCGCTCCTCCTCTCTTGATTGCGGGGTCAGTGATGGCGGGTCTGATGGGTGGTAGCTTGTCCTAGTACTTGGAGCCCTGGGCCTGGAGCCAAGAAGCAACCCTGAGCCAAGTGCCGAGCCTCGAAGAGCCCTGGTTGGTTGCCACCTGGGCAGTGTGGCTGGAAAGCTGGCCTAGTGGTCGTTGCTCCTCCAGGCCTATTGGGTGGGGTCTGGAGGGAGCACAGGTGCCGAGAGGGAGGGGTTGGGGGTGAATCTCCACAGATCCCCCCTTCCCTGTCACGTCTCCAGTTCTCTCCCTCCCAGACCATCACTTCTACGAGGAATCGAAGCCGTTCACCTGCCTGGACGGGTCCTCGACCATCGCCTTCGACTGGGTCAATGATGATTACTGCGACTGTCAGGACGGCTCGGACGAGCCAGGTGGGTGACAGGCCGGAGAGCCCCCTGCCGATAAGGCAGCAGCGTTGGCATGGGGCTGTGCCCGCCAAGGCAGGTCCTGCCTGAAAGAGCAGGAGGCACATGTGGAGAGTGGTGGGGGAGGACATGAGGCAGCTGGGCAGGGCATGATGGGAGGCACAAAGCAGGGAGGAGGGGAGGGGACTGAGGGGTTGTCCTTCGCTCCCCTCAAGCTCAATTGTGGCTCAGCATGTCTCATCTAGTCAATTCCCTGCCGTTGCGGGGTCGTCGGTGGCACCTTGGTCCCTCCTGATCTCTGCCCGTGGCACAGCTTAGCTTCCAGAGGTCTGAAATACGTGGGTGGGACTGAAATCACGGCCGGTCCTGGGGGACCGTCTCCGGCCAGGAGGACAGGCCAAGTGATCCCTTTTGGCGTTCAGCACTCGGAAATAAGCCTTGCGTTGCTGTGTTCTCGCTGCCTTGGCTCTCGGGGGCCGCACTAAGCGCACCCCATGGCTGAGCCACACGGTGGGTGCTTTCCCGGGGAATTGGAGGAGAATCTGCCTGGGGGGGTGGTAAGGCGTTGGAGGCCTGTCAGCCCCCTGCAGCTGGAGCGCTAGCCATGGCGGCGGGAGGTGTAGACGGGACTTGGACTCTGTCTGCTGTGAAGCTGAGCCCTGAGGGCAAGGAGCCTGGGCAGCTGCCTGCTGCAGGTCTGTGCTCTGCCAACCAACAGGGCTCGTGTATGTCTTTCAGGGACCTCGGCTTGCCCTAACGGCCGATTTCACTGCACCAACGCTGGCTACCGGCCGCAGTACATCCCCTCCTCCCGCGTCAACGACGGCGTCTGCGGTAAGCTGGGCCGCCCCTGCTCGGGAGCCGGGGGGGTTGCTCTGCCTGAGAGTGCCTCGGGGCGCAGGGTGGGGCCCTGACGGCCGGTGTTGTCTCGCTTTCAGATTGCTGCGATGCCACGGATGAGTACAACAGCGGCTTTGTGTGCGAGAACACCTGCAAGTAAGAGCAGCCCCCGAGATGGGGATCAGACTCATCTAGGGGGACTGGATGGCTCGGGGGACATGGGGCCTTTCCCCTCTAGGGGGCACCAGCTCCAATCTGGCCCCAGGGCAGGAGGCGGGGAATGGGACATGGGGGCCTTTCCCCTGTAGGGGGCACCGGCTCTGACCTGGCCCCAGGGCGGGGAAGTGGCTGGCTCAGGGACAGGGGGCGGGACACGGGACCTTTCCCCTCGAGGACTCTGCTTCCCGTTGAGTTGCTCCCCTGTGTTTAGCGCCGTGTCCAGGGGGGTTCAGTCCAGTACCCAGCACGTGGATGTCGCCTCACGGAAATCGCCGTCCGAGCTGGCACCCCCCATCTCAGCAAAGCAGCCACGGGTCAGTGGGGCCCAGGGGTGGGTGGCCCACCCGGGGTGACTCCTCCAACCCAGGGCTGAGCTGCTTCATGCTGCGGGGTGGGGGAGCGGGAGCAGGGAACTTGGCTGTTTACCCCATCAGCTCCTGGGGGAAGCTTAAACTTCAGCGCCTATCGCTGGCAGTAAAATTGACCGGGGAAGGCTCGTCCCTGCTCGGCTGGCCCGTCCCTGCGCCAGCCCAGTAGCCAGCTGCCGCCTGAAGCTTCCCACCTCCGCTGCACCTGCTAACACAGCCCGTGATCACGTGGTGCCCCTCTCTAGGGGCCGCACCCGTACAGGTGTGAGTCTAACAGCCCCGGGGCGTCTCCCTCCGGCAGGAGAGTTCCTGCCCTTAGATCCAGCGGTCCCAGACTCAGTGGTGCCGCTGGCTAATCCGGGGGCCTCTCTCCTCCCCTCCACCCCGTGCAGAGAGATGGGCCGGAAGGAGCGGGAGGCACTGGCGCAGATGGCAGAAGTGGCCAGGGAAGGCTTCCAGCTCAAGCAGGTGCTGATTGAAGAAGCGAGCAAGGGCAGGGAAGACAAACAGGTGAGGAGACTGGGGAGCTGGGGGCCGGGTCTGGTGAGCCCAGCCGGGCCGTGGGCATGGAGCATGCCGGGGGCCCAGCTGCTGAGGAGGGAGCTCAGAGCAGCATCGGGTGCGCATCGGTGCCGCTTGCTTGGGTCCGTTGACGCCGCAGACAGGGTGTGAGAGTAGCGTGGGCGGGCAGCCCCATGCCAGTGTAATCTGTGAACCCACCACGGACTGGGTTCCTAGTCTGGCTCTGCAGCATAGCCCGGGGGAGAGGAGGCTGGCTGGTTCTGCTCCCAGCTGCGGGAGGTTTCGATCCGGGAAGGGGATGGACGGGGGCTCAGGAGTTCTGGGTTCAGTTCCTAGCTCAGCCGCCCAGCTGCTGGGCGACCTTGGGCAAGTCGCTGCATCCCCCCCACCCCCGTGCCTCAGTCCCCTGCGTGTGGAACAGAGATGATCCTTGCAACGGGTGGCGAGGGTAAATCCGGGGGGGAGTGGGGAGCTGGGCCTGAGGGCCTGACCCCCCTAGCTGGGCAGGGGCCGCTGCTTGGTGACTGCTGAGTGTGGCAGGCCCAGCCTGCTCTCCGACCCCCGCCACCCACGCTGAGCCGCGGGGGGGGGCCGGCCTGCTCCCTGACCCCCTCTCCCTCCCCACACTGAGTGGGAGGGGCCAACCTGCTCCCTAACACCCCCCACCTGCCCCCTGCGCAGAGGACACTGGCTGAGTTACAGGAGGGGAAGAAGTCTCTGGAGGAGCAAGTGGAGACGCTGAAATCGGGGAAGGAGGCAGCAGAGAAGCCAGAAAAGGAAGCCAAGGAGATTCACCAAAAGAACTGGGAGGGTGAGGGCAGTGCCTGCTCTATGGGGCTCGGGGGGGCGGGGAGGACTCTGGGGCAGGGGGAGGGCAGTGCCTGCTCCGTGGGGCTCTGGGGCAGGGGGAGGGCAGTGCCTGCTCCGTGGGGCTCTGGGGCAGGGGAGGGTGCCCGGCTGGCTCTGTGGGGCTGGGAGCATTGCTGTGAAAGAGGCAGCGTGGCCCAGTGGGCAGAGCACCAGGGTGGGAGTCGGGCTCCCCTTTCCCAGGGGAGTGCAGCAGACGGGTTAGATCAGGGAACAGGGCACCAGGCCCCCGGGTCTGTGCCTTCCTCCAGGAGAGGAGCAGGGTCTGGTGGGGAGATGGGGTGGGGGGATTCAGAAGCCGGTGGGGGGCTTTGCAGGCTCCGGCTCATTCAGAGCCGTCACTTTGTCCCTCTCGCAGGGATTCCAGCCTTCTGGGCTGGGCTCGCTGGCTGTTAGCAAACCCCGGCTCTGGGCTCTTCCCAGCAGGGGCCACGCGGCTGAGCCCTGGGCTGGGGCTCGGAGGATCCGGGTTCCAATCTCAGCTCCGACAGCGACTTGGGCAAGTCACTGGATCCCTCAGGGCCGCAGCTCCCTGACATCAGTGCGGTGCCCAGTGTGACGGGGGCGGGGGGGGCTGGGCAGGGGGCGCCAGGCTCTAACCGGAGCTCTGTGGCTGGTCCCACACAGAACAGAAGGCGGCCGAGAAGGCGGCGCGGGAGCAGGCCCGAGCCAGCGAAGCCTTCCAGGACCTGGACGATGATGGGGACGGCCTGTGAGTCTCTGGGGCTTGCTGGGGGGGGGGTGGATCCCAGTAGACAAAGGGACGTCTGCGCAGCGCCCCCTGCCTGTGTGTGTTGAGCCCCCCTTGTCCCTGGTGCAACCCCTGGCCAGCCAGGACGGGCCCCCAGCAGTGTGTACGCTCCTTGCTGTGTAGCCCAGAGCCCCGGGGGGTGTTGGGGTCCAGCAGCGCCCTCAGTAGGGACTGGCCTGGCTGGTGCCTTTGCCCCTCACAGAAGTGGGTGAGGCTGAGACCAGACCCCTCTGCCTGTCTCTGCAGATGCCTTCGGACTCTGCCTTCGATCCCTGCTGCTATCTGCCCCGGCCCCTCCCCTCCGCCAGTCTCCCTCTGGGCCAGCACAAGAGCCCCTGTGGTGCTGGGATAACCTGCCCCAGGGAAAGATCCCCCCTGCCCCGGCAGAGCTCGCCCCATGCCTGGGGAGCTCAGTTCAGCCAGGCAGCCGGGGGCTCGTTGCTGATGGAACGACAGGCCAGCGCTGAATTACAGCCTCCGAGCACTTGGAGAGGTGGGGGGAGCCGGCTGCACTGAGCACCCGGGGAGGGGCACAGGTCAGAGGAGACCCATCTGCGCGGGTCGGTGAGGTGCCAGCTAAGATGGGGAGGACACTCCTGCCCACCCCCAGTTTGTTTCAAAGTCACAAAGGAGATTGGCAGATGGGCATGTGCGGCAGGCTCCTCTCCAGCTGCTTGGCCACTCGCCAGTCGGAGGCATTCAGACCCCACACCTGCCGTCCGCATAGGGGGCACCAGCTCACGCATCCTGTCTGGTCTTTCCCCTCCCCCTTCTCCTGCCTGCAGGGTGTCGGTGGCTGAGCTCCAGACCCACGCGGAGCTGGATGTGGATGGAGACGGGACCCTCTCAGAAACGGAAGCCCAGGTACGGAGGGGGCGGCGTTCTCAGGACAGCGGCGCAGTGATGTGCCAAACAGTTCTCTCACATTAACACTCCAAGTGGGGTCATCCTCCATTCACCAACAGGGAAACTGAGGTAGAAAAGGGCCTTGACCAAGTTTGCAGAGTCAGTGGCATGACGCTGCATACTCACAGAGCTGGGCAAAGAGCCCAGGAGTCCTCAATCCCAGCCCCGCCCTCTACTGTAACCACTGACCTCACTCCCCTCCCAGAGCTGCCAATAGAACCCAGGAGTCCTGACTCCCAGCCCCCCTGCTCTAACCAACTAGACCCCACTCCCCTCAGCATGGAATCCCATGCTCGGATTCGTAAACTCTACCCAGGAATGGTTTCACCTCGCACTGAAATGCAGCCACCTCTGGGGTGGGAAGCAGCCATGGCTTAACAGCTTCCACTACCCTCATGTAACAGGGCTACGTTTCCCTTTCCCACAAAGCCCCCCTACCCCATTTGCAATTAAATCCCACCTACCAAGGTGGTGTCTGATCCTGTTACAAAGGCCGAGCTCCACCCAGCTTGCGGAAACCCTCCCGCGCTTGGGCTGCTGTGTTCGCTTCTGTGGCCGCAATGAAACCTGCAGAAATTCAGCTCGGTCCCTCCTGGCCCCCAATCCACCAAAACCCAATTCTCAATTCTAAAGCCCCCCAGGGACCAGAACGGCTCCCAGCCACCAATGTCCGTTCCCCCTGTTCTCCAGCAGGTGGCAGTAGTGGCTCACAGGCAGGCTGTGGGTGTCCAATACTGAGGGTGTTTTGGGGAGGGGGGGGAGATTCCCCCCATCAGCCCTGTTTTCTCTGAGGACTGAGAAGCTTCCTCTCCCCCCAGGTGCTCTGGGTCGCCGGTCGCTGGCCTCGGCCCAGAACCACCGGGGAGCGTTCGCTGGCTTGGACTGGCTGCCCGAGTAGACAGGCCAGAAAACCACTGGTAGCCTGAGCAGAATCCCGTTCTCCTGGGGGCTGCCAGCGCAGCCCGAATTTCAGCAGGAGCCTTGTCGGGCTGGCCCCACACAGCCCGGCCCGGCGCCCCATGCCCCCGGCTCTGCCAGCATGCCGGCGATCTTGCAGGCTCGGCACCGGATCACCAGCACCATGGTGCAGCCCGTACCCGCCGCGGGAGGGGCTTGTTGCCAGGAGGGCGTGGCATTCCCTGGCGTGGCCGATTGTCCTCTCTAGATGACGGGCGCGGGGGAAGGTCTGCATGGCACCTTGCTGGGATGCATCAGTCCAGGCTCTCCGCCTCTCCCCTCCCCCCCCCCCCCCCCCCGGATGGGATCTCGCCCTCGAAATCGGCTCATCCCCAGGGCAATTTTGGAAGGCTGCTTGTGCAGGAGGATAGGAACTGTCGGGCCAGGGAGCGATCTATGGGGCGCATTACAGTAGCGGTTAGAGGCTACAGCTGAGATCTGGGGGCTGCTGGCGTGCCAGGCGCTGCACAGACTGCAACGCTCCCTACACCGAGCTCTGGGGGGCCCTCCATTGAGTCGACTGCAGCACAGATCTGAGAGACCCCAATGAGCGGGGCACAGCACAGACCCCTAGGGACAGACAGACCCTGCCCAACAGGGTAGGGAAAAGCAAGGATGGTTGTTCCCACTTTAGAGGTGGGGAAATCGAGGCACAGAGAGATTCGGAAGTCAGCCTGGGAGACAGTGGCTGAGCCCGGAGTCCCAGCTGGGTGCTTTAACCACTAGCCCAGCCTGCCTGCCTCTCTGCTAGCCTTGGCTCTGCTCAGCTGCTGCAAAGGACGAACCCCTGCAGGAGACTATGCTGGGTGAACTCTCTCCTGGGGGGGCAGCTGCCTCCCAGTCCTGCCACTTAGAGATCAGCTCCTGGGTGGGAGTCGGGGCCTGCGTAGCCCCTTCCACACTGATCCCGGCAAGTCTCTAACCCTCTCCAGTCTGCCGCCCCGTGCTCGATATCGCAGTCTAGTTTTGCCCTCCTCTTGGCCTCATCTGCGTCCGGTGGCAGTGAGTCCCAGAGACCTTGCTGTACCCTGCTGTACTGAAGCCTCAATCCTTCTCTTTCAGACTCTTCTGGGGAACGCCTTGCAGGCCGACGCCTCCAGCTTCCAGGACACCGTGTGGGCTGCAATCAAGGAGAACTACAAGCCCGAGGTCAGTGCTCTGGGGCCAGCGCTCCTCCAAGGGGGCCTCTGCATCCCTCTCTGTCTGGAATAACATAGCAAGCCCCTGGCAGCATTGTCCAGTGGATAGAGCATGGACTGAGACCTGGGTTCTGCTGCTGGCTCTGCCGCAGGCCAGCTGGGTGGGCTGTGTGCCTCAGTTTCCCTAGCTCTTACAGCCCTAACATGCAGCTCGCGGGCATGTGGTGTCGCCAGCGTCACCAGTGACTGGGTGTGAAACCTCCTGGCAGTGTGCAGCGTGAAGGGATGATAGTTGGATGCGCCCTGGGTGGCGAGTCCCTTCCCCCATCAGTGCCTCAGTTTCCGTAGCTCTTCTCTCATGCTTTTCGTTGGTGAAGCTAAAAGTGTTTCACAAAGTAGCTAAAGATCGTTGTCCCCATTGTGCAGGTGGGGAAACTGAGGCATGGAGCGGGGAAGTGATGCCCCCGCAGCAGGGTGGTGGCCCTGTAGGCTGATCACTGCCCCCTGCTCAGTCCCCAGGCTGGGGACAGGAAAGAGCCCAGGAGTCCAGCCCTTCTGCCCCTTGCCTCATCCACTGGCCGGCCCTCCCTCTCCTCTGGGACCCTGCTTGGCAGCGTCGGGGGGCAGCCGGGTGCTGCGCTGACCCTGGCCTGTGGCTGCCGTGTGCTTCCAGGGCCTGCCCGACGCCGTTCCCCTGCCCGAGGCCCCGAGAGAAGAGGCCCCCGAGCCCCAGCCGGACCTGCCCCTGGAGCAGCCGGCTCCCGAGGATGACTACGATGATGAGGAAGAGGAGGAGGGCGACGATGATGAGAGCAACGAAGAGGAGCCGAAGGTAGCGCGGGGGAAGGGCTGTGACCTGGCTCTCGCGGATCCGGGCCAGCTGGGGCAGAGATAGGAGACCCCAGGGTCTCTCTGAAGACCCCAGTCCTTGCAGCGATGTCCCCACAAGTGACGCCTCCTGATTGCCCCAGCACTCAATTTAATCCCAGCTGCTTGACTCTCCTTCCTGCTAGCCTACAGGGGTCTCCCGAGCCCTTGTGGGAATTAGGGGCATGAGGAAGCTGATAGGATTCAGGCTCCTAAATCCCTGCAACTCCCCACCAGTGTCTACCCTGTCCTTCAGGGGACGTGCAAGTGACCCCACAGGAGCGTTGGGATCACTGGACCGGGGCAGGCCCATCTAGCCCTGCATCCCGTCTCCAGTAAGCCAGGGCCAGCTGACTCCGTGGAAGAAGCAAGAATCCTTGTGGTGGTAGGATAACCAGCCCCGAGGGACAGGCTCCTCCGAACCCCCATGAGAGCTCAGCCCTTTTCCCAAAGGGGAGGGGGCAGGGGTAGGGGTGGTTCTAACCCTCCCAAACCCTTGGTCATTCTCCCTCTGGATAATCTCATTCTCCATCTAAACACCCAGCCCCTCTTGCCCTCCTGCTGAGCTCCATGCCCTCATGTGGCAGTGAGTTCCGCTATCTCATTGCATATAACTAGAGGGTTGCATGCTCCCAGCATGGGCTCCATGCATCCTTCCATTCAGGGACTCCCTGCAACCTCTTCCCCACCCCACCCGCAACAAGCCAGGGTTCCAGTCCAACTTCCCTGTTCCCCTTCAGGTCCCGCCACCCAAGCAGCCGTCCGACAAGGCAGCGGAGGAGGACGAGGAGGAGAAGATGCCCCCTTATGATGAAGCAACGCAGGCCCTCATTGACGGTAAGGCTTTAAATCAGAGACAAGAACTGCCCGCGGGGGGTGGGGAATTCTCCTCCAGCGGGATCTGGAATGTGCCAATATGATGCTGATAACTCGACTTCTGGTTGCCAAAGGTACAGACATCCCAGCCCCACCAGGGGGAGCTCTGTGTAAGTAGTGGGCAGTGGTGGGGGCCCCAAATCCCTTAGCCGGGCCCTGAATTCAAACTGGGGTCGCCCCTCTTGGCCGCGTGACTCTGCCGCCCCCTTCCCGCGTCCCGAAGCCTGGTCCGAATGCCAGCAGCCGTGTGAGCCCCTAGCGACCATCGGCGCTCAGTGCCCAGTCTGGCAGCTTCTCTTGGCTCGGGGTCGCTCCGTGACCATCTGAAGTCAAAGCGTGTTTACCGGCGTCCCTCACTAGCATCTGGGCTCCCAACCCAGGGGTGCAGAAGCCTCCAGCAGCGGGTTCCTTGCCACTTCTGACTAACTCCTTTTATTCCCCCCGGATCGTCTCTTTAAATGCCATGTCCAAGAGGCTTATGGGCTTAAGGCAGGCTGAATACGCCACCTGATCTGTAAGCAAGGGCCATTAGCTCTAAGCGGGATCGAGTGCGTGCCGTCGCGTGCAGCATCTCCAGGCTGCTCGTGCGTGGGCGGGAAGAGCCGATTTGTGTCTTCGAGTGAGTCAGAGCGTATCCAAGAACTCTCCAGTTCCTCTCGACTCCTTCGGGCTCAAGGGCTCGCCGTTCGTTCCTTTCCAGGGCAGGTCACCCTGCCCAAGACGGGCCCGGATCTTCAAAACCACGTAGGTGCCTAACTCCCTTTGATTTCAAGGGGACTTAGGCACCTCAGTACCTTCAAGGATCTGGGCCAAAGTCAGAAGGCTAAAGATACAACGATGGGTCATGACTGGTGTTCATGGAGCTCCTTTCAGTTCCAAGGGGTGTAGGAACTGGACAGCCACCTCTGAGGGGTGGCTCGGCCGCTGATTAGGGGTGCATAGCAACGCTGCCGAGTGACGGGGAGGGGTTCGAGGATGGCGAAGTATCAGCAGCTTGAATCACAGTGAGCAGGACCTGGCAGTTGCCAGCAATACCCTGTTTCTCTGGCCCCTGTCGTCATGGTATCTGGGCACCTCACAATCTTTAGTGTAGTTCTCCTCAGGCAGCGCAGTGCTGTTATCCCCATGTCCTAGATGGGGAAACCGAGGCACAGAGACGGAGTGACTTGCCCACGATTGCACAGGGAGTCCGTGGCGGAGCTGGGCCTGGACCCCAGGTCTGACAGGCTAGCACTCTAACCACTGTGCCATCCTTCCTCTAGCCAGAATTCTCTTCACCTCTTAGCTTCGCGGCCGGTGCACCTTTATCTCCCCACAGGCAGAGCAAGGCCCCTACCCCCAGCCATTCCCTTGATGGTATCTGTACAGCCAGACCGCCTTGGGTTCCATCCCGCCGTGCCCCGACCATGGGTTACGCTCTGCCCACAAGACCCAGAGGCACATTTCATCGGGCCCAACACTGAGGGAACTGTGTGGAATTCTCCAGCCTGTAACCCAGGTGCCAGCCAGACGATCTCACATCTTGGGATCTCGGGATCCTCCTGCCTGGGAGCTCTGGGTGCAGAGACGGGGCTGACTTGGGGAATGGCCGGAGCTCAGCGCTTCCAGCGAGCTAGCCTCGGGGGACGTGCCCTGTCCGGGACCACCCACCCGTCACAGGATGGAGGGTACGTTAGCGAAGCAAACCTGCCCTGCGCCAAACCAAAATCTCGCTTCCCTCCCGCCCGCCTTATTGCTCCTGCCACAGCCTGCGACGGTGGCGATCCTCTGCCGTCTCTAGGGCGTTTGAAGCGCCCATTTCATGGCAGCGCCCCTGCCAGCCCCCATTTCCCCATCTGTTCCGGCAGCTAGTTCTGCTTTCCGCAGCGTGGGGCTGGGGGGGGGGAGCTGACTCATCGCCTCCTTGTGCCGAACTCTTTGCGAAGAGCAGCGTGGGGGGAGGTGGCTTGGCTTTGAGACAGCGCTGGCAGGGCTGCGAGAATCTGATCTATTAGGTAGCATTCAGGAGCCCCAAACAGGGACCAGGACCCCATTGTGCTGGACTCTGTACGCACAGAGGAGTGGTGTGGAACCCGTCTGTCGGCTGCTGGGGCCAGTCCCTTTGCCTGGCCGTCGAATCGCAGGGTTGGAAGGGTCATCCGGTCTCACTCCCTGCCAAGATGCAGGGTTCGTTGTGTCTAAACCATCCTGGACAGGTGGCTGTCCAGCCTCCTCTCAGAACCCTCCAGTGAGAGTTTTCCCGGAGATTTAATCTAAATCTGCTCTGCTGTAGTTTGAACCCGTTGCCCCTTGTCCTGCCCTCTGTCGCAAGAGAGAAAGTATTTGAAGACCGCTGTCAAGTCCCCCTCAATCTCCTCTTTTCCAAACTCAGCGTACCCAGTTCCTTCAGCCTGTGCTCACGTGGCTGGCGTTCCATCCCTTGGATCGTCTTTGTCGCTCACCTCTGGGTCCCTCCAGCTTCTCTACATCCTTTCTAGAAATCGGCGACCAAAGCTGGACACAGTCCTCCTCCTGAGGCCCAGCCAGCGCTGAGCAGAGCGGTACTCGCCTCCCATGACTTGCATGCTCGGCCTCTGTTAGTGCAACCTAAAATTGCATTTGCATTGCTGACTCACGTTGAGGCCGTGATGCACCACAAGTCCCTGATGCTTCCCAGCAGGGCTGCTGCCAAGCCGGTTATCCCCCAGTCTGTATTTGTGCATTTGGCTTTTCTTCCCTGAGGGCAGCACCTTACGTTTGTCATTTTGTTGTCTGTAGCCCAGGTCTCCCTCTGTCCTCCAAAGTGCTGGCAACCCCCTTTGCTGTGTGTCTGCTGTGTGCCTGAGCACCTCAGGATCTTCCAACCCGCCAGGAGGCAGGGCGGTGCGGTGCTGTTATCCCCAGGGACAGATGGGGGAAACTGAGGCTCAGAGAGGCTGAGGACTGGCCGTCACCGCTCTTAGGGCGAGGTGCGACTCGGGGGTGCCCCTCCCCCGACTCCTGTCCACACGCACCTCTAGCCGGGGTGCTTTGGGCTCAAGCCAGCTGGGCGCGGCCGGCGTTGGGGCTCGTCCTGCCACGGGGCCCTGGCTCCTCTGACACGGACAGGTCACGCTGCAGCCTGCAGGGGGATTCGCAGCTGGGCAGCTCTCGCTGGAGCGCAGAGATGAGCCCAGAGGGTCTGTCCGCCCCGCATAGCGAACCCGTTGCCCCGGGTTTGTTGGAGCTTTTAGCCCCGGGGGAGAGGTGACATCGTTGGAGCCTGGGTTGCGGTTTCACGCTGGCTGGAACCCGCCCGCCTTACAGCGAGGACACAGGCTGAGTTGCTCACGAGCTCCTAGTCCTCCTGTCCCCTTCCCACAATTCCCCCGAAGGGCGGACAAGTTTCCCCCCACTGACTGGGAAAGCGCCCCCGAGCGGCTCAGCACAGAGTGCCACGGGACGCATCCGGGCAAGCGCCCTCTGTCAGCTCGGGCTTTGCAGTGGGGATGCTCACAGCCGGGCAGGGCTGTCTGGGCCGATCCCCTGGGGTAACGATGCAGCGAGGGGACCCCGGCTTGGCTTGCCCAAGGTCACCTTGGCGGGGCAGGGGCTGGCCAGTTCTGGGCTCCCTTCTGGTCACCTCCCTTCTGCCCTCCTGCTGTTCCAACAAGGCCTCGTGTTTCCTTTTCCCCACCGGGCTGCGTCCGGCTCCCTCTCTGAACAGCGGCGCTGCCCCCTTCTCTGCTGGTTGGGGGGCTTGACTGCTGGCACCACGCAGCCCACAGTGCCAGGGCTCAGCCCAAGTTGCCTCTTGGCTCTCTCTGTCAAAGCATTTGTTACGTGCAGCAATAAATGAGGCCTACGGGGATTGTCTCAGACCGGGGGGCCAATCTACCCCGGCATCCTGTCTGTGACAGCGGCCACACCCCATTGAACCCAGCTCTCTCCTGAGCCCCATTCAAAGCATGAAGAGATGCAAGCCCTGTTTCTGTGAAGTTACTATTACACAGGTGCCTAAGCTAGGATTTGAACCCAGATCTCCGGAATCCCGGTCCGGTGCCTTAACTGCAAGCCCAACCCGGGTGTCAGGCCGGTTACAGCTCCTGAAGAGAAGGGGAGTTCTGGTAGGGGCCCCCCAGCTGCCTCCCTGCCTGAGCGGCCGATGTCATCGCTGCTTCCAACCCGAGCTGTCAACACTTCAAGGCAGAGTCCAGTGAAATGTACCAGACAGAAGCCCGGTCTCTTTACTGCCGCAATGTAACAGCTGGAAGGGTCCCAGGGGCGTCTGCGTCCGGGAAGCGGGCATCTCCCCGGGAACACAGCCTCGTCAGCGTCTGCCTGGCTAAGCGCAGCTGCCTCTCCTGGGTCCGCGACCTCCGGGAAGCCGATCGATACCCAAAGCTGCTCCTTTGAGCTGAAATGGCCCAACGCCGCCCTTGGGAGCGGGGCTCTGGCGCCTGGCTCTGCCCCAGATTCGCTGCTGGTCGCAAAGGCAGGATGGTCCCGCTCAGGCCATGAGCTGGGGAGGCCGGATGGCACCATTAGTTCATCTTCACCAAGCCTGGAAACGTGTGTTTGATCGAAGCACCTTCCAGCCAACCCTGAGCTGAAACCATCAGGAGATAGACGCCGCCGTGTCCCGTGGCACCCTGTTAAGAGCCCCAAACCCGCTGTGAAGCCAGCAGCCCTGCCTTCGGAGGGCTTGGCGTCCCCATGCGGGTTTGTATGGTCGGATACTGGTGGAGACGAGCCCTTAGCTGGATTGTGGGAGCCTCAGGAGACCCGGGCCCCGTCGTGCTGGGCGCTGCATGTCCCACCGGCCTTGGTGGCGCTGCAGGAAAACCCTTCTATGGCAGCTCACCCGTCTCGCCGGGGTATCCCGGCGAAGATGAGCCTCATTGCTAGGTGAGGTCAATCCAGGGAGGGGGTTCAGGGGCCAGGGTAAATACTGATGGGGAACCCATGGCGGGGATGGGGAAGAAGGATAAATAACCCCTCCCAGATCACCTACTTAGCAGTAATTAGTCAAAGTAACCCCCCCCTACCCCCCACCCCACCCAGCTCCCTTAGGTGTGGCTGATTTACAGTCTGTTCCCAGCTGAGCCTCTGGCCTGCCGGGTGACCTGGGGTAAGTCACTTTCCCACCCGTGCCTCAGTTTCCCCATCTGTAAAAGGGGGGAAATGCTGCTTTTTAAAGGGCTTTGAGATCTGCTGAGAACGTGCTGGGGATAGTGGAACGGACGGAGGCGGGATTGTCACCCCGGCTTCCGGGCTGGCCTCCCTTTCCCAGAGAAATGCAGTGACTTGCCCGGGCTCTCTGTGAATCGGTGGCAGAGCCAGGAGTGGGCTCCAGATTCCAGTCCCAGAGACCAGCCTGTCCTCTCTCTCTCTCTCTCTCTCTCTCTCTCTCTCTCTCTCTCTCTCTCTCTCTCTGTGAACCCCTTTGCCCAGCGGACTGGTGAAGAGAAAGGGCAGTGCAGGGGCCAAGCTGTGGGCCTTCCTAGAACGGCTAGTAGCTGCTGCTGTCTGCTTGCTCTGGCTAGTTCAGATCATTCTGTCAAGCCCAGCAGGCCGGTGTGGGCTCGGTCTCTGCACTGGCCAGCCTAGGCTCGTCTGCTGGGGCGTTAATCCCGAATAAGCTGGCGTGTGAATTCAAAGCGCGGTAGCGTCCACGCCAGGGTGCTATGCTGGACTCACTTGTGCCTGTGCAGACAGGCCTTTATGGGCCCTGCCTGCTGCTCCCTTGTTAACTTCCTGGGCTTCAGGTTGGCACCAGCCATGGGAGGGCTTCATGGCCCCCTTCCCGATCCCTGGGGCCACCCTGTCTCTGCCCCCTCCCTGTTAAACGGGTCTGAGTGGAGTCACGGCAGATGGATGGGGGGGGCGCACGGAGATGGGCGGCAGAATGAGCCTCTCTGCCTGTCCCGCAGGAGCAGTAGGTTGTTTACCGCACGCCTCTCTCTCCACGGGCTAAGGGGTTGGTGCCGATGTGGGGCGGCCTCTCCCCTTCCCACCCTCTAACTGGGCTGACTTCAAGGCAGGAGCAGCGCGTGGCCGCGGCCTCTGGCAAGTCCTGCTGGTAGCTGCGGAGGGCACCTGCCTGCCACAGCTAAACCATCTTCCGAACCAGCCCCCAGGCCGAGCTGGATTGTCTCCTCCCATTGGGGGAGGGGTCTTCAGCAGTGGATCTGGGCCGCTAAGTCGGGGGGTGAGGGCTCTGCAGCTATCCCCTGAAAGGATGGTCCAACTGCTCCCCCAAAGGGGAAGAAGTTAGAACCCAGGAGTCCTGAATTGCCACCCAGCTAGCCCCCCCTCCGCTTCCTGAGCCAGGGAAAGAACCCAGGAGTTCTGACTCCCGCCCCATATCTCACTAGCCCCCATTCCCCTCCCAGAGCCTGGCTGCCTCTCTGAATGTATCGCAGAGCTCCAGCTTTCCAGGCTGTTGCAGGGGGCTGTAGGTGGCTCATGGGGACCTGGGCTCTCAGGCTGCGAGTTCAAATCCAGCCAGGTCAGGAAGTAGCCGGCTGCTGGGCCTGCGTGAAAGCAGCTTGGCGAGTCCCACACCGGCTCCTAACAGGCCACGCAAACTTGCCTCTGCCATCGACATGGCAGCCAGGGATCGAATGGGCCACAGTGTCTGTCTCTCCACTTTCCTGAAGGGGGTGCTCCAGGCTGCTGCACCCCAAGGACACCATAGGCAAAGCAGAGTGGCCTTCTCCAGCCCCCGTCCTCACCTCCCTGCCCTCTCTTCCAGCTGCCCAGAAAGCCCGGGAGCAGTTTGAAGAAGCCGAAAAGTCTCTGAAGGAAATGGAGGATTCCATCCGGTAAGGGGGCAACCGGAGAGGGGGCGGTGAAAGGGGTGTGGCAGGAGTTCAGGCTCGGCATTGGGGCCCCACTTCCATGTCGTTCCCCCCCACCACCCCCCGGCTGGCCCCTAACAAAATTAACTTGAGAAGCCTCAGATGCCGAGAAATGTGACAACGCTTCTCATGCTAGAGGGTGGGGAACTTTATGGTTAAAGCGTGAGATGGGCAGGCAGGACTCCTGGGTTCTGTTCCCCGCTCTGGGACGGGGTGTGGGGTAGCGGGTAGATCTGGGCAGGCAGGACTCCTGGGTTCTGTTCCCCACTCTGGGACGGGGTGTGGGGTAGCGGGTAGATCTGGGCAGGCAGGACTCCTGGGTTCTGTTCCCCGCTCTGGGAGAGGATTGTGGTCCAGTGGGTAGCGCAGGTGTGGGATAAACAACAGAGGCATCAGGCTGCAGAGACCCAGAAAGTGAAAGTGCCTAGCGTTGTACTGGAGATGAACTGCAGCTAGGGCCAAAAGCCAATTAGCTTTCACCAATTAAGCTGTTAATGAGGATTGGGGATTTTTGAAAATCCCTTCTTGACAATGCTCCTTGATCTCTGCTGCTGTCACACGTCACAGCCTGGCTGTTATGACTGCAGTGTTGCTGTCTGGGGGGGGGTTAATAGAGACACCCGCCCACCCCCAGGGGACCACGTGTCCCCTCAGAGCTGTTTATTTGGAGCAGTAAATCAGCCTTCCTTCCCTCCCACCCCAGCCCTGACACCTCCCAGGAGATCACAGTGAGATGGAAGCTGACTATAAAAAAAACCCCAAGCTGTCTCCTATTGATCGCGTACATGATGGGCCGCTGCGCCCTGCCCCCCCCGAACTCCGGGCCCAGCAGGAGCTGCAGTACCCTTAGCGGAGAGAAACACCCCCCCGTGCTGGGAGATCTCTCACAACGTGATACCTTCCCGAACTGGGCTCTGGTGTGTGCACAGCAGCTGGGCACCGGAGGCTGGCCCATGCCAGCTGATGCGGGCTGCGGGGCTGACTCGCTGCTGGGGAGATGTTCGGGCTCGGGCTGGGCTCTAGGACCCTGCGGGGCGGGAGGGTCCCAGAGCTCGGGCTCCAGACTGAGCCCAGTAGTCCCTGCAGCAATGAAACGGCCCAGCAGCCCAAGTCAGCGGCCAGGGCCCAGCCACGGGTAGACACACACTACGAGCTGCATTCACCAGTCTCTAACCCACTACCCCCCGTCCCGGAGTCCCCGGGGGCTGCTCTGGAACTGCTCCCCACGAAGCCAGGCCGGACCCTGGGGAAGTCTCCTCTCTGGGAGCAGCCTGTCTGCAGGACACACAGCTCACCCGGCTTCCACCTTCCTGGGTCTGACCTCGGAGCATTCAGCCTCCTCTGCCCCTCCGTGCGCTTCCCCCAGCTAGTCCGCCCAGGCAGGGTCCTGGGGAAGCCAGAGGGTCCTGTCCCCCAACTCCGCAGTCAGACGTGACTCTCAGCCAGCCAGTAAAACACAGGTTTATTAGATGACAGGAACATGGTCTAAAACAGAGCTTGCAGGTGCAGAGAACGGGACCCCTCAGCTGGGTCCATTTTGGGGGGCAGTGAGCCGGACAACCACGTCTGCACTTCACTCTTCCTCCCCAGCCAGCCCCAAACTGAAACTCTCTCCAGCCCCTCCTCCTCTGGGCTTTGTCCCTTTCCGGGGCCAGGAGGTCACCGGATCCCTTTGTTCTCCAACCCTTTAGCTCTCACCTTGCAGGGGGGAAGGGCCCAGGCCACCAGTTGCCAGGAAACAGGGTGTCGGCCATTCTCTGTGTCCAGACCCCTGCACACACCTGCCCTCTAGGGCCCTGCAACGATCATCCACCCTTACCCCACCCCCTAGATACTTAAGAACTGCATCGGGGAAACTGAGGCACCCCCACACTATTCAGAGGAAACATTAAGAACAGTCCCGTTTCGTCACACCCCCCACTCTCCTTCCAGAGCCAGGGAGAGAACCCTGGAGTTCTGGCTCCCTCTCTGCTCTTGCTCTAACCACTACATCTCCCTGCTGAAATTGGGGATAGAACCCCGGAGTCCTGGCTCTCTAAATGTGAGAGCGAGCTACAGGCTATAACCCATTTCAGGGGGAGGTGGGGAATGGGCTCTAAAGACCCTTCTCCTGTTCCTACCAGGCCTCTTGAGTGAGGTAGACAGCCCCCCCCCCTGGAGTTCCAGCTGGGCAGCCTGTTATGATCAGTCGAAATCCACCGATGTCAATTACACCCCCTAAAACAGCAGCAAGTGCCAGACTGGGCCTGTACGTGGAGCCCCTCTTCCAAATCCAAGGGTGTTCCCCGCCCCCCAGCCATGTGACGCCTTCCCAGGGGGGGACGCCGGTCTGAGCCATTAGCCAGCCGGGAGGGACGGATTCGCTCCATAAACAGCGAGCGGCCCCAGGGAGCTGGAGAGAGGTGAGGTGTAAGGGCAGCGGGCGGCCACAGGGTAGGAGCCAGAGAAAGTCCGGCGTGATCCAGCGGCTGGAAGCTGGAGCCAGACAACTTCAGGCTGGAAATTAACAGGGAGCATAAGGCGCCGCTGGCCGGTTTGAAATCGAGATAGGAGAAGTTCTCTGGCCTGTGTCCCTATGAACAGGGCGGGTGGGATTGGTCAAGCCCCAATAGCAGCCTGGGCGAACATGGAGCCTTCCATCCCATCAGGGGGGACGAAAACTCCCCCCATCACTCTGCCCCCCACCGCTGGGGTGGAGTGCAGTGGCCAGGCTGGGCAGTGTAGGACAGGAAGTGGAGCGGGGCTGATCGAATAGGAAGCTGTGGGGGAAGATCGTCAGGCTGGGATTTGGCCAGGCGTCTGCCGTTCGTGCCCCCACTCTGACAAAGTGTTCTTTAGATGGTCCTCAGTGCAGGGGTTCTCTGTTCTGCCATCCACGGGTAGGGAAACAGAGGCACGGGAGAGGGATGTGACTTACTACGTGGTCTAGGAGCAAGTTAGCAGCACAGCTGGGGATAGAACCCAGGAGTCCTGACTCCCAGCCCCCCGTTCTAACCACTAGTCCCGACTCCCCTCGCAGAGCTGAAAGCTCAGCTGCCAGCACGCAATTAAGCTAGAGCTCAGCGGCTTGGCCAAAGCATCTGGCCCCCTCCCCTCTTCTCCGGCTGACTGCAGCAGCCTGCCCAAGAGAGGCCAGTAATTGGCAGTAGCCTTAGCTACCAGTACCGGGGAGGTAACCCAGACAGCCCCCTCGCTGACAGCAGGTGCCCGAGTCCTCTGGGGTCCGGACCGTGGCAGCTGGCGAGTGTGGCGGGAGCAAAGCGAGGCCAGTAAGTTTATACACCCACACGCATACACCCCAATACCCCATCTCTGCCCCTCCCAGGGGCTGGCTGGGGTCAAGCCCAGGAACTGCCTGGCATTGGGCCACCAGGTGTCCCCCCATATCACCCCCTACTCCATGAGCTAGGCCAGGGGGCTGATGGCAGGGATGGTCCATTGCAAGTGGGAGATGACTTGAGGTCTGAGAATTCCTGTTTGGCACAAAGTGAACTCTGGGAACCAGGACTCCTGGGTTCTATCCCCAGCTCTGGGAGGGGAGTGGGGTCTAGTGGGTTGCGTGGTGGGGGCTGGATTCTATTCCTACCTCAGGCCCTGACACACAAACACCCCCCCGCATACTGTTGCCTCTTTTTGCCTCAGTTTCCCCATTCTAAAACGGGGCGAATGACTTTCCCCAGCCTGAAGGGGAGAGATGCCACGTCTGCTGGGGGGAAGGGGACGCTGTCTCCAGCTGCCCTTGTTATGCCAGCGAGCTCCACGGGGGATGGGAGCAAGGGAAGAACAAAGCCCGGCAGCTCCTCCCTCGTGAACCTCTAATGCCACTGGAAGGAGCAGGACCACTGACTCCTGAGCCAAGGGTGCGGGGGAGTCCCTGCCCGAGCCCTGCCACACAGGGTGAATGGGGGGAGGGATCTAGTAAACCCGTAGTTGCCACTGGGAGCAAAGGGCTGGCATCCCAATGGACCCAGAGAGAGCAGGAAATCATGGAGTCTGGGTGGCCCGGGGAGCAAAGCAGGGGCCATAGGGGTGGAGTCCCTGCTCTGTCACTTGGGCCAGTCACTGAGCCGCTCTGTGCCTCAGTTTCCCCAGCAGTACAATGTCCCTCACAAAGGGATTGGGAGGAGCCCAGATACTCCGGCGATGGGGGGTGGGGCATGTATGTACCTGAGAGAGCCAGGGGTCTGAAAGCAGCTGAATCATGGGGCTGACCTTCCCCCCCCCCACTTTGTCCTTCCAGGAGTCTGGAGAAGGAGATCTCGTTTGATTTTGGCCCCCAGGGGGAATTCGCATATCTCTACAGTCAATGCTACGAGCTCGCCACCAATGAGTAGGTGCCGGTGATCGGATTGATTCCCCCCTACCGAACGGCTCTGCCCTCGAACCACAGACTTTCACTGGGGTGCCTGGGGACTGACCCACCTCCAGGATCTCCGAGCCAGCCCAAGGTTTTAGGCCAGATTCCAGCTCTGCCTCGGGGGCGACGCCCAACACCCAGCGTCATGGCGCTCCGCTAACCTCGAGCGACGCCCCGTGGGATGGTGTCATCAGGATGCCTGGGTTCTCTTTCAAGCTCCACCGCCGGCCTGCTGGATGACGTGGGGCAAGTCCCTTCCCTGCTCAGTGCCTCAGTTTCCCCTCCCACTCAGCTCTCGGTCGGGGGTGGGGCACAGACCAGAGGAGTGGCCCCGGTGTGTCAGTATGACAATGGTAGAGCCAGGAATAGAACCCAGGAGTCCTGATCCTGTCACGCTCCTGCTCTAACCACTAGCTCCCACGCCCTGACTCAGCCTGGCACCTCTCCACGCCTTCTCCTGCGAGTTCCCAGCACCGCTGGGGCTGCCGTTTTGTTCCAGCCCACCTCAGCTGGGTGCCCAACCCACATTTGGGCGCCAGTGGGGGGCAGCAGGAACGGAGCTGACTCCTTGGCATCTGGCTGGGCCAGTCGTCGGACGTGGGGTGAGCGGCTCTTGGTGTGGCACGGCCCTTCCCGGAGAGGAGCGGAAAAATCTCCCACTTCTTCGCCCCCCCCCCCCCCCCCCCCCCCCCCAAAAAAAAAAAAAAAAAACAGGTCAAACTTCGTCCCTGAGGCCTGGCTCAGCTCCGGGGGGAGACAGGGTCCGAGCTCTGCTTCCAGCTCAGCGATTCTTTTACAGAAAGCTGGGGGGCGGAGCTGAGCTGCTAGGCCAGGACTTTTCCTGGGGCTCAGCCCCCCATCCCCACCCCCAGATTTCCCGCCCCTAAACTGCTCAGCACTCGCCTGGGGATTTGAACTGGGAAAACCCAGCCCCTTGTTAGGAACCTAACGGGAGTGGTGCCGTCTCTCTCTCACCCCTCCTAATCTCTCACAGATGTATCCTCCCAACCCCCCTATGAGCGTATCTCCATTGTACAGATGGGGAAACTGAGGCCCAGAGGGGGCATCATCTGCCCACACTCACATGGTGTGGTAATGGCTGAGCTGGGGATAAAACCCAGGAGTCCTGACACCCACCTCCCTTGCTCTTACCACTAGACCCCACCCCCCTCTTGGAGGAGGGTTGCCTGGGAATCCGGACTCCTGGGTTCTGTCCAAGCTCTGTGACGGGAGTGGGGGGTCTGGTGGTTCGTGCCAAGCAGGGAAACTGGGGGGCTGGTTTCTATCCTCAGTGCCTCATCTCACTTGCGCTCTGACCCTAGGACAAGCTGCTGGCTCCGTGCCTCGATTTCCCCTTTCACTCTCTTGGGGCTGCCGCTGCGTGGAGTGCTCTGAGATCCAGGCGGCCCTCACGCCATTTGCAGGGGGAATTAACCTGCCTGGATCAGCTTCTCCAGATCTCTGCACAGCCCTGGGGAGGGGGGTGGTATCCGCTGTGCTTCGTGTCCGTCCCCGTCCCCCGTATTTCCTTGGCTGCCAGATGGATGCTCTCACTAACGAGTTGTTTTTTCCTGGTAGCTATTTAGGGCTAATTTCCCCAGAGCCACAGAGCAGCTCCCAAAGGCTGTCCTGTCTCTTTAAGGCAGGTTCCTCCCCCCCACCCCCCAATCCCCTGAAATCATTGCCCAGGAGATACCGCCACAGCATCATGGGGGGGAAGGTGGGGGATCAGCTGGGAAATGGAGCGGGAGGGGGGTAGGAAGGGAGGAGCAGGGGTGGTGGCTGGGGAATGAAGGGGGAGGGGAACGGGGGCTCAGCAGGAAAGCATAGGGGGGCCCCCCAGCCCCAGGAGGGGCGCTTGGCCTCTGCCTGCTTCTGGGGCTGCAGCTGGGCCGAGTCCCGTCAAATTCATGTCACACAGGCTGGGGCCGGGCAGAGCTGGGGAGGTGCCAGCTCTGCCCCGGGCGGGGGTGTCAGTCCCTCACCACGCTCTTCCCCCCCACCCCACCCCCTGGCAGGTACGTTTACCGGCTCTGCCCCTTCAACAGAGTGTCCCAGAAACCCAAACACGGCGGAGCCGAGACCAACTTGGGGTAAGACAGAGCTTGCGGCACCCCAGGCCAGCAGCCCCCCTGCGCCGGAACCGCGCCCCCGGCGGGGAAAGGCCCCAGGTCCCGTTCGCTGCCCCCCGGGCCAGCAGCCCCCCTGCGCCGGAGCCACGCCCCCAGCGGGGAAAGGCCCAGGTCCCGTTCACTGTCCCCCAGGCCAGCAGCACCCCTGTGCCGGAGCCGCCCCCCCAGCGGGGAAAGGCCCCAGGTCCCGTTCGCTGCCCCCCGGGCCAGCAGCCCCCCTGTGCCGGAGCCGCGCCCCTGGCGGGGAAAGGCCCCGGGTCCCGTTCGCTGCCCCTCGGGCCAGCAGCCCCCCTGCGCCGGAGCCGCGCCCCCGGCGGGGAAAGGCCCCGGGTCCCGTTCGCTGCCCCCCGGGCCAGCAGCCCCCCTGCGCCGGAGCCACGCCCCTGGCGGGGAAAGGCCCCGGGTCCCGTTCGCTGCCCCTCGGGCCAGCAGCCCCCCTGTGCCGGAGCCGCGCCCCTGGCGGGGAAAGGCCCCGGGTCCCGTTCGCTGCCCCCCGGGCCAGCTGCCCCCCTGCGCCGGAGCCGCGCCCCCGGCGGGGAAAGGCCCCAGGTCCCGTTCGCTGCCCCCCGGGCCAGCAGCCCCCCTGCGCCGGAGCCACGCCCCCAGCGGGGAAAGGCCCAGGTCCCGTTCGCTGCCCCCCGGGCCAGCAGCCCCCCTGCGCCGGAGCCACGCCCCCGGCGGGGAAAGGCCCCGGGTCCCGTTCACTGTCCCCCAGGCCAGCAGCCCCCCTGTGCCGGAGCCGCCCCCCCAGCGGGGAAAGGCCCCAGGTCCCGTTCGCTGCCCCCCGGGCCAGCAGCCCCCCTGCACCGGAGCCACGCCCCTGGCGGGGAAAGGCCCCGGGTCCTGTTCGCTGCCCCTCGGGCCAGCAGCCCCCCTGTGCCGGAGCCGCGCCCCTGGCGGGGAAAGGCCCCAGGTCCCGTTCGCTGCCCCCCGGACAAGCAGCCCCCCTGCACCGGAGCCACGCCCCCGGCGGGGAAAGGCCCCGGGTCCTGTTCGCTGCCCCCCGGGCCAGCAGCCCCCCTGCGCCGGAGCCACGCCCCCAGCGGGGAAAGGCCCCGGGTCCCGTTCGCTGCCCCCCGGGCCAGCAGCCCCCTTGCGCCGGAGCCACGCCCCCAGCGGGGAAAGGCCCCGGGTCCCGTTCGCTGCCCCTCGGGCCAGCAGCCCCCCTGTGCCGGAGCCGCGCCCCTGGCGGGGAAAGGCCCCGGGTCCTGTTCGCTGCCCCCCGGGCAAGCAGCCCCCCTGCACCGGAGCCACGCCCCCGGCGGGGAAAGGCCCCGGGTCCCGTTCGCTGCCCCCCGGGCCAGCAGCCCCCCTGCGCCGGAGCCACGCCCCCGGCGGGGAAAGGCCCCGGGTCCCGTTCGCTGCCCCCCGGGCCAGCAGCCCCCTTGCGCCGGAGCCGCGCCCTCAGCGGGGAAAGGCCCCAAATCCTATTTCCTGCCCCCCGGGCCAGCCAGTCCCACCCTGGGACTCGACCGGAGCTTGAGTCCCGTAGCGGGGAAAGAACCTCATTCTCCACCCCATCCCCTGCCCCCTCCCAAGCCAGCCTGTCCCTGCCCTGAGGTGGGATCAGAGCCAGCAGGGCGCTAAAGGGGAAAGGCCCCATGATCCATTCCCAAGGCCCCCCCCCCCCCCCCCCCCCGGGGATCAGGGGTGGCTTCTGTGGGGTGCTGACCTCTGACACACACACCCCTTGCAGCACGTGGGGTTCGTGGGCCGGCCCGGACGAGAACAAGTTCAGCCTCATGAAGTATGAACACGGGACAGGCTGCTGGCAGGGCCCCAACCGCTCCACGACAGTGAGTGACCCGGCCTGGCCCTGTGCCCCCCCACCCCAGCCCTGAGCCGGCCTGCCGCCCCCACCCTCTGCCCCCCACCCCATCCTCCCATGGTGGGGCGTGAGCCCAGCCAGCGCTGGCCCACAGATATACCCCTCCCCTGCCCTGAGCCGGCCTGGGCTGGCATCAGAGGAGCACGGTACCCCTAGCTCAGAGGGCAGCTGGCTGGGGAGGGGCTCGGTCCTGGGAGCTGGTGCCACAGGTGCTCTGACCCCCCAGCCAAGGGCGGGCGAGAGCCAGCTGCTGAGCCGGACGGCACCAGGCTGGGAATAGTGATGCCAGGTTTGCCCGGCAAAGGATGGGAGCCCTGGAGCAGCCGCCGGCAGCGGTGTCCCCCTTAGCTCTGCCCCCACACCCCAGTGCTGCATCCTCCTTCAGTGGTAGAGCCCGCAGGTCCATGGGGAGCCCCTGTGTACAGCCAGTCAGATCCGCGCGCCCCCCAGCCATTCCTGGCTCAGACGCCCGGCTGGCTGTGGGCTGGAGGCAGGCACTCGGGGGTAGGGGGTCTCTAGGCCCAGACAGGCGGATTGTAACAGAAATCGCCATGGGGGCTTTTCCGGAGGTGCCCCAGGGCATGGCTGGGAACCTCTCCCCGCGCCCCAGGCTCACCATCGCCCTCTGGCCCCCAGGTGAAGCTGACATGCGGCAAAGAGACCGTGGTCACGTCCACCACGGAGCCAAGCCGCTGCGAGTACCTGATGGAGCTGGTGACGCCGGCCGCCTGCCAGGAGCCCCGCGACCCTGGCGCCGCCGACCACGACGAGCTGTGAGGGGCCAGGAGAGCCAGGTATGTGCCCCCCTTGCCCAGCCCCCTACCTCATGGCGCTGGGGGGACCGGGAGTGGAGGGGGGTCCAATCCTGGTTTGGGGGGAAGCGACTGGAGCCCGGAGCAGGGATAGGACCAGCCATGTGTCCTTCGATAGCCCAGGCTGGGCGTGCCTCAGTTTCCCCATATGTGACTGATCCTTGCTGCTCTTTGGGGGCCCCAGGGGTTGCCTGCTGGCATTAGTGGGGCTGCGTCCCCTTCCCAGTGTCTGGTGCCCCCCATCTCACGGGGCACCTGCTCTCTCTCTCTCTCTCTCTCTCTCTCTCACAGAGAATCTCTCCCACGGCCCCACTTCCCAACCAGGCCATTCCAGGGGGTGGCTGAGGACGCTGGTCCAGTGACTCTCCTCCCCCAGCCCTGATCCAGACCTCACCACTGCCCACGGCTGTGCCCCCTGCTGCCCCCACCGGGATCTCCCAGCACCCGCCTGTCCGGACAGACGCCCACGGCCTGCCAGCCGATTTTGGATCTTCGAGATCCCTGCTGCCTTTTCTACACCAGAATGTGAGTCGTACCCCGTGCCCGCCGGGCAGCTGCCAGCTCCCCACCCGGCACAGGGCCGGGCCCTGCTGCTACAGGCTGCCTCCACTGGATTCCCCTGCAGCCTGGCACAGGTCCCTGGCAGTGCCCCCGACGCCCTGGGTGGATCTGCTGGGGGTGCCGCCCACGTGCCCAGCGACTCAGGGGCTCCTGTCATCAGCAGAGGGTCCTGAGGCCAAAAACTTCCATGCCAGGAGGGTGCCCCCCCTTCACCCCAGGAGCTGCCCCTTGCCCCCAGCCCCTGCTGTCGACTGAGCCAGGCCGGGAGGCCGAGGGTGGGGAGGCACTCAGGGGTCCCGGCCCCCGGCCAGCGCCACGGGAGCGAGCGGAGAGAACACGCGTCAAGGATTTCCATCTCAATAAAGGAAAGTTTCGCTCCAGCTCTGCGTCTGTCCTGAGCCCATCGCCAGCGGGGCTGGGCTAGCCGGGGTCTGCAGGGCGGGAGTGAGGGGCACCAGCAGAGCCGGGGGGGAGCCCAGGGGCTGGACTAGCAGGGGCTGCGGGTCGGGAGTGAGGGGCACTGGCAGAGCTGGGGGGGGAGTGCCCCTCCCCGCCGTGCCCATCCCACGGACCTCTCCTGCTGCTGCCGGCTCTGGGCTGGCAGGGAGCTAAGGGGGGGCCTTTGGTGCCTTTCCGCTGCTCCCTCCTGTTACCACCCCCACCCCCTTTCCATAACAAAGGGCCCCCCCTGCCCCTGCTCCCAGCTGAGCCCCCAGGTGCCTGCTGGGGGCGGGGGGGAGCTCCCAGCACAGACAGTGCCCCAGGTCATCCCCCCATCAAGGAGGGGGTGGGGCAGGCTCCTTCCTCTCCCACCCCCCTGAGATTTAAGGGGGGCTCTGCACTAAGCTCGTGTCTTGTGGGGGAGGGGAGGCCTCTCTGGCCTTTGTGCCCCAGCTGATCTGCCCCAGACCCCCCCCCCCCGACCCATTGGAGGCTGATAGGGGAGGAAGGGGGCCCAGGCGGGGGAGCGGGAGGCCCCGGGCAGCACCCAGCCAAGCTGCCCAGTCTGCATCGTCCCACCCCAGTGCCTGGCAAGGCAGGGCAGAGCTGCGCTCTGGGCCCTGAGTCTGTTCTGCCGGGGGGCTGATCAGCCCCAGTTTGCAGTCCCCTACCTCCCCCCCCCCGACATTTCCCCCTCCCCGGCCGCCCCAGCTGTGGCTCCCTGCCTTGCGGGGTCAGATCAGAACCGGCTCTGGCACCTCCCTGCCTCATGCCTACCCCAGGGCATGGAGATGCCTGCTGGGGCCCGCAGGGCACTGGGAGGGGGCTTTTCCCCAGCCCGGCCCCAGCGCATGACCTTGGCCCAAGTGCTTCGGCCCCGAGCCTCAACGGTTTGCAGTGAAACCAGTGGGAGCCGGGTGCTTGCGTACCGTCGAGGAGCTGCGCCTTTGTCTTGCTCTGTGCCTCAGTTTCCCCCTCTGTGTAACAGGGATGCGACCTTGGGGGCAGGGGCCCTGGGCTGGATGCCCCCAGTCCCTTCCCCCGAACCCACTGAGCCGGGCACTGGGGTCCGTGCAGAGCCCCAGGTCTTGTGCTCTTAAAAAATCACCTCCCTCCACCCCCAACCCACACCTCGATTTGCTGCCCTTCCGGGTCGTGCCCCTTGGCGTCTCGCTCGGAAAGCCCCAGCTGCCGGAGTCCAAGGGAGCTTGGCCACCCTAGCTGAGGGAACATTCCCATTTTAGAGGAAGGCTCCATTTCCAAACGGTCGATCAGGGGTTTAACGGGCAGGGGCGAGAGTGCCGATCTGGGCCTCTGGAGCCCTGGCTTTGAGCCCTGCCTCTGCCCAACCCTTGGGCAAGTCATGGTCCCGCCCTCTGCCTCAATTTCCCCACCTGTCAAATGGGGCTGAGCGCGTTTGGACAGTGCTGCGAGCTTGGCTGACGACCAGCTTTCTGGAAGGGCTCAGGGTCTTTTAGCAATGCGGCTTAACGCCCCCAGAGCACCTCTCATTCCTGCGGCTCGGGCCTGTCATGCTCAGAACGGGTGTCCCGTCCCCCCCCTCGTGGAAAGGGTGTCTGGAGAGCGTAACCCCCAAAAGGGTCACAACAGGAAACAAAAAGCCCTATGCAGAAAAGGATCTGGAGGTTACAGTGGATGAGAAGCTGGATAGGAGTCAACAAGGTGTCCTTGTTGCCAAGAAGGCTAACGGCATTTTGGGATGTATAAGTAGGGGCATGGCCAGCAGATCGAGGGACGTGATCGTTCCCCTCTATTCGGCATTGGTGAGGCCTCATCTGGAGTACTGTGTCCAGTGTTGGGCCTCACACGACAAGAAGGATGTGGAAAAATTGGAGAGAGTCCAGCGGAGGGCAACAAAAATGAATAGGGGACTGGAGCACATGGCTTACGAGGAGAGGCTGAGGGAACTGGGATTGTTTCATCTGCAGAAGAAGAAGAATGAGGGGGGATTTGATAGCTGCTTTCCACTACCTGAAAGGGGGTTACAGAGAGGAGGGACCTCGGCTGTTCTCAGTGGTAGCTGATGACAGAACGAGGAGCGATGGTCTCAAGTTGCCGTGGGGGAGATCTAGGTTGGATATTAGGAAAAACTTTTTCACAAGGAGGGTGGTGAAGCACTGGAATGGGTTCCCTAGGGAGGTAGTGGAATCCCCTTCCTTGGAGGTTTTTAAGGCCCAGCGTGACAAAGCCCTGGCTGGGATGATGTAGTTGGGGATTGGTCCTGCTTGGAGCAGGGGGTTGGACTAGACCCTCCTGAGGTCCCTTCCAACCCCGATACTCTATGACCCGTGCACACGTGAACATGCGCACACCTGAACCCACACACACGTGAACCCGCGTGCTTGTTACAAATCCCATGATTTCTGAGCCACGCTCAGGATTTTGAAGGCCTCGGGGGTGATTGGTTTACAACTTGGCGGTTGGGAATGCTGCGGCCTGGGGAGGGTTGAACGGCCCACCCCTCTAACGCCAGGCACCCCCGCACGAACACGCACGCCCGCACGAACACACACCCCCTCGCACGCACAAACACACGCCCAGCTCCACGCGTCGTCATCCCCCCCCCACCCCGCACACAACAGAGAGAGACGCGTAAGATTCTGAACTTTTTAATTTTCTGGCATGAAAAGTACAAATAATTCAACAAGTCCATGTAAAAGTTCCTTACAGTCGCTGTGCCGGAAATCCCAGTAATAAATTAACTAAATGCAAAGTGTCATTGAAATCAGCTTTAGCTTTGTGTGTGGTTTTTTTTACCGCAGTTTTTTGTTCTTTTTTTCCCCCTAAACCCCCTTCCTCTCGGCCCCTCGCTCGCCCTGCCCGGCGTGATTTCGGTTTTGGCTTCAAAACCCTTGCAAATAAATGAACCGCGTGAAACTACAGAGCGGGGGCGGGGGGAATACGCAGTCTCCAGCGACCCACTTCGCCCCCTCCACTACATCCACTACAAGGTAGGTGGCGGGGAGGGTGAGAGAGGATTAGGAGAATGTCCCCCAGGTTATGAAACCCACCCCCCATTTCCGCGACCCATTTCTCGGGAGCAAATTGTCCTCGCAACTAGGAAAGGAAGTAGGAGTCGTCTCCTCCGGGCTGGCTCGGCCGGAGACTCGGCCTGTTCTGATCTCCGGTTCGCTTGAATAACCCGACAGTGCTTATTGCTACTAGAAAAAATATCGGGGGCGACGGGTTGACCTGATCGGCTATGGAGAGAAGCTTTCTCCTTTCCCCTGCTGAGAGCTCGTCTGCAGCTGCAGGCGGCGCATCGGATGCCAAGGACGGGTGGGGGGTAGAGGGGGAGGCTTGAAAGAAACCAGACCTTGGTTCTCCAGCCCAATCCAGCCGGCGGCAACTCCCAGCGGTGCAAAGTCAGCTCTTCTCTACCGGCCCTGATTCAGCAATGTTCTTTATGGCGCACGGCTGTGGAGTGGCCAGTGGGTAGGGTCACCTCTCTCTGCTGTGTGACCTGAGGCAAGTCACTTCCCAGGGCCGTGCCTCAGTTTCCCCTCCCAACCTTTGTGTATTTAGCTCTTCGGGACAGGGACCATTGCTCGCTCTGTGCCTGGGCCACACAATGGAGCCCTGATCTCGGTGGGGGTCTGTGCAGCGCCCGGCACAACGGGGCCCTGATCTCGGTCAGCGTCTGTGCAGCGCCCGGCACAACGGGGCCCTGATCTCGGTCGGGGTCTGTGCAGCGCCCGGCACAATGGGGCCCTGATCTCGGTCGGGGTCTGTGCAGCGCCCGGCACAACGGGGGGCCCTGATCTCGGTCAGGGTCTGTGCAGCGCCCGGCACAATGGGGCCCTGATCTCGGTGGGGGTCTGTGCAGCACCTGGCACAAGGGGGCCCTGATCTTGGTCGGGGTCTGTGCAGTGCCTGGCACAACGGGGGGCCCTGATCTCGGTCGGGGTCTGTGCAGCGGCCGGCACAACGGGGGCCCTGATCTCGGTCAGGGTCTGTGCAGCGCCCGGCACAACGGGGGGCCCTGATCTTGGTCGGGGTCTGTGCAGCGCCTGGCACAATGGGGCCCTGATCTCGGTCGGGGTCTGTGCAGCGCCCGGCACAACGGGGGCCCTGATCTCGGTCGGGGTCTGTGCAGCGCCTGGCACAACGGGGGCCCTGATCTCGGTGGGGGTCTGTGCAGCACCCGGCACAACAGAGCCCTGATCTCGGTCGGGGTCTGTGCAGCGCCTGGCACAACGGGGCCCTGATCTCGGTCGGGGTCTGTGCAGCGCCTGGCACAACGGGGGCCCTGATCTCGGTGGGGGTCTGTGCAGCACCCGGCACAACAGAGCCCTGATCTCGGTCAGCGTCTGTGCAGCATCCAGCACAACGGGGGCCCTGATCTTGGTCGGGGTCTGTGCAGCTCCCGGCACAAGGGGGCCCTGATCTCGGTGGGGGTCTGTGCAGCGCCTGGCACAATGGGGCCCTGATCTCGGTCAGCATCTGTGCAGCTCCTGGCACAACGGAGCCCTGATCTCGGTCGGGGTCTGTGCAGCGCCTGGCACAACGGGGCCCTGATCTCGGTCTTGTCTGGGCAGTGCCCGGCACAACGGGGCCCTGATCTTGGTTGGGGTCTGTGCAGCGCCCGGCAAGGTAAAACCCCCTGATCTTAGTTAGCTCTGTAATCCTGCTCACATGCTTAAATCTGTTGCTGAATCAGGTCCAGAGAGAACTGCAATTTGCCCCTTAACATGCACAATATTGGCTTCATGGGAGGCTCTTTTTAAAAGAAAAAAAAACTGAAATAAAAGGAAATCCATCACCCAAATCAAATCGATCCTTGGTTTTACGTTGCGGGGGTGGTTGAGTGCTGAGGGCTGTGTTATGTAGGGGCGAAAGGGCTAATAAATACACACAAGAAGAAGAAGAAATAGATAAAAACGACAAGCTAGAAATTTGATTCCCTTAACCTGCTAGAAGAATGAAGAGCAGAAACAGGTTTGCAATTCCCCCCTACAAGACAAAAGTAATCGACGTAACATTGATTCCCACAGACACACTTTTGTAGATAATCGATCTATACGCTTTTCTTTTTTTGCTTACATTATCCCCCTTAATTTAAGTCAGTGCACTTTGCCTCGATCGGAGAATCTGTCCTTACACGTTTTACTCTTTTTTATTATGATGATTATTATTTGATTTTTCAGTTCCCTTTTTCTTTAATAAATAAATTAGGTAAAACCACGTCTCAGCAAATTAAAAAATAGTTCCTTTTTAACTTGCAAATCTGATGAGATAACATAAATATACACAAATGTACTCGTACAAGGCAGTAATAATAAATATTTAAGTTAACAATAAGTTAAAACTACAAGAAGCTAAAATCCGCAAAAAGATACAAGTTAATGGTGCCAGTTAAAATTTTTTTTTGTCATTTTTGTATGTTTTTTCGCAAACAGAAGCTCTCACAGATTCTTACAAACACAGAACACATTTATCTTCAAAAATCAAGAAATCCTAAACTAACTTCTAAATCATTTAAACAATTAAAACTCAACTAATGCTAAAAGGTTTAATTATCATTACGTTCTCTTTTTTACGTTGTTTTTTGTCCCGTTTGTTTTCTAAAGTGAAAGACTTGGTCTCGTTTTTGTCAAACCAAAAATCGAAAATCAAATTAAAAAAACCAAAAACAAAACCTAAACCCAAAAGTAGCTGATGTGTGTTGTTTGGGAGGTGAGCTGTAACGTGAATCGCCAAGACGTGCCTTGGCTAAAGCAAGAGCAATTGCGTTTCCCCCTTTTTAAGGTTTGGGAGTTAGTTTAAATCAACGTAATTTCCGCTCGCTCTTGGAAGGGCGGAGTAGAAAAGAAAAGCAGACAGGTGCGTTAGTAACACCACTCTAAGGATCGTTCCCTTCCATCACTGGAGCCGCTCTATGCTGCTACGAACGAAAGAAGCCTACAGAGCAAAACGAATGATTGTTTAAAAAGTCTGTCGGGACTCCTGAAAGATTTATTCTCTCTATATTTTGGCTTAGACGTGAGACACTGGAAGATATTTTCTCAGAAACGGCTGGACTTCAAGGAGCTGAAAGTGGTTTTTCAACAGAAATCCAGGAAATTGCCCCTTTAAACGCCTTGAAACGAAACATCCTTAAAAGAAATTAACCGAGGGTAGAGCTCTGCTACAAGCGACCAGCACTAGGAGAAACTGGCTCCCGACGGAGGCCGTGGTTAAATTCGAGCTGGTGGGAGAACAGGGGTTTCTTTTTCCCGCTGTTGGAAAATGTAGATTTTTCGTTGGAAAACCAAAAACAAATTGAGCATTTGGCAGCAGAAAGCTGAAAAATGATGGCTGAAAATTACCAAAACCAGAAATTTATTTGGACCAAAATTTTTGAAACCTGACAATAAAACGGTCAAACACTGGTACATTTCTTGGCCCCCAAATGTCCCCAAAATATTGAAAAATGGCCTAAACTGGCTGAAAATGGGAAAATTTAACCCAAACCCAATGAAAAGGGAAAAGAATGGGTCAAAAAAAATCTCAGAACTGGGAGGAATTGAGCGGTTAACAACTGGTAAATGTTTAACCAAAAATTAAAACCTGAAAACCCTTTGGCTGAAAACTGGGAGGGGGGGGAGTGATGAAAATGGGGGGAAATTACCCAAATCTCCCAAAATATTATGGCCCAAACCTCCCTAACCCGGGTAAATGTTTGGCCAAAGATGGCCAAAACCTGGAAAAATCTGGCCCAAACCCTAGAAAATTTCCTGCAGAAAACTGAAACAACAGAATTCAGCCAGTGACCAGAAATTTGTTAGCCAAATATTGGCAAAAAACTGAGACATTTTTAGCTGAAAACCCTAAAACTCCAGGTTTGGGCCCTGCATTTTCAGGTTTCCAACGCAGGAGCTGGACGTCGGGGGGGCGGGGGAAGGAGACGTTTCCCTGAAAATGCTCCTTTTTCCAACAATTTGATGTCCCCAGGAAGAGTTTTGACCAAAACGTCCCGCGCAGCATTCGGTAAAGCTCCAGAGACCTTCCTGAGAGCGGAGGAGAGCGAGCTCTGGCCAGTTGTAAGTCCTACCCCCAGCTGTAAGGTTGGGAATTGGGGTAATTGACCGGGGTGGCTATAGGTGGCTGGACAGTGACTTCTTAAACAAACCCCATCCCCGTGATTATCCCATGGCTTGAAAGAAAGTAGCACCTCCCCATCAGGGGAAGGGCTGGTGCAAAGATGTGGGTCTCCTGGGTGGATCAGTTTCGTAGCATGGCCGTGGTGATGTGGTGGGGGTACACAGGGCTTGGCTTCTCTTGCTGAGGCATCGCTGAGGCCACCGTTTCAGGGGAGGAGACAGGAGGCACGAAGGAGGCGGCTATGGGCATTGTGTTTCCATGCGAGCTCACAGCCAGGGCATCGTGGGAGGCCATGCTCCGGGCATTCTGCTACCTTGGTGTCCTCATGGTATTAGAGAGACAGGGTGGGTGAGGTCCTGTCTTTTAGCTGGAGCCTGGTATTTCGTGCTCGGGGCACCGTGGTAGAGCGTGCAGCTTGCCACCATGATGGCTTTGGCATTCCTCTGTTGGAAAAACTGGGGCCGGTTCAGAGAAGGCCTCAGAGAGCAATTTTGGGCTCTGGACACTTGCCTTTAGGCTGGGACACAGGAGGGCTCAAATCAATTTTGCCGATGGAAGCGAAGCTTAGGCAGCAGCTTGACCATCGCTGGTCGGTCCCCGACGCTGGGGAACCAGAGCTGATGCCACAGGGCAAAGGGAGATCCAGCTTCCAAGCCAGACAATTTCAGAGTGGAAATAGTGGTGCCGAGTTTGCACAGCGAGAGGGGTGACCCCCTGGAGCAGCCTCCCGTGGAGCAAGACAGGCTCTGGAGCAACTGGAGCGTTCACACCCAGATGGGGGAGTTGTCTTTCTAAACGCGCCGCTCTAGCGCAATCACAAGGTATGTGCTGGGTCGGCGAATTGCCAGGTGGAGTTCTCTGGCTTGGTCCATACAGCCGGTTGGACTAGAGCAGGGGTTCTCAAACTTCATTGCTTTGCGACCCCCTTCTGACAGTAAAAATTACTACACGACCCAAGGAGGGGGGACCAAAGCCGGAGCCTGCTCGAGCCCCACTGACCTGGGTTGGGGTGGGAAGGGATAGCGGGACAAAGCTGAAGCCCAAGGGCTTCAGCCCCAGGTGCGGAGCCTGTAACCTGAGTCCCAATTGCAGGGCTGAACCCTCAGGCTGAGCCTTGGGTGTGGGGCTCGGGCTTTGGCCCTGGGCCCCAGCAAGTCTAAGCCAGCCCTGGTGACCCCATTAAAATGGGGTTGCAACCCACTTTGGGGTCCCAACCCACAGTTTGAGAACCACTGGACTAGACAATCCAATGGTCCCTGAAACTTTATGAAGCTATCAAGGCCTATGAACCCATGAGCATATGAGATGCCCCGAAACTGATCCTCCTCTCGACCCAGTCAAATGCAATTCTGAGACATCAATAAGTGAATCACTCCTGTATTTCTGTTCAGGGTTGGGATTTGTTTTATCCACCCTCACCTTGGATCATCAGAAATGCTTTTGTGCCACTTCCATCGACTGGTTTATTATCTGTGCCAAGCCTCGCACAATGAGATTGATCCAAGCCTAGAGCTCCCAGGCATGACTATGATACAGACACTAAATCAATAAGAAAGGTTCATGCACTGCCAAAGTTTTTCACCCCAGAAACAAGGGGAAGGAGGAAACCACGGCTCTTTTTCAAAAATATGGAATTGGGTGTAAACGTAAGTAATGTCAATATGAAGCATGTTTCCCTGGATAAAATCAGTTGTGTTTCTGGTTAGTTTGGGGCGTTTTTTAAATCCTCTCTTAAATTTTTTTCCCCTTGCTTTTCTCTGCTAGGTTTTATTTTTGTTGTTGTTGTTGTTTTGTTTTTTTGGTTTTTTTTGTTTTGTTTTTTTTTTTGTCGTAAAATGTTAAATAAAAAAATATCCTCGGTAACAATCGTGAATGCTCACGCCCCCCCCCTTCTGAAACGAAACCCAGAGAAAAAAAACAACCATTTCCATTCCCATCTTGGCCCTGAGTTGGGCAATCACAGAACCTCTTTGTTAAAAACAAAAAAGATTTTCTCTTATTTTTATTTGCTTTGTGTGTGTGTGTGTGTGTGTGTGTGTGTTTGTGTGTGAAGTTCAAGAATCCCAGTAAAAATTCCCAGCGAGGTTGGTTTTTTCCCTTTTTTATAAAAATAGATTTTTTTCCCATTTTTTTGTTGGTTTTTTATTATTTCTGTTTTCAGCCTTTTCTATTATTATTATTATTTATTATTATTTTATTTCATTTGTTCGTTCACGAGCTGAGAGAGGAAGCCCTGCTCCTTTCCCCCTCACCCCACCCCTTTTTGGCAACAAAAAAACAACCGTTCTTTAGGAAATAAATTAACACAGGGGCGGGGAGGGGAGGTTGAGGGGGCGGGTAACTTTCTCTTGCTTTTCAAATGGGTTCAATCCATTTATTTAAACATCCCTTTGTGCCCCCCCTCCCCATTTCCCCATTTTGCTCGGGGCAGTTTTGGAAAGAAAGTAGGGGCAATCTGAAGACTGCGTGGCAGGGTGGGGGGGCATCAGGGAAAGGGTAAATGCTGCCTGGGGATCAGGGCTCTTTAGGGGGTGCAGGGAACAAGGAGGGATCCAATTTCTAGACCAATTAAGCAGCCCATATTTCAGTGAGACGCAGGCCGCTATGGCTCAGCGCCTCCAATGGTGTCAAAGGGGGTTAGGCACCTAAAGGGAGGCACCTAACCTCAGATCCTCAAAGGCACTGAAGCTACGGACCTAACTCCCACTGACATCAAACCCCCGCCAGGCGCCGCTCTGCAAGCAAGTGCCTTTCAAAACGCGGCCCCTAAGCCTCGGGCCCGGGAGCACGGTTCTGATGGGTCAACCCGCGGATTTGATACAACAGCCCAGTCACGTCTCCTGGACGGCATGAATTGCCAGCGGCCGACGCACGCGTGAGGCTCCAGCCACCCATGCAATGGCCACCCTGGGGCTGGGCTTCTCACCACGGCCCCTGGAAACAGTGCGGCGAACGGCGCTGGGAGCAAAGGGAGGGCGCACGGACGCTGTCGGAGCCAGGCAGGTGTTAGGGTGACACCGGGGCTGGGGGGGGATCAGCTGTGGGCCCTGAACCCGGGACCTTGCATTGTAAACAAGGGTTGCTACCACCTGTTAGCCAAGTCGGCATAGGCTCCTCCACCTCTGTGTGTGATCCAGCCACCACTAGAGGGGGACAGAGCGCCACACGGAGTGGGCGTGGCCTACCCACCAAGTGGGTGTGGCGTTTGCAGAATGGGCATGGCCTTTGCACCAAGTGGGCGGGGCTTGTACTAATGCCCTGCTTTTGGCGCTAAGCACCCACTGGCCCCAGGTACCGGGTCCTTTGGACTATGTGGCCCTTGTGCCAGGGCCGAGCTGGCGGCAAAGCCGGTGGCTGTTGAGTCGGGGCTGGAAGAGACGCATGCCTGGATTTTAAAGACACGGTCACCCGAATGCCCCCCACACACACACACCAGCCTTGCCAGGATCGGGGCTTTAGTCAGGAACGAGCCCCGGCTGGAGTCACTCGAGCTGAGGTTCACCGGCCCCGATCCCCCGAGTCCGCCCCTGAGCCCGCCCCAGCTGGGTGAAAGCAGGAGTCCGCTTTGCAATGGCAGATGGCACCACGGCCCTTCCCCGACAGCCAGGCTGGGACCCCATGTTCTGATGGCGAAGGGGGTGGGTCTCAGGGGAGCATTTTACCCCCAGAAACTCAACAGCAGCAGCCCCTCCCCACCCCACCCCCTGCCCAGTGCTAATTGGGAATAGCAGCCCCGGCCCCCGATAACGTCTCACCCATCTGCCCCCCCAGCCCAGAGGCGCTTCTTGATCACCACTGAGAGCCCTGCCAGGAATCCCCTCCCCACACATGTGAGTTGGGGGAATCCAAGGGGGAGAGATGGGGGACAATGTTGGGGGGAACCTCAGGATGGCTGTCAGAGGGGCCAGGATGTAAAGGGAGGTCCAGGGGGACCGCAAAATGGAGGGGCCATTGGAATTCAGCACATAACGGGGGTCCCCTCTCCTGCCCCCGCTGGGGTCCTCGCGATGCCATGGGGCACAGTTCCGCGGGGGAAGCATGGGGAGGTCAGGCTTACGTTTGCCTCGCCTGCAGGCGGGGTGGGACCATGGCACCCCCTCGATGTCCCGTCACAGCTCCCTGGCAGCTCATTTCTCCTCACCGAGGCTGCGAGGCGTTCGTTTCCTTCCGCTCCCCCCGGGGGGGGCATCGCGCGCCATCCACGGGTCACTCGCCATGGGGCTGGGGGGGACGGTGCCCGCCACAGGGCTGGGCACTATCGCTCGCCATCGGGGGGGAAGATGGTGCCCGCCATGGAGTTGGGGAGGACGGAGCCCACTACGGGGTGGGGGACGGTGCCCGCCATGGGGCGGGAGGTTCTGGGGGGGGGTTGTCTTTCTTTCCATCAGGTCGGGGTGTCGAGGGGGGGGCTGCCCAGTCTCTGCCATGGCTCCTCTCTCCTGCCCTCGGCTCGGGCCCTCGCTCAGGCCTTGTGCTGCTTGCTGGTCTTGAAAGAGACCTGCAGGATGCGGTCGCCCAGCCGGTACCCGTTGAGGCTGGCGATGGCCATGGCCGCCTCCTCGTAGTTGGTCATGGTGACGAAGCCGAAGCCCTTGCACTTGTTGGTGGCGAAGTCGCGGATCACCTTGACGTTGGTGACGGCGCCGAAGGGCCCGAAGAGCTGCCACAGGACGCTCTCGTCCGCCTCCGGCGACAGGTTGTAGACGAAGATGCACCAGCCCCCGCTGGAGGCGCCCGTCAGGTTGACGCCCGCCAGGCTGGTCATGCTGTCGATGGTGATGGGCGAGAACCTGGAGATCAAGGACAGAGGACTACCTTGGGTGTAACGCGGGCATCGGCGCGGCGGGCGGGCGTGGGCTGGACCGGAGCACAGCACCCGCCCGCCCTGGGCACGGGGAGCGGGGTCCTTCCTTGGCCACCACCCCAGGCCTGGTGCAGGGGGCCCTACATTCTAGCCAGCCCCCAAGATCAGCTCCGGGGGGCAGGGGTTCGAGGGAGGCAGCAGAGCCTGGGATCTGGATTCGAACTCGCTCTTGCCTGCAGCGCCCTCCGCCCCTCCCCCACCACAATTCCATGGGGGGGGGGGCCAGACCAGGATTTGAGCCCCCGCCCCCCAACCCCGGGCATGGCGGCTTTGGACTGCACTGCCCTAACCCGGAATCGGGTTCATCTCCCCGCTCTGCCCCAAACTCCCTGGGTGACCCTGGCCAAGCCACTGGCGCTCTCTGGGTCTCAGTTTCCCCACGTGTGCAATGGGGATAATGATCCTTCCTGGGTCTATTTCGATTGTAAAGTCTTCGAGGCAGGGACTGTCTGTCCCTGGGACTGGGCAGTGCCCGGCACAACAGGGGCCCAGGTCTTGTTTGGGGTCTGGGGGGGGCTGGATCTTGGGCGGGGTCTCTAAGCCTAATAACAAAAGTACATACCAGGCAAGGCAGCCAGTGTGGCTGGGGCCAGCTGGGGTGGGGGGGGTCTGACTCGAAGGCCCCTCTGGGCACGTTCCCGCCCCCACCACCCGCACGCCGGCCAGGCTCTGAAGAGCGTCGAACCCCAACCCAAGGGAGGGAATAATCGAGTGACGCGTCCCATGTGCCCCCCCCCCCCCGCCGGACTCCCAAGGCCCTGACACCCCGGGGGCGGGGGCTGGACATTCTGCACTGGCCAGCTGTTCCCATGCTGGGGGGGGGAAGGGGGGTTGTGATTATGATTTAAAAGAAGACACCCCAGAATTGACCCCCAAAAGTTCTTTCCTTTCCAACAGCAGGCCTGAAATGGAACCAGGCCCCTGGCATCCTGCTGGCCAGGACCCCCTGCCCCCAACACCCCACCCCAGGCACACAGGGAAGGGATCTGGTTGGTGGCAGAGCCCAAGGTCCCAGGGGGAGATGGGGGAAGTTGCGGGGGGTCTGTGCTGTCAGGCTGGGCTTGGCAGGGGGGCTTGGGGAGGGGACGGGCTGTACGGGGGGGCTAGTTAATTCCGAGCGCTGGTGGCTGGGGGGGATGGGGGGGGCTCGTTACCTCTTAACGCCGTAGGCCATGTTTAGCAAATTGTCCAGCCTGTGGGAGGAAGACGGAGAGGAGAGGAGAGGCCCCGGTTAGTAGCTGACCCTGTAAAGCGGGGAGGGGGGCCCTGCGTGGTCCTCTGGCTTGGTTATGGGGCAGCAGGGGCAGGAAAGGGCCGGACGCCGCGTGTAGATGGAGGATGTGTGCGACACCGGCTGCATTGCCCATGGGAGGGCACCCGGCTGCGTGATGGCTGCACTGCATGTGTTTGCACGGCGGCCGCATCACACGTGTCAGTGCACCTGGGTGTAGGTGAGAGTGCACACGCATGCACGAGGGCTCTGTGGCATGTGTAAATGCACACGCATGCACGAGGGCTCTGTGGCACATGTAAATGCACACGCATGCACGAGGATTGTGTGGCACGGGTAAATGCACATGCATGCACGAGGGCTCTGTGGCATGTGTAAATGCACACGCATGCACGAGGATTTGTGGCACAGGTAAATGCACACACATGCACGAGGGCTCAGTGGCACGTGTAAATGCACACACATGCACAAGGATTGTGTGGCAGGGGTAAATGCACACGCATGCACGAGGGCTGTGTGGCACACATAAATGCACACACATGCACAAGGGCTCAGTGGCACATGTAAATGCACACGCATGCACAGTCGCTCTGTTGCATGTGTTACACATGTGCCTGGCAGCATGAATGTTCCATATAGCACATGCTGCATCCATGAAGGCGTGTGTGCTTCACACACATGCGTGTTGTCTGGCCATGTGTGGCAGTTCGCACATGTGGGCTCAGGAGCTGTGTAGGAGGTATTGAATCACACGGCATGCTACGTGTGGCTGCTTAGAAGAGACACGTGCAACACACATGTCGTGTGTGCGCCACGCGGCATTGCAGCATGTGGTATAGCCCACGCGCCCTCTGCAGGGGCTGCACACACAGCACATGGGTCCCGCTGCATGCATGACACAGGCATGATGCACACGGACACTGCTGGATGCACACGCATGTTGCGTGTAATTTTTTTCTCACACTCAGGCCAGCAACCCCCGTGGACACAAACACGTCCGAGCGGTTCGGCCACGGGTGGCGCACGCAGGGAGTGGGACACGGGTCATGCGTGTGTGGAGGCTCTGCCCGCGGAGCTGTATACACGCTGCAGTCCTGGCTTGGGGTGCATGGGGGGGGATCAGGCCCTATTATACTGTTGTGGGGGGTTAATTTTAAAGCTGGAGGGTTAAATATACAAGGAGAGCAGGCTTGGTTCCAGAACTGGACCTAACTGGAGACAACGGGGGCTGAGGGGGATGGGCCCCTGTCTGGGGGTGCAGGACTGGCTGTTTGTGGGGGGGCCTCAGATCCAGAGCCCCTTATTCCCAGGCCGCAGTAACGAAGCCCCTGATGCGTGAGCACATTAAAATGGCGGGGGGGGGGAATTACGGATGCCATGGCAACCCAGGCACCTGACCCCCGCCCCCCCCCATGCACCCAGTATTCCCCCCTCCCCCCACTCCCTCTCCTTGTGGTTGAGAAAGTTGAGGTCCCTGAATCGCTGGCTCCCCAGGAATGGTCTCCCCCACCCCACCCCGCTCGTCTGCTGCCCACCTAGCCATGATGCCCAGGGCTGAGATGCAGCCACCTCTGGGGTGAGGCAGGGGGTTGTTTCTCCAGGGATCCCTCGAGTCCCTGCACAGGGTGCCCTGCCCAAGATGCCACCCATTACCTGCCTTTCAGAGAGGCAGATACGGCCAACAGTGTCCCAGCTGCCCCCTTCCTTCCTGCCCCACAGAGCCAGACCCCCGGCCAGCGTGCACGGACATCTCTCCCTCGACACCTAGGGATTCAGCCCCATTGCTGGGATGCAGCCGGCTCTGGGGTGGGGCCTGATTTTCTAGCCAATGCTGCACGACAGATGGCGCCAGGCAATGGGGGAGGAGCCCGGCCCTGGCAGGAGTTTGGGGGGCAGGACGGGATTTCGGCCAGGACGCCTGGGTTCATGCCCCGGACCCCAGCTACTAAGAACTGAGTTTTATTTCTCCTCTACAAGGCGGTGCGCCCTCTCCCGCCCCGCCCCCCCGCTCTGACCCAGCAAGTGGTGACCTCCCTGCCGCCAATTCAGCCCTTTGGGGGGGTGTCTCCCATCCAAGTCCTATCTACGGCCTGACCCTGCTTAGCACTGAGCTGTCCCCACCACCCGGCTGTGGGGACCGGGCCCCCCCCAGGGGTCCCAGACGGTTCACACCTCTGTGATGGAGCCAGCCCCCATGATGGCGGGGGCGGGGGTGACAGCAGGGGACGGGGGGAGAGAGGTGATGGGGAGCCCCCCAGCCCCAGCAGAGACAGAGGGGGTGGGGGTGGGGTGCCCGGGGGAGAGGTACCCAGGGGGGTCACTTCACAGACCCCGAGCTCGTCATGGGGCAACCAGGACTAACTGTGCTGTATGCAGAGATGGGTGGGGCTATTGGCAAAGGGGTGGGGCAGGAACAAAGGAGGTGGGGCTCCTAGTTTAAGGGGTGGGGCCAATGGTAAAAAGGGCCACAAGAACATAGAACAAGGGGAGGCGTCAGGAGCAAAGGGGGAGGAGTTACTAGTGAAATGGGAGGAGCTAATAAGAGGGGCTGGGAAAGGGGCTAACAGTAAAGGATGAGGGGGTGGGGCAAAAGGGGAGGGCTCATGGGAAGGAGCTAATAGTAAAAGGGGCGGGGCCAACGCAAAGGGGGCGGGGCTACTGGTGAAAGGGCAGGTGCTAGCTGTAGGAGGGCGGGGCCAGGGCCTAAAGGGGTGGGGTGACCCGGAAAGGGGCGGGGCTCCCAAGCAGAGGGGCGGGGCCAACGCCCTGGGGCGCCTCACCTGAAGCGCTGGGTCTGGTGGTGCAGCGGCCCCGTGTAGCGCCGCGCCGTGGTCTGGTACAGGTGGCTCAGCAGCGCCTGGCCCGTCTTCTGGCTGGGGTTGTTGGCGAACTTGACGGTGATGGGCTCGCTGGCCCCCAGCGGCTTCTGCCCGTTCAGCCCCTTGATGGCCTCCTCCGCCTCTATCCTCTTGTCGAAGCGGATGAAGCCCACCCCTCGGGAGACGCCTGGGGGGGGAGCGCAGCCAGGTTGGGGGGGGCTGGGCTGGTCTCAGCGTGGCGCCGAGGGGCACCGTGGGGCAGGGGGCTGTGGGGTCAGTAGCGGGCCCTGTGGGGCAGGGGGCCAGGGTGGGGCTTGGCAGGGGATCCCGTGGGGAGGAGAGGGGAGCAGGGGGTCAGTGAGGGGCACCGTGGGGCAGGGGGCAGTAGGGGGTGCTGTGCTGCAGGGAGCAGGGGGGTCAGTAGGGAGTCCCGTGGGGAAGGGGGCCAGTGGGGGAGTGCACCATGGGACAGGGAGCGGGGCAGAGGGACAGCAGGGGGCATTGTGCTGCAGGGAGTGGGGGAGTCAGTAGGGGGTGCTGTGGAGCAGGAGGTCAGTGGGGGCTGCCGTGGGGCAGAGGGCCAGTGGGGGGGCACCACAGGACAGGGGGCTCTGAGCACTCATGGGTGTCCAGGTGATTTTTCACAGCAGCCTGGGCCCATCAAGATGAGGATCGTCCCCCTCCCCCATTTGGGCCAAATCAGAGTCATGGGTCCATCCCCCCCCAGCACTGACCCCTGGCCCATCGGTCTCCAGGCCCAGATGGGCCCATGGGTCTGACCCGGGGGGCTGGGGGGGGCATGGAAGGGGCCGGAGCAGGCTGCTGCTGAAGTTGCCGGGCCCCACTGATCCAGCCCCTCGGAGAGAACCCTGGAGTCTGGGCTCCCACCCCCCGCCCCGGGAGCAGGGGGCTCCCAGCCCCTACCTGTGACCTGGTCCACCAGGATGCGGGAGGTGATGATGCGGCCGTACTGGGAGAAGAGCTGCTCCATCTCCTTCTGGCTCATGCTCTTGGGCAGGCCGCTCACGTACAGGTTGGCGTCGCGGATGGAGGCCGAGCTGGGCCGGGCGTAGGAGACCTTGGGGGGTGGGGAGGGGTCAGACGGGGGCGCCAGGGAGACAAGAGGGGGGCAACCCCTCCCATGCCACCGCCTCGCGCTTTGCCCCTCCCCTCCCCGGAGTCCTGGCGCCCAGCCCCCTGCTCTAACCACTAGGCCCCGCTCCGAGCTGGGGACAGGGGCAGGATCTGAGGTGCTTCCTCCCCCCCGACTCCATGGGTCTGTCTGTTGCTGGGGGGGTGGGGTTACCTGGCTACCCCCCAACCCCTCCCTGTCCTTGAATCCAACCAGCTCCGTCCCTCCATCCCCTCATCCGCCCCCATCCTCATCCCCTTCTCCCCCCCAGCCTCAACTCCAGCCACCCCAGCCTCATCCCCTCACCCCCCCAGCCTCATCCCCAGTCCCTGAGCCTCATCCCCTTGTCCCGCCCCCCACAGCCTCACCCCCAGCCCCCCAGGCCCCCGCTCACCTTGATGGTTTTCATCTGCAGTTTCAGCCCGTTCAGGGTGTTAATCGCTTTGTCTGCGTCGTTCGGGTCCACGTAATTCACGAACCCGTAACCTAAACTCTGCCCTGGGGGCGGGGGGAGGAGTGAGTGGGGGGCGGGTACTGAGCCCCCTCTCCCTATCCGCACAGCTCTGCCGGTGCCCCTCACTCCCGACCCGCAGCCCCCCGCTGCCCCAGCCCTGCCCCCCGGGCTCTGCCGGTGCCCCTCACTCCTGCCCCGCAACCCCCCGCTGCCCCAGCCCTGCCCCCCGGGCTCTGCTGGTGCCCCTCACTCCTGCCCCGCAGCCCCTGCCAGCCCGGGCCTGCCCCGCGTCCCGGGCTCTGCCGGTGCCCCTCACTCCTGACCCCTAGCCCCCCGCTGCCCCAGCCCTGCCCCCCGGGCTCTGCTGGTGCCCCTCACTCCTGCCCCGCAGCCCCTACCAGCCCGGGCCTGCCCCGCGCCCCGGGCTCTGCCGGTGCCCCTCACTCCCGACCCGTGGTCCCCCGCTACCCCAGCCCTGCCCCCCGGGCTCTGCCGGTGCCCCTCACTCCTGCCCCGCAGCCCCTGCCAGCCCGGGCCTGCCCCGCGCCCTGGCTCTGCCGGTGCCCCTCACTCCTGACCCCCAGCCCGCCGCTGCCCCAGCCCTGCCCCCCGGGCTCTGCCGGTGCCCCTCACTCCCGACCCCCAGCCCCCCGCTGCCCCAGCCCTGCCCCCCGGGCTCTGCCGGTGCTCCTCACTCCTGACCCCTAGCCCCCCGCTGCCCCAGCCCTGCCCCCCGGGCTCTGCCGGTGCCCCTCACTCCTGACCCCTAGCCCCCCGCAACCCCAGCCCTGCCCCCGGGCTCTGCCGCTGCCCCTCACTCCTGCCCCGCAGCCCCTGCCAGCCCGGGCCTGCCCTGCGTCCTGGGCTCTGCCGGTGCCCCTCACTCCTGACCCCTAGCCCCCCGCTGCCCCAGCCCTGCCCCCCGGGCTCTGCCGGTGCTCCTCACTCCTGCCCCGCAGCCCCTGCCAGCCCGGGCCTGCCCCGTGCCCTGGCTCTGCCGGTGCCCCTCACTCCTGACCCCTAGCCCCCCGCTGCCCCAGCCCTGCCCCCCGGGCTCTGCCGGTGCCCCTCACTCCTGACCCCCAGCCCCCCGCTGCCCCAGCCCTGCCCCCCGGGCTCTGCCGGTGCTCCTCACTCCCGACCCCCAGCCCCCCGCTGCCCCAGCCCTGCCCCCCGGGCTCTGCCGGTGCTCCTCACTCCCGACCCCTAGCCCCCCGCTGCCCCAGCCCTGCCCCCTGGGCTCTGCCGGTGCTCCTCACTCCCGACCCCTAGCCCCCCGCTACCCCAGCCCTGCCCCCCGGGCTCTGCCGGTGCTCCTCACTCCTGCCCCGCAGCCCCTGCCAGCCCGGGCCTGCCCCGCGTCCTGGGCTCTGCCGGTGCCCCTCACTCCCGACCCGTGGTCCCCCGCTACCCCAGCCCTGCCCCCCGGGCTCTGCCGGTGCCCCTCACTCCTGCCCCGCAGCCCCCCGCTGCCCCAGCCCTGGGCTCCCCCCGGCTCTGCCGGTGCCCCTCACTCCCGACCCGCAGCCCGCCGTACCTGTGATCTTGTCCCGGACCAGCTTGCAGGACTCGATCTCCCCGATGCTGCCGAAGAGGCTCTTGAATTCCTCCTGCGTCATGTTCTGGGGCAGGTAGTTGACGATGAGGTTGGTTTTGCTGTCGTCGGCCGCCCCGTTGGCGCTCAGGGGCGGCCCGTTGGGGAGGCCGCTGTTACTGGTGGGGCCGTTGGACACCTGGGTCTCCATGGTGCTGATTATCTGCTGGAGACAAGAGGGGGCAGGGGGTGATCGCTCTGCAGGCAGGGGGCGCTGTGTGGGGCAGGGGGAAGGAGGCACTGGATGGGGGAGGGGTGCTGGATGAGGTTAGGGGGCTCTGTGGGGGAGGCGTGGGGGGAAGGGGAGTGCTGCCAGCGGGAGGGGAGAAGGGGCTCTGTGTGGGGCAGAGAGAGGGGCTGGTGGATGGGGTTAGGGGGCACTGTGGGGGGGAAGGGGTACCTCTTGGGGGAAGGGTGCTGTGTGGGACAGAGGGTGATGGATGGGGTTAGGGGGTGCTGCGTGGGGGAGGGACGCTGTGTGGGGAGAGGGGACTGATCCAAGGGGGCACTCCATGGGGTTGGGGGAATTCTTCAAGGGGGGAGATCTGGCAGGATGCCCTGGCGTTCGCTGCCACCCCAATGGGTCGCCAAGCGTCCTGGTGCCAGGCCGGTTCAGCCCCGGGGGGGGTGGGGGCAGAGACATCGCGGGGAGCTATGGACAGACAGATGGACACACACCCTCCCACCCACGCTCAGGGAAAAGCCAAGGGACCGGGGAAGCTCTGTTGGCAAATCCCGGCCAGGCTGCCAAATCCAGAGCCCAGGAAACCCGGGGATGGAGGGACCGACTGCTGCGGGGCACAGACAGCTGGGCCGAGGGGCACAGACAGACAGACAGGCCAAGGGAGACAGGCAGCCAGGCCAGGGGGAAGGGACAGACAGACAGGCTGGGAGAAGAGATGGCTGGGCCAGGGAGGGGGGACAGACAGACGAGCCGGGAAGGGGAGACGGACAGACAGACAGGGAAGGGGGTACAGATGGCCAGGCCAGGAAGGGACAGACAGCTGGGCAGAGGGGACAGACAGACGGTTGGGGGGCAGACGGCTGGGCCAGGGAGGGGGGACAGACAGACGGGCCAGGAACGGGGGACATACAGACAGACGGGCAGTGGGGGGACAGACAGTCAGGCCAAGGAGAGACAGACGGCCAGGCTAAGGGGACAGACAGACAGGCGGGGGGACAGACAGACAGGTGAGGGGGGACAGACGGGTAGGAGGGGACAGACGGGCAGGGGGGGAACAGACAGATGAAGGGACAGACAGACGGGCAGGGGGGACAGCCAGATGGGCAAGGGGACAGACAGAAGGGCGAGGTGGGACAGACAGACGGGCGAGGGGACAGACACAGGGGCGGGGGGGGGACAGACAGACAGGAGGGACACAGACAGTCCCAGCTGCTCTAACACTTTGGGGAGCCAAGCCCCCAAATGGCCCCCCCCCCCGTGCGCTCCCTGCAGCAGGGCCCCTTCCCCTCCCCACACACGGAGCAATGAGCAGCTGGCTCCAACCCCCACCCTGGCCTGGTTATTTCTGCCCCATCTAGCATGGGAAAACCAACCCCCTCCAATGCCCCAACGAACCCCGAATCAGCTGCCCCCCTTCCTAACACCCCTGTCCCAGTCCTGGCTGCAGCCAGTGCTCTTAACCCTGCCTCAACCGCCCGCCTCCCGCTCCGAGGACGCTGGATCCTCCAGGCCCGGCAGCCCCAGGTCTCCCCCAGACCCTCCCCTTGAGACACTGATCCACCTTCCAATGCATTCACCTGCCCAGCTCCTCCGGGGGCACCAGATCTGCCTCCCCCTAGCAGCCAGAAACCGCCCCACGTCCAGCCTCGGTCTGTCCCCGTTTGCTCTTGGGCCCACGCCGCCCTCGCGCGACCCCCACCCTGGGGTGTACACGGAGCGCTCAGCTCCCCGGCGGCCTGCGTCCAGCCAGGCTGAGCAAACCCAGCACTTGCAGCGCCGCCCTGGCTGCAGGGACGGTGCCTTGCATCGACAGCCTGCGGCTCTAGCCTGACCTCCAGGCCGTTCCTTCCCCCCGGACGCCCCGTGTGGAGCCCGAGGATCGTAGCTAAACCAGCCTCAGGCAGAGACCGGGGGGGAGCCAGGAGCCCCCGACACCCCCACGATGGCAGGGACATGCCCAGATAGTCCCAGCCCCACGCTGCAGAGGAAGGCGAACCCCCCCACCCCCTATCTCTGCCAATCTGACCTGAGGAAATTCGTCCCTGTCCCTAATCGGGCAGCCAGTCTGATCCTGAGCAAGCCCCACCAGCCAGCGCCTAGCGAGAGGATGCTTCTCTGGCCGAGCTCTGACGCTTTAGAGGAAGGCTGGGGGGGGGGGGGGGGGGGGAGACAGGATCGATCTGCCCAGTTGTGCACTGTGGGGGAAGGGACAGCCCTTCCTGACCCCTGCAGGCAACCAGCTGCAGCCCTGAAGCATGAGGTTGGATTCTAGCCATTGCCTTAATGCAGAACCAGGAGCGTGCGGAGGGAATGCAGAGATTCCTCTTCTCCTCATGGTCCATGATGGAAGGGGACGAACAGTGGGGCTGACAGATTCCAAGGCCAGAGGGGACCCCCATGACCAGCCCCCACCCCTCCAGGCTGTAGAATTGCTCCCAGAAGTGAGAGATCATCTTTCAAAGCCCCCCAAGCGATGGTGAGTCCAGCCCCTCCCCGGGAAGCGGCTTCACCACATCATCACCTCCCTGTGTCTTATTCCAGGGCCGGATTTATCTACCTTCAACTCCCAGCCACTGGCCCTTGTCAGCCAGACTGAAAAGACCTCGTCCTGCACTCCAATCCAGCCTCCATCGCCAACGGCCCTTTAATCGGCCACGGGCCTGCTCCATGGTCAGTCGCCTGTCCCTGCAGCCATCCTGCCGCATCCTGCTTCGTGAGTCAAGGAAGCACAGGGTAGATCCCAGGAGGTGATTCCCATACAGGGGGCATTGACACCCCTCTGGTGAGACCGGGCCAGGCCAGGGGGAAAATGGCCCTGCCTGCAGCTTGTCCAAAAGTCCCCAAAGACGGGAGGGGTCGTGGCCCATCTGATCAGCCAACATTAATGTCAGTGAAATGCCCCTCAGCGATGCAGGACCCCGGAGACATCCCCTTTTCTCAGAAGCTAGCAGGGGGGCAGCAGGATCAGGGTATGTGATTCGGGGAATCCATTGCCTCAAACCCATCTCTCGTATCCTGCGCGCGGCCCGGAGGTGCAATTCCAGCAGCAGGAGGTGCCCAGTGGCCTTGTGCCCCTGGGTGCTGAGTGCCCCCACCGGAGAGCTGCCCTCATTGAGCCAACAGCGAGGACAAGCCCGGCACATGGATCCAAGACTGGGGCCTGCTGGGCCCCAAAATTCAGCAGCCAGATCAGCGCCACAAACCGATCCCGGCGCGCCTCCTGCCGCCCCGGGGATGCCTGCAGCGGCCGGTCAGCTTCAGCCATGGCTGTATCAGCTTCTCCTCCTCAGTTCTGTCAGTCCCCCGGCGGCTCCGTTAGGGATCCATTGGCCTGAGCCATGCCGCCCCGCGCCGCAGCCGTGCGTCTGAGGGAGGAGGGGGTTGGAAACCGGCGCAGCAAAGAGCGCATCAGGATGGAACCGGGGGGGGGACCGCAAACTCCCACAATTCCCTGCGAGGCGTGCACAAATCTTCCACAAGGAGGCGCACCAGAGGCTGCGGTAGGAGACGCCAACCTCCCACCGCACGGCGCTGCTCCTTTTTTCCCAGCGCAGCCCGGTGCACTGAGGGGACACGGCACCGGAAAGGCGAGTGCGCTCTGCCGAAACCGCCCTGGTGGCAGCAAGGACTCGACGGCCGCAGGGGAAACGGGGAAGGCTGGATCTATGCTGGGGCAGTTTGCCGGTGCTGCTACGCCCCTGCTCAGCAGAGCTCTGCCAGCCAACGGTTGCAATGTAGACCCGGGCTGAGATACCTTGGCCAAAAATGGCACCGTTTAACCCAAGTGCATTAGCGACACAAGGCCTTTTCCTTCCAGCACACGAGCGTCCATCCCCACGTGGCATTCCCCAGGCGCAGGGCCTTTCAATTCACCCCCTACCTTAGTCCAAATTCACTTTCCGGGATAGACGAGGCTGGGTCTGCGTTAGAGGCCTTTGCCAGCATAGGGGGCCTGGCAAAGTGCCCCTAGCAGGGATGCTGCCAGGCTGGCATCGCTCGCCCCAGCGCCCCCGAGTGAAATACGCTAGCCCGGCAAAAGCACAGATCGGCTGGTGTCACCGGCTCTGCCCTAGGGCTTTTGCCAGCTCTTCTGGGTCGGTCGGGGATGAGCTTTTCCACGCTCCCGACTGACCAGCCGGGCTAGCAAAGCTCTCCCCTGGGCAGCCGGCTCAGGGCATGTCTGGGATACCTAGCAAATCGGACCCGCGAAGCCACACGGTTATACCCGGGCAAATTCTGTGCATCCACCAGGCCTCACACTCAACCCCCGCCCCACAGCTTAGGGCCCGAAGGAAGCCGCCAGGGGCTGGAGTGTTTGGCCAAGGTCACGCCTCCCCCAACAGCTGCAAAAAGCATCCCGAAGGACACTCCTCCCCCCCGGCCTAGGATTTTGATTTGATCAGGAAGAAGCAACCACAGCGCCCCCTAGCGCCATGCAGGACCAACGGCGAGGGGAGAGCGCCCCTTACGGAGCCCCCGCCCCGCTCCCTGCAGCACAGCGCCCCCTAGCGCCACTCTGGGGCATTGGGCCAGCGCGGACTGCCAGGGGAGGGCGCCCCCTGCTGAGTCCCCCATCCCACTGACTACAACACAGCGCCCCCCAGTGCTGACCTGGAGCACCGGGGCCAGCACTGGCTGCCGGGGGAGGGCAGCCCAATGGGTTACGTCTGCTCTGAGCAGGATTTGGCCCATGGCAGATGGCAAAGCCTGCAGAGCACCCCCACACTGCCAACACCCTGCCTGCCACCAACCCCTCCACCCCCACCCTGCTGCGCTGAGTGGCCCCTGCAGCTGCTCTGGTGCGGCCGTCAGCTCCCTGTCGGGTTATTGAGCCGTCCATCGATCTCGACATTATCCCCGGCCCCAGGCCAGACACCAAATCCGTCGGCGGTGAACTACCAGCCAAACCGCACCCGGCAACGCTCCTCAGCCCCCTGCTGTCCCAGCCCTAGCCCCCCGGAGCAGACATCCCGCTGCCTTGGTGTGGAAGGCGGGAGATCTCTCTGGGGTTCCTATGCATCCCCCCAGCACCCTGGGAACTGGAAGCCCCTCCGTGGCCCCCCTTGCACTGGGGGCTCATTCCCAGACCCTGTCGTGGGGCTGGGTTTGCGGGTCCCTCCTCCCCTCACGCCCGGATTGAGGCCGACCCAGACCTGTGCAAACCCACCTAGATGCTCCCCTCCCCCGAGGGCCTTGGCCCCAGGGAGTGTGGGGGGTCCCAAATGCAACCTCCCTCCACGTGTTTTTACCCATTGGATCCCCACTTCCCTCTCCGAGCTGAGATAGAACCCAGGAGTCCTGACTCCCAGCCCCGCCCCACACCTGGTGGACCCCAGACTCCTTCTCCTGGCCTGCCCAGACCAAGCTCGATCACATATTTTGACCAGACGCCATGGGGGCAAAAGACCTATCTGGCTTTAAGATTAAACTGGATACGTTTATGGAGGAGATGGTATGATGGGATAACATGATTTTGGTAATTAATTGATCTTTAAATATTAATGGTAAATAGGCCCAATGGCCTGTGATGGGATGTTAGAGGGGGTGGGATCTGAGTTACTATAGAATATTCTTTCCTGGGTGTCTGGCTGGTGAATCTTGCCCACACGCTCGGGGTTTAGCTGATCGCCATATTTGGGGTCAGGAAGAAATTTTCCTCCAGGGCAGACTGGCAGAGGCCCGGGGGGTTTTCACCTTCCTCTGCAGCATGGGGCGCGGGTCACTTGCCGGAGGATTCTCTGCTCCTTGAAGTCTCTAAACCACGATTTGAGGACTTCAGTAGCTCAGACCTAGGTGAGAGGGTTTTCGCAGGAGTGGGTGGGTGAGATTCTGTGGCCTGCGTGGCGCAGGAGGTCGGACTAGACGATCATAATGGTCCCTTCTGACCCTCGTATCTATGAATCTATGAGATTCATTCTGGTCACTCCAGCTTGGCCCGGGGGGGAGGCAGCCAGAGGGTGACGCTGCCGTGACCTGGCTTGGTGGGCAGCCCCTGCACTCAGCCGGCCGGCCCTTCTCTGACTGCACCACGGTAACTCCCGAACACCGCCTCTGACCCACAGGGCCCCTTCTCAGCACCTCTGGGCAGAGCCCCTGGGATTTGGGGTGGAAATCGGAAATCTAGAAGAGGCAAAATGGGGGATGCATGGAGCCCCTGGCATGGGGGAGAGTGGGGAACTCCGGTATGAGGGTGGAGACATTGGGGGGCACTCAGAGCCCCTGGCATGGGGAGAGTGGGGAACCCCAGTGTGAGGGTGGGGACATTGGGGGGCACTCAGAGCCCCTGGCATGGGGGAGAGTGGGGGTCCCTGGTATAGAGGGGCTTTGGGGGCAGGCAGAGCTCCTGCCATGGAGCCAGTAGGAGTTGAGGAGCATAGAGAGCCCCACCTTCCAGCAGAGCTTGTACCACCCAGCAGCAGGGGGAGTCAGCAGAATTGCTCTGCATGGGCTGGATGGATAGATAGAGAGATAGATAGATAGATAGATAGAGGGGGTGTATGGGGCTAGATAGATAGATAGATAGATAGATAGATAGATAGATAGAGGGGGTGTATGGGGCTAGATAGATAGATAGATAGATAGATAGATAGATAGATAGATAGATAGATAGATAGAGGGGGTGTACGGGACTAGATAGATAGATAGATAGATAGATAGATAGATAGATAGATAGATAGATAGATGAGCAGAGTGCTCGGGGATGGACAGATAGATAGATAGATGTCTGGGGATAGATACAGGGGTGCATGGGGATAGATAGAGGGATGTATGGGATAAATAGATAGATTGTATGGAGAGAGAGAGAGAGATTGTATGGAGAGAGAGAGATGATAGCTAGAGGGTGTGTGTGGGGATAGATAGATAGATAGATAGATAGATAGATAGATAGATAGATAGATAGATAGATAGATAGGGTGTAAGGGGAGGAGTGGGGGTGTATGGGGATAGATAGATAGATAGATAGATAGATAGATAGATAGATAGATAGGAGTGGCTGGGGACAGACAGATGGGCCAGGCTGGGGATGGAGGGATGGGGGAGCGATAGACAGACAGGCCCAAGGAGGGAAGCAGCCCCCCTTTGGGGCTCTGCCATTGTCCCAGCCCCCCGGCCCCACCTGGCTTGGGCAGCTGTGTCTGCGGGCGGGCGGCGGGGCCATCCCCTGCCACAGCGCAGCCGGCCGCGGTGTCAGTTGCAGGCCGCGGCCCAGCTTAGCCGGGCTAAGCCCCTAATTAGGATGATCCCCCGGCTCCATCCGCCTTAACGCCACACAACGAGCTTAGCCCCCCCCCTCCTCCAGCAAACATATGTCACGGGGGCAGGGGGGCTGGACTGAGACACACACCCCAGGCCTGATTCCCCCCCCGGTCCCCTTTTCCACGTGACAGCCATCTGGCCCAGCCCGCGGGCCTCAGTTGCCACAGCAACCATCCTCTCAGCAACCACTTGGCAACGGAGACGCCATCCCCTAATCCAGTTTGGCCAGAGCGGGGATGGGGGGTCCTCTTGGCCCCCTGGCCCTCCAAATCCCTCCCGTGGATCATCACCCCTCAGAGAGACCGGGGGGGGGGTCTGAAGGGTATCCCGAACCTTGCCCCATCTACTCACCCCTCTCCCCCGCCATAGGCTCCCTACAAACCCCTATAGAAGGGATCAGCCCCTCCATCCGCTGCTATATGGCCCTGGGAGGGGTCTATAGGCGGGATGGAATTCCCTGTTCAATTCTATAGGGGGTCTCAAGATACAGAAGGGAACAAAGTCTCTACTCAGTTCTATGGGGGGTCTCTAAATACCCATGGAAAGGAGAGAAGCCTGTAATTCCATAGGTGGCCTGTAGACACCTACAGAAGGGATAGAAACCCTGATTCAGTTCAGTAAGGGAGAGTCTCTTCCTATAGTGGGAGAGAATCGTTGATTACCTTCTAAAGCACCTAGAGAAAACGTTTTCAACCAGATCCTCCAGGTTTCGAGGGACCCTGCTCCTCTGCTAGGGAAGCCCCAGGAAGTTCTATAGGGGTGTTTCCCATGAGGATAAAATTCTATAGGTGCATTTTCAAGTGGGGAAAACACTGCCCGGCTCGGGGCAGCCTGCCCCACGGGACGCCCGGGAGCCCTGACCTGCCAGCCCCCGTGTGCCCGGCTCGGGGCAGCCTGCCCCGCGGGACACCCGGGAGCCCTGACCTGCCAGCCCCCGTGTGCCCGGCTCGGGGCAGCCTGCCCCGCGGGACGCCCGGGAGCCCTGACCTGCCAGCCCCTGTGTGCCCGGCTCGGGGCAGCCTGCCCCGCGGGACGCCCAGGAGCCCTGACCTGCCAGCCCCTGTGTGCCCGGCTCAGGGCAGCCTGCCCCGCGGGACGCCCAGGAGCCCTGACCTGCCAGCCCCCGTGTGCCCGGCTCGGGGCAGCCTGCCCCACAGGATGCCCGGGAGCCCTGACCTGCCAGCCCCGGTGTGCCCGGCTCGGGGCAGCCTTACCCGCGTGATGCCCGGGAGCCCTGACCTGCCAGTCCCCGTGTGCCCAGCTTGGGGCAGTCTACCCAGCTGGCTGTGGAGGAGCTGGGTGGGTGATCTGGTTCCAGCCGCGTCCTGCCTAGTTTCCAGAGGACATCTGTGGCAATCAAACTGTCTCCGCAGAACATTTCACTTTCTACTCAGCAAACCCCAATGGGAAAAAAAATGTTTCCTCAGAATTTTTTCCCACTGGCTTTAATGCCAAAGCCAAATAACCCCGATCTCACTGCCACGCACCCACCACCATGACAGGCCTCGCGCCAAATCGGAGCCCCATCGCACCGGGCGCTGCACAGACCCCTGACCAAGATCAGGGCTTCCGGATGTTGAGTAATGCACAGGCCCAAAGGGAGAGCCAATCCTGGCCCAAAGGGCTCAGAGCCTTAATAGATAGGCCAGAAAAGGGGGGCAGGGGTGTTGTCATCCCCATGATACTGGTGGGGAAACTGAGGCACAAGAGCAAGTAAGTGGTGTTTTTAGAAGTATCACACAGCAAATCTGGGGCAGAAGTGAGAACAAAAACCATGCTCTAACCACTAGACCCCACTCCCCTCCCACAGCTGGGACTAGAACCCAGGAGTCCTGACTCCCAGCTCCTCTGCGCTACCCACTAGACCTCACTCGCCTCCCACAGCTGGGGCTCGATCTAGGCGTCCACAGTCTCCCTTCCCCTGTGAGGCCCCCTCCCATTCCCAGGGCTGGGCCCAGAGCCCAGGTGTTCTATCCCTCGATCCCCTTTAAATGCCACAGCTGCAGTTTTGCCAACACCGGCAAAGTTTGGTGTTCCCCCCAGCTGCTCAAGTCATGGGGCTGACGAGGGAATCCCAGCTTTCACGGCCACCAAAACGCCCTGGCGGGTGTCGCGAGAGGTGTGACGTCCCCCACAGGCTCAGCACCCAGAGCGAAAACACCCCACCTGGACTGAGGTTTTAAAAAAAAATCTTATGTTTTTTTAAGATCATCTCAAGATTGTTTGTGGGGGGAAAAGCTGAGATCCCCATTCGCCAGCTGGAGAAACCGCCCTGTGGCCGTGGCATGACAATCGCCGGACCGCCCTCCATCAAGGGCTATTTTAAAATCAAGTCCTTGTGCCCAGCCCCCCTCCCCCCCCCCCACGCTCTAACCACTAGACCACATTCCCCCCCCGGAGACCGAGCCAAAACCCAGGAGTCCTGGCTCCCAGCTCCCCCCACTGCTCTAACCACTAGACCCCACTTCCCTCTGCTCCCAGTGCCGGGGATAGAACCCAGGAGTCCTGACCCCGGGCCTGTCCTCCCTCGCCCGTCTCCGCAGAGAAGCAAGCCATCCGTGGTATGATAATCCTCCATTGTGCGCCAGGCAGGCAGGCGAGAAAGGAGCGAAACGCCCCCTCCCCTTCCCCCCCACGCAGAGACAAACCCGGCACACACAATGCTGGCCCCGGGCCCTGCGGACAATGGGGCATTGAGCGCCCAGGCGACAGGAGGCACCGGGCTGCCAGCCACGGAGCGCTGCTATTCTCCCACACATCCGCCCCCCACCGCCCCGCTCCCCGCCGCCCCCCCATGTCAGGGGAGCTCTACGGCGCAGGGAGACAATCAGTGAGAAAACGAGACGGGTCGGGTAGCCAAGCCAGCGTGTTAGTGATGTGGCCGGGGGTCAGGGCGCCGGGGTTCCTGGAACTGAGGGGGGAGGGGGGCCTGGGGGTCATGGGGAGGCCTGGGAGCCAGGACGCCTGGGTTCTGGTCCCCTGTCTGGAAGGGCACTGGCACCTAGTGGGGAGGGTACAGAGACAGCGAGCCAGGACGTCTGATTTCTAGCCCTTATGCTGAGCCCTAGGATAGTCCACTAGGATCAACCCCCTTCCCCCCGTTCAGATCTCCCCAGCTGCACCCACCACATGGCAGGCAGAATTAAAGGGTGCTATTGGCCTGCCATATTATGATAGCACCTAGAGGCCCCAGCCCAGATCAGGGCCCCATCGCACCGGGCGCTGCCTAGACCCCACCCGAGACCAGGGCCCCATCGCGCCGGGCGCTGCCCAGACACACAGTCCCTGCCCTCAGTTGTTCACCCTCTCACTAGCACGGGGAAGGGTTAACTCCTGTTTGACTGAGGGGATCTCTGAGAGTTTGGGGGCAGATTCTCAGTGCTCTGACTCCCACCACAGGTGCAGGGCCTTGGATAACCTGACGCTGAGGCCACAGAACCTCTGCAGCAAAGCCAGGACTCAAACTCAGAGCACCTGCATCCCAGCCCAGTGTCTTAACCACTAGGCCCTCCTGCCTTCCAGACAGGCCCTCCTGAAACAGTCACGTGATCTGATGCCCCATTACACCCCCGAGCTCCACAGTGCCCAGAGGCACCGCCACGGACCGCTCCCGACTACCACCGCTGCCTTCTCGTACCCAGGCAGCATCCCAGTGGCCCCGGAAACAGGCGTCCCCAGGCAGCCATTCTGCCTCTGCCCGCGTCCCCTGAGACCTTCGGCTGCAGGGCTCCAAGTATTTCAGTGCCGATGTTTGCGAGACGACTCCTCCACTGCCCCCAAAGCTTTTCTCTCTCCCCATGCCAGACTGTGCAACCCTCAGGCAACAGCCAGAGACTTTTCGGACCAGCATGATCCTCTAGCCTGACCTCCAGAGGCTCCCACCGCTGCTCCCAGCCCATACCTGGTGGGCGAGCGAGTCAGAATCTCAGTGCAGGAACAGCTGGGTGGCTTCTCTGGGCCACGCAATGCAGGAGGTCAGACGAAATGCTCAGAACGGTCCCTTCTGGCTGGACCTCCCAGGGATCTCAGCATCTCTTTTAGCAAAAGATTCCCGGTTGGGATTTAAAGACCCCAAGCGATGCAAAAACCGTCCCATCCCGCGGGCAGCTCCTCCGGGTTCATGCCCCTCGCTGGGCAAAACTGGCCCGGTTGTTCCCAGCCTAAATCCGTCTCTCGTTTTGAAGCTGGATCTCGCTCGGCCAAGGGCTGTTGGGTTAAAGAGCCCGTCAGATTCTCTCTCTTGCCTCCACGGTGGGGATAGACAGTCCACAAGCTAGCGCCTCCTGTTGGGCAGAACGCTTGGCACAGAGGAGGTGCTGAGGGGGCTTCGATTTGCTAGCAGGCCTCTGGGCCCCCAGAGGTCCATTTCCCCAAGGTCCATCAGGTCTGAGTGGGCCCCCCAGCTATCGGTTGCCTCCACTCCATGCTGGCATCTATGGAGCATCATCTATTTTAACACCAGAAGGGGCCATCTACCTTGTCCCGCGGGCCCGAGAATTCGCCCTGTGCTGAGCCCAACCACTTGTGTTTGACTAAAGCAGCTGCCAGACAGGAATCCTCCATGGGGGAGTTTGTTCCCATGGCTAATCACGAGCAAGACCAGCAAACGGATGGAAACCCGGCGTTTGCCGGCAGAACAGGGCTTTTGCTGGTATAGCGGATGCCAGTCCCCCGAGAGCTTTCGCAGCCGTACAATTGTGTCTACACTACAGCGTGCGCCGGCTCAACTCTGTCAGTTACCGGCTTTTCACACGCCTACTCAACCGAGTGACGCCAGCAACAATGTTAAAAGCACAGACCAACCCGCTGGTTTTCACCGTCAGGCGTTTCTTTCTCCAGCCCTTAGTGGATTTGCTGCTTGGATGAATAAAGGTCTAGAAAACGCGATCTATGCGGGAAGGTTGAAAAAATTGGGTTTGTCTAGTCTGGAGGGGAGAAGACTGAGAGGGGACATGAGAACAGTTTTCAAGTACACAGAAGGTTGTTACAAGGAGGCAGGAGAAGAATTGTTCCTCTTAACCTCTGCGGATAGGGCAGGAAGCAGTGGGCTTAAATGGCAGCAAGGGTGGTTTAGGATGGACATTAGGAAAAACGTCCTAACTGTCGGGGTGGTTACGCACTGGAATAAATTGCCCAGGGAGGTTGTGGAATCTCCAACACTGGGGACTTTTACGAGCAGGTAGACAGCACCTGTCAGGGACGGTCTAGATCAGTGGTTCTCAGCCAGGGGTCCAGAGCCCCCTGGGGGGCCGTGAGCAGGTTTCAGGGAGTCCACTAAGCCGGACCAGTGTTAGACTTGCTGGGGCCCAGAGCAGAAAGCCAAAGTCTAACTGCATGGGGTTGAAGCCTGGGGCCCTGAGCCCTGACATCTGGGGCTGAAGCAGAAGCCGGAACAACTTAGCTTCAGGGGGCCCCCTGTGAGGTGGGGCCCTGGGCAATTGCCCTGCTTGCTACCCCTTAACCCCCAGCTTTCTACCCCTTAACGCCGGCCCTGGAACCAGTTACTGTGGCAGAGGTGGGCCGTGGAGTTTTTATAGCACGTCGGGCAGGCCTCACAAAGGGAAAGGTTGAGAACCCCTGTTCCAGATAATACTTAGTCCTTCCTTGAGTGCCAGGGCCTGGACTAGGTGACCCCTCGAGGTCCCTTCCAGTCCTCGGATCCGATGATTTTTGTCGTTCTTCTCTGCACCCTCTCTGGTTTTTCCTGCAGCCTTTTTAATATGAGCCCACCAGCGCTAGCCAGATGGACCATCTTTGTTGGGGGGTGGAAATACCAAGAAACCCACCACAGTAACACTTCACTTCAAAAAGGGGAACCACACAAAAATGAGGCTAGTTAAGTGGAAATTCAAAGGAACAGTCACAAGAGTGAAATGCCTGCAAGCTGCATGGAAACTTTTAAAAAACACCATAATAGAGGCTCAAAGTACATTTATACCCCAAATGTTAAGAAAACAGTAAGAGGACCAAACAAATGCCACCATGGCTAAACAACAGAGTAAAAGAGGCGATTAGAGACAAAAAGACACCCTTTAAAATCGGAAGTCAAGTCCTACTGAGGAAGATAAAAAGCAACATAAACTCTGGCAAGTCAAGTGTAAAAGTATAAATACGCAGGCCAAGAAAGAATTTGAAGAGCAGCTAGCAAACGACACAAAACCGAACAGCGACGAAATTATGGTTTTTTAAGTACATCAGAAGCAGGAAGCCAAACAACCAGCGGGGCCACTGGACGATCGAGGTGCTAAAGGAGCACTCAAGGAAGACAAGGCCATTGTGGAGAAGCTAAGTGAATTCTTTGCATCAGTCTTCATGGCTAAGGATGCGAGGCAGATTCCCACGCCTGAGCCAGTCTTTTCAGGTGACAAATGTGAGGAGCTGTCCCAGATTGAGGTGTCAGTAGAGGAGGTTTGGGAACAAACTGATAAACTGAACAGTAATAAGTCACCAGGCTCAGATGGGATTCACCTGAGCGCTCTGGAGGAACTCAAATATGAAATTGCAGAACTACTGTGGCATGTAACCTATCGCTTCAGCCAGCCCCCGGACCGTATGACTTGTGGATAGCTAATGTGACACCGACTTTTAAAAAAGATTCCAGAGGTGATCCTGGCAATTACAGGCTAGTAAGCCGAACTTCAGTACCAGGCAAATTGATAAAGAACAGAATTATCAGACACACAGAGAAACACAATACACCGGGGAAGAGTCTACATGACTTTTGCAAAGGGAAATCACTCTTCACCAATCTATTACAATGCTTTGAGGGGGTCAATTAGCCTGTGGACAAGGGGAATCCAGTGGATATAGTGTACTTGGACTTTCAGAAAGCCTTTGACAAGGTCCCTCACCAAAGGCTCTAAAGCAAAATAAGCAGTCATGGGATAAGAGGGAAGGCTCTCTCACGGATCAGTAACTGGTTAAAAGATCAGAAACAGAAGGGTAGGAATAAATGGTCAGTTTTCAGAATGGAGAGCAGTAAAGAGCAGGGTCCCCTAAGGATCTGCCATGGGACCAGTGCGGTTCAAAGTATTCGTAAATGATCTGGAGAAGGGAGTAAACAGGGAGGTGTCCATGTTTGCAGCTGATACAAAATTATTCAAGACAGATAAGTCCAAAGCTGACTGCGAAGAGCTACAAAGGGATCTCACAAAACTGGGTGACCAGGCAACAAAATGGCAGATGAAATTCAATGTTGATAAACGCAAAGTAATGCACCTCGCAAAACATAAGCCCGACGATACATCCAAAGTGATGGGGGCTAATTTAGCTGTTACCACTCAAGCGAGATCTGGGAGTCTTTGTGGAGAGTTCTCTGAAAACATCCACTCAATGTGCAGCGGCCGTCAAAAAAGCGAACAGAATGTTAGGAACCATTCAGAAAGGGACAGATAATAAGACAGAAAATATCATAACGCCTCAAAATAAATCCATGGTACGCCCACACCCTGAATACTCGTGCTGTTCTGGCTGTCCCATTTCAACAAAGATATGTTCGAACTGGAAAAAATACAGAGAAGGGCAACAAAAATGATTAAAGGGATAGAACAGCTTCTGTGTGAGGAGAGATTGAAAAGACCGGGCCCCAGCTCGTCTTAGAAAAGAGACAACTCGGGGGCTAGGATAGAGGGCTCCACAATGACGAATGGTGTGGAGGAAGTGAATACGGAAGCGTTATTTGCCCCTTCATGTAACACAAGAACCAGGGGTCACCCGATGAAATTAACGGGCAGCAGGTTTACAAGAAAGACAAGGAAGTTCTTCTTCACACAATGCCCAGTCAACCTGCGGAACTCACTGACAGGGGATGTGGTGAAGGCCAAACGTATAATGGAGTTAAAAAAGAATTTGATAAATTCCCGAAGCACAGGTCCACCAATGACTATTAGCCAAGACGATCAGGGATGTAGCCCCGAGCTCTGGGTGTTCCTAAACTGGACGACAGGGGACGGATCATGTGCTAATTGCCCTGTTCTGTTCACTCACATTTGGTACCGGCCATTGTCAGAAGACAGGATACACTGGACCATTGGTCTGCCCCAGTGTGGCCTTTCTTATGTTCTTTAACTGGACGCAGTGTCACTCTAACCCATGCTTCATACAGAGGGAAAATCACCCCTACTCACTGCCCCCTGTTTCGACATGGTTCTTGAGTACAGAACATTACAGAGCCCCCGGCGCACTGTTGGCTCTGGTCGTCTTGCTATCAGCCCCGCCTCAATAATTACTTCCACACCATCCCGACCATCAGAGGCCCATGGTGCTGTGGTACCCCGAGACTGGAAGCGCTCGGAAGTCTGGCTCTAAGGACTTCAGGTCCTCACCAAAAAGGGCAGGTGTTTCTGGACCCAGTTAACCCTGCCAAAGCCATCTGCTTCCAACCAGTCCCCAGGGCTGCCCCCTCAATGGGGTTCACCAGAAAGCCCCAGCTCCCGGAGTCACGGGATTCTTTGGGACCGTCAGCTTCCGACTGAAAACAAAACCCAACGTCGGTTTCTAACCCTCATGGACACAGGCCAAAAAATGCGACCTCCCCACGGCTCCAAAGCCAGAAGACAAATAAAGCTCCCACCATGGGGTTTTTTTCAAAATCTCAGGATATTTTTAAGCCGCTCCTGCGCTTTTCAATGGCTTGGGGTTGAAATGTAGAAACACTCCTGCATTTGGAAGTCCGGACGGGCCTCGGCTGTTTCCCCTGGGACAAAGTTCGCATCTAACAGCCTGATGTGGCATTTGGGGATGTGCAAAAACTCTTCCCTTGATTGGCTTTACACCAGTGGCACTTGACCTGGGAAAACTGAGGAAGAGAAAGGGGAATTGACTCCCTCAAAATCACATAGGCTTGTGGGGAGGCTCTGAGAGCAGAACCCAGGAGTCTTGACTCCCAGCCACATCCTGCTCTAACCCATGAGACCCCACGCCCTCCTCTAATCACTGGACCATGCTTTTGTTCCAACACAGCATGTCAAGCCGTTTCAGTGACCGATGCACTAGCCTAGCTGTTGTCCCAATTAAAAGAGCTCTTGCCGCTCAAAAAGAGCCAGCTCCAAATCGATTAACCACAGGTGCCGATTAGAACATTCGTTGCAACAGTGTCTCATGCTTCTGCGCATTCAGGACGCGCATCGCCCAGGGGCACAGAGCTAGCATCCTGCATCCTCACAGCCCAGCAGGCGCAGACAAAATGAACCCTGGCGCTGCTGGAATCTGGTTTGCTACGCACAGACTCCATGAGAATCGTACCGTCCCCAAAGCCTCCTAGACTCCTGCTTTCTCGCCCAGCGGGACCGATCGTTCTGCTCACGCCCCATAAGAGCTCACCAGAGAGTGCGCCACGCCCACGGGAAACCACAGTTATAGCAGTGCTGTTGTATTGCCCCTTTCAGCCACAGATCTCAAAGCACTTCGCAAAGGCGGTCCTGAGCTGCGACGGGGGCCCAGCATCGTGCCAGGTGCCGCACGGACCCCAACCCAGATCAGGATCCCATGCTGGGGGAGCGGGGGTGCTCCGCCCAGAGTCTGACCAAGATCAGGGCCCCATTATGCTGGGCACTGCCCAGACCCAGATCAGGGTCCCCTCTTCGGGGCACTGCTCAGACTCAAAATGGGGAGAGAGCCCCTGCCTGGCTGAGTTGACACATTGAGTAAGGAGGAGTGGGGAGGTGGCTAAAATTTGACCTTGATGCCCCCTAATACCCCCCACCCACCTGGGGTTTGACACACACGCAGCGAGACCTGAGGCCGGGAACCCTGGAGGTCTCACCCTGGAACCTCTCAGGAAACCACCAAGACGGTGCAAAGCTCCACACAGGGTCTGACCAAGATCAGGGCCCTGTTGTGCAGGGCGCTGCCCAGACCCCAACCAAGATGGAATCCGAGCCCCCCCCCCCGCAATTGTGCCAGACCAAACCCAGATCAAGCTCCCATCGTGCTGGGCACTGCCCTAACCCAGATCAGGGACAGAACCCAGGAGTCCTGACTCCCAGGCCCTCCCCCCCCCCGCTCTAACTGCTAGGCCTCCCCACCCCTCCCAGAGCAGGAGATAGAACCCAGGATTCCTGGCTCCCAGAATGTGATGACCAGGCCCTGGGTCCCAGCAGCCCAGGTGCTGGGGAGGGGGTCAGGATACAGGGCAAGTGGGTGCCCGTCCCAGCCAGGGTGTCACGCCACCAGTCACTGGTGTGGCACACTACCCCACGAGAACCCGCCTGGCTGGGGGGGGCCGGGCTTGCTGCCTCCAGGCCAGAATTGGAGGGCTTTTCATCCCGGGGGGAGGGCTTTTCATCCCAGGGGGGGTGGAATGTCAGGAATTGCCCTGTTTCCTCACAGTCCCCCACCCCACCCCCCCAGGCTGCTGCTCTGCACCCTCAGTCCCCCCCCCACAACGGTCCTGCAGCCTCCTACTGCAGGGTGCTGCCAATCTGCCCCCCAGAGCATCCTCCCCCTGCCCCCAGTTGCTGGATGTGCCCTGCCTGTATCCCCCTGAGCCCTTCCCCCTCCAGCCCCACCTTTGCATAGCCAAGACCCCTGCAAGGAAAGAACCGCCAGCCTGGCCCATCCCCACCAGAGGGAGAAGCTGCCGCCTGCAGGGGACACCCTAGAGCTCTCAGCCCCTCGCCCTGCCACGAAGGGGTACTTGGGGGTCCAGTGGGTGGGCAGAGGTGGGGGCTGGGAGCCAGGACTCCTGGGTTCTGTTAGAAGCTCTGGCAGGCGAATGTTCCCCCAGGCGGTGCCAGGGGAGGGGAGCGGGCATCTCTTGCTGCCGACAGATCCTCCCCAGCACCGTAGCCGGGTTGGGGGGGAGGGCAAATCTCCCAGCTGCGGGTCGCCCCGGGCAACGTGACGAAGGGCCAGGAGCCACACGGGATGCACCCGCGTTGGGCTTGTTTACAGCATGGAACCGCCCTGGGCTCAGGGGCTCGACACCACTCCCCTTCCAGGGCTGGGGCTAGAACCCAGGAGTCCTGGCTCCCAGCACCCCCTGCTCTAACCACCAGACCTCGCTCCCCTCCCAGAGCCGGGACTAGAACACAGGACACTGGGTTCTGGCTCCCTGCCTGGGCCTCTGCAGCTCTGCAAGCCCAAGCCCCAGGGGCAGCTGGGTAATTGCACCTGCCTCTGGGGAGCAGCCCAGGGTCTCTCTGGTTCCATCAGCCTTGGAGAAGAACCTCCCTTAGGCTGAGCCCAGCCCTGGCTGTGTGGGCCATTGTGTGGGGGGGGGGGTGAGGGGGGGTTCAGGGAATCTGCCCTTCCCCCAGCCTCAGCGGCATCCTAGGAGAGTCGGGTGCCCACAGATCCCTCATGCAGGGCCCCAGGCCTGGGGGGAAGGCACCAAGACTCACTTGATGCCCAGGGGCAGGGATGGCACACCAGGAGCTGAGGGGCAGGTAGCTCCTCAGGAGGGGTCTGGCGCATTCTGGCCCCCAGGGCACTGCACAGCTGCTGTGGGGGGCACAGCCTTTGGAGCCCAGTCCCCCACCCCAGAGCAGATTAGGGTGCAAGGCCCTGGGGCGGGCAGAGCAGGGAGGGAGAACGGTGCCAGCCAAGCCCATGGAGGGGGAATGAACGCACGCGCAGTCGGGGCTGCCAGGCAGGAAGCTGGGCCCGGTAGTTAGACCTCTGCCCTGGGAGCCCTGGGCTCAGTTCCCTGCTCTTAGACCAGAGCCATGAAGGTATTTAGGCTCCTACCTTCCAATAGAAAGGCCTTAGCCACTCCGTGCCTCAGTTTCCCCATCTGTACAACGGGAATAACAGCCCCGCCTCATGGGGGTGGGGGTGAGGATAAAGATTGGGAGGTGCCTTATTATGGGGGAGTCAGATACTACAACAATAGGAGCTTATCTAACCCCCACCCCCACCCCGTGAGGCAAGGCAGGGCTATTCTCCCCAGTGTACAGATGGGAAATGAGGCACAGAGAACCCAGGAGCCCTGCCTTCTTGTTCTAGCCCACTAGACCCCACTCACCTCCCAGAGCGGGGGGAGAACCCAGGAGTCCTGGACCCTTAATGACCACAAAGTGGACCAGTAACCCCACGTCCTACACACTACTCATGACACAAGTCCTCCATGCTCACCCCACCCTGGGCTCCCCGCATCTCTGCCAGTGCCTCTCACTCCCAACCCACAGCCCCCTGCTCCCCACCACACATGCTCACATCCTGCTGCAGGAACTCATTACATTTGAGCTCTGGGGGTCCACAGACGGGTCCCATGGGGCTGGAGGGGGGGCACTGAGGACCCTGAGCCCAAAGCCAAGTGGGCTCTGTGCAGAAGGGACCTCAGAGCCCTGAGCCTGGGGAGGGGGGCCTGGCTCCGGGCAGCACCAGGCCAGCTGGGCATGGAGGGGGCAGGGCAGCCTGACCGGCACAGATCCCCCCCCCCCGCATCTAGGAAGGGATAAAGGTGCAAAGAACAAAGGGTGACACCCAGCTGGGAGCATCGGACAATAACATCCCCCCAGGGCCCGGAGCTGCAGCTGGGGATAGAACCCAGGAGTCCTGACTCCCAGCCCCCCACCCCCACCCCGCTCTACCCACTCCCCTCCCAGCACCGGGGCCGGTAGCAGGTGCCCTGGCTGAGCCCTTCAGGGAACTGGCCAGGGACTGAAATGAGGGCTGAGGAAGGCCAGGTGCTGATGAGGGGGTGGGGTTCAGCTAGGACTCCTGGGTCCTTCCAGGGCAGGTGGGGATGGGGGGCGTCAGGCAGGACTCCTGGGTACCATGGCAGCAGCAGGGGCTCACCACCGGGCCTGTGCCACATGGGATCCCCCACCCTCACCCCAAGGACCCTCCCTCCCCAGACTCTCCTCCTGGGCTGGGGGTGCAGGGCCCCGTCCCCCCAGAGAGCGAGGCCTCCCCAAGCAGGGTGGGTGGGGCTCTCGGCTTATCACTGGAGGGCTGCCCCAGGCACCCCACCATCTCCCCATGGGGCAGGGCGGGGAGGGGGTGCCTGCTTGGCAGCCATTTTCTGGGGGCTCAAAGCGCTGCCCAGGGACTGGCAGCCCAAGGGGAAGGAGAGAGATGAGACTGGGAGGGCGGGGTCCAGGCTGGAGGCACCCCTGGGGGAGAAGGATGTACCACCTCCCGCCCTGTGATTGCAACCCACCAGTCCCCCCAAGGGACAGCAACCCACCAGCCTCCCAATACATCACACCAGCCCCCCAGGAATAGCAACCCACCAGCCCCCCAGTGCAACACACCAGCCCCCCAATACATCACACCAGCCCCCCAATGAAACACACCAGCCCCCCAGGAACAGCAACACACCAGCCCCACAGTGCAACACCCCAGCCCCGCAGTACATCACACCAGCCCCCCAATATTTCTCACACACTCCAGGAACAGCATCACACCAGCCCCTCCCCAGAGCAACACACCAGCCCCCCAATGCAACACACCAGCCCCCAATACCTCACACCAGCCCCCCAGGAATAGCAACACACCAGCCCCCCAGTGCAACACACCAGCCCCCCAGTACATCATACAAGCCCCCAATACATCACACACATCCCAGGAACAGCATCACACCAGCCCCTCCCCAGAGCAACACACCAGCCCCCCAATACCTCACACCAGCCCCCAGCACATCACACCCCCCCCACGAACAGCAACACACCAGCCCCCCCCAGTGCAACACACCAGCCCCCTAGGAATAGCAACACACCAGCCCCCCAGTGCAACACACCAGCCCCCTCCCATTTCCATCCCCTCTGCACAAAGCCCCCGGCCCATCCCCAGCTCTTCGCCGTGTGTGCATGGAGGGGGACAGGGCAGGCAACGTGGGGGGGTCCCTGCTCCAAAGGCAGAGGATGTGGCAGAGCCCCCCCCCCGTCCCAGCCAACTCTGGCTCTTCCCCAGCTTCTCCCTCCCCTTCACACGCCTTTGTCAGCTAGCCAAACTGCTCCCCCCTCCACGTGGGAGGGGGAGGAAATGGGGCTCCCCCTCCCCCACGGCTAAGCCACCTGCACTGTGACTTTAAGAAACACAAACTCAGCTGCTGCACCCCCCCATGCACACACACATCCCCTCCCTGCTGCATTGTTGCCCCCCAGCTCCCTTCCCTGCACCCCCCCATGCACACACACATCCCCTCCCTGCTGCATTGCTGCCCCCCAGCTCCCTTCCCTGCACCCCCCATGCACACACACATCCCCTCCCTGCTGCATTGCTGCCCCCAACCCCCTTCCCTGCACCCCCCCATGCACACACACATCCCCTCCCTGCTGCATTGCTGCCCCCCAGCTCCCTTCCCTGCACCCCCCCATGCACACACACATCCCCTCCCTGCTGCATTGCTGCCCCCTACCCCCCTTCCCTGCACCCCCCCATGCACACACACATCCCCTCCCTGCTGCATTGCTGCCCCCCCAACCCCCTTCCCTGCACCCCCATGCACACACACATCCCCTCCCTGCTGCACTGCTGTCCCCCCAGCCCCCTTCCCTGCACCCCCCCATGCACACACACATCCCCTCCCTGCTGCATTGCTGCCCCCAACCCCCTTCCCTGCACCCCCCCATGCACACACACATCCCCTCCCTGCTGCATTGCTGCCCCCCCAGTCCCCTTCCCTGCACCCCCCCATGCACACACACATCCCCTCCCTGCTGCATTGCTGCCCCCCAGCCCCCTTCTCTGCACCCCCCCATGCACACACACATCCCCTCCCTGCTGCATTGCTGCCCCCAACCCCCTTCCCTGCACCCCCCCATGCACACACACATCCCCTCCCTGCTGCATTGCTGCCCCCCCAGCCCCCTTCCCTGCACCCCCCATGCACACACACATCCCCTCCCTGCTGCATTGCTGCCCCCCAGCCCCCTTCCCTGCACCCCCCCATGCACACACACATCCCCTCCCTGCTGCATTGCTGCCCCCAGCCCCCTTCCCTGCACCCCCCCATGCACACACACATCCCCTCCCTGCTGCATTGCTGCCCCCCCAGCCCCCTTCCCTGCACCCCCCCATGCACACACACATCCCCTCCCTGCTGCACTGCTGCCCCCCCAGCCCCCTTCCCTGCACCCCCCCATGCACACACACATCCCCTCCCTGCTGCATTGCTGCCCCCCAACATCCTTCCCTGCACCCCCCATGCACACACACATCCCCTCCCTGCTGCATTTCTGCCCCCCCCAGCCCCCTTCCCTGCACCCCCCCATGCACACACACATCCCCTCCCTGCTGCACTGCTGCCCCCCAGCGCCCTTCCCTGCACCCCTCCATGCACACACACATCCCCTCCCTGCTGCATTGCTGCCCCCCCAGCCCCCTTCCCTGCAGCTCCCCCATGACACAAAAAGCACCGCTAACGGGAACGGAGAGAGGGGGGCAGCTTCCATTAGGGTCTCCCCAGAGATTGCCCACCCCCCCTTTCTCCTCCCCCCCATGGCATATTCCACTGGGGACTCCCCATATTCCACCATCCCGCCCCCCACCCCCACCCCGGCCCCCCACTGCTCTGTCCAGACCGGTCTGTGGCCCATGAGGGGCCCCCAAAATCCACCCCTCCTCCCTCTGCGACACCTCCCTTTCCACCCCCAGCTCCCCTTTGTCTGCACACCCCGCCCCCCCCCCCCCGAGGGATGTTCGAGGGGACAGCGAATTACTGGGCCCCAAGGCGCCTGGGAATCGCTGCAAGGTCAAAATGGCTTTTGTCGCTCCGGAAAAGTGTCTCTCTGTTGGGGGAGGGGCTCTCAAACCGACCTTGAATTCAAAATGGGGGGGGGGTTACGATGATCTTAACGCGCGTGGGGACGGTGGGAAGCTGTTTGTGCCGAGCCCCCCACCCCGGCTCGGGCCTACACCCTCGCTGGCTTGGCAGGATCTTCAAAGAAACCGGGGGGCGGGGGGGGGGGCGGTTTGTGGCCGTTGAAATGAGCGAGGGAGAGACTGAGGACAAGGGCAACGCCGGGAGTGGCCGGGGGGGGGGATCAAGGTGGGGGGGACACGGTCGGGTCAGAACGTTATCCGGCTTGGATGGTTTAGACACGACTCCTACTCCTGGACCAGGCCCGGCCTAGACTCGCTGACCCGTCCCAGCCTACGGCTCTAGGGTACGGTGTCCAGATGCCCCGACTGTATAGGGACAGTCCCGATTTTGGGGGCTTTTTCTTGTCTAGGCACCGATTACCCCCCCACCCCCTGTCCCGACGTTTTACACTTGCTGTCTGATCACCCTATTCTCGGGGGTCACGTGCAAGTCTGCGGGGCGGGCGGCGGGGGGGGAAAGTGCAGCATAGAGATCTATGAAAAGTCGGGGGAGGCAAACCAAGGGGGCCCCTTGCCCCATAGCACATGAGGCCCCTGGTGTGGAGGGGGGAGGTTGAAACAATCTAAAATTAAACGGGGGGAGGGATTGATGTTAAATTAGGTAGACAGAGGCCTGGCTTGCAGAGCGAGCCACGCAACTGCAAACACACGATGGGGGGGGTGTCCTAGGAGGGTGGTTCAAATCTGCAATTCAGCTGGGTGGGGGGGGGGATGGTTTTTAAAAGGCTCCTAAATTAGCTGGCAAGCCGGAGGCGGGGGAATTGAGACCCCGGGCGCTGTGCCTGGCACCGCCAGCCCGCCCGTGTGGGGCGCAGGAGAGCGGCTGGGTTTTAAATGACCTCGCGAGGGAGAGACACTGGATTGGGAAAAAACCCAGGATTTACAATTTGCAAATGCAAAACCTGAGTGTGTCGGGGGGGGCGGGGGGAGCTTGTCCGTGACCAAGCCCCCATCCCCCCAAAGCCAGCCCGCTGTCAGTTCCCATTGTTCAGAGCCGGGCTGGCTTCTCCTCCTGCAGAGCCTGAGATGGGGGGGCGGGGGGGGAGCTGCTGTCTCAGCACCCAGAGAAAGGCAATTCCGCAGGAGCTGCTCTCCCGGCACGCACAAAAATGTATCCAGCTCTGAAGGATTGTGTGTCTGTCTCTCCCTGCGCGTCTCCGCAGCGCCCAGCGGCTGGCACGACACGGGGGCCCCATCTCGGGCGGAGTCTGGGCAGCGCCCAGCACAATGCGGGGGCCCCAACTCGGGCGGGGTCTGGGCAGCGCCTGGCACAATGGGGGGGCCCCATCTCGGGCGGGGTCTGGGCAGCGCCTGTCACAATGGGGGGGGCCCCATCTCGGGCGGGGTCTGGGCAGCGCCTGGCACAATGCGGGGGCCCCATCTCGGGCAGGGTCTGGGCAGCGCCTGGCCCTGATCTTGATTCTGGAGGGGTCTCAGGCATTAGTGTATCACAAGTAATAAGGATGCAAACATGAGGTTATATCCATATATCTAGATCTATACACACATACACACCCCTATCAGCACACACACTGACACACACACACACACACACCCCTATCAGTGCACACACTGACACACACACACACATCCCTATCAGCACACACGCCGACACTGACACTCACACACACACACACACCCCTATCAGCACACACACACACTCTCACACACACTCACACACACCCCTATCAGCACACTCACACACACACACACACACACACCCCTATCAGCACACACACTGACACACACACACACATCCCTATCAGCACACACGCCGACACTGACACTCACACACACACACACCCCCTATCAGCACACACACACACTCACACACACACACACACCCCTATCAGCACACTCACACACACACACACACACCCCTATCAGCGCACACGCTGACACACACACACACACACCCATCAGCACACACACTGACACTCACATACACACACCCCTATCAGCACACACGCCGACACTCACTCACTCACACACACACACCCATCAGCACACACGCCGACACTCACTCACACACACACCCACACAAAGGGTACAATATACATGAGCCGAGTGCATTAGACAGCCATACCTGGAGATCCACACACCAGAGTGTATCCTCCAGCCGTACGTGTGTAGACACACACATCTCGCTGTCTACCCCCCCACACACACACACACACACACACACGCCGGTAGAGTTCACACACACGCCGCACATACGATCCCTCCATCCCCAGACACGCTCCCACCCGGGGTAGATTTTACATCAGCCCCCGGCTCCAGAAAGGCACCCCCAGAACACCCCCCGCCCTGCGGATTAGCCACTCCCTGGCATGGGAAATATTCCTACAGATCCATAGACCCCGCGCATCGCCCGTCTCCAGACCCCCCCCCGGTTCTCCCCCCCCCCCATGTATCGCCACGGACCCCCCCCACACACTCTCTTCGGTAGCGGTTCTTTGCAGCTGCCTGTCTCCATGTTGAGCCCTGTTCTCACCCCCCCGCCATGCCCTAGCTCGCCCCACAGCTCTGCCCCACGCTCGCTATGGGGCCAGAGCTCTGTAGATCCAGGGGATCCCCCCCACCCTGGCACCTTTACACCCACGTTTCACCCCGATCCCCAACCCCTGACAGCCAACTGGGGACCGGGCTGCGAGATCCAGCCGAAATCGCAGTGCAGGGACTGGGAGGGGGGGATTTACACCGTACACCCCCCAAAAGACGCGCACCCCCATATCAGTCAACCCCCCCCCCCCCACGCATCCAACCAACCCCCCCAGATACCTACGGTGACCATTCTTCCAGCGCCGCGGGCACTCCCGCTGCAGGGCCGGGCGGCCGTGGGGCTGCGCTCTCCAGCCGCCGGCCCGCACCCCCCAGCCCCCCGCCCCGGGTGGGGTCGGATCAGCGCCGAGGAGCGGGGGGAGGGAAATCCGGAGGACCGATTGAAAAGCCAAATCCCGGGCGAGGATCGGGGCTCGATGTGTGTAGGTCCAGCGGCGGAGGGGGGGAGATTGGGAAGGGGGGGGGCTGAGCAGCGGGGGGGGGAGCTGAGCGGGGGAGGGCTGAGCAGTGGGGGGGGGAACTGAGCGGGGGGGTCTGAGCAGTGGGGGGGAGATGAGCAGGGGGGACTGAGCGGGGGGGCTGAGCAGTGGGGGGGAGATGAGCAGGGGGGACTGAGCGGGGGGGCTGAGCAGTGGGGGGGAGATGAGCAGGGGGGACTGAGCGGGGGGGGCTGAGCAGTGGGGGGGGAGATGAGCGGGGGGGCTGAGCAGTGGAGGGGGGAGATGAGCGGGGGGGACTGAGCAGTGGGGGGAGATGAGCGGGGGGGCTGAGCGGGGGGGCTGAGCACTGGGGGGGAGATGAACGGGGGGGGCTGAGCGGTGAGGGGGAGATGAGTAGGGGGGGTCCTCTTGTTCTCGGCCTCTCTGGGAAGAAAGGAAGGCGAGAAAGGAGGGGGGGTGGACGAGAAAAGGGACAAGGGAGGAGAACCGGACCGGGGGGAGAAGACGGAGGAGAAGGGAGAGCGGAGGGAATGGAAACGAGGAGGTAAAACCAAACAATGAAATGAACAGAAGGAGCCGAGTCTTGGCCCGGGGGCGAGGAGAGAACGGGGGGGGGAGGGCGGGGGGGGGAACGAAAAGGAGGAAGAAGAAAAGAAAAAAAGGAAAAGAACGAGAAAAGGAAGGAATCGGAGGAGCGGCAGCTGCAGCCTTGCGCTGGCTGGTCCTTTAAATGTCCTTGGTTATTTAAACCCGGGGTTTATTACGGGGGGGGAGGGGGAGGCGGGGTTTTTTTCGGGGGGGGGTCTTGTTTTTTCTCCCCCCCTCCAATATGCAAAAACACAAAGGATCCTCTGCAGCCCCCCCCCCCGTGTGTGATGGCTGGGTCCAGCTGCCCCGCGGCCCCCCCCCCAGACTCCCCCCCGGCCCCCCAGCGACGGGACCCGGCTCATTGGCTGGGACCAGCGGCAGCGAGTTCTCTCTTGGTTAACACCCACCCACCCCCCATAGCACACGCAGCCCCGCCCCCGATGGCACACACAGACCCCCCCCCCCGCGGATAGCACACACCCCATAGCGCCCCCCCCAGGGGTAGCACACGCAGCCCCGCCCCCCCGATAGGACATCACTCCCCAAGATTTCACACACACACACACCCCGATAGCACACGCAGCCCCGCCCCCGATGGTACACACAGACCCCCCCCCGCGGATAGCACACACCCCATAGCGCCCCCCCCCAGCGGTAGCACACGCAGCCCCGCCCCCCCGATAGGACATCACTCCCCAAGATTTCACACACACACACACCCCGATAGCACACGCAGCCCCGCCCCGATGGCACACACAGCCCCCCCCCGCTCCCCGCGGATAGCACACACCCCATAGCGCCCCCCCAGGGGTAGCAAACGCAGCCCGGCCCCCCCGGGTAGCACACACACACACCCCGATAGCATACGTAGCCCCCACCCCATGGCACATCCATCCCTCCCAAGCAGCCCCCACCCCAGCTCCTGCACGCGCCTCCCCATACTGCACTCCCAGCCCCCCCCCCCCCCCCAGCATTCACTCGGACCCCATCCTACATGCAGAAGCCCCTGTACCGCCCCCCCATCTCTCCTCCCTGGGGTGGGGGGGACCCCTCAGCTCCGGGGCGGGGGGAAGGAGAGGGGTGGTGTTTCAGATACAACCCAGAGAGAGAGAGAGGAGATATATATAGAGAGAGATATAAATAGCTAGAGATGGATAGATATAGATCTAGAGAGAAGGAGATAGATAGATAGATAGATAGATAGATAGATAGATAGATAGATAGATAGATGGGTGTATGGGGATAGATAGATAGATAGATAGATAGATAGATAGATAGATAGATAGAAGGGGTGTATGGGGATAGATAGATAGATAGATAGATAGATAGATAGATAGATAGATAGATAGATAGATAGATAGATAGAAGGGGTGTATGGGGATAGATAGATAGATAGATAGATAGATAGATAGATAGATAGATAGATAGATAGATAGATAGATGGGGTGTATGGGGCTAGATAGATAGGTAGATAGATAGATAGATAGATAGATAGATGGGTGTATGGGGCTAGATAGATAGATAGATAGATAGATAGATAGATAGATAGGGTGTATGGGGATAGATAGATAGATAGATAGATAGATAGATAGATAGATAGATAGATAGATAGATAGATAGATAGATAGATAGATGGGGTGTATGGGGCTAGATAGATAGATAGATAGATAGGTAGATAGATAGATAGATAGATGGGTGTATGGGGCTAGATAGGTAGCTAGATGGTGTGTATGGGGCCAGCCAGCCAGGGTCTGTGAGAGAACCAGGCCGAGACAGAGAATCTCTCTTTCGTGTCATGCCATTGAGTCTCTGGGTGTCTGGGTCAGGGGGCACAACTGCAGGGAAAGGGAGTTATGCTGGGGGGCATCCAACTGCAGGGCAGACTCTGCTCCACCAGCAAGATTAACCCCCATTTCACGGGGGCAGAGAAACTGAGGCACAAAGAGGGACATGCCCAGTGAGGCAGTGGCAGAGCTGGGGACAGAACCCAGGAGTCCTGGCTCCCAGTCCCTCCCCTGGCTCTCCCGGAGCTAGGCATGGATCCCAAGAGTCCTGGTTTCCCAGTCTTTGCTCGGAGCAGCCTTCACACCAGTTGATACATTAGCTCTGAAAGTCGCCGGTTTCACTCAGTCTCCGCTTCACCCCCCTGGCATCGCCCAGTTCCTGGGCTGCTGAAATGCCGGGCAAACGACTGCGGCTAATCCAGGGGCCCCATTGTGCTGGGCAGACCCCAAGGGAGGGACAGTCCAGGCTGGATGGGCCCGGTGCGGAGGGATGGACTCAGGCTGCATCCAGCACTGAGGCTGGCAGAGCGATGGTGCCTGTAGTCTGGCCCCACAGGGAGGTTGGATAAAAGACCAACTACTGCTGCCAGCAAAGGGAGATCCTTTCTAGGTTAAGCAACAGAGCCCTGAGGGGAGGGAGGAGCTGCAGGGGAGCCGAGGTGGAGGGCACCCACCCCTGACCATCCAAAGAGCCTGCAGGCCCTGAATGGCAGCACTGGCCCGGGATGAAATCAGAGCAGCTCAGCTCTGTGTCATAGTGCCTATGCTCCTGATGCCAAATGGGGAGTCTCCAATGGCTTAGGCAGGTGGGGCGGGGAGGTCCAGGATTCAGACCGGAGTTACGAATAGGGCACAGAATTCAGCGTGGGAACGGGAGGCTGTCACTCTGTCGTTATCTCCAGGGGACGACTGAAGGAAGGGGACTGACATGGTGGACCGTGGAGACTGGATCCTCTACACATCCCGTATCCAGTTCCCCACTCCCCTAGGTCTGGATTGGAGGGGGCACCTCCTAGATAGGAAAGGCCCCATATACAATTCCCTGAGACAGCCAATCCACACTCCCTGGGGCTGCATCAAAGCCAGGACTCCTGGGTTACCCAGCTCTGGGAGGGGAGTGGGGTCTAGTGGTTAGAACAGGGTGGGTTGGGAGCCAGGACTCCTGGGTTTTATTCCTGGCTCTGCCACAGACTCCCTGTGTGACCTTGACCAAGTCACTTCCTTCCCCCCATGCCTCAGTTTCCCCATCTGTAGCATGAGGCGAATGATACATACAGGCAGATGTTTGTGAGCTGCCCAGATACTACGGAGCTGGAGCCCAGTGCCAGAGAAATAACTGCAGTGAAAGTCACTTCACCCCAGGTTCAACATGCTCACCACTCCTTGCCTTCAGTGAAAAATGCCCTGGCCTAAAGCCACATTCCGCAGGTCACGCAGTGCTCAAGAAAGGGAGGCATGTATTACCCCATTTCACGGCGGGGGAAACTGAGGCAACGAGCGGGGCAGGGACATGCCTTCAGCCCCCACTGAGCTGGGGCAGAACCCAGGAGTCTGGGCTCCTAATCTCCCCCTGTTCTAACCCCTAAAGAAAGTTCCACTCCCCGAGGCAGGGAGAGAACCCAGGAGTCCTGACTCCCAGCCCCTTCCTGCTCTAGCCCACTAGGCCGCACTCCCCTCCCAGACCCATTAATAGAACCCAGGAGTTCTGATGCCCAGCCCCCACCCACCCTTGCATTCAGCGCAGCCTATCATGCACAACCCGGGACCACAACCCAGGTGTCCTGCCTCTTCGGTGTGGTTCCAAAATCAAAGTCTCCTCTCTCCAGAGGTCTCTAGACATTTCTAGAAAGTTTTCTTTGGCAGCTGTTCCCCCTGCCTGGCCAAAGTGCCACAACACCCTCACACACACACACAACCACCACCCCTGACCCCCACCCTGGTCTCACAGCACAACCAGGGGGGTGCACATGGGCCCCACACTGGGTGCTTCCTAGCCCCATCTCTTTCTCTCCCCTTCCCTGGCGGATCCTGGCCTGCCCACCCTGTCTACAGGGAAATCAGCGCAATGTCTCGCTCCAGCAGAAGCCGCGCGACGCAGGGAGAAAAGCCCTCCCGTCGCCTGCTCGATTTCCGAACCGAGCATCGGCAAACATGCCACCACCCCGGCTGGAGACACACACGCCCCCGCGTGCAGCCTCGGGGAGGGCGTGTGGCAGTCGCTTTGGACCCAGCTCCGCCATCCCCCGGCTCCAATCCGGCCCCGTTTCCATCGAAACCCACCAATTTGGGGGGCAGGAGGAGGAGGTGGGAGTGGGAGCGGGAAGCGGGGGGTGTTCGCTAATAACCGAGGAGAGAGGATTGGTTTTGGTTAAGCTGAGACGGTGCCTTGTCCCCTACCTCATTTGCGCTCAGCGGGTATCTCTCTGCGTCTTGCGGGCATCTGCTCATTTTGAACAGCGTCGCCATTGCTGATGGAAGCAGTGAGAGAGGAGAGAAAATAGCAGTTAGTCCCAGGGGAAAGGAAGAAAGAGACACGCACGCATAGCTAGGTAACGGGTTGGTAGCCGCGGCCGGTGATTTATAGCCCAGCCGGCCTGCGATTTTCCACCCAGGGAGAGCCGGAAGCAGAAAAGGAATCTCGCCACGCCGAAGAACCGAAACTGACCAACACCCCCCTCGACGCGCACACGCGGCTCCCTTCCCGTCAGATTCTTCGCAGAGAGAAAGGAGCCGGATATTTTGATGATGCCGTGCAAAGGGAAGGGCCGAGGGGGGACAGGCCGGGAGCTGGCTGTCGGAGAACCTGGCCCACGGCACGTACTGTCAGCCGCGGGTGTCGAGGGAGATGCTGCTAAGTCCTGCCACCTGTCCACATTCTAATGGGAAGCTGCATCTAGTGGTTAGAGCAGGGAGAGGAGGGGGCTGGGGGGTAGGACTCCTGGGTTCTCTTCCCAGCTCTGGGAGGGGTGTGAGGCCTAGTGCAGAGGTTTTCAACCTTTATTCATTCGCAGACTCCTAACAAATTTCAAATGGAGGTGCGGCCCCCTTTGGAAATCTTCGACATAGTCTGCAGACCCCCCAGGGGTCCACGGCCCACAGGTTGAAAACCACTGGCCTAGTGGTTAGAGTAGAGCAGACGCGGGACCTGGCAGCTCTTTATGCAGGGATCCCTTGTCTGGCCTGGAGATGCAGCCACCCCTGGGGCGGGGCACAGTAGCTGTTTTATACAAGAAGGCCTCACCCAGCGTTGAAACACAGCCACTTCTGGGGTGAGGTGGGGCAGCTGTTTATACCCAGGGCTGAGATGCAGCTGACTGTGTGTGTAACCACCCCAGGTGAGGGAGCAGAACGTGCTGGGTGAGGGGATGGGATGACCTTGGGGCTCTTCCATGGAGGCCGATAGCCCCTATGTTCTCCCCAGCCACACGGGGCCCTTCCCTGCTCCCTCCACGGCTGGGCTGGAGCATCGTCCCGGCTGGATCTCTTTATCCCGCACGTCGCTGCCCCACCATGGAAATCAGGACATGGTGGCAGGAACAATGACGGGGAGCAAAAGCCTGCCAGCTGCACTCTTCTGACCCCTCCCTTCCCACCCCACCCCACCGCCCGTGACACCTGCCAGCCTGCCCTTCCCCCGCTCTCAGCCCATGCTTTTGTTCCCTCCATGTAGCCTCCCCCCAAACCCCTCCGTGTTCTCAGCTCGCCCCTCACAAACACCCCAGACGCTGACGCACCCCAGAAAAGTTTCAGGTGAGCACAAGTGTTCACAGGATCCCGGCCTCCCGCTTTGATGGGCTTGGAAATTAGAGGCTGGGGAAACACAGCCTGGTGCCCCTGTGTCTCCCCAGCGCAGAAGCAGCAGCACACCCACAGGGGGTGCTCTCCGCCCGCCCCACCACCCCCCCAGCCATCCCCTCCCACGCCCCAGCCACCCTGCCAGCTCAGAGCAGGGGCTCCCAAGCAGGAAAAGAGGCAAGTCAGTTGCCCAGGTTTCTGGTCAGTTTCATGGGGGTCTCTGCCAGGGCTGGGGGCTAGGCTCCCACACAGGCTGCCCCAGGGAGGAGGGGAGTGAACTCTCTTGCCCCTATTTCTGATCCCAGGGTGGCACCTGACCATGAGGGCACCTTGGAAGTGGCAGATCGGTTTGTCACACTGGCGGGAGGCTGGGGGGTGATTCAGCCTACAGGGCACATGGGTGGGAGTCAGGACTCCTGGGTTCTGTTCCGGGCTCTGGGTGGAGAGTGGGCTCAGGGGGTTACAGAGGGGGAGGGGGGCTGGGAGTCAGGACTCCTGGGTTCTGTTCCGAGCTCTGGGTGGAGAGTGGGCTCAGGGGGTCACAGAGGGGTAGGGGGGCTGGGAGTCAGGACTCCTGGGTTCTGTTCCGGGCTCTGGGTGGAGAGTGGGCTCAGGGGGTCACAGAGGGGGAGGGAGGCTGGGAGTCAGGACTCCTGGGTCCTCTTCCGAGCTCTGGGTGGAGAGTGGGCTCAGGGGGCACAGAGGGGGAAGGGGGCTGGGAGTCAGGACTCCTGGGTTCTGTTCTGGGCTCTGGGTGGAGAGTGGGCTCAGGGGGTCACAGAGAGGGAGGGGGGCTGGGAGTCAGGACTCCTGGGTTCCACTCCCAGCTCCAGGAGGAGACTGGGGCCATGGCAGGACTACATGAGATAGCACGGCCAGAGTGTCTAGCCTAGTATCATGCCCTTAGCACTGTCCCAGATCTACCAGTGATCACAGCCCAGGACCAGCCCCCCCCCCCCCCACACACACACACACATCTCCCACGCAGAACCAGCCCAGCAGAGCTCTCTGGTGCAGGCCCAGCCCTGCTCCGTGTTTGGGTGGAGGGTGAAGCAAAACCAGCCATCACCAGGCCAGGAGGTGGGGGCCAGGGGTATCCCCCGAGCCATGGGGACCGGCTGTGTCCATCTGGACAGGCAGGGGTGGGAGTCATGCACTGGCAGCTAAGGGGGCCTGGGGCACAGACACACTCCTAGTGACACATGCACGGCCTCGCCCTCACACCGCCCGTGCACTCACGCTGGCCATGCCACTCCTGCCCATGCTCTGCTCCTGCAGAGATCCTCCCATGCGGGTCCTGGCTCAGGGGGACAGCGGTTCTGAGACCCCCAGCGACGTCTCCGCTAAATACCCTTCAGTTTCTCCTGCACTGAACTGTGTGAAAGGAGCAAAACAACTGGACTGAGGCTCTCCCCTGCTTGTACACTGGGTGCCCTTCCCTAACCTGGGAGAAAACCCAGGAGTCCTGGCTCCCAGCCCCAGTCCCAACCACTAGACCTCACTCCCCTGCCAGGGCCAGGGCAGGGAGAGAACCCAGGAGTCCTGGCTCCCAGCCCCAGTCCCAACCACTCGACCCCACTCCCCTCCCAGGGCCAGGGCAGGGAAAGAACCCAGGAGTCCTGGCTCCCAGCCCCAGTCCCAACCACTAGACCTCACTCCCTTGCCAGGGCCAGGGCAGGGAGAGAACCCAGGAGTCCTGGCTCCCAGCCCCAGTCCCAACCACTCGACCCCACTCCCCTCCCAGGGCCAGGGCAGGGAGAGAACCCAGGAGTCCGGAGACAGTCAAGCTGGCTCCTTGGCACTTTCTGAGACCAGACCCAATTCAGCACCACAGACAGCTCCAGGGAGCCGCCCCTGACCCCGGTCCCAAGGCGGGGCCCCGCGGCGCTGACGGGCTGAGCAAGCGGAGCAAACCCGAACCGCTCTCGGCTCGCCCCCGCCCCCGGGACGCTGGGGACCACTGAAGTGAGGTGAGACAGGGCCAATGGGAAAGAACCCAGGAGTCCTGGCTCCCAGCCGCCCCCCCCGACTCTAACCACTAGTCCCCACTCCCTTCCCAGAGCTGGGGAAAGAACCCAGGAGTCCTGGCTCCCAGCCGCCCCCCCACGACTCTAACCACTAGTCCCCACTCCCTTCCCAGAGCTGGGGAAAAAATCCAGGAGTCCTGGCTCCCAGCCCCCCCACCCCCACTCGAACCGCTAGTCCCCACTCCCCTCCCAGAGCTGGGGGAAGAACCCAGGAGTCCTGGCTCCCAGCCCCCGCCCTGCTCTCCAAGGGGGCCGGACTTTCCAGAGCTTCAGCTGCAATATCCCCAGTGACCTCAGATGACCTTTGAACAGGGGTCAGTGAGGGGGGGCACTTTGGCCTCTCGACCCGCCAGGGTCCACGAAGGGTCAGCTCCCCCTCATGGGGAACAACAGCTTGAGGCGCGGGGGGGGGGGGTTACCCCTCCTCCCGGCACTGCAGTGAATAGACCCCCTGGGGTGGGGGAGGGGACAAGACCCCAGGCCCCATCCCCAGCCACCACCACAGAGTGACTCCTGCCTAATAACCTCCACCCTGGGAGGGGAGCAGGGTCTGGTGGTTAGGGGGAGGGGGCTGGGAGTCAGGAATCCTGGGTTCTCTCCCTGGATCTGGGAGGGGAGTGGGGTCTGGTGGTTAGGGGGAGGGGGCTGGGAGCCAGGACTCCTGGGTTCTCTCCCTGGATCTGGGAGGGGAGCAGGGTCTAGTGGTTAGAGCAGGGGGGCTGGGAGCCAGGACTCCTGGGTTCTCTCCCTGGATCTGGGAGGGGAGTGGGGTCTAGTGGTTAGAGCAGGGTGGGGGGCTGGGAGCCAGAACTCCTGGTTTCTCTCCCTGGATCTGGGAGGGGAGTGGGGTCTAGTGGTTAGAGCAGGGTGGGGGGCTGGGAGCCAGAACTCCTGGTTTCTCTCCCTGGATCTGGGAGGGGAGTGGGGTCTAGTGGTTAGAGCAGGGTGGGGGGCTGGGAACCTGAACTCCTGGTTTCTCTCCCTGGATCTGGGAGGGGAGCAGGGTCTGGTGGTAAGAGCAGGGTGCGGGGGTTGAAACTGATCTCTCCCTTTCCTCTCTACCAAGCACAGTCCCTGCCCTCCTACCCCCAGGAGCAGGGGTGGGTAGCAGGGACCATATGCCACCAATTAGCCAGTGATCCCACATCTGCCACCATCCTGCGCGGGGGCGGGGAGGGGATGTGATGAGGAGGCCGAGCCCCATGTCCCATGGGAGGAAGGGGCCTGGCAGATGCAGGATCTCACCCCAGGATGGCAGCGCCCAGCCCACGTGCTGTGAATGGCCGGGGGAGAGGGGTCCCAAAGGGACTCTGATTTCAGGGCCAGGGAGCCAGATGGCCGGGGGTGGGGGAGGGGATTGGATTAGAGGGGGAGGAGGCCCCCTATGGCAGAGAGGGGAAAGGCAGGGAGGGTGCAGAAACCCCAGCATGGGGACGGGAAAGAGGGGACCCCCCCGCTGCAAACCAACCCCCCCATCCTACAGCCTCCACACTGCAAACCATCACCCCAAAACTCAGTCTTAATCCCTCAAATGTAACACAGGTCACAACCCCTCAAGTGCAAACCCATCCCCCTACCTGCCCCCCCTGCCCTAAATCAAACCTCCCCACCCCCGCTCATGGAGTCCTGCCCCCCGCCCCCTCCTATGACCCAGCAGCTCCCTTGTAGGGGGCTGGCTCAGTCCCAGGCTGGGAGTCCCACCCAGGCCCTCTGAGGGCCCCCTATGTCATGAGTTTGCTGGGACCCCACCTGTCTCCCAGGGGTCCACGTTACAGAAATGCCCACATGGGGCACTGGGGTCAGCACTGACTGCAAGGAGAGAGCGCCCCCTAGTGAGCCCCCACCTCGCTCCATGCAGCACAGGGCCCCCAGCACCGTCTCTGTACATAGGCCAGGAGCTCTCAGCCCCTATCAGCCTCAACCCCCTCATCCCTGCCACGCCCACGTGTGCCCCAGGAGGCTGGTGGTTAAGGCCCTGGGCAGGGACTCAGGAGAGCTGGGTTCAATTCCTTGCTGTTCCCCTGACCCTCTGCGTGACCTTGGGCGAGGCCCTGCACCTCTGGGACTCAGTTTCCCCATCCTGCCTTTGTCTGCTGAGGTGGAAAGGCCTTCGGGGCTGAGAGAGTCTCTCTGTGTCTGGGGACCCTGATCTCGCTCGGGGTCTGTGCAGAAGCTGGCACGGGGCGGGCTGTGATTGTGGTCAGGGTCTGGGCAGTGCCTGGCACGAGGGGGGCTCTGACTTTGATGGGGGGTCGGTGCAGCACCTGGCACGAGGGGGGGCCGTGATCTCAGTTGTCCGCTACCATAGTCATAAGAGTATGCTCCGTGGGTCCCTGCAAGCCGCAGAGCTGCGTCAAATCCCAGCCCCGCTCCCAAGGAGCGGACCCCAGCACACGGGAGACCGGTCCGGCCTGGGGAGGAGACGCGCGCCCCATTCGGCTTTGTCAGCAGATCCGGCCTTCAGCCGCAAGGTCTCTCGCTGAGCGCCAGGGCCTGACTGCCCCGGGAAGCCAGCAATAGCCGGGCTGGGCTGGCAGCTCAGCTGGGCACGAGGGGGTCGGGGGAAGGGAGACGGACAGGGGAATGAGGTGTCTTATCCTGGCTGGGGGAGACCCAGCTTTGCAGTGGGGGCGGGAGGGGGCTGCTGCATTGGCCTGACGGGGATACGGATTTGCAGCAGAGCAGAAGGTTGCAGTGTCTTGCTGCGGGGGGGAGGGGGCAGGGATGCAGCAGCTCAGGGCGAGAGGCTGCCAGGAGCCGCAGGCTGGTTGCACGGGGATGCAGCGACGTGCAGGAGGTGGCATTAAGAGGCAGGGCGGGAGTCTGGCGGGCGACGGTGACGCCGCAGGGGGATGCGGTGCTGGGCAGGAGGATGCACTGAGCTGCAGGTGATGCAGATCTGCAGCAAAGCGGGGCGGGGGGCCGGAGGGAGGCAGGAGCCGGTGGCACGGGGCGGGGGGTGGGGGCAGCGATGCAGCAGAAACAGATTGGAAGCAAAGCAGGGGCTAGCCCGGGGGGACAGATTGGCAATAGCACAGGGCCGGAGGGTGCAAGGAGCTGGCCTCTGATTTCAGGCCCCTGGCACAGCCCCACAGGGGGCAGCCGTTGGCTGGGGGCCATGGATAGATGCCCGTGACCCCCGCTCCCACCCCAGGCCAGCCCTATGAGTGCCCAGAACTAGGGTAACCCCTGCCCTGTGTCCTGACTCCCAGCTCCCCTCCCAGACACACACACTCTAACCACTACATCCCATTCTCCTGGCAGAGCTGGGAATAGAACCCAGGAGTCCTGACTCCCAGCCCCCCCCCCCCCCAACCACCACACCTCACTCCCCCCAGAGGAGGCACCCTTCTCCAGAGATTTCCCCACTCAAGCCAGTCACCTTTAGGGGTGACTGCTCCGATCAGGACCCCCTGGGCTGGAATCCGGCTCCACCGGCCCGGAGGGAGGTCCGGCGGGGGGGTCCAGCTCTCGCTCCGTGGGCCATGTGCAGGCTGGCACCGGGCTGCGCTGGCATCCCCTCCTCCCATCCCTAAGCGCTTCTGACAGCTTGGGCCCCGGCATGGGTGTCGGAGGCTTAAAATATCCGCTCTGCCTGGGGTCGTGGCACCCATGCGCCTGTCTGGCAATGGGGTCAGGCAGCCGGGGTCCAGCCCCACATGGGGGTCCCCAGGGCAGCTTCACCCCCACGCAGGGGTCAACTGTGCCGTCTGCCTGGCCTTTCACAGGCACCAGCTCCTGTCTCTCTCCCGCAGCGGGTGACACTTTCTCCCTTGATGCTGAGATGCAGCCACCTCTGGGGTGGGATGTGGGGGCTGTTTAACAGCCACATAGCAACACCACACAATCGTTTGGGACAGGAAGTGGAGTCAGGACTCCTGGGTTCTACCCCCATCGCTGGCAGGGGTGGGGGGTCTAGTGGTTAGAGCTGGGGGGTGGGGTGGGGCTGGGAGTGAGGATTCCTGGCTTCTATTCCCAGCTCCACCACTGACTCGTTAAGTCCCTTCCCTGTTTTGTGCCTCAGTTTCCTCTTTCCTCTGTCTCCTGGGGCGGGGGAGGCGTGTGCCCCGTGCTGTGGGGGGTGGCCTTGGGGAGGTGGGTGAGGAGAGGCGATATCTCCACCCCTGGGAGCCCTGGGCAGGTGACGGCTGCCCGCTGCCCGTCCGCTGTGCCCATCACTGCAGCCTCAGGGCTGTCACCATGGGCAAGGAAACAGCTGCGGCTACTCCCCCGCCAGGCGGCTGCCCCAGCGCTAACCTCCGGCACATCCTGCTCCTTTGTGGCTAATTGCATTACGGGGTGGGGGGGGGCGCTGCCCTTTCCATTTGGGGTCATGGCCCATCCACCCAGCACGCTGGGTGGGCAGGAAGCCAGCACCCCCCCCAGGCCTGGGGTCAAAGGTCACTGGCAGAATGCACCAGTTGGTCCAACTTCCTCTCTGGTATCCCCCCAGCACACTGATTAAAGGGGGGGCGCTGGGCTGCTCCATCCCTCCCCCCACTTTGCCCCCTCCCCATCTGCTGCCCTCCATTGGCTCAGCGGATCCCAGCAGGAGGAGCTCATCTCTAGGGAGGGATTGCCAGAGTAAGTGGGGGGCTACTGGGTTGGAGGGGCCCATGGGTCTGATCGGGGGGGGGGGGCAGGGGGATACCAGGCTGGAGGGGCTCATGGGTCTCATCCCATCTGGCAATGTCTGCCTTCGGCTGATAGCAGCAGGTGTGTGGGCCTGGGGGGAAGTGGCCCAGGGGGTCGGGGGGGCCCAGGGGAGGGGGCCCAGGGGAGGGGCCCGACTGGCACTTTTCGTTCTAGTGAGAAAGATTCGTTCCAGCCCCTGGCGACTTCGCTCGGCCTCCGCCTGACATGGGGTCGGGGCCCCGCCGGCCCAGATCCCCCCCATCCATCCACCGCTTGGGGTGCTGCAGGGGTGAGAGGATGGGGCCCAGAGGGTGTGTTCTGCAGGGGGTGTCTGTGCCCATGTGCGTGCGTGCGTGTGTGTATGCTATGTCTGTATTCGCATGGTGCTGTGTGTGTATTTGTCTGTGTGTTGCTGTATTTGTGTGTCGCCCTGTGTGTGTATTTGTGTGGGTGTGTATCTCTGTGTCATTCTGTGTGTGTCGCTCTGTGTGTGTTGCTCTGTTGTCTGTGTCGCTCTGTGTGTGTCACTCTGTGTGTGTCTGTCACTCTGTGTGTGTCTGTGTTTCGCTCTGTGTGTGTTGCTCTGTGTGTGTCACTCTGTGTGTGTCTGTGTCGCTCTGTGTGTGTCTGTGTGTCGCTCTGTGTCGCTCTGTGTGTGTGTCGCTCTGTGTGTGTCGCTCTGTGTGTCTGTGTCACTCTGTGTGTGTCGCTCTGTGTGTCTGTGCACTCTTTGTGTGTCTGTGTGTCACTCTGTGTGTGTGTCGCTCTCTGTATGTTGCTCTGGGTGTCACTCTGTGTGTGTGTCACTCTCTGTATGTCGCTCTGGGTGTCACTCTGTGTGTGTGGCTCTGTGTGTCGCTGTGTGTCTGTGCCATGCGCCTTGCAGGACCCGTCTCCGCCAGCCCTAAGCCGGGAGCCCAACTGGCCGGACTAGCTGCGCTGAGCTGGGATTTGGGCGGACTGGGACGGGCCTGGGCTGACCCGGGCGAGGCCGGGGGGAGAATCAGGATGGGGCTTTTGGGAGCCAAGCCCTCTGCCTTTACCAGGATCAGAGGCAATATACTGCATGGGGGCCTGGCTGCCTTAGCCCCGCCCGCACCTCCTTTGAGCTCGCCCCACTGCAGCCCCACAGGTAAGGGAGGGGTACTACCCCCCCATTTGTGACACCACCCCTTGGAAAATCCCTACTCACCCCCAACCCCCCACCCCCTGCCCCACCCCCCAAACTCTCGCCCCCCTCAGTGCACTGACCCTAGTGGGGGAGGGATGGGGCCAAGTGCGTGGGGGGCCCTGAGGCAGCTGGGAGGGGGAAGGGAACAGAACCCAGCAGGGATGGGAGGGGGGGCAGCAGAGGCAGGCAGCATGGGGAGGAGCTCCCTGCACCCTCAAAGTCTCCTTGAGGGTTTAATCACCCCCCCCCAGCTCCAATCCATATGAAAAGGCCTTAAATATATCCACCCCCCCAGCTTCCATGCCTCCTCCCTCATGCCCAGGGATGCTTTGCCCCCCATTAGCAGGGCAGTAGCTGTGGTTTCACCAGGGTGGGGGGACAACCCCCTCCCCCAATTCAGCCCATTGCCTGGGGGAGGCTGGGGGTGGGGGACAGTGTCACCCTATTGCACAGAGGGGGAAACAGAGGCACAGACCTGGGCGGGGGGCTAATCGATGCCATCAGTGCCCCCTGCCCTATGGCACAGGGGGACTCTCCCCAGCAAGGGGAGGAGGGAGGGCAAGTGGGCACCGTCTCCCCCTCCCCGGGCGGCGCACACCTGGCTTGCCCATTCTCATCTCCATTTCAAGGAGCCAATTTCCAGCCACTCCAGAGTCGCACAAAGAGCTGAATGGGGCTCTCGGGCTGGTGCTGCCAGGTGGGGCAGCGGGGGGGGCCCTCAGGTCAAGGGGGCTGAAGTGGCTCTCGAGGGCGGCTGGCACCGCTCGCCGAGGGCCGGGGGGGGAGGGTGAAGAATGGAGCCAGCGGCAGAGGAGGGGAGAAACTGAGGAAGGGCCCCTGTCCTATCCCCCACCCCCTCCAAGCCAGCCAGACCTGGCCCCAGGGCCAGGCCGAGTTTTACCCCAGCTCACGAGCTCTAGAAAAGTCGTGAGCAGCCGCGTCTGGAACTGGACTCTGGAGTGGCAGAAAGTTTGAGGGAGCGGGGCGGTGGCTCAGCAGGGGGCGCTGTCACCTGGCGGTCTGTGCTTGCCCCAGAGCTCTCTGGGCACTATCACCCTGGAGCTGGGTTCGAGCTGGGACCCTAGCCCAGAAGGCGACAGCGCCCCCTGCTGGCTGGGGTGGTTCCAGACTCTTCCAGCTCCGCGACCATCGAGGACGTGCCAGGCCGAGGGTGACCAGATGTTAGGGGCTTTGTCTTATATACACAACTGTCCTCCCCCCACCCCCAAAAAAGTGTCCCAGTTTTTCACACTTGCTAGCCGGTCACCCTAGCCAGGCCCCGTGTGTCATTGCAGGGACCTGGGCTCCACCGGGCAACCCCAGGGCTGGAGCAGCCTTTGCCCACGGAGAGCTGCCCAGCCTGGGCTCCCCACCACAGCCAGGACTCGTTCAATTCTGGCAGCAGCTAATAGCCTGGTCACTGCATCATGAGCTGGGCTGAGCACAGGGGGTCCCATGGGTCCCGGCTGCCCCATCTGCAATGGGCAGCTGGGATTGAGTGAAGCAGAGCTGGGATTGTGGGTGGAGCCAGGATCCAGTGGGGGAGGGGAGCTGGGATTGTGGGTGGAGCCAGGATCCAGTAGGGGAGGGGAGCTGAGACTGTGGGTGGAGCCAGGATTCAGTGGGGGAGGGGAGCTGGGATTGTGGGCGGAGCCAGGATCGAGTTGGGGAGCAGAGCTGTGATTGAGTGAGAAATGGGCAGGGCCATTTAGATCCAAACCCCCCCAGCTTTCAAAGGGGCTCAGATACCACCTGGGCAGAACTCCCCCCCCCCCCAATGTGCCCCAGCCCTGCCCAGCAGGGACCCCCTGTGGGGCGAGGGGAGCTCATTCAGCCCTCGCCTCGCTGCAATATTTGTGCAGCAGGCACCTGTCCCCTCAGAACGGGGCTGAGACCCCCCCAAACTCATCTCACCCCTGGACAAAAAGGCCATGAAGGACCCCCGTCCCTGGTCAGCTGGGGTCAAACAAGGCTCTATAGCAGAAAGGCCCCAGGTCCCATTCCCGACCCCTCTGAGCCAGCCAGTCCCCCACCCTGGGGCTGGATGGGAGCCAGCACCCCATAGAGGGGAAGGATCCCATGCCTCAGCAAAGCGAAGGGGTCTCCATCTGCCCCCTGCCGCCCACCCCCAACTCCCCCAGAGCCCCCTGCAGTTGCCCGCTGCCCCATGGCCACCCTCCCGCTCTCTCCTCTAGCCCTGCTGAGGAAATGCCCATGGGGGGGTCATACCCCCCCCGCCTCTGCTCCCAGGGCTGGCAGCACTGGCCCATCTCCAGTCAGCGGAATGTTTTCTAACAGAGCAGGCACTTGCTGGGAACCAGCAGCTGGGGGGGGGGGGGTGTGTGGAACTGACTGAACCAAGACACCCCCCCACCCCGTTTCCTGCCTCCCAACTCCCTCCCCAACCGGCGGGGGCTTTCAGAAAGGGAACCCCTGCAGCTGACGCAGGCTGGCTCCAATGGCCCCAGCTGGGGTCTGCCCACCCCACCTCCCCCAACCATCCAGGCTGTCTAGATCTGCCCCCCCCCCCGCAACTTTTCAGCTTGTGTCCTATGCCCCCGGCCCTAGATCCAACCCCCACCCCAGAGCTCAGCCCCGCCTCTGCAAGGAACCAGCCAGGGAACCCCCTCATGCCCCCACACCCCATGGATGGGGACATAGGACAAGGTACATTGGCCTGCTTGGGTGAAGGGGGGGGGGGAGTTACTGCAGCTGCCATAAAGTAGCCGGGAGCTAGGGGGGATGGGGGGGGTTGAAGATGGAAAGGGGGAGCAGAGGGAGGGGAGACTCGGATCCAATTTCTCCCGACAAGAGGCAGCAGCTGGTGGCTGCTAACGATCTGTGGTAATTAGCCAGGGAAGGGCGCCTGGGTGCCCCTGCCTTTCCCGTCAGGGCGCCCAGGGGGGGGGGTCACTGGGGAGCGGGGGTGCAGGTAACTATTTACACTCTGAGCAGCTTGGGGTGAGACCCCGGCCTGCCTCACAAGTTAGGCCGGGTCAGGCCAGAGCAGCCCCTGGATGGGAGACCCCAAGGGGCTGCTTTCGCCTTGGAATCAAGGATGGCACCGGACCTGGGTGGGTGACTCACCCTTGGCACCTGCATTGCTCCCCCAGCCAAGGATAGAACCCAGGAGTCCGGGTCCCCACCCCCCGCCCCGCATTCGTTTCACGCTCAGGGCTAAACCCCAGCAGCAGGGGGTTTCCCAGCCTGCCCCATAAGAGCGTGCGCTAGGGTGAGCAAGCCACAGGGTGGCCGGCCGGCGGGGTGTGGGGGTGGTGTTATTGGAGGCCAAGGAAGGGGGGGAGGGGTCACTGTCACCCCCCCCCGGATCTTGCCCAGCCCCAAACTCAATCCAACTCCTCTCCGCAATGCAACACACTGGGCATGTGGACGTGGGGCCAGCCTGGGCCCCCCCCCAGTGCCCCACCCCACGGTTGGTCAAGGGAGGGGGTGCCCAATCTGGGCACTGGCACCACCGAGCAGCTCTGGCCCTGCATTATGCCCAGGGCTTGGCTGGATGGTGAATTTCGGAGCAGGGCCGTTCCCAGGGCAAGACAAAGGGTGGGGGGAGCAGGAATGCCCACCCCACGGCACCCAGCTGGGGTGGCAGGAGGTTCTGCCCTGAGGGTCCCATGAGGCAGGAGTTCTAGGGGCTGGGGCCATGCAGCCCTTCTCAGCCCGAGGGCAGCTCACTAGGAAAGCGGTGGGGGGGGAGGGGGGGCTCAGCGGGTTACACAGAGCAGCCCCCTCCCGCCCCCTGGTGCAAATGTGCTGGGGTGGGGTGCATGCCCAGGGAGGGAGCAGAGCGCAGTTGGGGATCCCAGGGCTGGCAGAGCCTAAAGCCGGGGTGGAGGGGCATGGCGGTGCTAGAAGCTGCCAGCGCCAGGGCTGGGGAGCAGGAGCCCACTGGGTGCTGGGTCCCCCTGTGCTTCACGGGCAGTAACTGAGCCAACCTGGGGAGCTGCCTGTATCATTCCCAAGTGCAGATGGGGAAACAGAGGCACAGAGCCAAGGCAGATGCAGGGCTGGGCAAAGAACCCAGGAGTCCTGGCTCCCAGCCCCCCCGCTCTCACTCCCTAGAACAGTGGTTCTCAGGCAGGTCTGGGGGCCCCTGGGGGGCCACAAGCAGGTTTCAGGGGGGTCTGTCAAAATAAACCCGGGAGCAGGGCTGGCGTTACACTGACGGGGGCCCAGGGCTGAAGCCGAAGCCCGAGCAGCTTAGCTAGGCAGGGTCCCTGAGGCGTGGGGCCTTGCCTGCTACCCCCCAATTCCAGCCCTGGCTTATAATCTCCCGGCTCTGCAGTTATGGTGGCACAGGGGGGCTGTGGGGGTTTTACAGCCTGTTAGGAAGGCCCCATACAGAAAAAGTTTGAGAACCCCTGTCCTACCACACACTGACCCCAGACCCTGCCCCATAGAGCGACTGCTGACCCCCTGTAATGTCAGACACCAGCCAGGGGACTCCCCCCCAGGAGCCCACAGGGGTCCGGCCCCGGCAGCACCCACTAGCTGCCTTCCCACCCCTGCATACCCGGGGCAGGGGTCCCCGCGCTGGACGCCCGAACGCAGGGGTGTGGAACCACCACATTCAGAGCCTGGCAGGGCATGGGGGTCCATCGCCACCTGCTGGAGAGCAGGGGAGCTGCAAAGGGCTCAGGCATCCCTCGGAACCGGCCCGGTCCAGCCAGGAGCAGAGGAAAATGGGACAGAACCCAGGAGTCCTGACTCTTGGTGCCCCCAGCTCCAATCACTAGCCCCCACTCCCTTCCCAGAGCCAGGGATAGAACCCAGGAGTCCTGGTCCCCCCCAACTCTGAGGATAAAACCCAGAAGTCCTGGTCCCCCCCAACTCTGAGGATAAAACCCAGGAGTCCTGGGCCCTAGTTCCCTCTAACCACTAGACCGGTTAATAATTGGGCCTACAAATCCAATTGTGAGTTCAACCGCACAAAGGGAGGGGAAGTTCCTGTGCTGTCCTGCCACTAACCGGTGACAGGGAAAGGCGCCCAAGGGGGCCAGCCCCAATTAGTCCAAACCCGCCAGGGCTGCGTTGAACAAGAAAAGCACAGAAGCGGAACCCCGTGAACCAAGGCTGGCGTGCCGGCAACGAGGCCGAATTGGGGGACAGAACGCCGAGAGACCGGGCTGTTCCGCCCCCCGTGCCCGTAGAGAGATGGGGAGACAAACTGGCAAGCGCGAGCGGGTACTTTACAACGCTGCTGTATGCCCGGGCCCAGCGAGAGGCGGCTGAACGCCGTGCCCCAGACCGCCGGGGCCCCGAGCGGCTGATCAGACCACGTGCTAGCCCCAGGGTTTTCCAGCGGCGACGTTGCAAGTGGGAGCCCACGGCAGAGCCAGACGCTGCGTTTTCTCTTGGCGGCTCTTTCGTCCCCGAGGGTGTTTGGCTCCTTGGAAAGGGGGATTGGACTTGACCAGCAGCAGGACAACCTCCGGCCCGGCTCACCTCCCTTCCGCCGGGCACGTCTTGAACTCCCTCGAGGAGCCCACCAAACCAGGGCGCTTCCCTTCTCCCAACTCTCTGCAGCCCCCGGGGCAAGGGAAGCTGCTGAGGCGAACGCCTGGCTTAGACCGTCCACTGCAAAGGGGTTAACGGCTTTGCCTTTGCTGATCTACTAAGGGCGCGACGGGTTCGCCAGGGGACTCAGCAGGCCGAGGGCTCTGGGCGCTAGCCCCCAACTTCTTTAAACTGTTTAATATTGGACAGTGTCAGGGTCACAGTCCTACCTTTGACGCTCTGGGCTCCTTTATTCTACCTAAACACAGCTGACCCCACTCCCCTCCCACAGCCAGACAGAACCCAGGAGTCCTGGCTCCCAGCCCCGCTAGACCCCACTCCCCTCCCACAGCCAGACAGAACCCAGGAGTCCTGGCTCCCAGCCCCGCTAGACCCCACTCCCCTCCCACAGCCAGACAGAACCCAGGAGTCCTGGCTCCCAGCTCCACTAGACCCTACTCCCCCCCACAGCCACACAGAACCCAGGAGTCCTGGCTCCCAGCCCCACTAGACCCTACTCCCCCCCACAGCCACACAGAACCCAGGACCCTACTCCCCCACCCCCCACCAGACAGAACCCAGAACCCAACGCTCCCAGCCCCACTAGACCCCACTCTCTGCCCCCCCCCCCAGCCAGACAGAACCCAGGAGTCCTGGCTCCCAGCTCTCCAAGGAGTCTGTCTGATGGGACCCAGATCAGGCGCCTACATATCACAGTAACAATGCTCCCTTGGGGGGCCTGGCAGAATCTCCCCCCTGGCGACATGCCAGAGGCAGAGGTGTCCCTGCCTGGTCTGTATTATAGCCCTGCAAGAGTTCTGGGCTCTCCTGGCACGAACCTGCCCTCCAACCATGCCAGGCTGAATGACTGGAAACCCCCAACCCTGGATCTTTTGCTCTCTAGGGGGCTTTTTGCCCCCCAGCCAGCTGCCCTTCAGCATCTCACCTCTCATGGGGCAAGTCAGCAAAGTGACCCCAGGGTGGATTGAAGTGAACGAAGGGGGGGATTCGGGGCTACCCCACAGTCAGTCCCCTCCCTGCTCCCACACTGAGCAGGACACAGGCAAACTCTGCAGCTGCTTTTCTTACCTTCCCTACACTCTCATGCTGGCATCTAAGCCGAGACCCAGCCAGCTCCTTCAGCCCCTGCGCCACCAGGGCCCCCAGCCTGCCCCAAGACCCAGCCAGCTCCTTCAGCCCCCGCGCCACCAGGGCCCCCGGCCTGCCCCAAAACCCAGCCAGGTCATTCAGCCCCCGCGCCACCAGGGCCCCCGGCCTGCCTCAAGAACTGAAAGGAAGTGAATGCCACTCTGCCAATCTACCCCAAAACGGAGCCTTTCACCTCTAGAGGGCGCTGGCTCCGATCTACCCCAGGGTAGGGGACTGGCTGGGTTGGGGGCAGGGGCTGGGACATGGGGCCTTTCCCCTCTGGCAGCACCTGCCCCCTGGTGGTAGGAGACTCAGCCCATGGGCACTGCCTGTAGAATATTGCTGCCCTCATTAGGGTCCCAGGTGGGAGAGCACCAAAGAGAAACTGAGGCAGAATGGGAATGACTCCCAGCTGGGAGCCTGGGGCAGAGACTCCGAGGATGTGGAAAGGGATCGGAGAAAGGTAGCATGGACAGCTGCGCCAGGGCCACACCCCAGCGGGAGGAGGAGAGGGAGGTTTCTCTGAGCCAGGGCCAGGCTTCTCCTTTGCCCCCACTAGGGAAGCAGCCGCTCAGCTGCTGGCAACCTGGGAGCAGCAGCCAGGGTCCCAGGAGTGACATTTGGCACGGCGCCGATGCCATCAACGGTAACCCTGCTCTAGAGCGGCTGGCGCAGGCTCGCGGCACACTCAGGCAGCACTGGGACGGGCCTTGACGGTTTTGTTCACACCCACACCAGCAAGACACTTCGTTGCTTTACAGGAAAGAGGAGACGCTGGAAGTCTGGGCCCACCCTGCACAGGGGGGCACGTGCCCCAAAAACTCAGAGGATCAGCCAGTGCGGGTCCCATGCCGAACAGCCTCGGGCACATGGCTGGCTGGTATGATCGCAGGGCCGCTCCCAGCGCTCCCCGTCCCCCTCCAAGGACACTGCCCGCTGGGGAGGAAGATGCCAGGAGGCGGGCAGATAAAAGTAGTGTCGGTTTAATGGTTGGGGCGTTTTGTTCACCGCCATCCCGGTGTGACGGCCGAACCCCACCCCTCCGGCCCCTAGGATGGGGGAAGGAGCCACCATGTGCTGCATTTCGCTCTCCCTTGAGTCTGAGCAGGCCAGGCCAGGCCCTCTTCTGCAAATGAGCATGTCACGTCCCCCCTCTGTTTGCTCGACACCGGAGCCCCCACGGCCTCGATAGTAAAAGCAAGCTAAAAAATCTCACCCTGCCGCGCCCTGGTAGAATGCGGGGGCTCCCTGCTGGAGGCCACGACATGTCACACACACACTCACACGCATGCTGCCTGCTCCGGGCTCAGCACCCCCTCTCCTGGCCGGGGAAGACACGGGCCACCCCAGGGCTCTGTGATCTCACCCCTAGAGGTGGGAGCCGGCACCGCCAACGCTGCCATCGTCCGGGGAGGGGAAGGGAGGCGGCAGAGGGTCCCCCGGCGGGGAAATAAATAAAGCGGTCCGAGGCTCCGGAAGGACGCCCCAGCCAGGATCACGTGGCCTTGTGATCTGGGTGGCTCTTTAGCTTGTGGAATTTGACGCTGTCCATCTTTTCGAAGCGTTTGCCACAGTGCTCGCAGGTGAAGTTGTACTGAACTTCGGAAGTGTGCTTCTTCATGTGCCAGTTGAGAGACGCTCTCTGCCGGCACTGGTACCCACAGATCTCGCACCTGGGGGGGGCCAGACATAGTCACGCAGGCTGTACCCCTCGGGCCCGTCCCAGGGCCTGACTGCGGCATGCCCCTAACGAGCTGAGGGCCCTCTCTGCAGGAGTGCGCTTCCTACCACTGCTGAGCTAAATACTCCCCACCCCACTGCCCACACGGTCAGCTGGAGGTGGCATTTTTCACTTCCTGGTCCCACTGTCAGGCAGCATTACCATGTGCTGTTCACAGCCCCTGCGCCCCACCCCAGAGGTGTCTGCGGCTCAGCACCAGGCGAGGGATTCCTGCATTTCAGTGGGGAGAGGGGTAACCTCCCCACCACCTTTGAAAAGCTCATTAGGATCCTCTGGGGCACAGCAACCTCATCTCAAGTCGTGTCAGTAATAAAAGACCCAGGTGCCAGAGGGGCAGAGCCACGCACCCCACCCCACTCGTCCCGGCTTTAACTCCTGCTGACTTGCTCTACCCCAGAGGTGGTGAGACACAGAGCTGCTCCGCTCCATGGGCTCGTATGAGCCTGGGTTGGGTTCCTAAATGGGTCACCCCTGCCCCCCACAACTTCCCCCGCACGTACTGGAGGGGCGTCTCTCCCGTGTGTGTCCGGCGATGCACCTCCAGGTGATTCTTCCGCTTGAAAGATTTCCCACAGGTTTCACAGGTAAATTCACGGACGCCTGCGGGGCACAAAGAACGGGGTTACTCCTGGAGGGGCGCAGCCGAGATTCACAGTCAAGAGACCTCAGCAGGAGAATCCCGGGTCCCTCTCTGCCCACACAAGCAGACCCTTAACTTGCCCAAAGGGGTGACTCCTACCCAGCTAGGACATCACACAGGGTCTTTGTCTCCCACATAAGATGTCTGAGACTGCCAGGTGTGCCAGCGAAAAGAGTGACATCCCTTAGCTCAGGCAGGAGAGCACCCTGCTTTTAAATCAAGAGGTCCTGGGTCGATCCCAGAGGATAACCCAGCCAGGGGGTTGTCAAGGGGGTGTCCTGAGCTTTCCTGTATTGGCAGATCTCTTCTATAGAAGATTTCCAGCAAGTGCTTCCGTTTGTTCTGGATTTTGGACTCTCCCCGCACCACCCCTTAACGTCAGGGTTGAAAGTGACCAGAGTGAGACAGCTGACCCTGGGGGGAATCCGAACCAGACCCAGTTCCCTTCCCAGGTGTTCTTGTGCCATGCAGAGGGTGGGACAGGATGGGGATGGGTCCGGGGGGAAGCGAAGACTAAGCAGAGGCAGCTGAGTGCCCAAGAACCGGGTGCCACATGGCGAAAGGTGGAGCAGAGTCTGCCGTTGCATGACTGGAGGGCCCTAGCCACACATACTGCGGGAGTCAGCGTCTCACCAGAACAGCACAGGGCAGGACAAAGGCCAGCTGGCCACGGGAAGGAGGAGGGGGCGCCAGGGAAGAGAGCCCAGGGGACGCACCTGAGTGAATGATCATGTGCCTGCGGAGATGGTTGGACAGGTAGAACTTCTTGCCACAGCCCGGGTGGGGACACACTTTTGTTTTTCCTTTCCGGTGGACGAGGTTGACGTGATTCTGGAGAGACAAGGAGAGAGGGGGAACAGAGGGCTAGACCATGCCCCCGACCACACCCACCCACCCACAAAGCAGAGGCTGCTACAACCCCCTGGTAACGGGCAGGAATTCCCACATCAGAGCTCGTCCCCCAGAGCGTTTTCCCTGCCTCACAACATGGCGCCTCGGCCACCACAGCTGGAGCTACCCTGCTCTCCAGACTCAACCTCGACAAACTCCCTCACCCCACAGTCCACACCCAGAGATTCCCTCCCCCAACAAGACGACACCCTGTTGATACAGCGTTGGAACCAACCCGTCCCCAAAGCCAGCGTAGGGGTAGCTTAGGAGTTCACTTGGGGATGGTGAGGTGGGGCCCCGAGGCCGTAACGTTAAATGATTTGCCAATTGTCCAAGCAGACGTCCAAGACTAAAACAGAACCTTGGTTAGACACAGAGCCAGGGCTAATCTGGCCCCCATTCCCTGGGCTATTATTCCCATTGTGCAGATGGGAAAACTGAGGCAAAGAATAGCTAAATGACTTGCCCCAGGTGCCCCAGTCAGTCTGTGGCAAAGCAGGGAATTAAACCTGGTTCTCCCTAGTCACTGAGCCATGCTCCGTTGCTGTCTCTCGAGCGGAGGGATGTGGCCAAGTGGGCTCAATGTTCGGGTTTTGTGACAAAATGCAACAGAAATATCTCCAGGGCACTGTCAAGTTCCCAACACAGCCTGTAAGGACGCCCCACCCGACAGTGCTGGAAACCCACCGCTCCAGGCAGGTCCTAGCGACCCATAAACCAGGAAGTGAAACTCACCTGCACCAAAGGGAAAGCAACCCCTGAGCGTCACTGCTCAAGCTCCCTCTGCAGAGAATAACCAGCCGGCCAGAGCATTTTCCCGTCTCTGGGGGGGAGGGGAGGGGCCAGAACGAGGCTCCCAGCCAGCCCCCCTGGAGCACTCTTAAAACCCACCCCCAGAGACAGGGCTGTAGGAAACTGACGCGCACAAATCTTACCTGAAAGCTACTAAGTGCTACGTAGACCTGGCTGCATCCTTCATAAGGGCAGTGGAACATTTCCAGCATGCCGTCGGCATCCATCACGCGGCCCCGTCTGCTTCGCCGCCTCCTGCACGGGGAAAGGAGGGGTCAGCCGCAGGCAGGGGCGGGCAACGTGCTGCCTGCCTGGCTAGGGAGAGACAGCTGCTGTGGAGGAAGCAGCGGAAGGCCCCCCAAGGCAGAGGCTCGGGGAGGGAGGGGGCGCAGACGGCCCCAGGTTTACCCGTCTGGATTGGGGCTGAGCTGCCTCTGTGTTTGAGCAACAAACGCAACGCACGGAAAAGGGAAGGAAATACTAGGAGGCTCACTGACGCAGCTGGCCAGATCTCTGGCTTGCCCGAGTGGGGAAACCGAGGCACGAGCAGGGTCCGTTGCTGGGTTTGCAGAGACCTTGTAAAGACAGCTAACAGCTCCACGGTGCCCCGCCCCTTCACCGCGACACTCACTTCTCCGGTTCCTTCGGAATCTCGTAGATGATGGCCGACATGTCACTGCCGTCCATCTCCTCGGGCTCCGGCTCCATGTTCTCTTGGGCCGGCTCCAGGTCTTCCGGCATCTCCATTTCCGGGGGGGGCTGCAGCTCCTCCTTTTTGAGCCCATAAAGGTCTTCTTTTTCTGCCACCACAAAACAGGTGTCAGAAGGACGCGCCGTGCGGCGAACGCCTGTCGGCGAGAATCTGGCGAAGCTTTTCAAACATGAAGTAGTTAACACGCAGGCCCCATCCCAGAGGCAGGCAAGAGCCGCTGGCCACTGAAATGCAGCCAGGTCTGCTGCGGAGCCCAGCAGCTGTTTAACACCGCGCACAGGGTCAGGACAAGAAGGGGAGAGTCCTGGAGCCAGCTGAACCTACGGATGGCGGAGGCGAAACGCAATTACATCAGGGTTAACACTTAACGGGAAGTCAAGTGACCTGGGATTTTTAATGGGGCACATGAGCAGGCCCTAATTTCTGTCTCTCACCCAACACAGTGAGTCAGCAACAGAGTTCTCCTCTCCAGCTGTGGCATCATCCAAAACATCAGATCCAGGGGTCAGCGCCCCCTACGGAGCCCCTGCCTGGCCCCATCCCGGGACATCAGATCCAGGGGACAGCGCCCCCTACGGAGCCCCTCCCTGGGACATCAGATCCAGAGGTCAGCACCCCCTACGGAGCCCCTCCTTGGCACCACCCCGGGACATCAGATCCAGGGGTCAGCACCCCTGACGGAGCCCCTGCCTGGCCCTACGCCGGGACAGCAGATCCAGGGGACAGCGCCCCCTACGGAGCCCCTCCCTGGGACATCAGATCCAGAGGTCAGCGCCCCCTACGGAGCCCCTCCTTGGCACCACCCCGGGACATCAGATCCAGGGGTCAGCGCCCCCGACGGAGCCCCTGCCTGGCACCACCCCGGGACATCAGATCCAGGGGACAGCACCCCCTACGGAGCCCCTCCCTGGCACCACACCGGGACATCAGAACCAGGGGTCAGCGCCCCCTACGGAGCCACCCACACCAACCCCTAGCACTACACTGGGGCACTGGAGTCAGCACTAAGCCCGAGGAGACAGCATCCCTTACTGAGCAGCCCAGCTCACTCCCAGCAGCACAGTGCCCCCTAGCGCCATGCTGTGACCCTGGAGAAGGCCCCCATGGAATACACAGCACCATTTTTCAGGGCACTCTCGGATCTCTTTGGAGGTCTCCCCTCCCAACACCGACCAAGCTCCCCATGCTTAGCTAGGGGGGCAGGCCGCCCCCCGAGGGCTGGTCACAGCTACCTTTTTTGGTTTCAATGCACTCCCCGCTCTCCACCGGTTCCCCGCTGCCGGGCTGCATGTTCTCCGGCTCTGTCTGGGTGTAGGCGGCGACGCCCTCGATCATGGTGCAGGGCATCTCCTCGCCCCCGCTGCTGGTGACGTTGAGCTGGATGCCCTCCGCCGTCAGGGCGTCGTAGCCGGGCCCGGCGATGATGATCACCTGGGAGCCCTGCATCATGCCCTGCACGGGGCAGCTGGCCACCACCTCCCCGAGAGTCTCCTGCGTCACGTTCTCAAAGAGAGTCCCATGGCCTGAGCCCACCTGGACGGGCATGGGGACGCACACCACGGTCTCCATGCTCTCCGGGCCGTTGAGAGGCGGGTTGTGGCACATGGAGGCGCCCTGCTCGGCCGTCAGGTTCTCGATGTGGTGCTCGAACGGGATGTGGATGCCGTCCTGCGTGATGAGGCCGCTGCTGCTCCCGCCTTCCACGGCCGACGGAGGCAGCTGCTGCTGGGCCTTGGCCTTACGGCTCTCAGGCTGCTCCTCCGACCCCGAGCTGGAGCTCTCCTCGGAGGAGTCCGAGCTTCCGGCCCCTACCCCGTTGCCAGCTGCAGTGAGGAGAGCGATCAGTGGTCGCAGGTTAGAGACAGAGCAGGACTCTCCCCTGGCTTTGAGGGATCCCTGGATCTTCCTCCTGCCTAGCATTACCCTGCCCAACCCTCAGGGCTGGGGGAGTGCTCCTGGTCTGCTGAGGTGCCCATCTGTTAGCACCGTAACGATCACCTCCCATCCAGCTGGATCTTACTTAGACACACTAATTGAACAGCTGCCTTTCAGGCCTAGGGATCACTCCCCTCAAGCTGAAATGCGGCCACCTCTGGGGTGGGATGCGCTGCAACGCCACACAACAGGCTACACGGTGCAGGTGGCACTAAGCGCCACCCTGCCCACTGGCTGCCTTGGGAGACTAGGATCCCGGCTGCCCCCTGCTCACCATCGTCACTCTCGTTCTCGGAGTCACTGAGCGGCTTCAGAGGGGAGTGCAGGTCCTGGAAGTAGCGGTGCCCGGCCTCGCACTGCCACACGGCCGTGGTGTACAGCCCGAAGGTGGGGTCTAGCTCCGACAGGTGGGGCTCGTAGGGGCAGCGGTTCTTGTGGTCCTCGTACCAGATCACCATATTCTTCAGGCAGTTGACGTTCCGCCTCCTTCCTTGGGGGGAGCAGAGAGGCACGTTAGCCAACCACAGGGAATCAAAGGGGCGCGCCCCTTGCAAAAAATTGTTTCTGTGTGGATACACAGATGGAGCCAGGCAGCAGCAACGTGGCCTCCAGGCAAAGCCTGTTTAGTACGCAGACCAGGCTCCGGGCAGACATGACCAAATCATACCAAGGTTATTGGCCTCATGGGTAAGGGGGGAAGCTGCAGACATGACAGATCTTCATTTTGGGGAGGCTTTTGACACAGTCCCAAACGACAATTGCATAAGCACTCTAGGGAAATGTGGTCTAGATGAAATCACTATAAGGGGGGTGTACAACTGGTCCAAAGACCACCCTCAACGATTAGTTATCAATGGTTGCCTGGGAGGGCGTGTCTAGGGGGGGTCCCACAAAGGTCAGTCCTGGGCCTGATTCTAGTCAATATTTTCTTTAATGATTTGGATAACGGAGGGGAGAGTTTGCTTAGAACATCTGCAAATGACAGCAAGCGGGGAGGGGTTGCAAGCACTTTGGAGGACAGGATTCAAATTCATAACGTCCCGGACAAATTGGAGAATTGGCCTGAAATCAACAAGATGAAATCCATGAAAGACAAGTGGAAAGTAGGACTTTTAGGAAGGAAATATGAAAAGCACTACTACAACCTGGGGACCGACTGGCTAGGTAGCAGTACCATGGAGAAAGCGCTGGTGTTCTACTGGATCTCAAACTGAAAATGAGTCAATAGTGTGACGCAGCTGCAAAAACAGTTAATATCATTGTATTGGCAGGAGTGTCACATGTAAGACACAGGAGGTCACTGTCCCGCTCTACACAGCACTGGTGAGGCCTCAGCTGGAGTCTTGTGTCCAATTCTGCGCGCTGAATTTTAGGAAGGACGTGGATAAACTGGAGACTCCAGAGGAGAGCCACAAAAATGATCAAAGATTTAAAAGACCTGACCTATGGGGAAAGGTTAAAAACGGGGGCACATTTAGTCCTCAGGTCTCCTCTGTAGACTTCTCAGAAGTCTTCAGATAGGTTAAAGGCTGTTACAAAGAGGACAGGGATCAATTGTTCTCCACAGCCACTGAAGGCCAGACAAGAAGCAATGGGCTTCATCTGCAGCGAGGGAGATTTAGGTTAGATATTAGGAAAAACTTTCTAATTAACTCTCAGAGGAGTTAAGCTCTGCACCAGGCGTCCAAGGTAGGCTGTGGGATCCCTGACACTGGAGGTTTTAGGTCAGGGATGGTTGAAGTTTATTTGCTCCTGCCTCAGCACAGAGAGCTGGGCCTGATGAGCTCTCGAGGTCCCTTCCAGCCCCACCTTTCTGTGATTCTATGGCACTGCCAACACAGTGGCTGCTGGCTCAGCCCGTTACACCTGCAGTAGGACCAGTCCCTGCTGGGTCACCCAGCCTCCCAGAGAAAGGACAATTCTTTCCCCAGCTGTCCTGCGTTTGAGCTCAGAACAGTGGAGCAGCGAAGTGCCATGACAGCACCTCTGCTACAGTCACAATCCTTCTCTGTCATTCCTGTAGAGCCTCTTTGACCATTTTTAACATTACCAGGAGAGGGGCATCTGCTGCTGGAGGAATCCGAATTGTAACGTGGCCTCCTTCCAGGGCAGGGAGCTCAGACCAGAGCTGCACCCAAACAGGTATTCATTTCAAAAGCAAAGGTCTCCTTCAGATGATAAGACGCTGGGACCAGACTGTAACAGCGATGAACACTGAGCAGGTTGCCTCCCTGCTTTGCAAACACCTGTACTACCCTCCTCCTCTACACAGGCAGAGGGAGGTCTGTCTGAGGAGTCCTACATCTCCATCCTGCTTTGCCCGCTCCGGCCGTGTGTCACCGGCCCACCATTTCCGCTGTCTGTGCTATGAACTTTGGCAGCTCACAACCTACATTTCTATAGCCTTTTCCCCTCAAGGGGAATGCAGCCACCTCTGGGGAAGAACACAGTGTGGGTGGGAAAACTATGAGTAAGGCAGCGGGGTAAACCCCTTGGAAGTGTCAGGGGATGCTGAACATCTGTTAAGATACGTATACAGCGCCCTAACAGTGGTATCTGAGCACCTCCCATTCATTGATGGGTTTAGCTTTGCTAGCCACCTGGGTCAGGGCAGGTCTATACAGATGGCAAACTGACGCAGAGTGACTTGCCCAAGGTCACCCAGGGAGGCAGCCGCAGAACTGGGAATTGGACCTACAAGCCCTGGGATCAAGGCTCATGCTCTAACCACTACCCCACCCTCACACCCAGGAGTGGGGTTTAGATCTGAAGCTCAGACACACAAAAAGCCACATGGCTCTCGATTTCCCTCCCTCGGAGGCGGGGCTTTAGTGACTTGCAGCCCGCCACTGAGCCTGCTCAGCCAGCCTTCCAGCAAGAACAGCCACGCAGCTCTACGGTCAGTGGCAAGTCTTCGCTAGCCGGCTCTCCAGGCCTGGACTGCAGTTTTGGGCTGTATACATGAAAACTCCACTGCGGTCTATGGACCCCTTCAATGGGCACGTAGCCTTGTAGGTCCCTCCCTCAATAACATGCCAGATATTTCTGCACTCGTCGTTCCCCCAGTAAAGACAGAAGTAAAACACCAGCCTTTACCACCTGTCAGCACCAGGGGTCAGACCAAGAAAAACCAGCCTGTATCCAACACTACTGCAGCAAACGGCTTAGTACGTTTGACGTTTGCGTAGCTAGGAGAAAGGCTGTCCGGGTGAGCAATTCTTACACGTCAGGGAGGATTATTATTTATTATGTTACAGTAGCGTCTAGGAGCCCTAGTCACGGAACCATTTGTCCTAGGCACGGTACGTTATTGTTTAGGTGTATTACGGCCACCTCAATGAGCCCTAATCATGGACTAGGACCCCATTATGCTGGGTGCTGTAATTTATTAGGTATATTACAGCACCAAAGGAGCCCCAGTCATTGCCCAGGACTGCATTTTGCTAGGTGCTGTACATTATCTATTAGGTGTATTATGGTAGTGCCCAGGAGCCCCAGTCACAGCCCCCACCACATTGTGCTGGCCCCTGTATGTTATGTATATTACACTAGAAGTAGAGTTACCCAATCATGGAGCAGGACCACATTGTGTTAGGTGCTGTACATTATTAGGTGGATTACAGCAGTGATAAGAGTTCCCCAGTAATGGAGAAGGAACCCCACTGTGTAACGTGCTGTACATTATTAGGCGGAGTACGGTAGCGGTAGGGCTCCTCAGTCATGAAGCAGGACTCCATTGTGTTAGGTGCTGTACAAACACAGACAAAGGCCACCTGGCGGGGGATTGGCCAGATGGCTGTGCTAGCAAAGAGGATTGAAAGAACAGGTTTCCGGGGGCAGGCAGAGATCTTTGACGTGTTCTTTGTACACCCACATTCAGACACTGTCACAAGCTGGATCCCACAGGAAAACTCACTTACTTTTCTTTCGTTTTGGCTTTTTAGGGATTTGCTCCCATGGTTTCCTGCAACAGAAAAAGAGAGCACTGATTTAGCACATGCCCCCAGTGCTGTCGTATCAGGACATATCAACCTTTTAACGTAGGAGGCAGGGCTGTGCTATTATCTCCCCCCCCGCCCCCGCTTTTACAGATGGGGAAACTGAGGCATAGATTCAGTGACTTGCCCCAGGTCATGGTACCTGCACCTTATGTGATGCAGATCTCAGAGAGGAATTCCCAGAAGCAGGGTTTACTGTCAAGGTTTATAACAGAGGCAGGGCTACTTATTTATTGGTTTTTAAAGACTACATAAAGAGCTCTGTTCTACCTGAGCACAAAGGGAGAGACATCCATCCCTTATATCATCAAGCTCAAATAAATGTGTTAGTCTCTAAGATGCCACAAGTACTCCTCATTCTTTTTGTTGATACAGACTAACACTGCTACCACTCTGAAGTTTATATTGGTTACTCCTCTGTCTGAAAACCAGCCCCCTCATTCATGATCTTTTGCAAAAGAAATACTTTGAAGGGCTTAGATCAGTGACTGGTGAGCAATCTAAACCCTTTGCTCCCAAATTCTCTCAGCAGAGCACAGCCATGGATTGCTGATCCATGAAATCTAGCTGACTAGATGCTACCCAAAGGGACAATGCCCTTAATACAGTGAGGCCATGAAGAACACTTTAGTTGGTTTTCTTCCACTGTATAATTAAACTGGGAAATTCACTGTGCAGGTTATTACATAAACAATTTAAGGCCAGATTATCTCATCTGATCTTCTGTGTATCACAAGCCACGACAGACACCCCATAGCGAGCCCAGTGACTTTAGTTAGACTAAAGCATTTTAGTCCTCAAGAGACTAAACTGAGGCAAAGACAGACAACAGGAGAGACTGAGGTGCCATGGATGCCCCTGTGATGGCAGGGCATTGTTCAGGTCAGACATGCCCAGATGATACCAGCAGGTGAGCCACACCCCATGCTGCAGAGGAAGGTGAAAAATCCCCAGAGCCTGTTATACTTGCTGAGGCCCTGAACCTGCAGCGAAATGCATGCAGGTGGATCTCTGCACCTTCACAGACCCACAATGACTCAGATGCAGCACCACGAGAACGCAGATAAACTGCCCATGTCTCTCTCGTCGCAGGATCAGCACCTAGGACACAATACCACAAGGGAAATGCACTAGTTCTTGTATAGGAGCTGGGATCAGAGAGTAATTTCCCTGCACGGTATAGTACTGCTGGATGAGATCTCTTCCCCTGAAGCATTCGTCACCAATCGCTGTCAGGGCACACTGAGTTAGAAGGACCAGCGCTCTGATCTGGGATGCAGACCGTGACACTAGCATGATTTAACAATCAGCTGGGGAGCGGCAGAGAGCGTAAACAGTTCTGCTTTAAAATAGTGCCCATCTTTGCAGATCCACAGCAGAAGTGGACCACTGGAATTCAGTCACGACAAAAGCAGCATGAGGTGTGTATCTTAGGCATCTCCACGCTAGAGGTGGTTTGCCGATAAGGCTGTAAGGGCAAACCTTCCTAGCACTGAGCAGTTTATCCCGGCGAAAGAGAGTGCTGCCTGGTATGGCCAGTACCCAGAGCAAAATGAGCTGTACCAGCAAAACTATAGTCTTTGCTGGTATAACCGCATCTCCACTACGGCTTTGGCTGGTATAAAAATGTTGGCAAAAATCACCCTTCAAAGTGACGTAACTGTACAAGCAAGATTCTTCACACTTTACACCTTTCTAGAGCCTCTTCTATCCAGACGGGGAAACTGAGGCGCAGAGGTGTGAGGTGACTTGACCATGGTGATCGCATACCACGATGATGAGGGTGGTGTAAAAATGTGACTAGAATAGGTCACGGGGGGAGTGTCTGAGAAATCTGGGGACAAAACCCAGGAGTTCCGACACCATATCACTTGCTCTAACCACTAGTCCATATGGTCACACATTTTGCTGTCAAATGAGGACATCATCAAATGCTGTCATCCTCTCAGTCTACTGGCTACACCTCAGCTGGTGATGGAGATGAGAACAGACGGGGGCGTTGTAAGGAATGTGTCTATCCATGCAGGGACAAGATATACTCCAGCGTCTCTATATGGGAGAGGACGACACCCCATCTAGCTGCTCACCGCCCCTGTCCCAGCAGGTTGTATGAGCGTTCTCTCCCCAAGAGATGCTATGGGGGCAATGGGATTAATCCCCCATATGAGGGGTGCTGGTCCCCCCAGGCTTCCCTCTCCTGCCCCTACGCCAGATCCAGCGGGAAGGCGATATAAGGGGATGGGGGTAGGGTAAAAGGGGTCCAGATCCCACACCTCCCTCATCCCATCCCCTCACTTGCTGTCCCTGCCCCAACAGGAACGGGGCGTATGACAATGGAGTCAGGGAATGAGTGGTCCTGGCTCTCAGTCTAGAAGGAAATGGTATATGGGAGTGGGGAGTAAGGGATGAGGGGTCCCAGCTTAGTCAGGGGTCTGATCTCCCACCTCCCCCCCCGGCTCTCACCTGTGGCACCCCACTTGCTGCCCACACTCCAGGGGCATACGGGGACGGGGATAGGAGAGGAGGCGTCAATGAGGGGCCTGGCCCAGCATGGTGGGGGGGAATCTGGCTCAGTAGATGCAGGCTCTCACCTGCAGCACCCTATGCACTGCCCCCACTCCAGCCAATAGGGTGCATAAAGGGAGAGGGAGTCCAGGCCCGGGGGAGGACTGGGGGCCGGATGTGGGGATTGGGAGGCCTGGGCTCTCAACCATGGTGCGCTGCCCCCCCTCCAGCCAGTAAGGGGTGTATGGGGAAGGGGGCGCTCAGCCCAGGAGAAGGGTTGGGGAACCCGGTTCTCACCTGCGGCGCCCCACGTGCTGCCCCCACTCCAGCCCCAGCAGGTAGGGAGTGTACAGGGAAGGGGGGGCCATCCTGGGAAGGGGGCAGGGGAGCCCGGCTAGGGAGGGGGGCCTGGGAGGCCCAGTTCTCACCCGTGGTGCCCCAGCAGGTAGAGGTTGTATGGGGAAGGGGGGGCCCAGCCCGGCCCAAGGGAGGGGTTGGTGGGCCCAGGAGAGGGGGATTGGTGGTCCCGGCTCGGGCGGGGAGGCCCACCTCGGGAGGGGGGACCCAGCTTTCACCTGTGGCGCCCCAGTAGGTAGGGGGTGTACGGGGAAGGGGGGGGCCCAGCCCAAGGGAGGAGTTGGCAGGCCCGGGGAAGGGGGGGCCGGGAGCCTTGGCCCAGTAGAAGGGTTAGGGGGCCCAGCTCGGGAGGAGGGTTGGCGGGCCCAGAGGAGGGGGGGCCCGGCCTAGGCGAGGGGCGGTTGGGAGGCCCGCGGAAGGGGGCGGTTGGGGGGCTTGGCCCGGTGGGAAGCGGGGGCTTGGCCAAGGGGAGTGGGTTGGGGGGCCCGGCCCGGGGGAGGGGGGTTTGGAGGCTCGGCCCGGGGGGAAGGGGGGGCCCGGCCCCGCGGAAGGCGAGGGGTTGGGGGAGAGAGGGTTGGGGTCCCGGGGGGAGGGGTTGGGGGCCCCGCGGAAGGGGGGGCCCAGGAGGAAGGAGAGTTGGCGGGCCCGGGGGAGAGGAGAGTTGGGGTCCCGGCCCGGGGGGGTTGGGGGGCCCGGCTCTCACCCGCGGCGCCCCGCGCGCTGCCCCCGCTCCAGCCCCAGCAGATAGGCCGCCAGCTTGGCGTCGCTCCAGCCGCTGCGCCGCCGCAGGTCCACCCAGGGCCCGTGCGCCTCGCCCAGGTACACCCGCCGCACGTCGTACTTCTTGCGGGACTCGAGGCGGCGCCGGGCCCGGTCGGACTCGGTCAGGCGGGGCCGCCCCCGGGCCTTGCGGCCGCCACCGCCGCCGGCCCCCGCCTCCCCCGCGCCGGGCCCGGCCTCCTCCTCCTCGGGCTCCTCCTCCTCCGCCGCCGCGGCCGGGGCCGGGCCCCGCTGCGCCTCGCTCATCCCCAGCCCGCTCGCCAGCCGGCCGCGCCGCCCCGCCCGCTGGTGGGCCGCTCGGAGGAGCCCGGCGCAGGGGCAGTGACGTCAACGGCCCGCGACCCGCTTCCGGTTCCCCGCCCCCTCGCTGCTCCGCGAGAAAAGTCGCCGCGGTCGGCCGCGCGCCTGCCCACGTCGTTACGCTCTAGGCATGCGCACCCAGCGCCGTGCCGCGGGTGCGGCCCCCCACTGCGCCTGCGCTGGGAGGTGGGTTCAGGGCCCAAGAGCCCGTCGAGAGTGAGAGAGGCTCCGCCCTCAACGTGCGGATAATGCTACGAGGGCTGGTGGTCTTCTTGCGCATGCGCTGGAGATTTTTCTCCCTCCACCCCCTCCCGGAGATCCCTTGCGCATGCGCCCCAGCACTGGGTGCCTGGCTGTGCCCCCCCCAGCAGCCTTTTCAGGGGGGACCCAGCGTTCAGGCTGCCCCGAGCTCCGCCTGACCCCAGGGAGGGCAGCCCCTGCCCAGGCGGGCCCCCCATCCGATCCCCCCTCCTGGGGCCCAGCCCCCCTCGGGCAGACGCCTCAGCCCCCCCCTCCCCCGGGCACACCCCCACCCCCCATCCCATCCCCCCTCCCCTCCCGGGGCCCAGCCCCCCCAGGGCAGACCCCCATCCCATCCCATCCCCCCTCCCCTCTTGGGGCCCAGCCCCCCCAGGGCAGACCCCCATCCCATCCCATCCCCCCTCCCCTCTTGGGGCCCAGCCCCCCCAGGGCAGACCCCCATCCCATCCCATCCCCCCTCCCCTCTTGGGGCCCAGCCCCCCCAGGGCAGACCCCCATCCCATCCCATCCCCCCTCCCGGGGCCCAGCCCCCCCAGGGCAGACCCCCCACTGCCTCAGGCCCAGCCCCCTCCCCACGGCCATTACACCCAGCCCCTGGGACAGACAGGCCAACACACACCCCTGCCAGCCAGCCTAGCCACCACCCTCCCCTGCACGCCTGGGCCCAGGAGAGCCACCCACCCACCGACCTGGGCCCAGCCAGCCCACAGCCCCTCCACCCATGAGGATCCCAGGCCCAGCTGGACTTGACTAGCTGAAGAGCCGGCTGGAGGCAGCTCAGCCCAGTCACAACCCCCCAGCAAGTAGCTGCTGTATAATCAGCAGCGCCCCCCCGTCCCCTCAGCCAGAGCAGCACAAGGTCTCACCAGTGGCCTCCGACCAGCCCCCCCACCCCCATCAGGCCAGCTCCTGGCTAGTTTTCAGAGCAGCTTCAGGGGAAGGCGAGGGGAACTGGGGCAGGCTCTGCCAGGCCCCTTACTGGCTTGGGCAGGGGACCCCCAATGCACAAAGCCATGTGGTAATGTTGACCTGCCCCCATTTTATGGAGAAGGACCAGCAGGGCTAGGACTGGGCTTGTTCCCTGTCTTCTTCAGAAAGTGCTGAAGGCTTTTTAATAACGTCTCTGCTCCACGCCCCCGGGGAGCGGTTTAAGAGGAGCTGGGATTACAACTCAGGAGGCTCTGGGCTCCCACTGCCGTGCTCAGAGACCACCGCGTACAACGCTCAGGTCCCAGTGTAAGACTGCTACACCGACTCGTATGGCGACTAAGCGCATTCACCCAATATGCAATACAGTACTTAGTGCTAGAGTGAAGGAAGCATGGGCATGGGGAGCAGGCGAATATTCGCAGCACCCCCATTACATGCAACTGTACTAAAAGTGGCTCAGACTGATTGAAAGGACGGATCCATTCCTATGCCATGGTGGCTGCTGAAGCAGACTCCCTCTGGCCTATCTGCTCGATTCGCAAGGCAGGAAGGAGCCACATGCAGCTAAACAATCACCAAGGAAGTCGATGAAACAGAGACAGGTTTAAAGCTCTTGCTTCGCGTGCCAGCTTTGCGGGATCTCCTCCTCGCCGCTCTCCGAGTCCGAGTCCACCTGGAGCTCTCGGGGCCCTGGCGTGAGGCGGAACACAACCGGCGTCTGACTCAAAATGGGATTGGTTTGCTGCAGGCCCAAAATCCACTTGGCCAAAGTGGCCCGGTCTCCTGCCCCGGCCATGCACATGGCAAAGACAGGGCCTTCCTCCACTGCAGGGGACAGGACAGAGAGAACAGAAGCAGCGTCAATATTAGCAACCCCACAGCACTTCGCATACAGTGCAATGGAGCAGTGGAGTCCAGTAGTGAGAGCAGGGTGACTGGAAATCAGGATTCTTGGGGTCCTAATCTTACCTCCACCCCTCCCTCCACAAGAAAACTGTCAATTCACCGAACAACAATAATCCTCCACCCTCAGGGGGGAGGTGGTTTCTCTGTCAAGGATGCAAAGTCCACACATCCAGGAACTAATTTTTTTCACCCAGCATTGAAATGCGGCCACTTCTGGGGCAGAACACAACAGCTGCAACACAGCCACTTAGGACAGAAGTCGCTATTCTATCCCGCTGCAGAGGAGTTCAGATTTAAACGTGTTCAGGTAGGGAAGAAAAGTATATGCTGATCTAAGTGACCTGGACGCTTTCTTTCTTGCTTGGGGGATCATATAGAGATAAGAGGGGGAGGAAAAAGATCATTCTTATCATCCTGGGATCGCTCTTGTAAATTGTGCCAGGGCTAGTTTATACAGTCCTTGCAGACCTCTCTCCGAAGCTCTGGATTAGGATTGAGACTAGTAACTGTGGCAGTAACGTTCATCCACTGCTGACTGGGGCTGGATTTGAATTAGCAACTTCGAGGCTGACACAAAATATTACAGGCATTGGAAGCTTACACCAAGGGGGAACGGCTTTGGTTGAGGGGTGGAGTTAGGCATTCAGAAGCCGTAGGTTCCAGGTGAGCGAGGACAGAGATATCTGTTAGCCTATGGAACAGCCTCCAGAGGGATGGATCAATTTCTGGGATCTATTTCTGTTTCACTGCCAGCTGCTCTGGCTCTCCCGTTGCCCGACTGTCCCAGTGGATAGGATTTGCTCTAAATGCACCCCTACGTCAGCGGCCCAGCCCCACATGAGTTACCTTCATCCACGTAAAATTCCTCGTTATCCCAGAGGTCCCGATCCAGGTCCAGGTCGAGCTGCATGGAGTAGTAGAAGTTCCTCTCGGAGTCTATCACCTCTTCCTAAGGGGGAGGGGTGAAAGATATTTATATGGGGGAGTAAATACCCCCCCCCCCCCCCAACACCTCTGCCCTACCCAATGGCTAACCTGCATCTCTCTGCCCTCCTTGGACAAGACAAGGCCACTCCTCTAGGTATTCAGCTTGCACAGTCCATGGATTTCCAGAGAAAGAGGCCAGAATGGCAGCCCTGTGTATCCACAGAGCGAACTTCCTCGCCCAATATCCCTGAGTCGGCCCTGGACAGACCCCCTAAGTGGAAGAGGGGACCTCGACCTCTCCATTGAGGCTGTTGGTGAGGGGCCTGGTCACTGCAGATTGTGCTGGTGGTTTCGGCAATATGTTCACCAGCCCAGCTAAGAATGAGCTGAGACCTGGCAAACTCATTATGTGCAGGCCAATGAATGGCTGTCAGGTGGAGGTAATTATTGGTCTCCACCAATGAAGGAGGGAATAAAACTGGTGTCCCCTAGAGGGGAAAAACCCCATATTCCAGTCTGACTCCCCTGAGCCAGCCAGTCCCCATGCTGTGGGTCTGGGTCAGAGACAGCGCCCCCTAGAGGGGGAAAGCCCCCATAGCCTATTCCCCACACCCTGCCCCACCTCCACAAGACTTACAGCATTTCCAGAGTGACTCATGTCATTCACCAAACCAGCACCAACTCCGTGGAGTTTGCAATGCAGGGAAACAGCCTGGAAATACAGACCCTCCTCCCCAGAGCCCGCAGCACACAGCCGACAGCCCCATGCAGGGCGGCAAGACTGTTCTTTACCTTTTCTTCAGGAGGTAGTGGCTCTCCCCGGAGTACGTAATAATAAACACACGTCTTCTTCAGCCACAAGGGGAAGGGGCCCTCGACAAACACGGGCCTGGCTGGATTGTGGCGTGCCAGGAGTTCCTGCTGATCGGGGCTCTGGATTCCTAAAGAGAAGGGAAACCACACATGCCACAAATCAAGGATTAGCTACCCGAGGAGAGAATGAACACAATCCAACAGCTCTGCGCTGAACAGCCTTCACACCAAGCAAAAGCACTCAAGGTGGGGAAGCTCTCCCGAGCAGGAGAATCTGCCAGGCTGAGATTTCTACCTAGGAGCTGGGCTTGTGATCGACAGCCAGGACTCCCCAGCTGCGCATCTGTTACCCCAGATCCAAGAGCGGGATGCGATGCTCTACAGAGAGGCTTACCTCCTTAGCGGTTCTAAAGACACTAGGCTCCTCAGCGCCGGAGCAGGCTCGTTATTTAAAAGGAAGGAAGGAAGGAAGGGTTGGGGTGAGCCCATAAAGAAGGCGAGCAAATCCATGTCAATGGGGCAAGAGAGACACCCCCATTCCCAACCCAAACGCCCCCCTCTCTGAGTCTGTCCAGGGTCACGTGAGGCGTAGCCCACGTGGCTCGCAACTTCTGCTTCCCCACAGCCTGGCTGCTTCTAGCCAGCAAGACCGAATGGTCCCAGTGCTGACCGTCCCCTCTAGGTAAGGCTCCAAAAGGTGACAGACAACAGGCTAGAGACTTTTCGCTCCCACGTAATCCAGCACCGGCCACTCAAAGGCAAGGTTGTCTGGGGCATCCCGTACCTACGATGTGCGGTTGGGTGATCTCTTTTCCGGCATCCAAAATATCTGTCAGAGGCATCTGCAGGGATGAAGACACCTTTGTTAGAGACAGCATCCTTCACATGCGTGGGATCCCTGACCCACTCCCCCAGTTCAATACAGCCTGCCTGGCTGTAGAACCCAAGAGGCCGGGCCCCCTGCCCAAGATGGGGACCGAGCCCCAGGAGGCCGGGCCCCAGATAACAGAGGAGTAAACTCCTTGGCGCATAGAACAGTCTAGAGGGTGCTCCATGCCCCAATTGCTGCAAGCACCTTCTCCTCTGCATCGGGCTGTGCTAGGGGTCGTTCGAGCTGACCAGAACTAGCTTTGCCTTCAGCTCATTCTGGGACTCCACCGCTGTGCAGCAAGAGGCCCTGGCGCGTTCCAGTCCCTTCCCCCGCGGCGCTCACACCCCAATGAGCAAGAGTCAGTCACTCCCATGGCTACAGACAACGTGCTACAGCCGAGTGCCTTTGGTTACCTGATAGACCGTGACCTTGGCGCTCAGGTCCGCGGCAATCCGCTGCAGGCTGAACCTGGCGAGGTCAACGGGGTCTTGGGGGAGGGCCGCCGGGACCGGGTAGGGGTTGGCATGCTTGAATTTGGGGAACCAGTACATGAGCCGCTGGTACTTGCGAACGGGATGGCTCTTCTCACCAAAGATCTGGAGCAGCAGGAACTTCGTCTGCTTGTTGGGCATGATGCCTGCGCATACGAGGGAGGAGAGGCGGGTAAGAGACGCGGACGGTGCGTTCACTGGCCCTCACCATGGGGACTAAGGGACAGATGGGTTAAGTGACTTGCCCAGTTCAGCCAGGGAGTCAGTGACAGAACTGGGAATAGAACCCAGGAGTCCCGACTCCCACTCCCCCCAGCCCTACCCGCTAACCCACACTGCTGCTATAGGTGTTTGGGCACCTCCCATCCCTACCATAGTTCTCCATCTGCTCCAAGACGTGGATCCCGCATTCCTGCTGCCTCGGGTAGTAGTTGAACATCCTCTGGATGAAGTTGCGGGGCACAAACACTTCCTTGGGGAAGACGTCCAGGATCTTGTTGTAGACGTCGAGCTCCCGCTCCACCCCAAACTCCGGCATCTTCCTGAGGGCCGCATTGATGAACTCGATGTGACCTCTCCGCCGGATGTCTCTCTGGCAGAAGAGCTCCACCGCTCGGCTGAAGGTGGCCTTGTTTCTGTCTCCCTTGCAGGCCCGCTCGAAGAGCTCATCAAAGGGTACCAGGGCCCCATCACGGGACCCTCTGTCTTTCTCCTTGTCCCCGCTTGCCGAGGGGACGAGATCGGAACGGCTCAGGGCAGCACCACTCCGGATGCTCCGCACAGGAACCGGCCAGAAGCCCTAGCAGAGAATCAGATATAAACTGGGCCTTTAGCAGCTGTCATTTTCCCTGATTAGAACCCTCTCAGTGGGGCAAGGCCCTAGATATCCGTACCACACTCTACAGCGCCATTCCATTCCCCTGGCTCACGGGCACTGGATGCCAGGTTGCAGGCCAGCAGTGACTGATACCATCTGACAGCTGCTTAGCCGCCTGTGTGCAATGAAACCGCTGGGTCTCAGACTACTTCCGAGCAGCCTCTCCTGTGCATCATACCGATCCACTGTGATACCACTCATAAGAACAGGTACCTGCTGCCCTCTTTCCCCGCCCCATTTCCACTCCCCTCAGATTACAACAAACGGGAGCGGTGGGGGGTCCTCAGGCCGTCTCAAAATCAGATCCCTCTGGGCAGCAAATTTTGGGCAACCAAATAAGAAGAGAGAGAGGTTTACAAGATGCACAATCCCATCCCTGATGCTTCACTCCACAGGGCTGCCCACCTGCCCTGGGCCGGTTTCCTTTGGACTGGGAGCTGCTCGGGGCAGGGCCCACATGGAATTTGTCTCTCACATGGTGCCCAGTGTGCTGCCCCGCTGAAGGACAGCTGGTACCTGGGCACAGCTGCTTTCCTGCAGCCACGGGAGATCCCTCCCCGGAGCGGCTTGCCGCAGGATGCCTCGGCCGGCAGAGAGCTCTCGGGCCAGGAGCAGCTTCCGCACACAGTTCATGGTGGGGAGTTTGTCCCTCCGACGCGGGACAGAGGCTGGCGAGGAAGGAGGCTGGAGCTGGGAGATTCAGAATCACGGGGCAGGCTCAGCCATGCCTGACATCCAGGGTTTGCTTGAAACAGACCGAGACGGATTTTAGAGATTTACTGCAGCACACGGGGACAGGAAATCTACTGGGGGGGGGGGGGGGAGAGAGAGCTCCCTATCACCCATTCAGGCTCCCCCCTTCATGGTGCCCCATATGCAGCCACACACGTTCAACCTCCCCATGCCCTGCCCCCAAACTCCTGTATATCCCCCACGGGGAGGCCACCGGACCCCCAAAACCCCCAGCCCGTCACCTCACACATACACTTCCCAGACCCCCCCACCACATGGACATGCCCCCCCCCCAATCCCATCTCCTCCCCACATATCCAGCCCCCCCCCGCCCTCATTCCCTCCACAGGGACATGCCCCCCATCCCGTCCACATGGGCACCCCCTGCACTCCCAGCTCCAGGTAGGCATGGCACGGGACCCCAAGCCTGCCACCCCCCATATCCGACCCCAGGCCGGCCTCACCCCACCGGGCGCCGCCATTTTAGCACCGCCCCCTCTAATCCCTGCCGGGTCAGGGGGCGGGGTCAATCACGCACGCTGTTTCTAAACCCCGCCCACTCCCAGACTCCTCCCCCCCGCCCCAAAATCACCCCACCTGGGCGGGGAGCCGGACACGTGGGTCCTATTTGCCCCCCTTTCCCGGGCAGGGGGCCTCGCCCCTGTGTCCCTTCCCGCCCCCGGCAGAGGGCCCGGACTCCTGGGTTCCATTCGTGCCCCCCCCCCCGATTTTGGCCACGTCCCTTCCTTTGTCTGTGCCTCAGTTTCCCTGGCTGGGGCTGGGGCGAGGATGAATCAGCCAGTGCCCGGGAGCTGCCAAGCCCTTCGCACCCAGCCTCAGACGGGCCCGGACCGGCGGGATTCCCTGATTCACTGGCTGGTTACAAACCACGGGGCACCTTGTCCCAGGTAGGGGGCACATGGGGCAGGGCCAGGTACAAACCATCCTCCCCCCTCGGGGCGGCTCTCACCCAGACTCCGGGTGGGAGGACTGGCCTGCAGGGAGGTTTGACAGACCCCACCGCCCAAGCATGAGGCTCTGCTATTATTTAATATTTCCTCCTCAAAACACCCCCCCACCACACACACAGATCAGTCCCCCCACCCCCTTGTGTCAGGTGCTGCATAGACACAGTCCCTGCCCCACAGCAAAGGAAGGGTCAATAACCCCATTTTTCAGATGGGGAAGCTGAGTCACAGGGCAGGGCATTGACGCACCCAAGGTCACTCAGGGATTCTGTGGCCGAGCCAGGAACTGAACCCAGATCTCCTGAGGCCTAGCCCAGGGACCTCCTCCTTCTCCATCTCCTCGCTGGCCCAGTGGGTGCCCTGGCTTTCCTTTCCCCAGCCCTGCTTTACCAGACCCCCACCAGGGGCCACCACCTGGGCATGACCCTGCCTTTGCCCCAGCCGGTCCCTGGATTCCCCACCCCCGCATGCTGCCTGCCCGAGGCCAGGGAGCTGAGTTTCGGGTGCTGTTGCTGAGCAGGCCCCAACTTCAGCTTTATTGACAGCACAGAGGAAACGTTACATTCCCACTTGATTCCTCCTCCAGGCCTGTTCTCTCCCCCCAGGGTCACTTGGATCCTTCCTCACTCCTGCCCCAAGCTGTGGCAGGGCATTGCTGTGCACTGTTAAACACCTGCCATGCCCCACCCCAGAGGTGGCTGCATCTCAGCACCAGGTGCGAATCCTTGTATAAACAGCTTCTGTATTCCACCCCTGGGTGACTGAACCTCAGCGCTGGAGGAGGGATCTCTGTCTAAACCACCCCTGGATCCCACCCCAGAAGTGGCTGAATTTCAGTCGTGGATTTCGTGATCCCTTTTGTGATTATTTTGCATGTCTCTTTGTAACAGGCTTCAGGCTGAAAGGTGCCTCTGTAAACGTGGGGCTGTAGGGACAACGTGGGGCCGTGGCAGCAGAGGAAAGCAGCAACTTCCCTCTTTCAAGCATTGCATGTGCATTGCCCCAGGAGATGTGTGGATTGTCCCTGTTATTCAACAGGGGAAACTGAGGCACGGGAAGGGGAAGTGACTTGTTCATGGTCACACAAGGAGGCAGTATGAGAAGTGAGACTAGAAACCCAGGAGCCCTGGGCCTAACCACTAGACACCCGCCCCCCCCAATCCCGCCCCCGCCAAGAATAGACCCAGGAGTTTGACTCACAGCTGCCTCCTGCTTTAACCACAGAGCAGCTGTAAGTTCAGGAGACCGAACCCAGGCGTCCTGACTCCCAGCCCCCCTCCCCTCCCGCCACGGGGCTAGAACCCAGGCGTCCTGGCTCCCAGCCCCCCCTTCCCACAAATGCTAGATTCCCCCTCCCCTCCTGCCGTGGGGATAGAACCCAGGCGTCCTGGCTCCTAGCCCCTCCCCCCGCGACAGGGAGCGAACCCAGGCGTCCTGGCTTTCAGAGCCACCCCCATGGCCGGCCTGGCTCGTCCCTCACCTTGGAACCTGCCACCTGGCCGGTCCCCACGAAGGGGTGGGGGCAAGGGGCAGGCGGCGGGGGCGTGGCTAGCCCCAGAAGGGGGCGTGTCCAGTGCCGGGATTGGCGGAGGCGGGGGCGCTGGCCAGCCCCTCTGTCAGAGCCAGGAGCGGGGCGGGGGGCGGCCCCGGGCTGGGATGTGGCACCGCCGCGGGACCGCCGCCTGGGAGCTGGGAGCGCGGCGGGAGCCCCTGGGCTCCGAGCAGCCGGCTCCCCACGCCCGGGGGCAGGAGCCTCCCAGGTGGGTGAATCGTGCGAGCCACGCGGGGCAGAGCGAGCCTGGGAGGGGGGGGAGCCGGATCCATGGCGGGGCTGTGTCCTGGGGGGGGGAGCCGGATCCGTGGGAGGCTGTGTCCTGGTGGAGGCGGATCCATGGGGGGCTGTGTCCTGGGGGGGTGAGTGGGGGGAGGCGGATCCATGGGGGGCTGTGTCCTGGGGGGGTGAGTGGGGTGGAGGCGGATCCATGGGGGGCTGTGTCCTGGGGGGGTGAGTGGGGGGAGGCGGATCCATGGGGGGCTGTGTCCTGGGGGGGTGAGTGGGGTGGAGGCGGATCCATGGGGGGCTGTGTCCTGGGGGGGTGAGTGGGGGGAGCCAGATTCATGGGGGCCTGTGTCCTGGGGGGGCGAGTGGGGGGAGCCGGATCCATGGGGGGTGAGTGGGGGGAGGCGGATCCATGGGGGGCTGTGTCCTGGGGGGGTGAGTGGGGGGAGGCGGATCCATGGGGGGCTGTGTCCTGGGGGGCGAGTGGGGGGAGGCGGATCCATGGGGGCCTGTGTCCTGGGGGGGTGAGTGGGGGGAGGCGGATCCATGGGGGCCTGTGTCCTGGGGGGGTGAGTGGGGGGAGCCAGATCCATGGGGGCCTGTGTCCTGGGGGTTGAGGGAGGGGAGCCGGATCCGTGTGGGAAGGAGCCAGATCCATGGGGGGCTGTGTCCTGGGGGGCGAGTGGGGGGAGCCGGATCCATGGTGGGGGGCTTTGTGTCCTGGGAGGGGGAATTGGGGGCAGCTGTGGGTTCAGGGTATGGAACCCCAGGAGTCCTGACTCCCAGTCCCTGCTTCCCACCCCCCCCCCCCAACCACTAGATCCTGCTCCCTTCCAGGATCTCCGAGCTTGCCTGGAGCGGGAAGCCAATGCTGTGGGAAGAGGGGAAGCCATGAGGGGCCGGGCTGCGGGCTCCCTCCTAGCATGCTGAAATTGGCACGGTGCATTTGGGGAGACTGGGAGGAGCCCCCCATGAAATCAGGCCTCCTGTCACTCATCCCTGAGCTGGCCCACAGCCAGGGCTTCTAGCCTGGGCACGCAGAATGCACCGGGCCGACCCCACCGCTGAGGGGGGCATTACGCCAGGCTGGCTTTTGGCCCCAGACAGGGTTAGTGGCAGGCGGGGGGAGATTGGCTGCAAGTTTTGCCACTTCGTTACTTGCCCAATTTGCGTATTGACCGGCCAAAACGAATGATACTAATTAACCCCGTGGAGGAGGCGAGATGGAGGTGGCGGAAACTGGATTGTTTAGCTGCATGTTCCTGTTCCCTGGCGTTGGTGTTTTGCAACCTTTAATTATTGAATGTGAGCGTCTCACCCGCCCTGCGAGCCGGGCACCTCGGGTGTTTCCCTGGAGGTTGCCAAGTTCCCCGAAATCCCTCCCACGCTCCCCGCCATGCTAACCTGTAACTCCCACTCCCCTCCCAGAGCTGGGGAGAGAACCCAGGAGTCCTGACTCCCTGCTCCCGAACCACTAGCCCCCACTCCCTTCCCAGAACTGGGATAGAACCCAGGAGTCCTGACTCCCAGCCCCCGCCAGACTCGAACCACTTAGGTGGACCCTGGCATTACCCTATCCCCCCCCATCCGTTCCATGTCATCAGTCTGTGTGAATCCCGTGAACACAGGGAGCTGGCACTGATGCTCCGTCCCGCGGGGGCCTGGCTCCCAGCCGCAATCGGCTTTGTTCTCTGGCCCTGATCCGTTCCCTTGGCAGCGAAAGCAGGAGGTGGCATCTCGATTGAACTTGAGACCCAGTTCCGGTTACCTCAGCCAGACACTCAGTACCCGCGCTCAGGCCTGTCGGTGGGGCAGGGACCTTGCGAGGGCGTCTGCCCCTGTCCCTCCGCACTGAAGTGGGACCCGGTAAGCCCAGCCCATCCCTGCCCGCTGTTCGTCCCGCCTGTTCTGAAAACCCTCCAGCCACGGGGATCCCACGGTTAGCCTCAGCCCCCTGCCACAGCCATCGGCTGCCAACACCACCGAGGGCTGCGAACGCAACTGTTCCTCCTGGACCAGGGCACGGGCCATCAGGCCTAGGGGTTGGAACCGCAGGTCAGCGGCAGAGTCGGGGCTGGAGCCGGCGCAATCGGAGCTGCAGGGAGTGCTACTGCTGGGCTTAGGAGCATGACCCAGGACCCCATGGTGCCAGGCGCTGCACATTATTTATTAGGTGTATTACGGTAGTGCCGAGGCGCCCCAGCCATGGCCCAGGACCCCGTTGTGCCAGGTGCTGTACATTATTTCTTAGGTGTAGAACAATGAGATGAGGCTGATGGGCATGGTGGGCAGCAGGCTCAGCTCTAAGCCATTGTACCTACCTGGTGCCCGTCACCGTGGTATCTGGTCTGGAGGAGGAGGGCCGGCTCCAGCCCCTCTTAGAACCTCACCCACCCAGACCCTGTTTCTTCCCCACACATAGGGAGCCAGCATTCAGTCCCTGGGCCCCATGGCACTGCCTGCCCTCCCCGCACACATGCCCGCTGTCAGCCCCCCTCACGACCCACAGCCCCACCCTGGGCTCCCCCCAGCTCTGCCGGCCCCCCTCACTCCCGACCCACAGCCCCACCCTGGGCTCCCCCCAGCTCTGCCGGCCCCCCTCACTCCCGACCCACAGCCCCACCCTGGGCTCCCCCTCAGCTCTGCCGGCCCCCCTCACTCCCAACCTGCAGCCCCTGCCAGTGCCCAGAGGCTCCCCCCAGCCAGTGCCCAGAGGTGGATTACGGTTTTGTGGGGCCCTGGGCCAGAGCAAGTGGGCCCCCCGCCTGCAGTCCATTCCCCTGCCCGCCTGCCGGGGGTGGGGCATGGGGACTCATTTTTCTGGGGTCCCTGGGCACAGACCCCATTGGCTAATCTGCCACTGGCAGTGCCCCTCGGTCCCAATCTGCAAACCCTCCCCGCCTGCTCCTTTGGGCCGGGCCCTGGTGTGGATCCGGGGTTGGATCCACCAGTGTCAGTTTGCAGCCTCACAGCCAGGTTGGTCTGTGAGCATAGAGACCCCCGGGGCTGGCTGGGAGAGGTCACCTGCCCCAAACCCCCCCACCCCACCCCACCGGGTCACCTGCCCCGATCCCCACCCCCACCTCAGAATGGATTTCAGGGTTCCAGCAGGACACGTCTTGAGCAAATATTGAATGAAGTGCAGAGGTTAGATTCCAGTGCAGAGGTTAGTTTACAGGAGGCTCATTAAGCAAATCCTTAATTACAGGCAGCAGGGCTGCTCTGGGCAAGGATCTCTACCAGCGCCTGCCAGATCCAGGGGCTGGGTCAAAGCTCCAGCCTCTGGCGGCATGGGCTGGGCCTCTAGGAGAATCTCACCTTTTGCTCACAAACAGAAATGATCCTGCTCCCCTCCCTGAGGATAGAACCCAGGAGTCCTGGCTCCCAACCCCCTGCTCTAACAACTAGACCCCGCTCATGTCCCAGGGCTGGGGATAGAACCCAGGAGTCCTGGCTCCTGCCCCCTTATCATTCCATAATGCTCCCCCCTTTTGGCAGGCCCTCAGCATCAGGCCTCTCTCCCTGTGGGTTCGATCCCCGGCTCTGGGAGGGGAGTGGGGACTAGTGGTTAGAGCAGGGGGGGCTAGGAGCCTGGACTCCTGGGTTCTATCCCCACTCTGGGGACAGGGGACCTTGATCTCTGTGCTGCAGTGGCATCCGCAGGGGTTGGTTCTGGCCAGTCCCCGGGGCCGGGCAGTCAGGGCTGATTGTTGGGACGTGGATCCCTTTCCAAACAGCCCCTGCCCCCAGCTCAGCGGTCACCGGGCACCCAGCTGGCACGGCCCTGGAGGGCATGGCCGCCTCCCCATCCCCCACCACGGGGCCAGATCCCCCTCTTGGCTCCAGAGAGTGGGGCACATCCTGGGGGGCTGCTGGTGCCCCCCCCCCCGCTGGCCTTGGTCTGCTGTGCCAGGCACTGCCCATTCCTTGGCAGTAGGGCTGGGCAGCACCACACGGCACCAAGGGCCTGTGGTGGGAAAAGGGCACAGGGCTGGGCATCGCTGCGGGGGGGACCAGAGAGAATTAAACTCTTGAGTACTCTCCCCTCTGTGACGCGGGCTTATCACCGCTCCACGGAGATCCAGGGCTGCAGGTCAGGAGTGAGGGGCATCGGCAGGGTGTGTGTGTACCGCTGCCCTTTGCTAGATGGAACGAGAACAGCTCTGCTCTGTGTCATATGCCCTATAACGCTCTCAGCCAGTGGTGATTCTCCTCCCGCTCAGATGTGGGGGCTGGTGCTTCCTGACCAGGAGGCTTCAGATCCCATCCCTGTGGGGCCCCACGCTCACACCCCACGCTCCCTTTACAGGTGCCATTGAGCGGCCATGGAGGAGTCCACACGGCTGGGTTACTGCATCGTGGCCGGCAGCTTCGTGACCTTCCAGTTCTTCTTCTCGGCCGTCAGCCCCCAGCTCTCGCTGGCACTCAGCCGCCGCTACTGCGGCCTGACCGCTGTCAAAAAGTGCGAGTGGAACTCCAGGTACCGCAGTCCTCGGGCCTGAGGGGAGCAGGACAGAACCCAGGATCCTGGCTCCCCGTGCTCTAACCACTAGACCCCACTCCCCTCCCAGAGCCAGGGATAGAACCCAGGCGTCCTGGCTCCCCGTGCTCCAAACACTAGACCCCACTCCCCTCCCAGAGCCAGGGATAGAACCCAGGCGTCCTGGCTCCCAGCCCTGCAGCGTCTAACCACTAGGCCCAGCCCCCAGCGGGAGCCGTCCGGACGTTCCTGGTGGGCTTAGCCTGAGAACATCCTGGCGCGTGAGGCGTCTGACGGGCTGAAAGGAGTCATTGTCCGAGCCCGGGGGCTGGGCGCTTGGAGCAACATGGGGGGGGCAGAGCCGTGTGTGATCCCTGGGGGGCCACTGGGGGAGTTGAGCCGTGTGTGATCCTCCGGGGGCCATGAGGGGGGCAGAGCCATGTGTGATTCCCCCGGTGGAGGCCTGGGGGAGGGGGCTGAGCGACGTGTGATCCTGGGGGTGTTATGGGGGGGCTGACCCATGTGTGATCCCCGGGGAGGCCAAGGGGGGGGACTGAGCCGTGTGTGATCCCCCCCAGGTGTGTCTCCACTCTGCACGCGCTCATCGTCGGCCTCTTCTGCCTCTACATCCTGCTCTTCGATGGAGCCATTAACGCCAACCCCATCTGGTGAGCTCCCCCGGTGCCCCTCACTCGCGACCCACAGCCCCCCGCTCCCTGCCCCACAGCTCCCCCGGTGCCCCTCACTCCGGACCCGCAGCCCCCCGCTCCCTGCCCCTCAGCTCCCCCGGTGCCCCTCACTCCCAACCGACAGCCCCCTGCTCCCTGCCCCACAGCTCCCCCGGTGCCCCTCACTCCGGACCCGCAACCCCCTGCTCCCCGCCCCACAGCTCCCCCCGGTGCCCCTCACTCCGGACCCGCAGCCCCCCGCTCCCTGCCCCTCAGCTCCCCCGGTGCCCCTCACTCCCAACCCACAGCCCCCTGCTCCCTGCCCCACAGCTCCCCCGGTGCCCCTCACTCCCGACCCGCAACCCCCTGCTCCCCGCCCCACAGCTCCCCCCGGTGCCCCTCACTCCCGACCCACAGCCCCCTGCTCCCTGCCCCACAGCTCCCCCGGTGCCCCTCACTCCCGACCCACAGCCCCCTGCTCCCTGCCCCACAGCTCCCCCGGTGCCCCTCACTCCCAACCCACAGCCCCCTGCTCCCTGCCCCACAGCTCCCCCGGTGCCCCTCACTCCCGACCCACAGCCCCCTGCTCCCTGCCCCTCAGCTCCCCCCGGTGCCCCTCACTCCGGACCCACAGCCCCCTGCTCCCTGCCCCTCAGCTCCCCCCAGTGCCCCTCACTCCCGACCCACAGCCCCCTGCTCCCCACCCCCAACTCCCCCCGGTGCCCCTCACTCCCGACCCTCAGCCCCCTGCTCCCTGCCCCCCAGCTCCCTCCAGGTGCCCCTCACTCCCGACCCGCAGCCCCCTACTCTCCCAGCCCTGGCTTCCTCCCCCCCGACACACACAGTTCTGTAGCTGGCTGCAGCCCATGCTCAGAGTTGGGGGCAGGGGGGCAGATTTGCCCTGGTCCCTTTCCCAAGCCCTGTCTCTCACAGCTGGTTGGAAGGTGCCAGCCCTGGGCCGGGGGGGGGGGGGGGGGGGTGTGAGGGGAGGTCCCGTGGGCCCGAGGTCACATGGTGGCAGAGGTGATAAAAGACTGTTTTGTGCCGGGGAAGAATGGCCTCCTTGTTCCCCGGCTGCCAGGACCCAGAGCCGCCCGAGCAGCTGGCATCGGCGGGCAGAGGAGCCTGCGCGGTGCGGCTGGGCACAGCCTCTTGCATTGGAGACCGGAGCCCAGGGGCTGGCATGGTGCCCGGACATAGGGTTGCATGCAAGGGGGATCTGGGGCCCAGGCACTGTGGGGAGCGAGCGTCTGATGGGGGGGAGCTGGCCCTGTGATCACCCCCCTGCCTGTGTTCATGCTCCACCTCTCCCCCCGATACTAACCCCCCCCACCCCGTCCCATGCCAGCCCCTCATCCCCTGACTCCTTGTGCTTCCAGGGGGGACCCTTACCTGGTGAAACTCAACGTGGCCATCACCTGCGGCTACCTGCTCTACGGTAAACGCTGGGGGCACCGTGCTGCCCCTGCTGGCTGGCCTGGGGACTGCGACCCCCAGCTCTTTGGCCTCCCTGACCTGGGGGGACCCCAGAACTGGGATTTCAGGCACAAAATGATCTAAAACCCTAAAAAAAAACCGGGGAAACTTCTTACAATTTTGGTGACTTTTTCCTTCTGGAGTGAAAGGAGTCACCAGGCATTGGGGCCATGGGCCTGGGGGGCTGCCCGGCAGGGCCAGGCTTTGGGGCTGGAGCAGGGAGCTGCAGTGGGGCAGCTGGGCAATCAGGGGGGCTGGACCCTGAAACCCCACCCAAGTGGGAGTTGTTTGTGCCTCCCACCCAAGCTGAGGACCCCAGGAATAGATGGAAACTCCAGGAGAAATCCAGGTGCCCAGCCCAGGGTGAGGGTCTCCCAGGCAGTGAATGGTTTGTGGGGCCCCCAAAGGGCTGACTTGCCGACAGGGCCAGTGCTGAGCTCGCTCCAGGAATCGGGCCTCTTCTGGGGACACACACTGGCTACAGGCCCCGCTCTGAGAGGCTCGGGGTGGGAGGTGCCAGGCTTGCGAGAGGGGATATGTGGGGAGAGTGTTTGGGGTGGGGGGGTGTCGTGCTGCGCCTGGAGGGGCTGGTAGGGTTTGTTTGTGTGTGTTTGTGCATTTCCCCATTGCTGAGCCTGACACAGCGCCCTCCCATGGGGGCCCCAGCACACTGACCTGTCCCCCCATTGTCCCCCCGTCCCCCCCTGCATTAAAACTCCTCCGTGTGTGTTTCAATTCCAGATTTGCTGCTGCTCCTGCGGTACTGGAAGATGCTGGGCGACTCCCTGTTCGTTTGCCACCACTTGGTGGCGCTGTACGCCTACGGATATGTGCTGGTCAGTGCCAGGTCCTGGCCGGCTGCTCTGGGGCAGGCTCCCTCCCCTGTCCCAGCCCCCCAGATCTCTGCTCTCTCTGTGCTTCCTCTGCACCCCCCACCCCAGCTACTTCCTTTGCCCCCGCTCCGAGAGCAATGGCTGGGTCCATCCAGGCTCCAAATTCAGCTTCAACCCCCCCCTTTAATCCCAGCCAGAATCCACCCCCCTCCCCCCCATTTCAAGTCAAAGCTCCAATTTCAGCCCCCATTCGCCAGCTGGCGTCCCCCCTCCCCAAGCCTGGAGGGGCGGGAACGCAGCCAGAACAGAGGAGCCCAAGGCACCTGCCTCTGGGAGCTGGGAGGCTGGGCTGGGCTTGGGGGTAAGGGACTGGGATTCACGAGAGCTGGGTTCGAAGGGGACTGGCCACTGCTGGAGACGGGATACCGGGGTAGATGGGCCCGTTCCCTGTTCTGCAGCAGGGAGGGGATAATCTCAGAGGGTTTAACTCCAGGAGGGACCCTTAGATCTAGTCTCACCTCCTGCACGGCACAAGCCGGAGAATTTCACCCACCTTCTGCGTGAGACATTAGCTCAAGGCAGAGAGCGCGTCCCCTTGAGATGAGCCCTGCTGGGCCCTGGACTCCCCGCTTTGTATGCGGCTCGGGGTGGGCACCCTGGGGCAGATGGTGAGGGCTGTACCAGGGAGGATGGTCCAGTGGTTAGGGTCTAGCCCAGGACTTGGGAGTCCTGGGTTCAATTCCCTGCTTTGCCACAGACTGCCTGTGTGACCCTGGGCCAGTTGTATAGCTGTTCAGTGCCTCAGTTTCCCTCTTTGTATAATAGCCCTGCCAGGGGCATTGTGAGGCTAAATACACCAACGATGGTGAGGTGCCCAGATGCCACGGTGATGGCAGCTGATGTGCACTCACACTGTGGGCTGCAGGGCTGTGCTGGGAGACAACAATTGGGCCTCCCCCCCCCACCCCACCCCCAGGCGGCTTCCCTTGGTGGCCAGCGACTCGCCAGGGGACGCAGGGGGCCATTTGCCTGCGCAGCCCCAGCTACTTGTTAGCACCAAAGCTCCCCGGGCCGGGAAGGAGGCGCCGTCAGCTGAGATCCGTGGAACGTCCTGGGCCGACCAGCCAGCGCTGGCTGGAAACCCCCCTTCTGGCAGCTCAGGCTGGTCACCCAAAAACCAGGGGCTGCTTTTGAAAATCTCCATCCAAAAAGCCTTAGGCGTGTGTCAGTGACCTGATACTGTGTATTAGGTGTATTACGGTAGCCCCTAGGCACCCTGGTCATGGCAGGGACCCTGGGCAAGGCACAGAACAATAATTCCCGAGCTCCATCCAGCCCCTGCCTTGAGGCGCCCGAGTCCTGGGGAAGAAATCTGCTTCTTACCATAGGACCGCACAGGCCCGAGGTCCTGACCCGCTGCCCCACCCAGGCTCTGACAGGGGCTGGCACCAGCTGCCCCCAGGGAAGGGGAAAGAACCCTGCAGTGGAGGGGATGGGGGGATCCTCTCCCCCACTAAGGGCTCATGGGACGCCCCTGGTCTGTTTAGCACCCAGTGCGGCCATCCCCAGCCGGTCCCAGATCACTGGGGAGGAGCCTCGTTGGCTTCAGAATCGGGACTTTCTACCAGTATTTGGGGTTCTTCTTATGAACCGGGGGGGTTGCAGCCGTAGCCGGGTTCCCCTGGCGCTGGCAGCCTTATCCGCCCCGCTGAGGGCCAGGAGCTCTTCTCAGCCCCCACGCGGGCCAGGACGCTGCTTTGCCCCGGGACTCCAGGAGCTGGGGACTGAAACCGACTCTCACCCGACTCTGGCAGCTGGGGCGTCAGCTCAGAAATGTGGGGGGCTGGGGACCAACCTGGGGCAGCACGTAGAATACAGAGGACTGTATTCCAGCCTGCAGCATCTTGGGTAGGGTCATAGGCACCTATGAAAAGTCAGGGAGGCAAACCAAAGTGTGGGGGGGCAATCACCTCCCCCCCCCATAGCAAGTAACACCCCAGCTCGGCAGCCCTGTTAGAATCGGCCAGGCCTGTGAGCTGGGCTATTCACTTGCGCCGTGTTTTCACCCGGGTCAGTCTCCCCTGTTTGTGGGGCCATCGGCCCCCCAGAACTTAGCCAGCAGGAAGAGTCAGGACCCAGCCCCAGCTGGCGTCTCTCTCCCCACTCTGCCCCCTGCATGCGCCCAGGCCATGGGAACATCTAAACGTCTCATTTGTGACTCCTTACCAAACAACCGGCCCTCCCTGGCGTGACCCCGGTACTGAGCTCCCCAGGGGATCAGCCCCCCCACAGCTGTCAGATACAGCCCCACTAGCACCTTTGGAGTCGTGGGGGGGACACCCAGAGGGAGCCTGGCCTAAATATTTGGGCAGCTCTTTGAACTGGGGTGGGGCAGGTTGAGATTGGGAGCCATACACAGAGCTGGGTAGGGGAGACCCAGGACTGGGGTAATGGGGCTGCGAGTCAGGACTGAGGGACACTAGCAGAGCTGGGGGGGTGGGGATCCCAGGGCTGGGCTAGCAGGGGGCTCTGGGTGAGGATTGGGGGCACTGGCAGATCTGGGTGTGGGGAGGCCCAGGGCTGGGCTAGCAGGGGGCTGCGGGTCGGGACTGAGGGGCTCTGGCAGGGCTGGTGTGGGGGGACGGGACTCTGCCCATCTCTCCCCTACAGAAGGTGCAAAGGAACCTGGTGGTGGGTGGGCCCCTCTCATGGCTCCAGGTCTTCAGGGAAGTGACTCTGCCTTGGGGTCTGTGAGTCCAGCGACCCCCCCCCTTACTTCATGCTGGGGCACAGCTCAGCGCCCCCCACCTCTGGGGTGGTTCCTGAGCAGGCCTGGGGTGGAGGATCTGTCCCCCCCGTGAGCCCCTTGGAGCAGGGGATTAACAGCCTCTCTCTCCCCTAGAGCCGAGGGGTGCTGCCCTATTTCGCCAACTTCCGCCTCCTCTCCGAGCTCTCCACCCCATTCGTCAACCTGCGGTGAGTCGGGGGCGGGGGCGGGCTGGGCAGGGGCTGGTGCTGGGGGGCTCTAAGGTGCCTGAGTGTCCCAGTGGGACACGGATTCAAATTCTCCTGAGGCGCTGGGGGATAAGGATGGTGCCACTACCCCAGAGGATACTGGGATGCAGACGGTGTGGGGAGGGGGGCTGAAGGGTAGGGCAGGCGGCAACCCTAGATCAGTGGGGCTGGGAGTTAACACCCTTTTGACTTGCATCAGGGCAGCTTCCACGCCCCCCCCCCCCCCCGGGGCTATGGGCTCAGGCTCTCTGCAGACTCAGGCAGCGTCTGGCTTAGTGAGAGCGCTGATGTGATCATGTGATGCCAGGAGCTGGAGGGGGCGGGGCCTGAGGCTGTTTAAAGTGACCGCGCGCCTTTCTCGTGGCCCAGGTGGTTCTTTGACACCGTGGGGCAGCCCCGCTCCTCCTGGTTCGTCCTAGCCAACGGCCTGGCCATGACCGTGGTCTTCTTCCTGGTGCGCATCGCCGTCATCCCCAGCTACTACGCCCGCATGCTGGCCTGGCACGGCACGCCCGAGTACGCCCGCCTGGGGCTGGCCGTGCAGGTGGCCTGGATCATGCCCAGCCTGGCCCTGGAGGTCCTCAACCTGGTCTGGATGTACAAGATCATCCGGGGCTTCTACCGGGCCTTCTGCCGGTCCCAGGAGCGCAAGGCGGCCTGCAGCCACGGGGACTAAGCGGGAGCTGGACTTCCCCAGGGGGCGCAGCCAGGGGGCCCCCAAGCTCCTGGCACAGATGGAAGATCCACTCTAGTTCCCATCAAAGCCCACAGCAACAGAAATACCCTGGCCTGGCGTGTGCCCCCAGGCACCTGGACTGGCCCCCACTGAGCAACAGGGGCATCTGGACTGGCACATGCCCTACAGGCAGCTAGGAAACTCATGGAGATCACAGACTGGCATATGCCCCAGGCACCCAGGAAATCCATGGGGCACCGGGACTGGCATTGAGCACTTGGGACATCTGGACCTGCGCATGCCTGTCTTTGTGGGGGCCTGCGTGTCCATGCACAAGGGGCACGGAGGCTCCAGCTGGCTGGGGGGCAGGGGGCAGAGCGGGGAGCCACAGTAGGGCCATGCTGCAGCCTAGTGAACAGCTTCCCCAGGCCTCCGCACCCCCTCCAACTCCTACAAAAAGGGGAAGGAGGCCCACACTACTGGGCTGGAGAGTTGGGGGGGCGGGGCCCACGTGTGCTGAACCCCCGGGGGCCAACGGTTATTTGTAGCTTTTGAGGACAACACACACACACACACACCCCCAGGATCCTGCAGTCTGACCCAAGCTCCTCCCTGCCAGATGCCTCCTGGCCCATAGCAACCCCCTTCCATAAGGCCCTGGCCCCCTACCCAAGGGGACGGGGCAGGGTTCTGGGGCTGAGCCTGCTCTGGCAGGGGGAGCTGGGTGCAGAGTTGGGAGCCACATGGGTCCCAGCAGGGGTGTCTCTGGCACAGGTCAGCCCCCAGCTAAACATGTTCAGAACCCCCCGGGCTGGGGCCCCCGAGAACTGGGCTGTAGTCCCTGCTCTGCTGCAGACTCCCAAGGCGAGTCGCGGTGCCTCTGTGCCTCAGTTTCCCTGTCTGTTAAAGGGGGACAACGCCCCTTCAGCTGTGCCTTCTCTCTTCAGACTGGGAGCTCTGTGGGGCAAGCCTGTCCTCCACTCTATCCGTGCAGCGCCTGGCACGGCCGGGGGACCCCGATCTCGGCCAGGCCCAGACAGCGCCCCTTGATCTCGGCCTGGGCCTCTAGGCATTTCCACGCTCCCAGTGACACTCTGAAGTAGCCTCCCTCACCAGGTCTCGCTCCGGTCGGCTCCGAGATCGGGTTTTTTGGATGGTTTCCAGTGAAGAATCTCAAATTCCTTCTCGATTCCTTGTTTCATACCTGACATTTCTGCCCTAGCGAGGAATTAACCCTCCCCCCATACTAATTTATTAACCCCAACCCCCCCACCCCCCCGGGCCAGGGGACGAGCGCCCAGCTCACCCCCAAACCTGGCTGGGCTCCGACCTCTCCGGCCACGTTTGCCTCCAGTGTCTGTCTGTCAGGGGAGGGGTGGGACCCTCAGTGTGGGTGTCAGGGGACAGGCCACTGGGCTGGGACTCAGGACACCTGCGGTCCGTCCCCAGCTTTGCCACTGGCCAGCTGGGTGACTCTGCACAAGTCACTGCCCATTCTGTGCCTCAGTTTCCCCTCTCGCTCTTTGTTTAGATTGTGAGCTCGTTGGGGCAGGGACTTTACTTCGTTCTGGGTCTGGGCAGCCCCCAGCTCAACAGGAGCACCCCCACATCTCAGCTGGGGTCTGGGCAGCCCCTGGCACAATGGGAGCACCCCAATATCTCAGCTGGGGTCTGGGCAGCCCCTGGCACAAGAGGGGCCCCCCACATCTCAGCTGGAATCTGGGCAGCTTCTGGCACAATGGGAGCACCCCAATATCTCAGCTGGGGTCTGGGCAGCCCCTGGCACAATGGGAGCACCCCAATATCTCAGCTGGGGTCTGGGCAGCCCCTGGCACAATGGGAGCACCCCAATATCTCAGCTGGAGTCTGGGCAGCCCCTGGCACAAGAGGGGCCCCCCACATCTCAGCTGGGGTCTGGGCAGCCCCTGGCACAATGGGGGGCCCCTGATATGTCATCTGGGGTCTGGGTAGCCCCTGGCACAATGGGGGCCCCAATCCCGGTTATGGTCTCTAAGGACAGTAGGACCGGTCAGTAATACACCAATTTGCACCAGCTGAGGACCTCGCCCTCCGACCCCTCCAGGCCTGGCTGTCAATTGCCTCTTAGTAACAGCGGGCGCCCTCGGCTGCCGGGTTCAGGGCTGGCCTGGAGCATTTACCCTGTCACCCGTTTCCTTGGTCTGGTCCCCACCCTCACTCTCCGCCCCAAAGCCCATCATGCCGGAGCCCAGCCCTGAACTCAAACCCGCCAGCCCGGGCCCGATGCCGGGGAATTCTCCAGCCTGTTCTCTGGGGGGCGATCGGAATCCACTGCCCACCACACTGCCCGGTGCCAGCTCAAACCTGGCATTTCGTACCCTCCGCCCCAAACACCTGCATCCCCGTTGGCCCGCGCCCCCCCAGAGCAGCACCCAGGCTCCCGCTGCCACCCCCTCGGGGGTGCCGCCGGCAGGAGAAAGGGGGAGGGGACAGACAGAGGGACGTGACACGAATTGCGGGGACTCAGGTTTGCCATCATGTGGCAAGATCATTCTCATGCCTTGCGGCACCGTTCTCATGAGGGGCGCATCCCCCCGTCTGAGGCCCGTCTCTCATCCTGCCCCCTGGACTGTGATCGCCAAGCGGCGCGGGGGCCTTGGCGGCTGGTGTATGAAAATAACAATAAACAGGATTTAGTTTATTACGCTGGGCCGTCCTGTAGCCCTTTCTCACGGGCTCCCTGCAGGGAGAGGTGGCCGTGTGATTTCGGGGGTGCCCTGTGTGGGGGAGGGTTGTGCATTGGGTGGGTGCAGTGGGGGGCAGGCAGCCCCTTGCTGAAAGGGTATTTCAATATGACAGGTGGAGCCCACCTTGGTGTGTGTGTGGGGGGGGATGGAGGCATGTTTGGGGAGGGGTGAAGCTGTATGGACTGCATGGGGGGCACATTGTGGGGCAACGTGTGTGTTGGGGGCCAAGGGTGGGGGGGTGCGTCAGGCTGTGTACATGTTGGGCTGGTGGGTGGATGTGTTGTGGCTGGGAAAATAACCCAGGAATCCTGATTGCCGGCACCCCCACTTCTCTAACTACTAGACCCCACTCCCCTCCCAGAGCTGGGGACGGAACCCAGGAGTCCTGCCTCCCAGCCCCTCCCCTCACTGTAACCACCAGACCCCACTGCCCTCCCAGAGCTGGGGATAGAACACAGGAGTCCTGTCTCTGCGTCCCTCCCCTCCCCTGTAACCACTAGACCCCACTCCCCGCCCAGAGCTGGGGACGGAACCCAGGAGTCCTGCCTCCCAGCCCCTCCCCTCACTGTAACCACCAGACCCCACTGCCCTCCCAGAGCTGGGGATAGAACACAGGAGTCCTGTCTCTGCGTCCCTCCCCTCCCCTGTAACCACTAGACCCCACTCCCCTCCCAGAGCTGGGGACGGAACCCAGGAGTCCTGCCTCCCAGCCCCTCCCCTCACTGTAACCACCAGACCCCACTGCCCTCCCAGAGCTGGGGATAGAACACAGGAGTCCTGTCTCTGCGTCCCTCCCCTCCCCTGTAACCACTAGACCCCACTCCCCGCCCAGAGCTGGGGATAGAACCCAGGAGTCCTGCCTCCCTGTCCCTGCCCCCCCCCCGTAACCACTAGACCCCACTCCCCGCCCAGAGCTGGGGATAGAACCCAGGAGTCCTGCCTCCCAGCCTCCTGCTCTAACCCCCCTTTTGCTGCCCTGGGAGCCATAGTCGGACGAACAGGGTGGGGGAGGCAGCTCCCCAGACAGGAGCCGGGGAGGGGGTTGCTAACACTGGCCGGTGCTGGAGGCCGATGAACTAAGTGTTAGGTCTGGCCGTGCTGGGCAGCGCTGCGGAGCGGGCCGGGGCGGGGGGCCGGGGGCATGGTGCGCGTGGTGGGAGCTACGCGGGCCAAGGAGCTGTCAGGGCCTCGAGAACGAATGCCAGGCAGGGGCCAGTGGGACTCCCTGCCACGTGATCCCTGAGGCCAGGAGTCTAGGCCGGCGCCCAGTGAGAGCCCCCGGGGCTGGGGGGAGGGCAAACACGAGCAAACCCAGAATAGGGGGCTGGGGGGGGGGTTCTCCCCTTGGGGGCTGGTTAGCCCATCCCTGCAGGGAGTCTCACGCCTGCCTCTGACATAGCTGGTGCCAGCCCTGCTCTCCGCCAGTGATCCTACCCAGATGTCCTAGCGCATGAGGCCCTGCAGCCGGCGGCGGCCCCTCCCTGGGGCCCCCCAGCACCCCCTCCCTGGGGCCCCCAGGTGCCCTCTCCCCAGGGACCCCCAGTGCCCTCTGGCACCCTCCACCCCTGCTGCCGATGGGAGATTGTTGAGCAGTGGGTGCCCAAAGGAGCCCACAGAGCCCCTTGGGTGCCCGGACCCCCCTGCCCCCACGGCCTGGGCCAGCCCCAAAGATTCCCCACTTGTCCCCTGCTCCCCTGCTCCCGGTACAGCAGCCCGGCCCCCTGGCAGGACCCCCCGTTCCGGGGGTCACCCTCTTGGCTGAGCCGTGGGCGCGGTGACGTGGGGCCAGGCCGCCAGGCAGCTATAAATGGCAATGCTCATTCTGAGCTGGGGAGCGAGAGGGGTGGGCGAGAGGGGCCCGAGGGGCGGGGAGGGGGGCGTTGGCGCCCGGCCTGACTCAGCTACCGCACGGCTCAGCCTCACGTCATCAGTAAAATTTAGCCGCCCGCCAGGTCCCTCCGGCTTCGGAGCCTCCTGGGCCGTGAGCTCAGGGCTGAGTCAGCCTGGGCCAGCCCGGGCCCTTAACCCCCTGGCTGCTGTGGCCTGGACACGCGTGTGCACACGTGTGGCCCGGCGGCGCTGGGTTGGCAGGAGCCAGCCTGCTGGGGGGGCACAGGATCGGCCCCCTTGGGTGTCCCCTCTCCCCGCACCTCTAGCCGGCCTGCCCCATCTCACAGCCCAGCACACCAGCAGGGGGCTGAGCAGAAGCACACCCAGCCCCAGGGAGCTGGGACCCCCAGACGGTCAGCGGTCCCCGAACCAGGGGGTTACTCCTGACCTGACTGGGTGAGCTCCCACGGGCACGGTGCCCGGGCTGCCGCTTCGCACCTTCTCCTGGAGCAGCTGGTGCCCGGCCCATGTGTCGCGGCACTTCCCACGCTCCTACCAGGCACCCCGGCTGGAGCTCCTAGCCAGGTGGCCCTGGCAGCGTGGCGGCATCTCCCCCTCGCCGGTGCCTTCCTCCCCCCCTTCAGTCTCCCCCAGGGCCTGGCGCTGCATGTCCCTGCTGTGCCCACCTGCCTCTCGCCTCGGAAACGCTTCGGGCAAGGACTGTTTCTAGCCACGGGGGGCAGCGCCCGGCACAAGGGGCCCCGAGCCCAGACCGGGGCCCGCTCGGCGCTGCCCCAATAGGAACATCGTCCTAAACTCGCTCCCGGGGCGTGGGGAAGGGGAGTCGCCCGAGGACGCCGAGAACAACGCGCCACAGTCCCTCGTTCTCAGCGCTTCCACCAGCAGAGCGCAAAGCAGCACAGCGCCCTTATCCCCATTTCCCAGATGGGGAAACCGAGGCACCGAGTGGGGAGGTGACCTATGCAGGTCGCCCGCCCAGCCAGCAGCGGAGCCGGGGATCAAACCAGCTTTCACGCCAGGGCTCTGTCCGCTAGGCCGCGCTGCCGGGCTCATCACCCGCTCAATCTAACTGATTGCTTTGGGCTAGTTCACGAGCTAGCACCCCCTGCAGGCTCACCCAGAGCTCCCGCAGCGCCGCTCACCGCTGGGCTGGGCCTGCTTATGTGTCCCCAGGCACAGCACGCCCTCAGCTGAGCCCCCCGCCCCCTCCTCCAGACCCTGCCTCAGGGTCTTTCCCTGACCCCGTTCGCTCGCTGGGGCTTCCGGCTGCGTTCGCACCCTGTCCCAGGCCAGCCCCGGATCCCTTCGGCAGGAGGCAGCTGTCTGCGGCCCAGCCAGGGATCCCTGCCCAGGGCCCGGTCCCAGCGGGGTCAGAGCGGGGATGTAATGGCCCCTTCGGCCTTAAGCGCCAGGAGATCACAGAGCCAGCACGCCTGGGTTCCGCCCCCAGCTGTGCTCATGACTCCCGCACGGGCACCCGGGAGAGGGACCTCAGGGCCTGTCCGTGGCGCTCAGGGGTCACTTCAGGCCAACGCGAGCGACCGCTCGGCATGTTTGCTGATCCACGGCTCTACACGCTGGGGGGCGGGCACGTGGCCAATACACATTGAGGGGAGGACGTGGCCCTGGGGGGAGGACATGGCCCATACGCACCATGCTGGGGGGTGGGCACATGGTCCATATGTGCTGGGGGGAGGGAAGGCCGGGGCTCATACGCTCGGTGTGGGGAGGGGATATGGCCCATAAGTGCTGTGTTTGCTAGGGGGATGTGGCTGGTAGGTGCTGAGCTGGGGGGACACGTGGCCCATGGGTGCTGTGTTTGGGGGGTATTTGCCCCATATGTGTTTGTTTGGAGGGGATATGTGGCCTAGAGGTGCTGTGTTTGGAGGTGACACGTGACCCATGGTGCTGTGTTGGGGGGATGAGTCCTGTGGCTGCTGGGTTTGGGGGGACATGGCCCCTGGGTACTGTGTTGGGGGTGTGTGTGGCCCATGGGTGCTGTGTTGGGGAGGAGACCTGGCCCATGGGTGCTGGGTTTGGCAGGAACGTGGCCTGTGGGTGCTGGGTTTGGGGGGACGTGGCCTGTGGGTGCTGGGTTTGGGGGGGACGTGGGCCACAGGTGCTGTTGGGGGGGGACATGGGCCACAGGTGCTGGGTTGGTGGGGACGTGGCCTGTGGGTGCTGGGTTTGGGGGCGACGTGGGCCACAGGTGCTGTTGGGGGGGACGTGGCCCATGAGTGCTGGGTTGGGGGGACGTGGCCCGTGGGTGCTGGGTGGGGGGGGACGTGGCCTGCACACCGTTTGGGGCCAGCCAGGGCTGAGCAGCCGGGATCGCGGCCGGAGGTGCCGCCGTCGTTAATACTCTCAAGGGTCTGGCTCCCGGGGGATCAAACCCGCCTCCCCCTCCCCCCAACACCCACTGTATTGGCTGGGGAGCCCCAAGCTCCTGCCCTGCCCCCCCCCCACGGCCTTCCCGGGTCCCACCGAACCATATAAAGGCTGAAAGCGTCTCCAACTTGGCTGCCGCCGGTGGTGTTTATAAAATACTGTTTTCAGTTTGGCAAAGGCTCGACTGCCCCCCCCCCCGAGCCTGCGCTGCCCCCCCCCCCGGCCCGCGCTGCCTGCCGAGCGCTGCTGCGCGCCTTTGATTGTTCCCAGATTTATGGGGAGCGAGGGAACGGGGTGAAGGCAGAAAAGCAGCCAGGAGGGATGCGGGACTTATAAGGCAAGCGGTGAGCAGAGGCCGAGCAGGCTCCGGCTGGGAGGGCTGCTTAGTTCTCGCAGCAGCAGGGCGGTTTAAAGACACAGGAGCGGGGTGCCAATAGCTCCCGGATCTGGGCAGTATGGCCCCTGGCAGGGGGCACCTGGGCAGGACTCCTGAGGTCTTAGGAAAGTGGGAGCTAGTGGTGAGAGCAGGGGATTGGGAGACAGGTCTGGGGTCTGTTCCCAGCTGTGCGAGGGCAGTGGGGTCCAGGGATTAGAGCAGCATGGACTGGGCTCTATTTGTGGCTCTGGGAAGACAGCGAGGTCTAGTGGTTAGAGCAGAGGAGGTTGAGAGGCAGGACTCCTGGGTTCTGTCCCCAGCTCTGGGAGGGGAGTGGGGGCTAGTGCTTAGTGGCAGTGGGTGGGATTGGAAGCCAGAGGTGCCCATATGCTCACCAGGACCCTGCACGCCTGGCTAGCAGGACGAGCCGTGTCCTGCCTCGGAGAGCCCCAGGCCGAGGCTGCGTTGCCAGGAGTGTGGGCACTAGGCTCTGGCCGGGCCACCTCAGGGCAGGAGGGGAAAGAGACCCCAGATTTCTCCCCTTTGCTTTGGCGTCAGCCAGACAGGCCTCGCCCCTTGCAAAGGGAAACCTCAGGGAATGAAAACCCAGTACCCTGCAGTGCCCCCATCCCTGGCATGAAGTGAGTTTGCTGAGCCTCCGGCTTGGCTCGGACTCACAAACTCCCTTGAAAAGAGGAGGGGGTCCCTGCAGGGCTGAGATACGCTGGCTTGAGGTTGGGGGGCTTTCCCAGCTGTTGCCCCCACGCAGAAGATTGGATCCACCACATCAGTAGCTACTGCTCCCTTAGCCAGAGCCCCGGCCACCGGCCCCCATCCCAGCTGCTGCTGGTGACCGAGAGCCGCTCAGAGGGCAGCCAGGGCCTTAGGATGTGCCATCTCCTCTCCCTCCTGGCCAGTTCGGGATTGTTCCCCTGGCCGCGTGCCCTGGTGCCTCGGCCCCGGGGAGCCCCCGTCCCATGAGTCACGGGCACCGGCTGCTCGCCTCTCCCAGCTGACTCAGCGGAATCTGATCCACTGACTGGAGGGTGAGGTAGCTGGGCACCTGCCCAGGGTTGGGAAATCCGAGGGGGAATTATTCTCACTGCCCCCCCTTGCCACTGATCCCTCTCCCTGCCATCCGCGTGCCGCCGCTATCCCAGGGGAGCAGCCACCCCTTTCAGCCAGATCTCTCCCCTCCCCGCAGCGAGGCGGGAGTGGGGCAAAGACAGGGGGCTCCCCACTCTGGATAAGACAGGGATGGCTGATAACCCGCGTGGTCAATCCGTCTAGGCGGATCCCATCTTCTGCATGACCCCGGCGTGGGGGCACCCGCCCATGCCAGTGGATCTCAGTCCTGCCCTGGAGGGGGCATGCTCCCTGGCTGTCTTGCTCTCCTCTGTCCCTGTCCCACCTCCACGGGTGATCCCTTTCCTCTGGGCAGAGCTTTCTTCCCCTCCTGTGGCCCCCAGGGCTCCCACGTGGCCGGGCCAAGAGGAGTTTTCCATCTTTCCTTTGACTCCCCGCCGGGTGCAAAGCCAGAATGCGGGGAAAGCAGGGGGCCAGCTCACCCCCGGGCTGCAGGGAAACCGGCGGGGCAGAGAGGCTGGGAAACACCACAGAATGCAGCACCCCGCTCTGGGCACGGAGGGTTTGTCAGACACCCCCAAGCAGGAGGGTCCCAGAGGCCAGGCGTCAGCCCAGTGCTCTCGCCCCACAGCCCAAGCCCACCAGCTGACCCGGGCCCACGCACTGGGCCGTGTGCCTTTTATCGCCGCACGCTGGGGTCCAATGGGTGTGAGAGAGCAAAGCCTGGAGGCTCAGGACTGTACTGTGGATCCACATCCTCCCAGCAACCCCCTTCCCAGGCCCCGAGCTAAACCCGCCCCATCAGCGTCTCAGGCTCAACCAAAGCGGAAAGCTACGTCCCTCCTGCTAAGGCAGGACTGGTTAGTGCTGGAACCAGCAAGCTGAGCGCCGCACCGGGAAGGCTCAATAACATGTGGCAACTTCGGGACCATTCTAGCAATGGGGAAACTGAGGCATGGGGCTGGGAAGGGACTTGCCTACGGTTACACAGTGAGACAATGGCAGAGCTGGGATTACACCCAGGAGTCTTGATGCCCAGGCCCCTCCCTGCTCTAACCATTAGACCATGCTCTCCTCCCAGAGGCAGGGGTAGAACCCAGGAGTCCTGGCTCCCAGCCCCCTGCTCTAACCACCAGATCCCATTGCCCTCCCAGAGCTGGGGACAGAACCCAGGCGTCCTAGCTCCCAGACACCCCTGCTCGAACCACTAGCCCCCACTCCCCTCCCAGAGCTGGGGACAGAACCCAGGAGTCCTGACTCCCAGCACCCCCTTCTGCTCTATCCATTAGACCCCACTGGCTGGCTCTCTGTATGCAATGCTACCTAAACCATCTTTTCAGTTCTCCCAAAGAAAGACTGAGGCCAAAATGGCCAGACCTGGGGGCTCTTCAGTGCAGATTTAGGCTCCTCAGTAGACATTTTTATCTAGGTGCCCAAATGCAGATTTAGGAGCCTCACCTCCCAGGCCTCCAGCTTGGAAAGTGGTGACCTAATGCAGCAAGAAAGGGCAGAGTTAAGGTGATTCATCTGTCAGGGTTGCTTCGGTGACTTTAGGGTTTGAGGAGCACTTCGCTTTCCATGGTTACGTTCTTCAGAGACTTCTCGTTTGGGGCTGCGCTTAGCAACCCTCTGAACAATGGATGGTCCTTGCCCATGGTGTCCCTGGCCTCTGTTTGCCAGAAGCTGGGAATGGCGACAGGGATGGGTCACTTGGTGATTCCCTGTTCTGTTCATTCCCTCTGGGGCACCTGGCATTGGCCACTGTCAGCAGACAGGATACGGGGCTAGATGGACCTTTGCTCTGACCCAGTCTGGTCGCTCTTATGTTTGCATCTAAAGGGGAATGTGCACAGACTCCCAGGTGCAGGAAGCTGCCACAGGCAGGGAGCAGTGATGATCCCTGGCTCTTTTCATCTATAGACCTCAAAGCAGGGTGGTGTCATCACCCCCATGTTACAGATGGGGAAACTGAGGCACAGGAAGTGCTTTGCCCAAGGTCACCCAGCAGCACGATGAGGAACAGAACCCAGGTCCTCTGAGCCCCCAGCTGGTGCTCTATCCACTACGCCACGCTGCCTCCCCATGAGTAAACTGAGGCTGGAAGGGAAGACGGTTTCTACCCTTCAGAGAAACGAGGGTCTGGAACAGCCTCCAAGCAGGAGTGGGGGGCAGAGATCCTAACTAGCTTTCAGATGGAGCCTGACCAGTTTATGATGGGGATCCTGCTGGGGTTACCTGGGACAGCAGCGGGGTGGATTCGCTGAGTTCTGAGTCCCCATCCGGTGCTATGTCCTTAGGCTCTTAGCAAAGTGCTTTGAGATCCGTGGCTGGACGGCGCCAGAGAAGCGCTGGGGATTTCCTGGGATTTATTTGATGTTTCTTTCTCTCTACCAGCCCCACCCACCCTCATGCTCCAGGCATTTCATGGCTTTTAAACACGCTCAGTGTAAAAATCACTAACAACCTCCTCCCCCTGCCCACCTGTGGGAGAGATTTCCCATTCGGCCACAGGCCGGGGGTAGAGACATTGAAGATGGTAACTGCCAAACCGGATCAGACCAATGTCCCATCTAGACTGGTCTCCTGTCTCCAAAAGGTAGCACTTAGACATGCCAACCCAGATCAAGGCTCTATTGTGCCAGCGAGTGAGACAGTCGCTGCTCTAACCACCAGACACCACTCCCTTCACAGAGCTGGGGACCCAGGAGTCCTAATCCCCAGCCCCGCTGCTCTAGTGAGTTACCTGCGATCAAACAGACCAGTGGCAGATCTGGGAACAGAACTCAGGCGTCCTGACTGCCAGCTCCCCCAGCCAACCCACTCACTAGACCCCGCTCCTCTCTCTGAGCTGCAAACAGAACCCAGGAGTCCTGACTCATAGATTCCAAAACCAGAAGGGACCCTGGTGACCACCTAGTCTGACCTCCTGACTAACAGGCCAGAGACCTGCTCCACAGCAGATTGTGAAGAAACACATTCGACCTTGGTTTAAAAATAGTCCGTGATGGATGGAGAATCCAGCACGGCCCCTGGTAAGTTGTTCCAATGGTTACTTACCCTTCCTGTTAAAAACGAACGCCTTGTTTCCAGGCTGAATTTGTCTAGCTTCAACTCCCAGCCCTTGGATTGTGTGTTTGACCTTCCTCTGCTAGGCTGAGGAGCCCTTAGCAGATATTAATTCCCCAAATTGGTTCTTATAATTGGATCAAGTCACCCCTTTGCCTTCTCTGTGTTAGGCTAAACAGGTCGAGTTCCTTGAGTCTCTCGCTATCAGGCAGGTTTTTTAATCATTCTCGCAGATCTTCTCTGCCCCCTCTCCAATTTATCACCATCCTTCTCAGACAGCGAACACAGGATCCCAGCAGTGGGCACACCAGTGCCCGACACAGAGGGGAAGTCACCTCTCCAGCCCTCCTCCAGATTCCCGTGTTTGTGCATCCCAGGATCACATCAGCTCATTTGGCCTCAGCGTTGCACCGGGAGCTTGTGTTCGGCTGATTCTCCAACACGACCCCCCAAACTTCGTCAGAGTCACTGACCCCTGGCCAGAGCCCCCCAGCCTGTAAGTGTGGCCCACAGTCTTTGTTCCTAGACGTTTACCTTTACACTGAGCTGCATTAAAACGCATATTGGTCACTTAGGAAGTGAGTCAGCGTCCCATCTGCTTTAATCACTAGACCTTACTCCCCTCCCAGACCTGGGGACAGAGCCCAGGTGCCCAATGCCTGAGCCATGAGAGAATAAGGGACTAGCTTGTCTCAGAGGGAACTTCAGGCAGCCAGTGTTTGGCTTAGGTCCCAAAGGAGCCTACAGCCTCGGACCAAAAAAGTGGAGCTCTGGGGCTCAAATGTCTGGGTCTTTTATTCCCAGTGTATTTATTTACACCTCTGTTAACAGGGTGTGTATGTGTGTGTGTGTGCATACATCTGTACAGACAGCAGTGTGTGTGTGTGGGTGTGTCCCCATGGATATGTACAGATAGCACGTGTGTGTGTGTGTGTATACATCTGTACAGACAGTACGTGTGACTGTGTTTGCCCGTGTATAAATCTGTAGACAGCACGTGTGTGTGTGTCCATGGATCTGTACAGACAGCGTGCGCGTGTGTGTGTGTGAGCATGCATAGATTTATACAGACAATATGTGTGAGTGTGCGTCCATGGGTCTGTACAGATAGCATAGGTGTGTGTGTGTGCATAGATCTGTACAGACAGCACGTGTGTGCGCACGGATCTGTACAGACAGCGCGTGTGTCTGTGTCTGCGTGTGCGTGGGCGGTCCCCCACCCGCTATCTTATCAGCAGATCTGAACTCAGCCCCGGCCGGACACAGCTGTCAGGTTTTTTTTGAGACACCATCTGATATTTATGAGGGTGCGTTTGGGTTGGTAACCGGGATGGAGCTGAGAGCAAGGGGGATTGATTCTGATCTCAGTGACGCTGGAGTAACTTTACATGAGGGTAAAACCAGTGTAAGCCAAAGGAGAACCAGCCCTTTTCTATCAAACGCCAGGGCTCAGTTACATTAGGCTGGCATTTCCAAAGGGTCTTATGTAGTATCTGGGCACCTCACAATCTTTAATGTATTTCTCCTCACAGCACCCCTGTAAAGCAGGGCAATTATTCCCAGTATGGATGGGGAAACTGAGGCACAGAACGACTAAGTGACTTGACCAAGATCCTACAGGTAGTCTGTGTCAGAGCAGAAAATTTAACCCATCCTTCCTTCATGCCCATCTACCTGTTCATCTGTTAACTACAGCAGTTTAGGTGCCAGCCAGGCAGCCTCATTATTATTAATCATTAATAAACACTAACAATTAACAACCAACTTCATGCCACTGGGGGCTGCCTGGATTTGCAATGCCCTTCTCTACTCAGAGAGGTATCTGCACATGTGGCCTCTGGGCGGATCTGGAATTTGATCGATTCCACAGCTGTTTTAAAGGAGCGGACGGGGTTTTTAAATCATACTCGGATAGTTTATACAAATTCCTGATGGGGGGAAAAATCTTAAATCCAGAGGAACGTCTGCCAAAGTGAAGTGTGAGTCCAAAATCAAGAGCCGACGAGAAGGCCAGAGGAACTGGCAGGGAAGGACCGGACACCCACTGGCTCCATTTTGAAAACTTCGGGGTACCGGGAAAGGTTTTCCCCTACCCTTTCCTTTTGGGTTGCAAAGCGTGAAAAGCGCAGCGTGCCGTGAAAGAGGAGGGCCGAGGGGTCTGGCCCGAGAAGATGCCGCGCGAGAGACCAGCACAAGCCGAGGAGGGCCGAGAGCGCCGGGGAGCAAGAGGGCTGGGGAGAGGAGCGCGTGGAAGTGGCAGAGAGCGGGAGCGGAGTGAGCGTAACACTGGTGGGGAGAGCGGCAGCCCTCCGGCACTCTGCCCGTCTGTGATAAATCGCAGCGTTCTCTAAATATTTGCAGCGTCCGCCCCAGTTGCCCCCAAGGTGGAAAAAATGACTCCATCCTTTCTTAATACCAACAGGCTGACATCAGGGTCCCCAGTGGGCAGCGATTGGCCGGGCTGGCCGGCCAATGGGAAGGGCTCCCCCTCGGACATGCGGAGGGGGAAGAGCCGGAGAGCAAAGAGTTTTAAAAAGTTGCAGGGAAAGCGAGGAAGAGGCAGAGGCTCACAGGGCACCGAGCAGGGCTCCCATCTCCAGCGAGGCCGGAGGCGACAGAGGCAGGATGTCCACCGCACACTTCAACCGGGGACCGGCCTACGGGCTGTCAGCGGAGGTCAAGAACAAGGTAAGGGGGGGGCTCACCCCCAAAACGCCAGGGTGGCTCAGGATCGGGGCCAGTGGCAGCTCGGGATGTGGGACCACACTTTGTGGGACAATACTACCTTGGAGGATGGGCCCGGCTGCTCCCAAGGACGAGCCATCCTCAGGCTTCAGGGCTGATGCTGGCCACTGGCTGGGGGTCAGGAAGGAGTTGGTTCTCGGTGGGAGAGGGTCGCAGAGCGAGGGGTTTTGTGACGGTGGAACACCTTGGGAAGGGCCGGTGGTGGATGGGTCCATTAGTATGACCCAGGGTGGCAGGGATGGGGCGGCACCGTGCTGGACAGGCCCATGGGTCTGATCTCATAACTCGTACAATCCCAGCCAGAAGATTCTCTCTGCCCCGATAGCTCAGCTGCCCTGGGAAGGCTGGATAATGGGGAAAGACCAAACTGACCCTTCCTGAGCGCCCCCATCTACGCACTCGCCGCCCAGCTGAATCAGCAACCATGGCTTAGACCAGGGAGCAAAGGAACCAAGATCTGGTGGGCTGCTGGGGGAACAGGATTTAAGGAGCACCCCTCACCAAGCCCCCACAAAGCAAACAAAGCGGCTGTCAGCAGCGGGGCAGAACAGGGGCTTAGCCCAGGGAGCGTGACTTAAAGGGTTACAGGCAGGAAGGGGTGGGCGTTGGGTGTGCCCCCCGTGGGCTGGGAGAGCCCTATTGTAGAAGAGTCTCGAAAACAGCTGGGCAGAGGGGAAGCAGGGAAATGGCCCAGAAGGAGCCAGGAGGGTGTGTTTGTACAGTGCCTTGCACAGTGGGGTCCTGGACCATGACTGGGGTTCCTTGGCGCTACCATAATACACCTAATAAATAATGTACCGCGCCTAGCACAGTGGGGCCCCGGGCCACGGCTGGGGCTCCTGGGTGCTACCGTAGTACACCTAATAAACATGAATGACAACAGGGTAGCAGGACAGGTGTGGAACGCAGCGCTGCCCCTCAAGCCTGGCAAAGGGCTGAACTGGGGTGGAGGGGGGTGTGTGGCAGAGATCAGGGCTACGGCGCCACCGCCAGGGCTAGCCAGACCTGGAGACAATCCTCCGTACCTCATCCCCACCCCCCCTCTGACAGGGTGCCGAAAGCAGATTGCGGGGGCAGCCCTCTTCTCTGCATTGGGGGGAACCTGCCTTATTCCAAGCTGGATTCCCCCCCCCCCCCCCCACAAACTGCTCAGGCTTCCACGCCCCCTTTGGAGCCTGATGTCCCGGGGGGGGGGGGGGGGAGACACACCAGAGCCCCACGTGCTCCCAACACGCCCCTGCAAAAGCACTAGGCATTTACTGTGGTGGAGGGGAGAGCCAGGGATTCCCCTCAACTATCCATCCCCAGGCTCAGCGCTCTTCCCTCCAACTTTCCCTGTGGGGTGTGGGGGATTAGTCCAGGCTGAACAGCGCAGGGCTGAGACATGAGACCCCCACCCCCACTGACCAGACACAGGCCCCTGCTGGCCAGCACACAGCAGTGGCCTGGGTCCTATTCTCGGCTCTGCCACTGGCCTGCTGGGTGAGTTTGGGCAAGTCACTTTGCCCTCCTGTGCCTCAGTTTCCCCACCTGTACAGTGGGGACAATGCTCGTGCGCTCCTTGGTAAACACAGTGACGGCTACAGTGGAAAGTGCTAGGCGAGAGCCAGAGAAGATGATTAAAGCATGCCCCCCCACCCTGGCCTATGGCGTCTACAGAGGGGAGCCGTCTCTGCCCCCAGCCAGGACTGGGGGCCCAGGGTTCTCCATCCCTTGGGATACAGATGGTACCTAAATCCCTCCAGCCCCACAGCCCCTCTGGCTTGAGCTACAGCCCTCCCAAGAGCCCCATCCCCTCTGGCCTAGGAATGGCAGCCCCCAGCTCCCTAGATCCCACCCCCCTCTCTCCTGCCCACCTCTCGCTCTGGCTACCTTCCTCCCCACATGCCCGAGAAAGTGTGACCACATCTCCCCTCCCCCAGCTCGAGATGCTGGCCCCACCTGCCCTCCCCAGTTGTAGAGCTCACTATGGCTTTGCCCCTCTGGCCTCACAGCCTTGTCCCTGAGCTCTCCCCGCTGCTGGTGCGAGAGCCTTCTCCTTTGCAGCTCCAGGTGCAATCTCCCTGCGCCCCTCTGCCTCGCTGACTCCCTGGCCCTTTTCAGGGCTCAGCTGGGAATATCTCCCCCGCCAGCCCCTCGGTCAGGAACATCTCCCCCAGCCCCGGCCCCTTGCTCAGGAACATGTACCCCACCACCCCACTCCCACCGCCCCAGTCAGGACTCAGCCAGGACGTAGCTGGTATGAGACACGAGACTGATACAGCCAAGTGCTGCTCCAGCTCAGGGAGTGGGGTCTAGTGGTTAGAGCAGGGGGCTGGGAGTCAGGACTTCTGGGTTCTAGTCCCAGATCTCACACTGACTCCCCTCTATGGCCTTTTCCTCTCTGTGTCTCAGTTTCCCTGTCTGTAAAATGGGGGTAATGGCTTTGATGCTGAAGTGCTGCGTGTGATCCTAATCCAGTGGGGTCCCCAGATCAGGACAGGAAAGCACTAGGTGGAGCAGGGGGGGCAGAGGGCTGCCCAGATACCAGGATGAGGGGTGTAGGATACCTGAAGCCTAACTAACTTAGAGCATGTGTTATTTCCTACTGGAGCCAAGAGGAAGTGCTGGGGGCTCCTCTCCCTTTGCTTTGATGACACTGGGGAGCCGGGTGAGGGTGAGGGGACCTGGGACGTCACCCCAAAACTGTCACCACTCCCCAGTATTATACATTCCCAGAAAGCTTTTTACCCTGAAGGAGCCCAGTGCACTTTGGGGGCCTCCTACACACACAGCACCGCCAAAACGCAGCCACCTCTGGGGTGGGGAGCAGCCAACAACCACGGAGAGGGAAAGTCAGGCCTCAGGTCCCCGCAGCAAACCCTGGGCTGCAGAGGTAGTGCCGGGGGATGCTTCCATTCACCCCAGCCATTAAGTGAAAGGACCCACCCACCCCAATCTCCGTCTTGCAGGAACTCCGAACGGCAGGGGAGGTCGGCCTCGGCCACCTGCTGCTCCCGCAAATTAACATGGATCTGCACCCCTCCCCCACCAGGGAGACCTCCCCTGTGAAGGGGGGGACATTCTGTAACAATGCTGGGGGACCCGGGCTCCCTGCTCTCAGGCCCTGGCCCTACTCCTGAGGGGCTCTCCGGACCCGGCGTTCAGGGTTTTGGGGTCACCTCCTGGTTTCCTGCCGCTCGGCTCCTCCACCCGTGAGACGAGGCAGGGCTCCCCCGGCCCCATCCCCAGTTCTCTGCGTCCCTCACTCCCCCAGGGAACGCAGACGCATCATGGGGAGGAAGATCTTTCCCGGGTGCTGAAAACAGCTCTAGAGCTGGGCTCCTTTGGGTGCTCTGGGGGCTCCCGGCTGGGGCCCGGCAAGGGTTAAACACACACACCTCCCCACATCCCACTACTAACCGCTACTGCTGATCAGTGACCCCCACGTATCCGGGGTGGGTGGTCACCCTGCTTTGATGCTCTGCTCCCCTCAGGGGCCCCTCTTGCCCCAGATCCAGAACTGGGGGGCAGGGCTAGCCCCCCCAGCGTCCATGGTCAGTGATTACAAGCCAGCCAGAACCCCCAGCCCTTGTCTAGGGCTCCCCCTGCTTTGAATTCTTCGGCTACCTTTCTGGCCAGCCTGCTCTGTGCACGGCGGCCCGGCGGCAGGCTGGCCATATATGGTTGGCTTTGGGGATTCTTCGCAGCCGGGCCCAGGAGCGGGCGGCTCTATATAAGGCATGGTTTGCTTTATAAAGCCGCCGGGGTGCAGGCAGCAGGCAGCCGGCTGTCTGCGCTGAGAGGTCCCAGGTGGGGGAGACCCCGCCCCGCCCCACCCCACCCCAGCTGCTTGCTCGTGCCAGCTGTCAGAGCCGGACGAGGGGGATCAGTCCTGGGCAGCCAAGACCCCTCCCAGGACATGGGCCTGGGATCCCCCACTATCCCCCCCAGATTGCATCCGCCCTGCGATGGAGACAAAATCAACCAGCCGTCCTGGGGGAGCAGGGAGGGTGCTCCGGGCCAGGCCCAGCCGGCACCGGTGGCAAACCCAGAGCGACCCCAGTCCTTGTCCCTCTCAGGCACTCCCCTGGGTGGGGACACCTCAAGACACTCGGGGTGGGGGAGGAGAGGGGCCAATGCCCCAGGCCCTTCTCTGGCTGCTCCCTCTGTCCTCCGCACCCTCCCGCCAGACAGTGGAACCTGCTTGTTGGTGCCCCCCAGGGAGGAGTGGGGGTGGGTCAGCTGGCTCAGTAGAGGGGCCATGGGGCCACAGAGCTGGAACTGAGCTCTGGGAGGGACTCAGTTTCCTTCCCATGGTGCAGAGGGGAGGAGGGGGGGAGGGCCCTGGTTTGGAACAGTACCAATTCCCAAGCAGGCTGTGCATGGCTGGCCGGAGGTAATGGCTGATCAGGGATCAACAGCCCTCGGGAAGGTGAAAGGGGCCTATTCCTTCCATCCAAGGAGGGGAGCAGGGCCTAGGAATTAGAGCGGAGGGGGGGGCGGGGCCTGGGAGCCAGGACTCCTGGGTTCTATCCCCAGCCCTGGGAGGGGAGGCTGCAGCTGGGATCATTGGAGTTATGCCAGGTCCCAGCTACCTGCCCTGCAGGGCGCCCAGGGAGGAGGCAGGTGGGACAGGAGGCTGCTGGGGAGGCAGAAGAGCAGGGGACTGGCATGACTGGCTGGGCATGCAGGGACTTCCTACAGCAGCTGGCATCGCAGCCAGGCTGGCAAGGGGCAGTAGGTGTTCCCAGCGATGGAACTCCTGCTTCGAGGCCTCGGGGGAAAGGAGTTTTGCTGGATCTCAGCCCGGCGGCCAGTGGGAGAGGGAGGTTCCATCCCAGAAACCACCGCTGGAGCTGACACTAACTGGGCTCCTTGCTGCCATCCCAGCAAAGAGATCGAGGCCTGAACTCTCTCTGTCCTCCCTCCCCACCAGGGTGCCGGCAGGGTGAGCTGAGTTAGACCCATTTTATACATAGGGAAACTGAGTCACAGGGAGCCAAAGTAATTTCTTCCCCAAGGCTATACAGAGTCTGTGCTGAAAGTAGAACCCAGAATCCTGACTCCTGGCCCCCCCCCTCAACCACTAAATCCCAGTCTTTCCCTGGAGCTGGGAACAGAACCCAGGAGTTCTGGCGCCCCCCCTCCACTCTAACCACTAGACCCTGCTCCCCTCCCAGGGCTGGGGCTAGAACCCAGGAGTCCTGGCTCCCGCTCGCCCCTGCTCCCCTCCCAGAGCTGAGGAAGGAACCCAGCTGACTCCCAGTTCCCCGGCCCTCCCGCCCTGTTCTAAGCACTAGCCCCAGTGACAATCCCTCCTCCCAAAAGTGTCACCCAAGCCCGCAACTGCTACAGCAACCAATGGGGGACACATACAAGGTGGGCAAGAATACCATGAATGCTGCCCCCTCCCCCTCAAAAATCATTAACTGTGCACCTGCAGGTTTGTTATTGCAGGGCTGCTGGCCCGCTTGTGGGCAGGGGCTTTGTGCAGATTGGCTTGTTATGGTAGGGTCAGCGGCCAGGTTGGGAGGTGCAGGTCGGTTTGTTAGGGTAGGGTCACTGGCCAGCTTGGATAGGCGATTGCAGGGAGCTTTGCTAGGGTGAGGTTGCTGGACGTCGTGCTGGAGGCAGTGCTCTCCCCTTCCCAGGGGGGCATGGTGGGTGCGGTGGGATCACTCCAGAGGTGCTGGTGTGGGCTCCACACTCTCGGGATGCTGGGAATGCAGTGCTTAGGGCCAGCACAGGGGCACCCCAGCCTGCAGAAATCCTCACGAGGGGAAGAGGGGAGTTTTATCCTCATGGCCCTTTCAGAGCCTGACCTCAGAGCCCAACTGGGGCAAAATTTAACATCCACTGTCCCTAGGAACTGGGCTGAGACCCACCAAACTCATTTCACAGAGGCCTCTGATCAGCCACTGACTGCAAACGACTCGGTCACTAGCCCCCCCAGCTGGATCAGAACCAGCTCAGTAACAAAGCTGCATGCTCCATTCCCTACCCCCGTGGGCCAGTCAGCAGCCTGCCCTGGGGCTGGATGGGAGCTGGCACCCCCTATAGGGGAAAAGCCCCATGTCCCACTCCCCAGCTCTCTGAGCCAGCCAGTCCGCCAACCTGGGAGCAGATCAGGGAAAGGCCCCCTCCGTGTCCCATTCCCTGCCCCCACCACCCTGGGGCTGGGTTGAGCTGGCGCCCCCTAGAGCTGAAAGGCCCCGTGCTCCATTCCTGAGCCAGCCACGCCCCTGGAACTGGCCTTCTGATCATAACCCTGCGATTAATTGAAGCCTAGGTCCCATCTGGGTCCCCAGAGAGGGGAGACGAGCAAATTCCTCGTGCATGGAGCTCAGCATCACCTTAGCACTGCCCCGGCCATAGCCCAGCTAGCTCCATGGGCCACGGCCAGGGTTCTGCCTTCTCTCACACTCTGAAATATCCCCCCCAGCACCTCGGCCAGGGATAAATCCATGAGGATCTGGGACAGGCACGGCCCCATTTTTCTCCCAAGTTTGGTGAATTCTTCCTGCAGGGGCTGCTGCCTGTTTGGGTTGGCAGACGGCCCTGGCACGGGCGGGCTGGAGCGAGGAGACAGGCCGGGCCCTAGGAATGTGAGTGCTCAGTGGGGCCGGGGGAGGAATACTGTCACAGCACCCTGTACGGGCCAGCCTGGGCTCTGGCAGGTGCCGACTCCTGGAACATGCTATTTCCCAGCAGCCCCTGCCCAGGCTGGCTTGTCCATTAGATGCAAGGGACTGGTCAACCTCAGGGCTGGAACCTTCTGCTGGGCTCACACCGCGGTGGGCAGGGCCCGGGAGCCAGGAACGGCTGCCACTGCCCCAGCTGTATGCCCACTGGCTCCACACCACACAGAGTGGGATTATCCCAGCATTCCCACCCCCTCTCAGGCAACCGCCTCCCTTTGTGCCTCAGTTTCCCCATCCACAAAGTGGGCAACGTGCTTCTCTGCTGGCCGGGGTCAGGTCGGTATGAACAGGACTCAGGTCTGCGCAGGGAAAGGCGGGGAGTTTGGAAGCTGTCTGCTGTGAGAGCTGGCGGGACGCAGGATGACTGATACCCAGGAAATCAAAATGGACAGGCTGCCTGGCTGGGACCTTTGGGCAGTGCCCTGCCTTATGGCTCCTGTACACCAGTGGAATAAGGGCGGTCCTACTATAATACAGCTTTGCATCTCAAAGCACATTAGAGACACATGCCCCCTCCTTCCTCAGGGAGAGGCTATGCTCCATTGGGCCGACTTTAAACAGGGAGGGTTCAACCTGGAAAAGAGGGTCCGTGGAGGTGGGGCTAAAGCCTCTGATGCCAAGGGTGGAGTGATCAGGCTTTTTATGCTGCCGGTTAACTAGAGCAGGTATTTTTCAACCAAATACAAGGAACAACTTCCCTGACCTGTTAGCTCCCGCAGGTGGACCTCAGCAAAGGTGACGGACGAGGCTGGGCCCGATCCGATGTGCAGGCAGGCGATGGGGGAAATCACAATCCCAGTGTTCAGGGCTAATGGGCAGGGTTCAGGAGGGGATTTGGGCCACCATGTGCAGCACTGCCCAAGAGGCAAGACGCAGGCTGAGGCTTGCGTCCATCCCCCGAGGTGGCGCTGGCATTGGGCACGATGGAGAAGCAGCAGCAGCCCTGGGGGGCCATGGGCCAAGGTGGTACAGAAAATCTGAGTGAGGGATAGGAAACAAAACACACGAGAAGTGAAATGATTCATCAGGCGTCTTGACTCCTAATCCCCTCCCCGCCCCACCCCACCCAACACAACCACTAGACCCCACTCCTCTCCCAGAGATGGGGATAGAACCCGGGCGTCCGGCTCCCAGCCCCTCTTGCTCTAACCACTAGACCCCACTCCCCTCCCAGAGATGGGGATAGAACCCAGGACTCCTGACTCCAGGCCCACCCCCTGCTCTATCAGACCCCAACCCCACCCAGAGCTGGGGTTGGAACCCAGGAGTCCTGACTGGTTCACGTTCTGATTTACTAGGCCTCCAACTGGACCTCTGCTAACAGCCCTTCTCAAAGGCTGCTGGAAAAGCAGCTCCAGGCCCTCCAGCCACTGTCCCCCCATTCAACTCTAGGGCTCTGGTTCCGACCCGAGCCTGGTGCAGCAGGGACTGATCGCCATTTGGTGACATGAGTTGCCCAGGTCTCAGCAACCCAGGAGGCCACCCCCCAAAGAGACACTTATCACTGGCACTAATTTCGCTCCTGTCAGTCAGTTTCACCATACACGAGGCGGGTACTCGCTCCGGACCGGGCTCAGCGAGGGACTGGTGAGCCCTCACGTGAATGCTTCCTAATTGCAGGCAGGCAGGGCAGGGGTTCTGCACACTGTCCCCCGCAGACCCCAGCCAGGGGAGCGCTAGTGACCACACAGCTGGCAGGACGGTGACTTTGCAGCCCCCGAAAGCCATAAAACCAGCAGCCTCACCTCCCTGTACTCATGCCGCAAAAAGTGCCAGACCCGGGGGCCTTGAACCCTGGAGCCCTGGGCAAAATGCCAGCAGTGAGCATTACTGTCTGCCTCTTGTTATTTTCTGGATATGGGGCCAAATCTATTCGTGGTGTCACTCTACAGTCAATGGACTAACACAAGGAAGGAAGAGTTCTTTCCATCGGCGAACCAGCTGCCGCTTTCCACCCCAGAGGTGGCCGCATTTCAGCAGTCAGGGAAGTGCAGTCCCTAGACTCAGGATGCTCCAGAACTCCTGGGGAGTTTCACTGTTATGAGGCCATGCTGAGTCGGGGAGGGGGGGAGGAGGGGGCCACAAAGCACTAGTCGGGGACCCTGTTTCCCTTTGCGAGCCGCAGCCCCAGCCTCAATGAATGAATCCCTCTAGCTCCTTTCCTGGCAGCTAGCGTGAGACTTGCCCCAGGGCAGGGACTTTGGCAGAGATGAATCATAAACATGTCAGAGCTGTCTCCTGTCATTCAAGCATGGGATTCCCAGGAGAACAGGATCTAGGAATTTCTGAGGCCATAAGGGGACACTGATGGCTGCTTTGGGGGTTCAGACGGCCCTTAGAAGGAGCACAGGGACTTGGTGCAGAAACACATTTCCAAATAAAGAGGTTTGGCTCTGGAAATCTTTTTTCCCTGGCAGGTTTGGGGCCAGTACAGAAGCCGTGGCAGATCGGCTCCATTTTACAAGAGAAAAGGGTACGGGGGTTACCTAGACCCCATCCACTCAGCCTGGGGCACTTTCTGCCCCTCCAGACGCTACAATCCGCAGGGCTGGTGTAGAACAGAGCCCAGCTGGTGCTAGTATTTGTATGGCAGTCGCCCCTAGAGGTCCCAGCTGAGATCAGGGCACCGCGCGCCAGGTGCTGCACAGACCCAGGAGCGAGAGTCCCTGCCCCAAAGAGACAAAGATCATCCTCCGCATTTCACAGCTGGGGAACTGAGCCCAGAGAGACACAGTGACTTGCCCCAGGTCACACAGGGAGTCTGTGGCCGGTTCGGTAACCACAAAACTAACCTGGCTCTGGGCAGACCTGCCTCCCCTGTCTGGGCGGGGGATACAGCTGGGTAATTCCACTGCAGGAGAGCATCCATCCAGAGGAAAATTACTTTGTTCTGTTGGCGCTTCCCCTCTTTTGGGGGTGCATATTCCAGGAGATGGGCTCCCAAACTGGGGGCTACTCAATAGCAAATTGGCCAGTTAGCTGGGGCCGACTGCTCATTTCCAGATGCTATTAAAAGCCGCTAAAGTACGTAACTGTCCCCGGAACAACATGGGTCACCAGACTGGACCAGACCGGGGTCCATGTAGCCTAGGAGCCTGTCTCAGCACCAAGGAAGACGCAAGACTTGCACAGATATGGGGTATTCTGCCCTCAAGAGTTAGACATTGGCTTAAGCCTGAGGTTTTATATCCCGTCCAAAGCTATTGGCTATTCTGGTTAGTTTGGTTATCCACAGAAACATCCAGTCCTTCTTTGAATCTTGCTAAGTTCTTTCCCTCCTGTGGCATGGAGTTCCACAGTCTAATGTTACACATGGAGTGAAAAAGGATTTCACTTGTTTCTAATTGGCTACCCTCATATGCCTGTCCCCTTGTTCTCGTGCGGTGAGACAGAGAGATCAGAAACTCCGTCCCGCTCCCCCTTCTCTAGCCCAGTCATTATCTTATATATTTTTATCGTGTCTTCTCTTATTCGCCTCCTCTCTAAGGGAAACAATTCCAATCGTTACAGTCTCTCTTTAAGTGGGAGATCTTTTTTCCCAGGCCCCTGATCATTTTCATCACCCATGTAATTCAACAACATGCTAGCGTTTCTTTCCCGGGAAACCAGTTGCTGGGGTTGCCATGGAGATATCATTCACGAGCCAATGGGATGGGAGGTGGGGGGGCTCACACGAGGGTGATTGGTCCACAAACTGATCCCTATTAAGCAGATCTGAGATGGTCCCATTCTAGCAAACAAGCCCCCTCTCCCAGCAGCAACAGTGGGTTTAAATAAATACTGGAAGAAGTTTGTGAGAGCCCAAGGGCACAGCGGCAGGACAGTCCAGTGGTTACAGCACTAGCCTGCGGCCTGTTCTGCTAGATGCTCCGTGAGACCATAGGCAAGTCACTTAGCTGCTCTGTGCCTCGGTTTCCCCAGCTGCACAACAGAAATAACAGCACTGCCCTGCTGCCTGGGAGGTTGGCAGGATAAATACATTAAAGACTGTGAGGTGCCCTGATGCCCGGGTGATGGGGGCTGGCTAAGCAGGTTCCGAATTCCCTAGCAGTCCCCACACAGGGAAGAAAAGGTTCTTGGCACTGGCAGACCAGGGCAGAACCTGATCCAAGGGCTGGAAGCTGAAGGGGCAGATTTTGCCCGAGGGTGGCAATTAACCATCAGTGCAGCTACCTGGAGGGACGGGGCTGGATTCTCCAGCACTCAGAGCCTTCGAATCGGAGCCGGGTCTTTCTCAGAGAGACTCAAGCTCACCCCCACGGGATGCTGGGAGCACAGGGGAAAGTTCTCCGGCCCGCACTACGCAGGAGGGCCGGGCAGCCCCTTCTGGCCTTGAAATCTACCCTGATACGTAGGAGTATTTGTACCCAAACCAGACTCTGGGTGTTCTCAGGGTCCGCCCCAGGCAGGTGGTGGGGATATTGGCCTGCACTGTGCAGAGGACTGAGATCAGCAATGGGGGACACTTGCTATGGGCCCAGCAGAATGCCAGGGCAGGGCCCAATGCCAGCAGGGGATTGCCTCAAACAAGGCAAGGTCGGCACTGGTGTTACCCGGGTTGCTGCTCACACGGTTCTGCCGTCACCCAGCAGCCTGGCACACTGCAGCTCAGCCATGGCCAATGCCCAATGCCCTCTGGCTCCATTACAGCTGGCCCAGAAGTACGACCCCCAGCGGGAGCAGGAGCTGCGGCTGTGGATCGAGGACATGACGGGGGAGCGCCTTGGAGACAACTTCATGGAGGGGCTGAAGGATGGCGTCATCCTGTGCAAGTGAGGAGCCTTCGGGGGAGAGGGGGCGTCCTGCCCTGCTGGGGGTGGGCGGCTCCCCAGCAACGAGGGGGTGGGCTCCTGGGGACAGTAAGACTTGGGGTGGGAGTGTGGCCCAATTCCAGTCCTATCCCAAGATCTACTCTCCCAGCCCTGTGTCCCCCTCAGCATGGGCTGGCCAAGTCCTTGGACGAGATAGAGCCCAGGGAAACCCACAGGAAGGGCTCCCAAGTTGGCGGCAGTGCGGGCTGCAGCACTAGGGGGCGCTGTGCTACTGGAGGGTCTGAAGCACGAATGTGCCATCCCTGCAGATCCCATAGTATTTCCTGCCTGATATGGGGCGTCAGCCCTACCGCCGCGGCCACATTCAACCCGGGAGCATTCTATGGCCACCACCCCACCTCCAGTTTCAGCGGGATGTGGGAGTCCTGTCTTCTGCCCGTAGATTGGCATGGTAGGCCCTGGTTAACAGCTCCTGCGTCCCACCCCAGAGACAGCTGCCTCCCAGCGACGGGTGAAGCCATCGCCGTACCAAACAAAACCCTTCTCCTTTCAGACTCATCAACAAACTCCAGCCTGGCTCCGTGAGGAAGGTGAACGAGTCCACTCAGAACTGGCACCAGGTGAAGGCTCCCTCTGGGCTCTCGATGCCCTGGCCATGGGGCCTGGCTTAGGACCTCCACCAGGGTCACGCTAGACACTATCCGTGAAGCTAGAGCTAGTTCAGAAGTCAGAAGACTCTTCCCCAGATCTGTGTTTGGGTCCCAGGCTCCCTAAGGGTACTGGGAGATGCCCAGGAAAGGTTGGGAGTTGCCCAACGGGGAGATCTTTGTGGGCAGGGGAAGGGAGGAAATGGCTGGAGCGATTGGTGGGAGCCCTCACCAGCACATGGACGCGTTAAGCAAAAGCCCCTGTGTTTGGAGGAGAAAGCACAGAGTGTCACGTCAGACAACAAGGCAGCAGGGGCCCCTCTGTACTCGGCACAATACTTGGAGTCCTGCACGGGGAGCTGGGCACCTCTGTGGGGCAGGGAGGGGTCAGCAGAGGCTCAGCTGGGACGCTCCATTGGGTTGTAATGCTGCAGGAATCCCGAGAATGGTTGGATGGGGGTGGTTGTCTGGTGCTGGGCTTGGGCGGGGTGGAGCACCCGGGACACACTGGCCACGCTATAACCACCTGCCATCCCGCCGCAGCTCGAGAACATCGGTAACTTCATCAAGGCCATCACCACGTACGGTGTGAAGCCACACGACATTTTCGAAGCCAACGACCTCTTTGAGAGCACAAACTACACCCAGGTGCAGTCCACCCTGATCGCCCTGGCGAGCCAGGTGAGTGTGGCCGTGCCAGCGAGGCTCATCCAGGCCCCCAGCCCTCCCCCCGCTGGGGGTTCCTGGCACGTCAAAGACACCTGAAGAGACCTTCGGGGATGAGGTGTCGTCCCTTGGCAGAGACGCAGCGTACGGGCCCTGCAGGCGACAGGCATCCTTCCAGCCCCCTGCTTTGTGGGCGTTGCAGACATGGCTGCTGATCAGAACCAGCCTCGGCCACTCCCCGCACTCCACACCAGACCCACTCAGGAATTGGCCCCTGGTTTGCCGATTGTACTCAGCATGAGGGGCCGGAGCCGGCCAGCACTAGCTGGACTGGAGTGATGGGTGGGACTGACGCAGCCCCCCCACCCCCCCAGATGCACAGATTAATGCTTGAAGTCCTCTCTCTCCCAACCCCATGGGAAAGGGCTCCTCCTCTTACCCACCCACCATGGCTCACAACACCAGCCTTGGCTCTGAATCTAATCCGTGCCTGGTAACACGGGAGCTAGAGACGGGGGGACCGCGCGTGGAGGAAGATGGCGGCTGGGCTCCCCACTCCAGGCTGGGCCGTGGGTTTCTGCGATGGGGGGCAGGCGCAGGGAGATTTACCCTTCTAGCCATCCCCACCTGAGCCCTGTTTGCTCTTCCCCCCAACCCCACACAGGCCAAGACAAAAGGCAACAAAGTGAACATGGGTGTCAAATACGCCGAGAAGCATCAGCGCCGCTTCCAGCCCGAGAAGCTGAAAGAAGGACGGAACGTTATCGGGCTGCAGGTCTGTGGCTCCCCCTGCCACGTGCCCCCTTGGCAGCCCCGGGAGCTCAGAGATCTGGTCCTAGCACCATCCCGGGGCCCAGAGGAAACCAGGGGGGCCAGCTCATAGTCCCACTGATGCTGCTGAGACAGCCTCTGGTGTTACTCTGCCACCTTGAGCAGCTGCCGAGCCGCTGACATGTGGGCAGGACCCAGCCAGACAGGGGAGTGGGAAAGCCACCCCAGCCCATATCAGGAGTCGCCCACTTGAGCCATCGGGCCCTTTTCTGCCACCTTAGCTGCGGCTTCTCTAACATGCAACAGCCCCATTTTGTGCGACACCAGAGATTTCCCCGTCAGAGCAGAAAGCAGAAACCTTGTGACCTCCAGGCAGAGTTTCAGACGACTGGGCAGGAGATACCTGGGGCAATGGCCGCTCCCAATCTGCAGCCAAGTGTGGGAGCCGGCAATTCCTTCTTCCACCTCCCGGGGTGGCTGGGGACTCCCACTCCCCTCAGGCGACAGCTCTCTGGGCGTCATGGTGCCAACCCCTGTGGCAAAGCCTCATGCCAAGAGCAGAGGCGCTCTCTGTGCAGAGATGGGGTCCCGCACACAGCCAGCACTAATCCACGCACTCGGTTTCACTCTGCTTCTCCTTCCAGATGGGCACCAACAAGTTTGCCAGCCAGCAGGGCATGACGGCGTACGGCACCCGCCGGCACCTCTATGACCCCAAACTGGGCACAGACCAGCCCCTGGATCAGGCCACCATCAGTCTACAAATGGGCACCAACAAGGGAGCAAGCCAGGTAAGAGAGACGCAAGCCAAGGAGCAGGCGTGGGAGCGGGGAAGGGGAGTTAGAAGCGTGGGGCTCCCCCACGAGCCCAGCCTGCTGCCATTCCCAGTGGGGGGGAATTAGCGTCTGGAGAGGAAAGCCTCCAGGTGCCACTTCCTGGTGTTCTTGAGCCTTCACACCTGCACAGCGCCTCCCTTCCTGTCCAACTAACCCCGCTCCTCTCCCTGCAGGCGGGCATGACGGCCCCAGGGACCAAGCGGCAGATCTTCGAGCCCATGCTGGGCATGGAACACTGCGACAGCCTCAACGTCTCCCTGCAGATGGGCAGCAACAAGGGCGCCTCACAGCAGGGCATGACTGTGTACGGGCTGCCACGCCAGGTCTACGACCCCAAATACTGCCTCCAGCCCAACTACCCCATGCTCGGCGAGGACGAGTACAACCACAGCCAACACAACTTCTACAACTCCGAGTGAAGGGCCGGGCCGGGGCGAGGCCGAGGCCTGGACTGAACAGAGAGACATGCAACCAGGGCGCGAGAAGAAACTTTTTTCTTTTTTTTTTTTTTTTAAAAAAAGCAAGTGATTACTTTAAAAAGAGGAATAAGAGGAAATCCTGACTGCTCCCCCCAACGCTAACCAGCTCACAGAGGGTCCCCCAATCCAGCTCCCCCAACCCTTGAAACAAAATCCAGCCCCAGTCAGATTCCCCCCTTTATTTAAGTTGTTCTTAAAATGTATGATCTAGCACTTGACAATGCAGTGACATAGAGCAAGCCAAGTTAAATCAGGAGTAGTTGGGGTGGGGGGGAAGGGTAGATGTAGACGTGAAAAGCCATAAATATTAGTGCTTTTTCACCATTAGCACCAGCGTCTCGGCTCTGAAACACTCACACCCTTTCCCCCGCCCAACCTGGGCACTGAAGTGCCCTAGAAATGCTGCCACCCCCCATCCCCTTTCCTAAAGTAAGGGGAACAAACAGGTTGGTGAAATGAACCGGACTGCGATTGCATTCACGGCTTGATGGCTGAGTGCCTCTAGGTAGAGTGCTTCCTGCTTGATGGCCCAGGTATTCCCCCCGCCCCGCCCCCCATGCCATCCCAGGTGTGTAACACCCCTAGCAGTAGTGGCCTGAGCGGAGCAGACACGAGGGAGGGATGGGACTAGCAGTACAGGAGGAGAGGGAGCAAGTTCAAGTTTAAACACAACACCCCCCCTCCCCCCGCTCTCTGTCAAAGGTTCTCCTAACATTTCTGCGCTTTGAAAAGGGACAGATGCCATTTCTGTAAATAAGATTCTCCGTGTGTGTGTGTATATAAGAGACCCACTCTATATACACCCCCCACACACACACTTTCCATCTACCACCAGGACAGCACCCTCGACTAGTAAGTTTTTGTGTCAGCAGGTTTTCCAGCTGCAAGCCTAAGTGAGAAACCCTCTCCCCGCACACGAACACTGTTGAGCTCCTGGAAGGGTTACCAGCCCATCCACCTCTGCTATTGCCCACGTTGTTATGAGTATTTTGGTGACAAGCTAATGTATTGGAAAAATAAGAGTGTGAACTACTGAGATAAGCCACTACATTTCCTACAAGACGGGCTGCCTTTAAAAGCCTAGGAATATTTCCCCTACTCTGCATGCTGGCAAACTAAACACTTAAAAAAAAAAAAAAAAAACCTCCAGATGAAGCGACTTATGAACCGATATTACAGCAGTTTGTAATTTTCTGCTGATGAGCACTTTTTAATCTCTCACTGTGGCACAATAAAACAAGGAAAAAAAAAATCTATCTTCTAAACCTATTTCTAATCTTATTTAAGAGCTTCCTGGACATTTGTCTTCGCTGGTGAAGCCAAATGGGGCATATAAAAGGGAAGGTCAAACGGAGATCTAGTCAATTGCACAAAGCCAGTCACATCCAAGTCCTTTGCCCTGCTACGGTTTGTGGTGCAACCACTTTTCCCACGTGCCTCTCTTGTGTGGAGGGACCCGTGTTAGGTACCTGTCTGGCCCAGCTTACCATATTATTAGAGCACCTAACGGTAATCCTCAGCACAAATATCCCCCATTTTAGAGATGGAGGATCTGAGGCCTACTAAACTACCTGACTTGCCCAAAGCCCCAGCAGAAGGTTGTGGTGGGGCAGGACCTACCCCACATCTCTCGTCGGCACCCTAACCACGGGGCCATCCTTCTTCTATACGGAAAGCGCTGTCAGAAGCACAGGCCAAACAAAGAGAGAAAAACAACCTTTGTCTCCCCTCCCTGACACGGATTTCTAGCACTCTTGGGTTTACAAGCGCGTAGACCAGGTACAATGACTGCAGACAGAGGTTCAGGCCCACGGTGTCCCTTTAACAGAGGAGGCTGCGTAGATAATACTGACAGCTACGCAGATTTCCCTCCTCCCAGGATGCCTGGGTTGACACAGGCAAGTTGGCAATGTCTGATCAGGCTAAAGATGATCAGGGAGTGTTTAAGTGCTTTGAAGATAAGAAGCCATCTATAAATGCTCAACATTTTCCAGCATACGTCAATGATAAGGATGAGATAAGGCTCTCAAGCCCTGCCGTGGCTTTCCTCCAAGACGGAGTGATGTATCCCCTTTAGCCCTGCGCAGCAGGAAAGGATCACTGGCCCCTGTAACAGGTGAGAAGCTGAAGCACGAAGATGAAGTGATTTGCCTGAGCTCCCGCTGGTAATTGAACCCTGGCTGGTTGGCTGCAATCCACCCACCCCCACTCCTAGCCCTGTTTGTAAACCCCATTACCAGCCAGTGCACAGGGCTCTAGACAGTAATTTAGCACTTATACAGAAAGGCTTTGATACCCGCCCACAAACACTGCTAGACACGTGGAGACCCGGGCTCAGATCCAGATCCTTCAACAAAATCTTGTGACACTTTGGCTTTGGGGAAGGAGCCGGCTGTTCGACTTGCTGTGAGATCGGCCACCAGGAGGTGCTGTGTGCACACGCAGGCCAAACTAAGCACTTACACAGGCATAGCACCATTCACCTTTGATCAGCTCCTCCTCATCTGGCAGTCACAGGCAGACGGTTGCTCCTTAGACACACCACATCCCCCCCTAAAAGCCACATTAACCCTCAGAACTCTAGACAAGCGCTTTGCAGGGCTAGAGCGGCGTCTGGAACTACGTTACGAGACGTAGGCGATGCAGGGACAGCCCCTCCATAACTCTTTTGGTTACAAGTCTCCATACCAGGTCCAGGAGAGTTTGCGATTAGGTTCTTGACATGACATGTAGCAGCCGTAGTAAAATGCAAGCAAAAAACCCCGTCAACGCCGCGTGGCCCTGTTTCAGGGGGTTCCTGTTAAGGTCTTCAATGGAAAGGTCAAATGGCACACATGCCTTGGAGGAGCGGGGTGGCCCAGCACAATGGAGATAATACTGCAGCATGGCTGGGAGTGGGGGAAGAGAGACACAGCTGACTTCCCGTCTTCATCCGCAAAAGAAAAACAGAGCATGGGAAGGAACAGGTTGCACGCCGGGATTTTAAAAGACCACACAAAGACATGATGCTACAGGCCTGCTTTCCACTTAAAACCAACACCGGTAAAGCTATACCGTGGGGGGGAGGGGGCGACAAAACCCAACTCTTCAGCTGCCAGAGCTATTCCATCAAGATCTCCAGTGTCGATGCAGCTAGGTTGACAGAAGACGGCTTCCGTCGACGGCATTTGGGGTGGTGTCCCTCCCCACACAGAACTACTTCTGCCGGTGTCGGCTGCGTCTATACTCTGGGGCCATGTGGGCATAGGCTATGTCCCGCTTCGGTGCAGGGGCCTGGAGTAGATGGCCTATCGAAGTCCTTCCAGTCCTACGTGGCTCGGATTCTATGCCTACACTACAGAGCCGGAGAAGGAAACATTAAGGAGAGAGGGAGAAGATTTCAAGTACTAAGTAACCGCCTCCCTCCCTGGAGCACCTCACATACCTGCCTTTGCAGCTCAAGGCCGCACTGGCTCAAGCAGCCCCCTGCTGAGAGTCTGAGTGACTGGCCTTTTGCCTCTGCAGGTGATGGGCTCATGCAAAGCCACAAGTGAAGAAAGTTTGTTGGGTCTCTGGCTACTCTGCCCTTCAAACCACCTACTAGCTCAGGATGACTTGCAGGGTGTGCTCACGAGAGACCCAAGCCTAGAAACAATAGGGAGCGAGAATTTTCACTGAGGGACATGGGCAGGCCTGGGGCACTGGAGATGGGATGACATTAGCATGGGAATAGCTGGGGTGCAAGGGGCCAGAATGGAGAAGCATGAGCAAAGCTGTGTATGCAGGAAGTCTAGGGCAAGGATGGCAGGGGCTGTGCATCAGGACTGAGGGGCATGGGCAGGGCTGGGATAGCAGGGGGCTGTGGGTCAGGACTGAGGGGCATGGGCAGAGATTCATAAGCAAAAACAGCTCAGCCAGCCCACGCAGCCAGTGTTACCAGCCCCTGCCCTGGGAGAGCCAAATTCCCCCCACATTCTAAAGCACATGGAGTAAAGTGAGAAGGGCCCAGAGAGTTCTCCCCACCACTAGTCAGGTAACAGCTGCTTTTACGAGCTGTTTACCCAGCACAGTCTTCCAGAACAAATAGCGCCTAGTCAGCTGATTCTCTTCCACCACAACTACTCACGTTCTCCCGACGCTGCAGCCTTTTGTCCTTTGCTGGAACGCAGCCCGGTGTACAGTTTCGGCTCATTTCGCTGAGTAAGGAAGTCTGCATTGGCCACTCCAGGACTACAGAACGCTCTTCACCTCTAGGAAACTGCATTAGCTACGGACTGCGGCCCAGGGGCTCAGGCTCATTTGCAGTGAAGCTCACAGGGGGTCCGGGCTCCTGTTATGTTGGAGATCATGGAGGGAACATGACGCTCCACTGCAAAAAATTGCTGGGGCAGCAAGGCTCTGAGCCCACAGCAGCTGACTCGGGCAGCTCACGCTACAGGGCTAATATTAGCAGTGTAGACGTTGTGACTCGGTCTGGAGCCCGGGCTCTGAATCCTGGCAAGGGGGGCAGGTCTCGGAGCCCAGGCAGGAACATCTACATTGCTATTTTTAGCCCCACAGCGCAATCTGCCCAAGTCAGTTGACCCAGTCTCAGACTCACTGCCGTGGGTTTGTTTGGGGTTTTTTTGCTGACATACCACAAATGTTCAGTTGTCTAAGAGCTCAAGGGGACGGGTAAGGGGCAGTAAATCAACAGATTTTGAATCCTAGAAGTTCCATTCAGCCTTGCAAGACAGAAACCCCAAATACTCGCAGCACATTTAAGATACTAACCCCCATTTTACAAAAGGGGAAACCGAGGCACAGAAGGGGGAGGGAATTTGCATAGAGACGGGAAAAGAACGCATTTCCCACTACCACTTCTTGTCTGCTGTCTCTCTCATACAGGCATGTGGCTCGCGCAAACTCCCGCCTGCCTTGGGGAAATAAGTCCAGTCACTCAGCTCAGAATCCATGTGACACCAACGACAATAAGGGACACATAAAAACCACTTCCCCCCATAATGGCATTTATTAAAGGGACATTCTACCACTACAAACTGTTTCTAAAGAGCCCCCCTCGCAAAACAAACCCCAAACTAAACCCGGACTGCTGCTTGCTACACCCTTCTTTGCACCCACACACAGGGAAAAGTGTCCAAACCCAGCCTGGAATTCAAAACAGCTTAATCCCCAGCCCATGCAGCTTCCCAAGGCAGGGGCTTGTAATCAGTGTCCAGGAAGGAGCTCAAGGTGCTGCTGGTACCATCCAGGAAGATCCAAGGAAAACTCTTGATACAATAAGAATTTCCTTAAGTTAAAAGCAGCAGGTAAAAGCCAAGGGAGGCCAAGGTGGCTAATTTAGCCCATCCTTCCCTCCCTTCTCTCACTCTGATTCACACCCCTCCTTTGCAAACAATCCCCTGCCCATTCACTACAGGCCCAAAATCAGTTCAGCCAGGGATCTGCCATCACCTTAACTCCTCAGCGGCGCCAACTGCCGAGCGATTGCCTCTTGCGAGACCCTGAGTAACTGCCACATCAGAACAGAGCCAAACGTTCTGAATCTAAGAGAGAGTGAAGTTATCCCAAAATAAATCAGAGCAGTGACCACCAAACGGCTCTGCAAGCCAAAGTAGCAGAGATTTTGCTCAGTCTAGCGTCTGGACGTTCAGAAGGTAAAACACACTTGCCATCATGACTGGACTCAAGAAAGCATAGTAACAAAAGCTATTTTCTGATCCTCAGCCTTCCATGCCACAGAAGCCTGTCTCCCTTCCCCTCACCCCAGCATCTTCCCCACTTCTCCAACACTGCAGCCCAATTCACTTCCCACTCTCCAGTACTGAAGTTTTGCTGTATTTTGATTAAGAGACAAATGAGCAAATCTGAGCCTACTGCTGCAGGGGGACCCGTCTGAGAAAAGCAGTCATCTGTGTCAGTGATTGTCCTGTTTTCTGACAAATGGCTCATTCAAACCAGTTTACCCCACACTGGACTATGGAAAGCAAGTACAGCAGTGCCCCTGTTTAGGTAAGTCAAAGTTAAATGTGTCGGATAGGGACTTTTCTGTGCCAATGAGTCTGCTGAAGAGAGCTAGCCAAAAACCAATATCCAGAACTGGGACTGAAGGAAGGGGGTTCTACAGTATTTCATTGTTCATCTTACATTTCTAGCACACTTTGTGGCCAAAGATCTCAAAGCACTTTACAAAGGTCAGAGTGTTATTCACTCTGATTTAGAGGGAGAAACTGAGGTGCTAAGTGGGGAAGCGACTTGCCCAGGATCACACTGGAAGCTGGTGGAAGTCACAGGAAAAGAATCCAGGGCTCCAGACAACCTGTTGCCCTGCTCTAACCACTAAACAAAACTGCCTCTGCATCAACATTTCAACTGTTATTCAAAGCAGGGTGGAAGCCAAGATGTAGCCTCTTCCAACAGGGATCCAGCCAGCATTGCAAAAGGACACTGCTTGGCCAGACTAGGATTAGTAACGGACTTTTTTTTTTTTTATTAACTGTTGCCATTTAATCATGGTGACAAGTCGTTTCTTATCTTGTGAACTTTCAAACTGCCGGGCTGAGCAAAACAAAATGTTCCTCTCCTCCCCGGCTTAACTAGGGCAGCATTTCCAAATCATCCCTTAACCGTGTTACATGCGCAAGGGTCTAAATTGGCCCCAGGGTAATTCACAAAAAGGAACAACCGCTATAAAAAGATCCTTGGATGGAAAAGCTAATAAAAAACCCAGCCACCTTCTCCAAAGCTCCCGATCGTCTCATGTTATGGAACCAGTACATTTTTTTCCAAGTACAAAATACTGTAATATCCAGAATTAGCACAAATGAGCTTCCTGCCCCGTTGCTGCTACTGATTGGCCGCCTCACAAGCGTCTATCCAATCACTGTACACGTCCACCGGTTCTGAAAGATCTGAGAGGATCAAAGGTCAAGGAAGATGACACCAAAACACCACCACCACCTCCCCTGAAGCATGGAATTCATCTTGCACTGGGAACTTAAAGAAATTATTTTTGCACCTTTCCAACTCTTCCCCGCAACACCTGTCTGCTGGCCCTTTGTGACAGCACTATGGGACAAACACCACCGCCATTCTGTCCCTTCCTTGCACTTTTCATCAGTACATCTTGTAGAACTGATCAATTAAATTGTTTTTAATTGTTCACTTTATTAATATAACTTCATAAGCAAAGTTTTATGAATGAAACAACATTCATTCATAAAACTGGTTACCCCAATAATTGGCTAACTGAGTTTCACTTTCAATCCAATTGCTGCTTAAATCGCTGAAACTTGCACTGTTTCAACATTGTAACTTCTGCTCACTGTTTGCCATTCCTTACACCTGTCCATATTGTAACTCAAACTCCATTTTAACTTGCTCTCTCCATTTTGTAAAAGCTTGCTACAACCTTCATTTTTGCAAAACCCTGCTGTAATCTTGTTAGTGGAGTTCAGATGTGGGAATGAGGTATGTATGGATGGTGGAATCAACCTCCAGCCCCAGCCCGTCCTGATGAAATAAAGTGTAAACACCAACGGCTGAAGATGCAGACAACAGCCCTGACAAAGCAAGAAGAGTCCACCCTAAAAAGAAAAGAACAAAAGTACTACTGAAGAAACATCAAAGCCAGGTCCTAGGCTGAAAGTCATGTCTGCAATTGACGGGTGATCAATCACACCGGACCCAGAGGCAGCGTGACACAGCAAGACCTATAGACTCTGGATTCAAACTAAAGCCTACAAAAACGATGGGTGAGAGGGAAGACTTTGGAGGGTAACATTCTGCTGCCAACATGGAAGGGCATTGGTGCATGCCCAACAGAGACCCAGTTCTTCCTCGTGCCTGGCTTTCCTGGCCAGTTAGCCGCCACAAGCTATGAACCCAAGCTACATTCAGGACTGGTAACTATACAGCAGCTGCAGAACAGAGTGTGTGTGTGTGTGTGCGTGTGTGCGCGCACACATAGGTATTAGATATTAGTTATTGGTCACAAATCAAACTGTGTTATTATAATAAACGTGACCTCTTGTCTTGTCCCCTGAAACGATCCTGTGTAGTTCTGTCTTCATAACAATCTCAAAGCACCTTCTGAAGGGAGGCAAGTATCATTATCCCTACCTTAGAGTTGGGGAAACCGAGGCACCTACAGGGAGAAGTTAGCAGACAGCCTTGCTAACATTTAGCTCCCTGTCATACCAACCATGATTCTGACCCTAGTGCGGACACGGACTAAGAACATGCTATCCAATCAATCGTCTCATTCTGCTGCAGGATGATAAAGGCCAACATGTGAAAGCAAGATGGGAAGTTAATTCTATTTTCTAACATGTGCTTCTGGATTCAGTCCCTAACAGCTACATGCACCACCGAAGTTTTTTCCTTGTGTTAAGGACAGGATCAAGATTGGATATTTTCCTAAAAGACCTGCTCTAGTTCAAACAAAATTCTTTTGGGGAAGTCCTATGACCTGCGTTATCCAGGTCAGACTAGATGGTCACAATGGTCCCTTCTGGCCTTGGAATCTATGAGCACTACTATATGACTGTCTAGTTATTTTAGCTGCTGCCTCTTTGCTTCCAGTTTCCATCATGGGCTGGAACAGGAAGTGCCAAGATACCACAAGAAGCTGTGCTCTAGCCCAATGGAAAGCACCAAATCCCAGGGATCTCAGGAGTTTGCTGCTGCTGACTACAACCAGAGCAAGTTTTTTGCAGATACTTGGACACTTCACGCTGACAAAGTTCTGGGGGCTCAGCAAAACCTGAACTCCAAGACCTCTGTGGCTGAAGTAGAACTGCACTGAAAATACATTTCCCTCCATCAATTCATGGGAAAAAACAACTACGGTAAAAATACCCTGCTTCCGTCATTAGAAGTGCAAAGGATACACGTTATGGGAGTCTGAAATTCTTCCAGACAGACAGTACATGATATTACGCCAGTGTTCCGAGCCCGGTCCCTGGAACATAGAAAACAATATTCCAACAATAGCAAATATTTCCAAAGAACAAGACAAATGGAAGTTCAAAGAGCAAACAATCAAGAGCAAGTGGTTAGAGAAATTGACTTAAGAGAAGAATACACTTCTCTTCCATAGCACCCACTGAAACAAAACACAGCATTAACAAATTAAGCATACAACACAAGAGCTATTAAGTTATTCACATTTTACTGTCAGGGAAACGAGCGAATGGAAGGGAAGCAACTTGCCCAACGTGATCACAAAGCAAGTCGGTTGCAAGAGCTGGAGAAAGAACCCAGGAGTCCTGACTCCTAGTCTTCTGCGTTAACCAATGGACCATGTCCTGTCTCAGGATTTATGAGAAGTTACGAGAACTAAACATGTAGGCATTAGGCTAAAAGATAAACAAACATAAAAATGTGCAAACCATCTGCACACTCTGAAGGGTGATGGGAAGCATTTCAGGTGGTACAGACCCGAGTCCCAGTGTGGTTCGTTATACACTAAAATACAGGAAAACAGGGGATGAAGATTAGGAAAAAAAATCCCAATAGGGAAATCTTGTTCCACTTTCCTATTACTTTTATGGACATGATCCAGGCTATGCACAGCCATGCTTCAGTATTACTTGCTGATGGGGATATAGCAAAAACCCAAACATCCTTACTGTGTTGCTAATGTCTGTTGCTCACTTACATCATTTCAAAAATAAGTTGCTTAATTACTGAAATGCTTTCATACGGCTTAGGCTATAACACACCAATCAAACCAATGGGCCAGTCGAGCCCTGTACGCCCCCCTCTACCCGTGCCAGATTAAACCAAATGGACCCCTTCTAGGGTGGCTTCAATCTCCATTTGGAAGAGACCAATCGGCCCAGTTTACCCAGCACCATTCCCCTTCCTTGCCATGCCAGTTCTGACAAACAGGCTCATCAATCTAATGATGAAAAGTGCCATGATAATAATAATAGTAACAACCACCCCTGGCTCTTATCTTGCGCTTTTCATCCACAGATCTCAAAGCACTTTACAAAGGAGGTTGGTATTATTATCCCCATTTTATAGAAGGGGAAGGTAAAGTGACATGTCCAGGGTCACCCAGCAGACCAGTGGCAGAGCCAGAAATAGAACCAACCTATCTGGAGTCCTGGCCCTGTGCTCTAGCCTCCCTATAAGAGCTAGGTATTACTATCTACCTGTTTTGTCCACCGTCCCTTGCTGCCATACTGGATCAAACCAATGGGCCGATCTAGACCAGTTTCCTTCCTTTGTCATGCTGAACCAAGCCAACAGCCTAGTGTCCTGTCTCCAGCAGCGGCCAATACAAGATGTTTCAGAGAATGAATGGCGTCTCCCAGTAATGCACCTGACCCCACAGTGTGGGGACTTCCTGATCCAGCTCCAGGTGGGAATCAGCTCATCCCCTGCACCCCGAGAAGCAGCAGCCCCCCCTAAGTGGGGCCTAATGAGCACTAACAAGGCAGCTCAGCTGGCTGTGCCCCCACCATTAGAACCAGAGAGGCCTCTCCAGCCCACCCACTTACATTTTGACATCGCAGGACTTCTCGTGGTTACAGAAGGGGCAAGTGAACTGCGTCTCCAGGGTGCCCGTCATCTTCTTCTTGGGTGGGGGCTTCCGCTTTGACTTCCTGCGGCCCATCTTTGCCTGCAAGGCGCAGAGGAGAGGGAAAGCGTCAGTCCTCTCAGGGCCAGCGGAGATCACACGTGCTGCCCTTTCTCCTTCATCCACCACATCTCACCCCCAGCTCTAGGGCGCCCAGGAATGAGCACGTGGGGCCACAAGGAGATGGGGGCAGATAGGCTCCCTGGGTCTGGATTTAAAGCCCGCCCATTATCTCAGCTGGTGGGGCATCACCCAGCATCGCCTAGGAAGTGGGGGGCTCATAAACCGCCCTCCCCCCGCACAAACATGTAGAGCAAAGAAATCTAGCACCCCCCACGGGTTGAGCCATGGCCTCCCCTTCCATCCAGAGGCAGGGGAGCAAGAGCCCAGCGCCCCCCTCCGGGGTGGGGGCTCGGCTCCCCCCAGGGACAGGAGCCCAGCGCCCCCCTCCGGGGTGGGGGCTCGGCTCCCCCCAGGGACAGGAGCCCAGCGCCCCCCCCCCGGGGTGGGGGCTCGGCTCCCCCCAGGGACAGGAGCCCAGCGCCCCCCCCCCGGGGTGGGGGCTCGGCTCCCCCCAGGGACAGGAGCCCAGCGCCCCCCCCCCCGGGGTGGGGGCTCGGCTCCCCCCAGGGACAGGAGCCCAGCGCCCCCCCCCGGGGTGGGGGCTCGGCTCCCCCCAGGGACCGGAGCCCAGCGCCCCCCCCCCCGGGGGGGGGGCTCGGCTCCCCCCAGGGACAGGAGCCCAGCGCCCCCCCCCCGGGGTGGGGGCTCGGCTCCCCCCAGGGACAGGAGCCCAGCGCCCCCCCCCCGGGTTGGGGGCTCGGCTCCCCCCAGGGACAGGAGCCCAGCGCCCCCCCCCGGGATGGGGGCTCGGCTCCCCCCAGGGACAGGAGCCCAGCGCCCCCCCCCCCGGATGGGGGCGCGGCTCCCCCCAGGGCCAGGAGCCCAGCGCCCCCCCCCCGGGGTGGGGGCTCGGCTCCCCCCAGGGACAGGAGCCCAGCGCCCCCCCCCCGGGGTGGGGGCTCGGCTCCCCCAGGGACAGGAGCCCAGCGCCCCCCCCCCGGGGTGGGGGCTCGGCTCCCCCCAGGGACAGGAGCCCAGCGCCCCCCCCCCGGGGTGGGGGCTCGGCTCCCCCCAGGGACAGGAGCCCAGCGCCCCCCCCCCGGGGTGGGGGCTCGGCTCCCCCCAGGGACAGGAGCCCAGCGCCCCCCCCCCGGGGTGGGGGCTCGGCTCCCCCCAGGGACAGGAGCCCAGCGCCCCCCCCCCGGGGTGGGGGCTCGGCTCCCCCCAGGGACAGGAGCCCAGCGCCCCCCCCCGGGATGGAGGCTCGGCTCCCCCCAGGGACAGGAGCCCAGCGCCCCCCCCCGGGATGGGGGCTCGGCTCCCCCCAGGGACAGGAGCCCAGCGCCCCCCCCCGGGATGGGGGCTCGGCTCCCCCCAGGGACAGGAGCCCAGCGCCCCCCCCCATGAGAGCTCCGACCAGGCTACTGGGGGGGCAAGAGCCGACCGCAGCCTCCCCTTCCTCACGGACCCGGGGGGGGGAGGGGGGTTGCTCTCAGGCCCCCACCTGCCTCCAGCCTCCCGCCCCGGCCGCGTTTCCAACGGCGACCGTCACTTCCTGCGCCGAACCGGAAGAGAAACACGCTGGCCCCGCCTGCAGCCATTGGCTGGCCTCCGCCCGAGCGCGCGGAATGCGGAATGATTGACAGCAGCGGCAGGAGGAAATGACGTCAGAGTGGGGGGGAGAGGGCCTGAACCGGAAGTGGCCCACCCGGCTCCCTGGCTGTTTCCAAGATGGCGACCGGGGGGGGAGGAGCCCAAGACCAGGGGGCCGGAGGGCGGGGCGGGCCCCGGCGGAGGAGGAGCCTCCCTGGGGGCCGAGGCTCGGTTTTGATGGGGCCGGGGGAAGCTCCAGCTGGGGCGTTGGGCGGGATCTCCCCCTCCCCCCGCCCTGAGAGCAATTCGGGGTGGCCCCCCCCAGCGCCGGAAACGAGGGTGGGACCCCCCAGGGTGGGACCCCCCAGCACAGATTGCCCCCCCCCGGGGCTCATTCCGCTTCCGGGGGAGCTGCACGCCAGCCCCGCCCTCCGGCCAGCCCCCGCTTTGAGATCTCTCCCTCCTGTGGGGTATTTGGGGGGGGACGGTGTGTCTCCTCAGGACAAGACAGACTGAGATGCCCCAGATAAAGGGCAGCACAAACGACTCTGCCCTGGAGAGGCTGCTGATTAGAGGCTGTCAACGGTCAGCAACAAGCTTTGCTCCGCAGATAAGCGAACTCAGAGGGGCAAGGCCAGGGACTGACCCTTAAGCACAGAAGGAAGAGGCGAATTAGTGTCTGTGCTGGTTGGATTTGGCCAGGTTTTTGGTGGGGGTTGTTTTTTTTTTTTTTGGACAGGTAAAGAGAAAACCCCTATTTAAAATCAAACTTGCCCTGCCCACTTGGGATTACTGGCCAGGAAAGCATTTTCAGTTTCACCGTTGATACTGTGTAAGATTCTGTGTCTTGGGACAGTAGGGCCAAGTCTACACTTCTGAGCGCTACGGGGTCAGTAGCTGTGGTGCTGTAACCCTGTAGTGTAGATACAGGCTGTAGCAACAAAAGGGGATTTTCCATCACTATAGGAACTCCGGCGACATAGCTAGGTCGATAGAAGCACTCTTCTGCCAATCTAGCTCTATCTACTTATGGGGTTAGCATAGCTACAGCTCTCTGTGGGGTGGATTTTTCACACCCCAGACCACCTAGCTTTGATGACCTAAGCTTTAAGTAAAAAGAAAAGGAGGATTTGTGGCACCTTAGAGACTAACAAATGTATTTGAGCATAAACTTTCGTGAGCTACAGCTCACTTCATCGGATGCATTCAGTGGAAAATACAGTGGGGAGATTTATGTACACAGAGAACATGAATCAATGGGTGTTACCATACACACTGTAAGGAGAGTGATCACTTAAGGTGACAGGTTTCAGAGTAACAGCCGTGTTAGTCTGTATTCGCAAAAAGAAAAGGAGTACTTGTGGCACCTTAGAGACTAACCAATTTATTTGAGCATAAGCTTTCGTGAGCTACAGCTCACTTCATTGGATGCATACTGTGGAAAGTTTAGAAGATCTTATATACGCACAAAGCATGAAAAAATACCTCCTCCCACCCCACTCTCCTGCTGGTAATAGCTTATCTAAAGTGATCACTCTCCTTACAATGGTAGGTTTCAGAGTAACAGCCGTGTTAGTCTGTATTCGCAAAAAGAAAAGGAGTACTTGTGGCACCTTAGAGACTAACCAATTTATTTGAGCATGAGCTTTCGTGAGCTACAATGTGTATGATAATCAAGTTGGGCCATTTCCAGCACAAATCCAGGTTTTCTCACCCCCCCCACACAAAAACTCACTCTCCTGCTGGTAATAGCTTATCTAAAGTGACCACTCTCCTTACAATGTGTATGATAATCAAGGTGGGCCATTTTCAACACAAATCCAGGTTTTCTCACCCCCCGCCCCACACACACACAAACTGAGCTATTACCAGCAGGAGAGCTGGGGGGAAAAAACCTTTGTAGTGATAATCAGGGTGGGCCATTTCCAGCAGTTGACAAGAACGTCTGAGGAACAGTGGGGGGTGGGGAGGGGAATAAACAAGGGGAAATAGTTTTACTTTGTGTAATTTTTAAGTTTAAGTTTTAAGTGTAGACCAGGCCTGAAACTAGTCATTGGGCTATCAGCTTCTAAAGTTGTAATCCTCATGCCCTTAGTGCAGTGCTCTTGACTCGGGGTTTGCAACACCGTAGGTGTTTTTGTTTACTAGGCCTTGTTTATAGGAGACAGTTGCACCAGTTTTTCAAACAAGCACCTTTGTGCTTTTTCCTATGCAGCCCCTCGCAGAAACCTTGACAATGGTTAGGCAACTGCTGACCAGTGTTGGCTCCTTGCTTCCTTGTGCTCTATCTACCTGCTCTCACCAGTTTTGTACTTTGATTGGAAGCTCTTTGGGGCAGGGACCAGCTTTGTATTCAGTATTTGTGCAGCCTGTAGCAACCTGGGGTCCTGTGCCATAACTGAGGCTCCTAGATGGCACGGTAATTCAAATAATACATTGAACCAAAATCAGTTTTTAAACCAGTCTAGTTAAACTGGAGCAAACCCCCGGGAGGGTGCTGATTTTGTTTTTTTAAGTGGCTTATTTTGGTTTCATCTGAACCTGTTCCCTGTCTTAAACAAAGCTGAAAAGAGCTGCCTCCCTTCCTGTATAACTCAGGTTGGAGAACAGCCCTGAGTTAATTCCTGCTAAAATTAGAGCCTGTCTTACGAAAACATCCACTCCAGTTAAAAATCCAGGGACACTCGTGCTAAATGGCTCAGGTTGAAACTTTCATTCAGATCCCCTCCTTGTGCCCCAGAAAACATCCATTGCTTTAATTAAAGTATAGAAACATTTCTGTTCATAGCTGAGTGCTGGGGACAGAGCACAGGATGGACTCAGGAGACCTGGGTTCTATGGGGCATGCCCTAGCGGAGGGGTAAAAGTGGGGTGTTAAAGATGAGTAGGCAGAAGTCTTTCCCCCCAGATTTGGTTCCCAGCCACTGGACTGATCCATGGGGAGTTTCTGTATGTTCTTTCCCTGACCTTCTGCCAGGGATTGATTCTTTAGGCAGGTGCCCTCATTGTAGGTGGATGTTTGCCAGGGAAAATGCAGCATAGATTGGTTCATATGGGATTTCCTGGCAAGCGCCAAAGAAGTGGGGTCTGGTCAGGAAAGCAGCCTGCACATCACAAAACCGTCTTGTGGATCATCATCCCTGGATCCTGGCTGGGAGAGGTACCGATAGCAGTGCCTAGCTCAGGGGTGGGCAAACTTTTTGGCCTGAGGGCCATGTCGGGGTGTGAAACTGTATGGGGGGCCAGGTAGGGAAGGCCCGCCCCCATCCACCCTCTCCCACTTCCCACCCCCTGACTGCCCCCCTCAGAACCTCCGACCCATCCAACGCCCCTGCTCCTTGTCCCCTGACTGCCCCTCCCACAGCCCCCTGTCCCTAACTGCCCCCCCCAAGACCCCAACCCCATCAAATCCCCTGTCCCCTGACCACTCCCCCCCCCCGAACCTCTGCCCCATCCAACCGCCCCCTGCTCCCTGTCCCCAGACTGCCCCCCCAGGACCCCCTGCCTCTTATCCAACACCCCCCGCCCCCTTACCATGCAGCTCAGAGTAGCAGGTGCTCGCCACCCGAGCCAGCCCCGCTGCCCGCGCAGCGGCATTGCTGCAGGGGAGGGGGGACAGCAGGGGAGGGGCCGGGGGCTAGCCTCCCTGGCCAGGAGCTCAAGGGCCGGTCAGGACGGTCCCGCGGGCCGGATGTGGCCCACAAGCCGTAGTTTGCCCACCTCTGGCCTAGCTACTGTAGTGCTTGGTGTCTTGGGAATACTGACAGTATGTCAATGAGCCTGCAATAGCAGGGGGGCTGCGGGTCGGGGCTGAGGGGCATCAGCAGAGCTTCAAGTGCAGGGAGCCTAGTGCTGGAATAGGAAGGGAAGGCTGAGGGCCAAGATGGAGGGGCGGGGGAAGGGGAATGTGGGTTGGGATTGAGGGGCACCACCGGAGCTGTGTGCATGGAGGAAATGTGGGGCTGGAAGAACAGGGGGAAATACAGGTCAGGATTGAGGGGCGTTGGCAGGGGAGCCCAGGAGCAGGGGGCCGTGGGGCAGGACTGTTTGTGTGTGGTACCAGCAGAGCTCTGTGTGTGTGAGCCCAGAGCTCGGGGAGCAAGGGGGCTGCAGTTCGGGAATGAGGGGCATCGGCTGAGCTGAGCAGCCGTCCAGCTCAGTCTCCCCCTCAGTTTCCCCAATGGGAAAACATGTCATCGTTTGCAAGGTGTGGACGCCGGGCTGTGGAGAGAGAAACAATCGGACTTTTTAAAATATAATTTATTGAAAATAGTCACAAGAAAGACACTTAGAAGAGTCTGTTCCCTTTGCAGCAGCTTCAGGGAGCAACAGATCACAGGTGCAATGCTGCAGAGGGTGAAGAAGAAGTTTCTCCAGAACTTAAAAGTCTTTGACAGGCACATGGGGCTCACACGCCCGCACGCCCGCCCCTTTTTACACTTAGACTGGGAGGAAGCACACGGGACCGGTCAGTATATGAGGGCGAAAAACAGTCATCTCAGAAAACACAAACACCAGCCCAAGGTCAGATTTGGGCAGTACTGCGTCCTCCTCTGGCACAATACAGTTTACTGGTCAGCAAAAACAAAACTCAGCTTCCCAGCCCCCTAGCATGTGGCTATGAGGATTTTGTACCTGAGAAGAGGAAGGAAGGTCACAGCGCCTCCAGGTGGCGGGATGAGGGAATAGCTCTCCTGAGAGCATTGGTTGTTGGGTCATTTATGCATTAGCAGCAGAGGAGGAGCTGTTCAGAGGCCATCCCCAAGGAATTTACGGCCTCAGAAGGCAAAGAGGGGAGCGTGAAAGAGCCATTGGCCCCGTTTTACAGGAGGGGAGCTGGTGCCTAAAGAGAGGAAGACACGGTCACTCAGGGGACTCTGGCCCAGCCAGGAGTCAAACCCGGATCTCTGGCCTGCCACGGCCCAGGGAAAGGTTTGCGTATTCCCACCCTTCTCCCACAGCAGCCATGTGCTGCCCCTAGAAGTGGGATAGAGAGAGGAGATGGCAGGAGACGGGCCCCAACCAACCCAGTGATATCTCAGTGGAAACCCATGACCTGTGCCCTCCGAGCTCCAAGCAGCAGGGCGGGGAGGCGCGTGTACAGCAGGCAAAGAAACGGGGACGTCTCCCCAGGGACGTGGGTGGTGTGGATGGGAAAGGGAACACAGACTCTGATTCCCCTGGCCCATCTGCAAAGGGTCCTGGACACAGAAACCTATGGGGAGGGCCCCAAAGCCACCATTGGTTTGGGGGAGTCAAAGGGGGCTGGAATGATCTATTGAGGAGGGAAGAGGGGATCAAGCAATAAATGGGGGGGTGCTTCTCCAGGGGAGGAGGTGTTTGCAAAGCCCTGGGGGGCATGTTGGGGGCTACAGGGGGCAAGGGGAGGATTCCCCCAGAGATTGGATGCAGGAGCCTTAAAAATCAGACAGGTTCAATGCCTCTCGTAGCGTTTCCCTTAGAGCCAAACGAAAGAGGAGTGAGCTCTGAACCCCTACTTCCTGCACCCTCCTAGATGGGGGCGTGGGGAGGGGTCTCAGAGGCGGCTCCTCCGGGGGAGGGAGGTCTTGTAGAGGGACTTGCCGCTGGCCTCAATGTAGGTGACACTCATCTCCTTGCTGTCGATCTCCACGTAGGCGAAGCCGCCCAGGGACGCCGGCTCGGCGTAGAAGAAGCGCAGGTAGCCCTCGGGCACCTTGTGGTAGTGCTTCCGTGAGTTCTCCATGAAGTTGCCGGCCCCGCTCAGCACGTAGCCCACGCCAGCCTTGTCCTGCAGGTACTGATCGGGGAAGATGGGGGCGGGGGGGTCAGAGCAGATCCATACTCCTGCTGCTTGGGTACTCCCCCGCTCCCGCCCCGCAGCCAGCAAGCTCGTGCTGGGGTGAGCAAGAGGCATGCCCCCTGGGGCTGCTCTGGGGCAGGGCAGCACGTTGCAAGCTAGCGTCCCTGCCTGGCGGGCGCAGAACAGCATCAACTGACAGAGCTGATCTCTAGAGAGGGGTGGATGGGGGAGGGAACTTAACTGTGCTCCTTCACTTCAGAACTGTTTGGGGTCTAGTGGATTAGAGCCGGGGGTGGAGGGGGGGCTGTTTTCCAAGACTCTTGGGTTCTAGTCCCCGCTCTGGGAGGATGGGATCTAGTGGTTAGAGCAAGGTGGGGCTGGGAGTCAGGACTCCTGGGTTCTAGTCCCAGCTCTGGGAGGGGAGTGGGGTCTAGGGGTTGGGTTGGGTGGGGGGCTGGGAGTCAGGACTCCTGGGTTCTAGTCCCAGCTCTGGGAGGGGAGTGGGGTCTAGGGGTTGGGTTGGGTGGGGGGCTGGGAGTCAGGACTCCTGGGTTCTAGTCCCAGCTCTGGGAGGGGAGTGGGGTCTAGGGGTTGGGTTGGGTGGGCCGCTGGGAGTCAGGACTCCTGGGTTCTAGTCCCAGCTCTGGGAGGGGAGTGGGGTCTAGGGGTTGGGTTGGGTGGGGGACTGGGAGTCAGGACTCCTGGGTTCTAGTCCCAGCTTTGCTGTTGACTTACACCCTTGGCTGAGTCTCGGCCAGTGCTGCCCAGGGTGGCTGGGGCGGGATGCGACGGGCTAGCAGGGAGTTGATGGACATCTCCCTAGCAGGGGTGCTCAGAGCCCTGTGGAATAGACCAGAGGGAACAACCTTGCCTCAGTGCCCCCCACCCCCGCTTACCTGCAGGTTGTGATCGTGGCCGCACAGGTAGGCAGTGGCCTTGTACTTGAGCAGCAGCGGCTGCAGGTGCTTCACCAGGCAGTGGGTGGGCCCGTGCTCGGCCACCGACCACACCGGGTAGTGGCCAGCCACCAGCAGGTAGTCGTCTTGGGAGGCAGCCATCTGCTTGCGGAGCCAGGCCAGCTGGCTGCGGGCCAGCCCCACGTCCTGGGGCTGCTGGGGCTGCTGGGCCTGGAAGTCGTCCGAGTTCCCACACAGGGTGACAGTGTCGATCATGAGGAGAGCCACCGTGGCGTTGCTCTTGGGGACCTTGAACTTCAGGCTGTAGTAATAGTTGGGGAAGTTCCTGCAGAACGGAGGGGGAGGGGTGTCACATGTTAAACTAGAGCTGATCTCCATGCACCCCCCCCCCCCCGCAGTCTCCTGGATCAGCATGGGGGCTGCAGGTCGGGACTGAGGGGCACCAGCAGAGCTGGGGGAGGGGAGCCCAGAGATGGGCTAGCAGGGGCTGCAGGTTGGGACTGAGGGGCACCGGCAGAGCTGGGGGAGGGGAGCCCAGAGATGGGCTAGCAGGGGCTGCAGGTCGGGACTGAGGGGCACCGGCAGAGCTGGGGGAGGGGAGCCCAGAGATGGGCTAGCAGGGGGCTGCAGGTCGGGACTGAGGGGCACCGGCAGAGCTGGGGGAGGGGAGCCCAGAGATGGGCTAGCAGGGGCTGCAGGTCAGGATTGAGGGGCACCGGCAGAGCTGGGGGAGGGGAGCCCAGAGATGGGCTAGCAGGGGCTGCAGGTCAGGATTGAGGGGCACCGGCTGAGCTGGGAGGAGCCCGGAGCTGGGGTAGCAGGGGGCTGCAGGTGTAGAAGGGGATCTAACCCCCATCCCTCTGAGCCCCGATGTAGCAGGATGCAGGAGGGTTGGGCGGGTGGAGGGGGCCCTTACCAGCGCTTGGAGACCTTGGTGTAGGCGATCTGAGCCGAGACGTTCCCTGAGTGGTCGTGGTTCCCGGCCACCACATACCACGGCACCTTGCGCAGCGACTGCGCCTTGAACACAGCCTCAAAGGTGTCCTGCCCCGAGAGAGGGGATGGTAGAGAACGTGTTCACATTTCACCATCGGGGGGGAGCCGCGCCTGCCAATCCTTCCCCGCCCCCTGAGCTGTCCTCACTGGACAGGGAGACAAATCTCACTCATGGCTGTTATTTGGAACCCAGTCGTTCCCTGGTGGGATGGGGAACCATGAAGATATTTACCCCTCACGTGCCATAACCCCTAACGCACCCACGCCCACCACTGCAGCCAGGGGGCTCACGCTAGCCAGTTTCCTCGTTGGTTGACGTGTGCATCCTGCCAGGGCCACACGGGGGCGCCGCCTTCAGTAAAGGGGCTGTAGCGGTGTAGTGACACCCCAAGATTTTTTGGGTGGGGAGGGTAGAGGGCTGTCTCTACCCAAGGTTCATCCTTCAGTTTCTAATGGAGATAGGAGTCTCCCTGGCCTAAACTCAAGTGCTGTGTGCAGTTAAATAGGTGCCATACCCCACCCCAGTGGCGGCCACATCTCAGCTCAGGATGAGGGATCCCTGCATAAACAAGTGCTGGATCCCAGTCCTTGTGTGCTGTGGGGGGACCCCCAAGGACTCCCTACCTGGAACCTCTTGTCGTTGACGTCCCGCACCCCATTGTAGTAGAAGTTGTCGCCGAGGGACAAGATGAAGTCCGCGCCCAGCGCTGCCACCGTACGGCCCATCTCCTTGGCTGTGGCCACCTCGCGCACCGTGTGAAAGGGGGGATTGGACACCCCGCCCCAGTCCCCCAGGGCGATGAAGCGCAGGGAGGAGCCGGCGGAGAGCGGGCTGGCGTAGGGGGTCGGCAGAGCCACCAGGAGGAGCGCAGAGAGACACAGGTAACCCGCCATCTGTGGGGAAAGGTGGGAGATGCAACCACAAGCAACAGGAGGGGCTCTGCTCTGGGCCAAAGCATTGAACCCAGTCTCAGCAAGGGAGGCAGGGGTTAGGGCAAGGGATGAGCCAGGACTCCTGGGTTCTATCCCAGCTCTGGGATGGGGGTTGGGTCTACTGGGTTGGAAGAGGTGGGCTGGGACCCAGGACTCCTGGGTTCTATTCCAAGTTCCAGAATGGGAGTGTGTTTCAGTGATTAGAAGATGGATCAGAGAGCAAGGACTCCTGGGTTCTCAACACCACTCTTGTGTCTACAGCCAGGAAGTGCGAGCCAGGACTCCTGGGTTCTATTCCCAGCTTTGCCACTGACTCACTGTGTGACCTTGCTCAAGTCCCTTCCCAGCTCTGTGCCTCAGTTTCCCCTCCCACCCAGTCTCTAGGCTGCAAGCTCTTTGGGGCAGGGATTATGTCAAGGTTCCTTCCCCACTCTGAACTCGAGGGTACAGATGTGGGGACCTGCATGAAAGACCCCCGAAGCTTATTCTTATCAGCTTAGCTTAAAAACTTCCCCAAGGTACAAACTTTGCCTTGTCCTTGAACCGTATGCTGCCACCACCAAGCTTGTTAAACAAAGAACAGGGAAAGAGCCCACTTGGAGACGTCTTCCCCCAAAATATCCCTTCAAGCCCTACACCCCCTTTCCTGGGGAAGGCTTGATAAGAATCCTCACCAATCTGTACAGGTGAACACAGACCCAAACCCTTGGATCTTAAGAACAATGAAAAATCAATCAGGTTCTTAAAAGAAGAATTTTAATTAAAGAAAAGGTAAAAGAATCACCTCTAAAATCAGGATGGTAAATACTTTTCAGGGTAATCAGATTCAAATCATAGAGAATCCCTCTAGGCAAAACCTTAAGTTACAAAAAGACACAAAAACAGGAATATACATTCCATTCAGCACATCTTATTTTACCAACCATTAAGCAAAAGGAAATCTAACGCATTTCTAGCTAGATTACTTACTAACTCGGAGAACACTTCAATCTCTTTGGTCACGCGATTACAGACATGAAAGTTGCAATATTACAACAAAAAAACTTCAAAACCAGACTCCAGCGAGAGACTGTTGAATTGGAATTCATTTGCAAATTGGATACAATTAACTTAGGCTTGAATAGAGACTGGGAGTGGCTAAGTCATTATGCAAGGTAACCTATTTCCCCTTGTTTTTTCCTACCCCCCCCCCCCCGACGTTCTTGTTAAACCCTGGATTTGTGCTGAAAATGGCCCAACTTGATTATCATACACATTGAGTGATCACTTTAGATAAGCTATTACCAGCAGGAGAGTGGGGTGGGGGGAGAGAAAACCTTTTGTAGTGGTAAACACCCATTTTTTCATGCTTTGTGTGTATAAAAAGAGCTTCTATACTTTCCACAGTATGCATCCGATGAAGTGAGCTGTAGCTCACGAAAGCTTATGCTCAAATAAATTGGTTAGTCTCTAAGGTGCCACAAGTACTCCTTTTCTTTTTGCGAATACAGACTAACACGGCTGTTACTCTGAAACCTAACTAACAGTTGTAAGGCTGCATTCCTGATCTGTTCCTGGCAAAAGCATCACACGGACAGACAGACCCTTTGTTTCCCCCCCTCCAGCTTTTAAAGTATCTTGTCTCCTCATTGGTCATTTTGGTCAGGTGCCAGCGAGGTTATCTTACCTTCTTAACCCTTTACAGGTGAAAGGGTTTTGCCTCTGGCCAGGAGGGATTTTATAGCACTGTATACAGAAAGGTGGTTACCCTTCCCTTTATTTTTATGACAAACTGTCTCTCGGATGAGAAAGCTGCAGCTTCCATGTGCTCTCAGCTCACCTGAGGAGGTCCGGGTTTGAAGCAGGATTAATGAATTAATGCAGGATTAATGCCCAGACTCCTGGCAGAGAGACTGGCCCTGGCCTGAAGAACCAGCAACCTAAATAGCTAAAACTGGGGCCGGGAAACAGGCACAGAGCAGGGAAGTGTCCTGCCTCGCAGACTAGTGTTCTGTCCGCTAGGTCGTCTCCTCCCAGCACCCCCAGATTGCTGGGGTTGCTCCCAGTCCAGCACTGGATCAGAACGGTGCAGTCCCAGCCCATCTCTGAGCCGTTCACACTCAAACATACCAGCGCGTACCAAAAATTCCCACCTGCATCAAATCTAGCAGGCCAGTAGCCTGGGGCGGTTCCGAACCAATACAGATTTAATAAAGCCCGAAAGGGGAAAAGTGCCAGGAACCCCATTAAACCCCCCCCCCCCCCCAGGGACTTGGCAACTGCCATCGATTTGATATGCAAGGAGCCCAGATACCGCAGTGATGGGCAGCGGCTAAAACCCGGAAATAGAGTGCTAGCCGGCGCAGCGGCTCTGCTACACCTCTGGCCCGTCAGGACAGCTGCGGGCTGGAGCTTAGCTTCGAAGGGGGCGACGCCATCGCTGAACAGGAAGAGGGTGAAGCAGGAAGCCGGTGAAGGAGGCAGAAAATGCAAAGGAGACAGAGGCAGAGACCCCGGCGGGGGCTGGGAAGAGGCCACCAGCTGCAAGGCTGATGAAGCTGGCAAAGGAGCGTAACTTACACTGGTCAGTTTCGCCGCCAGGCGCTGAGGGGAGCCTGGCGCTGTCAGGGATCAAACCCTGCCTGCCTCGGTCTCAGAGATGCCCCCGCCCGCCGTCAGGGAGCCCTCGTGGTGCCACCTGGCAGCTGTCCGGTCGCCACTGCGGACGCTGTGCCAACAGGGGCATTTTATCAGGCCCTGAAAAGGGGAACTTGAGCGCGGGGGGTGGGATCTGAGCACTTGTGGCTTTCTCCCTCCCCACACGTGTCAGAAGCAGCTCCAAGCAGCAAAGTTGATTATTAAGAGTGCGATGGAGAAACGGCTGCCCGATGACCCACGGCTCCTTCCCCCCACCCCCGCAGTCATGTGATGTGACCGACCCATAACCAGCCGGAGTTCTAGTCACACTGCAGCGCACCCTTCAATCACGCCCCAGCTGATTAGGAAGCCAAATACAAGCCAGGCAGTTAACCATGCGGCGCCTGACCCCACCCAGCAACCCTGGACGGCTTGGAAGTTAAAGTGAACCTGAGGCCCAGGACTGGAATAGCCGGGGGGCTGTGGGCCAGGATTGGGGAGCCCCAGCAGAGCTGATGCAGGTGGAGCCCAGGGCTGGGCTAGCAGGGGGCTGCAGGTCAGGCTTGAGGGGCACCACAGGGCTAAGGGCGGGGGTTGGGGGGGAGCCAGGGCTGGAATAGCATGGGACTGTGGGTTGGGACTGAGGAGCCCTGGCAGAGCTACCTGGCCAGGGGGCTCTCACGGCACCTGGCCGCATGGCCAAACCCCCCAGGCTAGTGATCGGGGGCTCCTGTGTGGCTGCAGCGCCCCCAGAGGTCAGTCCCCTGGCGCAGGGCATCCGAGTGAGGAGCATAGGCAGAGTTCTGTATCTGGGGGGGGCAGCTCCAGTCAGGCCAGTGGGGCCGCGCATAGGGGGACAAATTCCACGCCTGCCTGAGACTTGCAATTCGGAGGCACAGTGCCCCTAACCCCCGCCCAGACTACACCCATGATGAGGAGGGTGTTATGGGGACACCGGAACACGTGCCTGGCACAGTCCGAGACAGGGCAAAGGTCAAGGAGCTTCCCCCTGGACACAAGACCTAGGGCCTTGCCCAGGTGACATGGGGCCCAGCCGGAGGCTCCGTCCTCCCTCTGGCACCCAATGTCCTCCACCATGAAGGAACGTCCTAGGGCCGGCCGCCCGCCCGCCCTGACACCAAGATCCAGAAGCCGCTGGCCCGCTGGCCCCTGACAGTAGCCCAGCTGCAAGGAATCGCAGCCCAGAGGACAAGCTGGGATAATTAGAGAGCATTAGCTGCTCACGGTCACCTGAGTAAACGCCCCTGAAATCCCCTTGATCTGAGCCAACGTTCCAGCCCCCCGGGCTGCGCCTGCTAATCCAAGATTCGCTGGTGAGATTCAGAGACGGAAAGTGGGACTTGGCAGGCGGGGAGGGGCTGGGAGCTGAACAGACAGTGGGAACTGAGCCTCTCTGCCCCTGGAGGGGTCCTGCAGCCAGGCTGGGGCACCTCGGGTAGGGTCAGTCAGTAGTGGGGTGGCGGGGGGTGAAATCTCCCTGCTGCTCCTGTATAAGTTAGGGATGGAACCCAGGAGTCCTGACTCCTGACCCCCCTGCTATAACCACTACACCCCGTCCCTCCCCAGAGCTGGGGAGAGAACCCAGGAGTCCTGACTCCTGTCCCCCCTGCTGTAATCACTACATGCTGCCCCTCCCCAGTGCTGGGGAGAGAACCCAGGAGTCCTGACTCCTGACCCCCCTGCTATAACCGCTACACCCCGTCCCTCCCCAGAGCTGGGGAGAGAACCCAGGAGTCCTGACTCCTGACCCCCCTGCTATAACCACTACACCCCGTCCCTCCCCAGAGCTGGGGAGAGAACCCCCTTCCTACACTCCAGAGCCAGCACTAAATACTCTTTGAATGAACGGGTGACATCCACTGTAGCTGCGCACGCTGATGTTCACGGGGCTTTGCACTGCCAAATGACCAGGATTCTCTGTGCTGAGCCCTTCCCACCCAGTGTGACAGAGACACGGGTCAGTGCGGACAGGAGTGGGAGTCAGGACTCCGTTCTATCCCTAGCTCTGGCATAGGGACCGGGGCCTAAAGGGTAGAGTGAGGGCCGAGGGGAGGGGCTGGGAGCCAGGACTCCTGGGTTCTGTTCCCAGGCAGTTGTGTTGCGTGGCACATTTGAGCTGCTCTGTGAAGCTATGACACTGTCTGCAACTCTCAGCAGCCTCTCCAGGCTATTTCTAGGAAGCTGTGAGCCCGGAATAACCCGGCTCCTGTGAGATCAAACAATGATTCCGCCCACCCGGCTGCTGGCAGGGAGGAAATCAAGGTGGCTCAGGGAGGATGCGTCAGCGCAGGGAGACTTCCCTCTGACTAAATATAATTCTGGAGAGGGAAGGTGCTTCCCAGCCCCCTTCTCTAACCACTACACCCCACTCCCCTCCCAGATTTGGGGATAGAATCAGGAGTCCTGGCTCCCAGCCCCCCTGCTGAAACCATAAGACCCCCCACTGCCTCCCCAGAGCAGTGGAGAAAACCCAGGAGTCCTGGCTCCCATCCCCCCCTGCTGTAAACACAAGACCCCATCTCCCTCCTGCTCCCCTCAGACTTCCAGCCCCCCAAGGCAGGGCTTTCCCCACACCCAGGCCTTCTAGGCTGGCCTCAGGCCCCACCCTGCTCAGGCCAGAGAGGGCCCCCGCTCCTGAGTCAGACACATGTGGCTGGGGAATGGAAGGGCTGGATCACATGCCACGGCAGGTCAAAGGCCTGCCGGTGCTGGGGGGGGACGACAGTACGCAGTGTGGCCTCCAAGAGGTTAAATCCAATGCCATGAAACCCAGTTTGGCCCCTCGCTAATCTGGCCTCCCTCCCACCACTGTGGTATAAGAGAGACAGCATGGTCTAGTGGGGCGGGCAGTGAGATCCAGGTTCTTTCTATCCCTGGCTCTGAGAGGGGGGCTGGGAGCCAGGACTCCTGGGTTCTATCCCTGGCTCTGGGAGGGGGTGATGTGGGACCTAGTGGTTAGATCCTCTCTCCTCAGAGAGGATTTGGATGTGGGGTTTCAAAGAGACAAACATCTTGGTCCCTAGAGATCTCCCCACATCCCGCAGGCCCCTCTTGTTGACAGGGCCTGGGTGAAACCAGCCAGGGTTACAGCACCCCCAGGCCCTCTCCATAGGGGAGATCTTTAGACCCAACCCCTCCCCCCAGCCCAGCAATAAATGTGTGTGTGGGGGAGCCCTCACAGCACATCTCACACTGGGGGAGTCCCTTTGGGGCAGATCCCCCTCCCCCACCACTCCCCCAGGTCACACAGGGCCTCAGATTCAAAGAGAACCAGGCAGAGCTCAAGGCTGCTCTGCGTGAGCTGAACCCAGCCCTGGGAAGCAGCCGAGTGGAGAGAGATTGACCCACTTCAGGGCTCCTCCAGAGCAGCCAGCGTCCCGTCACCGAAAGGGGCGTCCTTACCCGAGGTCCCGGGCAGCTCCCCTGCCTGCCTTTTGGGGGGAATTCAGCACCTCGCCTCTCCGGGAGCCAGAGGGTGTTGTTGTATGTTGCTCTGACTAATCTAAAAGCCTCCCTCAGAGACACCCGCCCTCTGCCCTGAATGAATTAACCTCTGGTGAATCCAGACCTGAACACATCCCAGGAGAAGGGAAAGGCCAAGCTCACCTTGCAGCTGGGAGGCGCCCTGGGAAGGGGCCGAGGTGCAGGCTAGGAAGGAATCTGGAGCAGTCTCAGCACTTGGTCTCGCTTCAGTCAGAAGCTGGTGGCTTTTGAGAGGCTCTTCATACTGAAAACCCAAGGGGGAAGTTGGGCTGGAGCTAAACCCAGGCCTTTCACACGTAAGCCGGGCCCCTGCGATGCCTGGTTCCAATCAGATCCACCCGGCTGGGGGAGGGGGTTTGCCCCCCAGCCAGGGAGGGTGGTGTGAAAAACCCACCCGCCTGAGCGATGGGGCCATGCCAAGAAGGCAGCCACTGACCTAGCTGGCTGGTCTCCCCTGGAAGCGTACAGCAGCCCCTCCCACCCCCCCGAGACTGAGGGAAACCGACCTCACCCTCCCCCCCCCCAGTGTAGACAGTGCTTGGGCGACAGACGAATTCTTCCATTGGCCCCCCTCTTGGGGAGCTGGGTTAGCCACAGCCACAGGAGAAGCCCCATCACCGCTGTAGTAGTGACCGTGCTAGGTCACTCGGTAGTGTTTTTGTGTGGGGACCCCCCCCCATATCACTGTAGGCATCACTGGGGGGTTCCCCAGGGAGCCGTGAGGCCGTCGCTACGCCGGTGGAAGCATAGACCTGGCCCAAGGCTGGGAATGGCTGCTGGGTCGGCGAGCCCCCCGCTTCTGTGCAGAGGAGGTGGAAAAATCGGAGCAGTGCGGGAAAGCGGACGGCTGGACGCGCTGAGAACCGAGGCAGCAGCTTGTGAGCCTGCGGGTGCTTTGTCCCCGGGGAGCGGTGGGTCCCCCGGGAAGCGTCGTGAGTCGCACGCAGGGCTCAGGACGGGGGAGCCGTAACAGGGAGACGAGACGGGCTCATGGCCCTGGCGCAGCTGAGCCCCCCGATACTCGTGGGGTGGGGCCGCTGGAGCTGGGCCGGTTTCAGGTCTGTGCTGGCGGCTGTCTAACGCCGCCCCCCGCAGGGCCAGCCCCTGGGAGCCCCGGGTGCAAGGCTGCAAAGCCAGCAAGCGCCCCCCCAGCGCGTGTGCTGCGGGCTCCCCCCGGTGGCCACGTGGGAAACTGCAGCCGTTGGGACCCAGCGGTGACTTTCCACCCGGACGATGCCCAGCTGGAGGCTGCGTGACGCAGGAGGAGCAACAGCGCCCCCCAGTGGGAAAACTAGGCCCGCGCTGCTGCTGAACGTAGCACAGGGCTGGCCTCGGGATTCCCGTCTCCCGGTCCCTGGCCCTAGCCACTAGACCCCACTCCCCTCCCAGAGCCGGGGATAAAACCCAGGAGTCCTGGCTCCCAGACCCCCCTCTCCCACTAGACCCCCTGCTCTCCCGGAGCCGGGGATAAAACCCAGGAGTCCTGGCTCCCAGACCCCCCCCCACACTAGACCCCCCCCGCCCTCCCAGAGCTGGGGATAAAACCCAGGAGTCCTGGATCCCAGACCCCCCTCTCCCACTAGACCCCCTGCTCTCCCAGAGCCGAGGATAAAACCCAGGAGTCCTGGCTCCCAGACCCCCCCACACACTAGACCCCCCCTGCCCTCCCAGAGCTGGGGATAAAACCCAGGAGTCCTGGCTCCCAGACCCCCCTCTCCCACTAGACCCCCTGCTCTCCCAGAGCTGGGGATAAAACCCAGGAGTCCTGGATCCCAGACCCCCCCCTCCCACTAGACCCCCCCTGCCCTCCCAGAGCTGGGGATAAAACCCAGGAGTCCTGGCTCCCAGACCCCCCTCTCCCACTAGACCCCCTGCTCTCCCGGAGCCGGGGATAAAACCCAGGAGTCCTGGATCCCAGACCCCCCCCCCACTAGACCCCCCTGCCCTCCCGGAGCTGGGGATAAAACCCAGGAGTCCTGGCTCCCAGACCCCCTGCTCTGACCACTAGACCTCACTCCCCTCCCAGAGCTAGGCTCTCTACTGGGAGATGTGCGTGTCAGGTTTGGGGTATCTCTCCCTCGGGGGGGGGTCTCCCAGCTTTTTACCAAGGGGGGATGGTCCTGCTGACAGCCACACCCCATGGGGGCTGGGATCCCTTAGGGAGGGGCAGCTTGGCCTAGGACCCCAGACCCTGGACAAGAACAGGAGTGGGGAGAACCTGTATGGTGCATGGGGGCGCCCCGGGGGGCTGCTGGGGCGTGTCTCGCCAGGGACAGCTCTGCCAGCAGGGCATGATCCTCACTGGCAAGGCACAGCCTCACCCAGAACCAGGGATAGAACCCAGGAGCCCTGGCGCCCAGACCCCCACCCTGATCTGACCACTAGACCCCACTCCCCTCCCAGAGCTGGGGCCTCTACTGGCCTGTCCTGGCCCAGCCCCCACCAGCTCAGCCTGGCCTAGACCAGCCTCACCCAGGCCCGGAATGAAGAATTTTGGGGCTTGTGCATGATGGAAACGCCCCGCCCCATGCATGCCCCACCCCACAGAGGACGAGCCCGGCAGGTGGCATCAGACTCTTCATGCCTCTGGGCCTTGCCCCCAGGGGTGATCACAGGTAACCCCTTGGGACCAGGGGATGTCAGTTTGTTAGGGGTGTACACCCCCTGCACACACACACACACACCCCTACAAAACAGACACCCAATACACACAGACCCCCACACCCTGTACACACACATACACCCTGTACACAGCCATTCAACACAACCCACAACATCCAGTCTGGCCACAGACCACAACTAACTGCCCCCTCCCTGGCCCTCTGCTCTGGGGTGCTGGGCTGAATGATGATGGGCCTTGCTAATTAATGTGGGGGTGGGCTCCCCATTAACCCTTTGGGCACCAGACTTCCTGGTCTGGGTGTTTTCAAGGCCTTAGCCAGGAGCCCCCCATACATGAGGGTGGCGTGGGGGAGGCTGCCACCTGCAGGGGGTCTCGGCCATGAGCATCCTGTTTGTGACAGAGACCACTTGCTGCACCCCCCATATGCCCTCCCTCACCCCCACCGCCCTGCAGGCTGCAGGCAGGAAGGGGCCGGAAGCAGATGGGGCCGGCTGCATCCTGCTAGGCTGACCAGGTGCATCCTGCCGCCAGGCCTTGCCAGCGCGGGGGTGAGGCAGTGTGAACGGAGCTGGGTGTGAACCAGTGTGTGCAAGTGTGAACAGCCATGTGATGTGTGTGCAAATGTGCAAAGCCATGTGGTGAGTGTGTAACTGTGTGAGGTGTGCAAGTGTGCGCAGCTGTGTGATGTGTGCGAGTGCAGCCATGTAATGAGTGTGCACAGCTGTGTGATGTGTGTGCAAGTCAGCACAAGCATGTGATGAGTGTGCAGCCATGTGATATGTGTGTGCACAGCTGGGTGATGTGTGTGAGTGTGCACAGCTGGGTGATGAGTGCACACAGCCTTGGGAGCGGGGAGTGTGTGAGGCAGTCTGGGAGGAACATGTGTGGCAGTGCGGGGGGGAGCAGGCATGACGGTGTGGGGGGAGGGGTGCGTGGCAGTGCATGGGGGAGCGTGCACAGCAATGCAAGGGGGTGCATGCGTGGCAGTGTGTGAGGCAGTGTGCATGGCAGTGCAGGGCGGGTGTGGGGCAGCATGCGTGGCAGTGCAGGGGGTCCGCAAATGCCAGTGCGGGGGGGGGAGCGTGTGGGGGGAGGCGTGCATGGCAGTGCAAGAGGGGCATGCATGGCAGTGCATGGGGCAGTGTGCGGGGCAGTGCAGGGGGGAGTGTGCATGGCAGTGCTGGGGGTGCGTGCATGGCAGTGCGGGGGGTGCATGCGTGGTGCAGTGTGCAGGAGGGAGCGTGCGTGGTGCAGTGCAGGGGGAGGGGTGCATGGCAGTGCAGGAGGGAGCATGGGTGGCAGTGTGTGGGGCAGCATGCTCGGCAGTGCAGGGGGTAGCGTGTTTGGCAGTGTGTGTGGGAGTGTGCATGGCAATACGGCGGGAGGAGTGCGTGGCAGTGCGGGGGAGCATGCTTGGAAGTGCAGGGGCAGTGCGGGGAGAAACGTGCGTGGCAGTGCAGGGGTGGCGTGCTTGGCAGTGCACAGGGGAGCGTGCGGGGCAGTGCGGGGGGAGGCATGTGTGGCAGTGGGGGGGAAGAGCATGCGTGGCAGTGCATGGGGGAGTGTGCAGGGCAGTGCATGGGGGAGTGTGCAGGGCAGTGCATGGGGGAGTGTGCGGGGCAGTGCAGGGGCAGCGTGCATGGCAGTGTGGGGGGAGCGTTGTGACGAAGTGGGACTGTTCTTAATGTTTCCTCTGAATAGTGTGGGGGTGCCTCAGTTTCCCCGATGCAGTTCTTAAGTATCTAGGGGGTGGGGTAAGGGTGTATGATCATTGCAGAGCCCTGGAGGGCAGGTGTGTGCAGGGGTCTGGACACAGAGAATGGCCGACACCCTGTTTCCTGGCAACTGATGGCCTGGCCCTTCCCCCCTGCAAGGTGAGAGCTAAAGGGTTGGAGAACAAAGGAATCAGGTGCCCTCCTGGCCCCGGAAAGGGACAAAGCCCAGAGGAGGAGGGGCTGGAGAGAGTTTCAGTTTGGGGCTGGCTGGGGAGGAGGAGTGAAGTGCAGACGTGGTTGTCTGGCTCACTGCCCCCCAAAATGGACCCAGCTGAGGGGTCCTGTTCTCTGCACCTGCAAACTCTATTTTAGACCATGTTCCTGTCGTCTAACAAACCTTCTGTTTTACTGGCCGGCTGAGAGTCACGTCTGACTGCGGAGTTGGGGGGCAGGACGCTCTGGCTTCCCCAGGACCCCGCCTGGGCGGATGCGCTGTGGGAAGCGCACGGAGGGGCAGAGGATGCTGAATGCTCCGAGGTCAGACCCAGGAAGGTGGAGCCGGGTGAGCTGTGTGTCCTGCAGACAGGCTGCTCCCCGAGAGGAGACTTCCCCAGAGTCCTGACTGGCTTCATGGGGAGCAGTTCCAGAGCAGCGCCCGGGGACTCCGTGACAAGCGTGCACAGCAGTTCAAGCATACAGGGTTGTGCCAGACCCAGGCAAGGCTTGTGACTGAGGTACTGGGCCTGGCCCCATCTCCAGGGGCTCGGCCCACCCGCCCCCAGGGCCCAACTTGGTGTTGCTACAAGATGGCATGATGGTGCTACCCCCGGGCCAGGAGCTGCCACCATGGAGACGCAGCAGAGTCCCCCATACGCTCACACACAGACACACTCATGCACACACAGACCCGCACACACAAAGACGTGCCGGCAGACGCGCACACAGAGGCTCAAACATGGGGAATTGAGGGCTAAAAAGTCTCACTGCGGCTCATTTTACACCCGCCCCTGCCCTGTCTCACCCCCCCATCTCTTTCTGCCCCCTCCCCCTGAGGCCTCCAGACAAGCGAGAAAGATACAGAGCTGGGGGGGGGGGGAGGGAACGACCCAGGGGAGCACGTGGCCAAGTGGGGAGCAGGGGCCCCAGCCCAGTGCTTTCCATCCCCGGCCCCCAGTGACTAGCTTTAAAGAAGTATGAAGGCCTGGTCCAGCTTGCTCTGGAGAACATCCATCACCATGGGGAGCGTTGCTATGGGGAGCATCTGTTGCCAGGGGCGGCGCCCATCCATGGGGAGCATCTAATGCTATATGGGCAGTATCTGTTGCCATGGGCAGTGGCCATTGCTATGGGGAGCCTCTGTCGCCATGGAGAGCATCCATCACCAAGGAGAGTGTTGCTATGGGAGTGTCCATCACCAAGGGGAGCATTGCCATGGGGAATGGCCCTCACCATGGCTGAGTGGATGGGAGGGGGACAATGGTGGGGGAGGCAAAGTGGGGGCAGAGTTCTTGGCACAGGCCATGCCCTGCTCAGACTCAGACCCCGGAAGGGGAAACGCACAGAGGGAGTGAAGCAGGGGCAGGGGCATTATCCCCCAACTCTCACACACACACCCCCCTCCAGAAGTCAAAGCAACAAAAACCAACTTCAGCCTAAGTCAGGTCTCCCAGCCCAGCCCCAGGATCACCCCCAGCTGCCTGGGCGGGGTCCAGTTCCCACCTGCCAGTTCCCCAGGGGTGCCCCAGACCACATCCCCCAAATCTTAGCTCCGGAGGGGGTGGTCACCCCCCGCACCGCAGCTTGACACTAATAATAATAATTAACTATTACAATAGCTCCCTGTTGAGCCCTGCCCCACGGCTCTGTGTCTCCAACATCCCAGCTCCCCGGGGTCCTCCCCCGCAGCTCTCCCACTGCCCCCCCAACTCCCTAGGTGCTGTCCCCCATCCCAGCTCTGCAGACTCTGCACCTCCAATCCATCCATCAACCTCCGCAAACTCTCCATGACAGCAGATGTAACCCCCCCGCCCCCCAAAATCAGCCCAGCGCCACCTGGCTCCGGGCCAGCTGGGGCTCCCCGCCCCAGCTCATTAAGGATCCAAACTGTGCGTGGAGCTGGCCGCGTCCCCGCGCCGGGAGAGTCAATTCCAGGACTGGCGCAGGAAGCAATGAGAGCTAAACAAGTCTATTTCTCTGTGTGAAGTGGCCCAATGGCTCTGACTAATATTTTCCTGAGCAGTGGCTCCAAGAGGAGGGGGAAGTGAGGGAATTTCCGGCCATTCTGGTTTTTTTTTCCCCTCCGTAGGACCCGCCGTTATTAATAAGCACCCGCCCCATCCCCCTGCACCAGACCGACTGGCTGCCTCTTGCACCGGGGCTCGGTTTCAGCAGGGGCGAGCCCGTGTAAGATTCAGGAGATACGGGGAGCGAGCGCATATCCGTCTTGCTCCGAGAGCAGAGCCACAGCAGGCTGAAGGAGAATCCCAGGGAGGCGAGTGCAGTATAGGGCATATGGCACACAGAGGAGCAGTTCTGATTCAATCTGCACCCTTCACACACGTACAGACGTCCCAACCAAGATCGGGGCCCCATCGTGCCAGGTGCTGCATGGACCCTTTCCAAAATCAGGGTCCCCATTGTGCTGGCAACAGACCCTGTAAAGATCAGGACCCCCTCCCCCCACTGTGTTGCAGACCCACAGTCCCTGCTTGAAGAACTCACAGTCTAATTAGATTAGGGTGGGAGGGGAAACTGAGGCACCCAGAAGAGAGAGGACCTGCTCAAGGCTGGGCCTAGAACACAGGCATCCGAAATCGTAAGCCAGCGCCCTCACCACTCGACCACCCTGCCTCTCACAGCAGGATGTAAGATTTTACAGCCCCTCGCACAACAGGGCCATATGACTGGCCAAGCAAGGCCCTGCACTCGGCCGTCGGTAACACAACAGCTGTGGGACACTGCAGCCGAGCCGTTCCTAGTCGGGTGGGAACGTTGTGAGCGTTGGTGGGCAGAGCCCTGAGGGTTTGGGGGGAAACAAGACAAGCCTGGTCTGCGTGCACAGGTCATAGTCTCATGCTTCCATGCACCAACCTGGCCACCCAGCTGGGCCCTTTGACCCCACTCTGGCCAGTCCCCTCTGGAACCCAGGAGTCCTGGTCCTCAGCCCTGCCCCCAACCACTAGATCCCAGTCCCCTCCCAGAGCTGGGAATAGAAGAAACCCAGGAGTCCTGGTTCCCAGCCTCCCTGCTCTAAACCTAGGCCCCACTCTCCCCCCAGAGCTGGGGAGGCCGGAGTCCTGCCTCCCACCTTCAGCAACCGCATGACCTCAGAGGGGGAGCTGTTCGGGCATTCGTGGAGGGGGGCTGTTTTCTCCTCTTCTGGAGCAGCAGGTACGGGCTGCTGTCGCAGCCAGGATACTGGGGGGAGGGCTGGTGGTTGGGGGCAATGATATAAGGCAGGAACTGGAAGGAACGCAGAGGAAACCCGAGTTCGAGCCCCACGCCCGGATGAATCGAGGCCGAGAGGAGGAAGCTAAGCCAGTGACTCAGAACGCGCTGTGCCCCCAATTGTTGGCAGCCCCCAGGGCCAGGAGAAGCCCCCCCCGTTCCCGCCACAGGAGGAGCCTGCGTGACCAGATGTTCCCCCACCTCACGTGCCCCCAGCCCAGAACCCCCGGCTCACCGTGTGCACAGGTGCCAGGCAGTCAGGGCACCAGGGCCAGGGGAAGCTGAAATGCAGCCAGAGGGGCAGCGAGAGCTCAGTGCCTGGAGCGACAGGGGAAAGGGGCTGCGGGTCAGGATTGAGGGGCAACAGTCGAGTTGTGTGTGGCTGGCTCAGCGGGATGGGGAATGGGACATGGGGCCTTCCCCCACTAGGGGGGTGGCTCCCGTCCAGCCCCCAGTGAAATAGGGCTAATAATCTTTCCCGGGTTAATTCGGAAGCATTTCCAATGTGCTTTGAGATCCCCAGGGGGAGGAGCTGGGCGTGGACCTGAGCATTGATTTAAATAAGTGAATGCAGCTGGGTGCTGGCCCCTCCCCAGCTTCCTGCAGGAAGCTGTCAAAGGGGAAAGCAACCCCCACCCCAGCACCGGGGACCCAGGAGGGGCTGGGTTCTGCGCTCTGGGCAGGGAGGGGCACGGCTGGGAGCAGGGTGCAAACATACAGAGCCGGGGTAATGGGCTTGTCCCCCTGCTATGGATGGGGAAATGGAGGTACAGGGTGGGCAGGGACTAACTGTAACATCAGGCAACAAGTCAGTGAACAGAACCCAGGTGTCCTGACTCCCAGCCCGCTGCTCTAACCATTGAGCCAGCCTAATATCGGGGGGCTGGGGGGGGAAGGGAATAGAGGCCTCTGTAAAAACCTTGAATGTAAAATAGAAAATGAAACTCCTTGTTTTGCAGGAACTTCCCCAAAATGTCAGTTAGAGCCGCTGGGTGGAGGCAGGGCCCAGACTGGCTCAGCTCTGCCCCGGCTTGTACCCCCCTGAGCCTGTCTGTGCTCCTCTGCCCCCCGCCCCCAGCTGACACACTCCAAGCAGCAGGGGCATAGCGGGCGCAGCGGAGACGGGCTCCTGCCCTCAGTTCCAGCCCTGCCCAGGAGCCACGCAGGGAAAATCCGGCTCAGCCCCTGCCGCCCTGGGCTGGAGCATGCTCCGTGAGAGTGGGATCTTGGAGCCCTTCGTCCCCAAACGCCCACAAGCGTCTGCTGAGCATGTGCCCACTGATTTCCCCCCAAAGGCTCTTTAAGTTGGCCTCGTGTGGGAGGCAGAGCTCATTGGTTTGAGCTTTGGCCTGCTAAACCCAGGGTTGTGAGTTCAATCCCTGAGGGGGCCATTTAGGGATCTGGGGCAAAAATTGGGGATTGGTCCTGCTTTGAGCAGAGGGTAGGACTAGATACCTCCTGAGGTCCCTTCCAACCCTGATATTCTATGTGGACACATTTCCACAGGGCCAGCAAAAGGCACCTCCCTGATGCCAGGGTGACGACCCCCAGCCAAATTGCAGAGCCCTGCTCCAACACAGGGGGGCGCTAGAGCTTCTTACAGAGGTGGGGTTAGGAGTTTTTTTTTTTTAACTGTGGCTACACCATTGTAGTGTTCCCTGGCCGGATTCTCTGGAACAGCTGAAACTTTCCAAAACAAACCCGTCCCGCCCCAGGCAAACCCCTGCCTGGAAAACTCCAGGCCGGGGGCTTAAAGTCGGGCCAAGCCAGAGGCTGCGGAATACAGGATCTTATCAAGGGACGGGTCAGGTGGCCTGGAGCTCCAGGTAGATCAGTGTGTAGGAGGCTTGTCAGGCGGGTGGTGGGCATGGCCGGACGGATAGGCCGGTGTCTTAGTGGTTAGGGAAGCAGCTAGATAATGATGATTATTGGGAGAGATTTCCAGGGCCATTGGGTGCCCGATGCAGAGGGGGCGGTGGGGCGCCTCGCTCCTATTTGAGTCGCTTACACAATTTTTGTAACCCCCCCAACCGAGACGGGTGCCCCCTCATAGCCGGCACCGCATAGACACAGTCCCTGCCCCAATGAGCTTACAGTGTATGTAGACTGAGGAGCGGGGAAACTGAGGCACGGAGTGGGGCTATAACTTGCCCAGGGCTCCCGGGAGGCCGGTGGCAGAACCAGGAATAGAACCCAGGAGTCCTGAGTCCCAGCCTGCTGCCAGGTCGGTAGATTTCGGCCCCCCTGCCCCTCGCTCCCCTGTGCGCTCTCTTCTTTCCCAGCATTGGTGCAAGCGCCTTCTCCACTGCAGCCCCTGCGGCCTGCGGCATCTCTCCCGCCCGCGCTGGCGCCAGGCCACCCCGCGGGATCCCTGCAACCCAGCCGGGGATTTAATCCCCAAACTATTGCTGAGAGTGTTCCCCCCCCGGCCCCCGAAAACCTCTTGGCTTTTCCCGCGGAGTCGATCCTGGATTTCGGGGCTTTGACCTTTGGCTCCAACTCACCGATGACTCTGGGGCGAGGCAGGCCCTGTGTCCACCCGAAAGCGGGGCGCCCGGTGCCTTTAAGGAACCCCAAAAGCGGGCAGGGCCGGGGGGGGGTCCCTTTCCCCAGATCCAAGGTTATTATGCTTTGCAGACGTGTCATTAGCGAGCAGGCTCCCCGCTCCCTCTGTGAACGCTCCTGTTTGGTGGGTCATGTTCTGCCACGACCGTTTCCTCTTGTTTTCTTTCCAAGTCTCCCGTTAGGTTGAGTCTGAGTCGGGGTTTCCTTATCAGCGCGGCGCAGGCGGTCCCTTGCCTCTTATCTACCAGCCGCAGAACGTCCCCAGTCCAACGAGCAGGAAACCTCTCTCTGGGGGGGGGGAGGGCAGGGGGGGGTGGACCAGACTTCTTCAAATCTTAGTGGCCACATAGTGCCTGTGGAAAAGAGAGAGCGAGCGAGGTGGCGTGTGTGGGTAAGGGGGGCTAGCAAGTAGAATGGGGGGGAGTTGAGGCCGGGAAAGACGCTTGACTCCAATCGCTGCCCCCCCTCCAAAAAAAAAAAAACCAACCAAACCCCAAATTTTCGCCCTCGCACCCGCCGAGAAGACGGAGACTTGGACCCCAGATCATGGACCCTGCGCATGGTGGCAAGGAACAAACATGTGGCCAAGTTGTGGGGTAAGGCGCGCCCCGGGCGCAGAGATGCGCCCATCGCGGCGAGGGGCTGGGCCGCTTCCCGGGGCTTTCTCGTCCTCCTGGGTCCCTGCCCCCGCACACCCCGCTTCCCCCCACGGGGACGGGTTCAGGGAGGGGTGATCTGTGGGGTGCATCCCAGAGAGCCACCTGCTTGTAAGGGAATTGCGTGGTGGGGGAGGAAGGATCGTTTGTCTTCTTTCCTGGAGGGAGAGGGGAGGTGGGGTATTTTTTTCTGGTGAGCCTTGGGGGCAGTTTACCTGCGGGGTTTGTGCGGGGCTGTGTATTTCAGGGCGCAACTGTTGACCCGTTGATTTAGCTCGAACGGGGATAGATTGGAGCCAGTTTCCCAAATACAAAACCCGCCGAAGGATGGAAAGTCCTGAAATTAGACACGTTTGGGATTCTTTAAACCAAGAAAGCCACCCCCGTCCCCCCCAAAACACCCCATTGCATTTAGGACGGGGAGCTGTCGCTTTGCTTCCCCTTTTCTCTGGGGATCTGTTTGTTGTCGACCGGAGCTGACCCCCAAAGAGAGCGCGAGAGGGGCCCGCTCTTCCCCAGCCGATTTGGGGGAGCGCGGCGCGTTTCAAGCCCGGCTGGAATCGGTTCCCGGGTGCGCCGGCGCCCCCCGGAACCCTCCGGCCCAGCGGAGCGGGGGACACTGTCTCCGGGCGCTCGCGACCCCGACCGGCGCGGGGGAGCCGGCCAAGGCCACCCGCGCCCAGCAAAGTCTAAAGCTTGGACTTTTCCGGATTCTCCCCCCCAAACCCGCCCCCCGCCCCGACCTTTTAGCTTTGACATTAGAAATCGTCCGCTGGGCAGAGCAGAAGATCCGGCGGTCGAGTGAATGTGTCGAAAAATCCCTCCCCGTTTTCAGCGCTGTTCATGGGGGTTATTTCTACTGGTTCGTCCAGAGCCGTGTCCGCGGCTCCCGCGCCTCCGTCCACGCCGGAAAAAGCCCCTTTTTTTTATTTTCGCGTGGGTCAGAGCGGCCGGTCCCTCGGGGCCCTGGCTTCGGCCGTGTTTGTCTTGTCGGGGCTCCCGGCCCCGTTACTCGGTGGCGCGTCTTCGTCGCCTTCTTCGGGACCCGAGTTACGCCCCCGGGGACGGGGAGCCCCGCCGCGCTCGCAGCACCTGGCTTCGTGGGCTGCAAAGTCCCGTCTCGGCCCGCAGTTTAGCGGCGCTCCAGAGCGGGGCCGCCGGGGGCCGGGTGCCCGGGCGGTCTGCGCGGCGCGCCGGGCTGGCGGCCCCGGTGCTGAAATAGGGCTTGGCACACGGTCCGCAGCGTGTGTGTCTGTGTGTGATTCCAGGGGGCAGGTACACACCGGCCGGCACGGAGACACTTTCTATAAAGCGTGTGGACGGATTAGTTCAGGTGCAGCCCTGCCGTACGCCCCGCTCTACAAGATTCTGTAGCTATGATTTGTGTGTAATCACACACACACACACACACCCCATAGATAGAAAACGAATATGATCTTATTGTATATATGATATCGGTCTGTAATGATATCGTGTGTGATACAGATACGCATCTTATAAACATATTATATTTGTATTTCTTTATATTTAGTATATTTAATTTGAAATATTTTTGTGTCAATTAGATAGACAGACAGAGGGGGTGTATGGAGATAGATAGATAGATAGAAGGGGTGTGTGGGGATAGATAGAGGGGGTGCATGGGGATATATAGATAGAAAGAAGGGGTGTGTGGGGATAGATAGATAGATAGAAGGGGTGTATGGGGATGGATAGATAGATAGAAGGGGTGCGTGGGGATAGATAGATAGAAAGAAGGGGTGTGTGGGGATAGATAGATAGATAGAAGGGGTGTGTGGGGATAGATAGATAGAGGGTGTGCATGGGGATAGATAGATAGATAGAGGGGGTGTGTGCGGATAGATAGATAGATAGATAGACAGAAAGAAGGGTTGTGTGGGGATAGATAGACAGAGGGGGTGGATGGGGATAGATAGAATTAAGTCAGGGGCCAGCTGAAATCAGTGGCAATCCTTTCTATACAATATAACTGTAAGGTAATAAGTCCGTCTGGGACAGGTCCTCGGACGGTATAACATGTTCACAGTGCCAGGACTCAGTGGGGCTATGACACGCCACTCTAGCTGAGGTTCTGTCTCATAAAATGTCTGTGTATTTACAGTATATTCACCAATACACACACACATTTACTTCCAGTTTTTTTTAATGAGCGACTCGCGCAAGCTACGGACAGGGCTCGGGTTTGTCCAAGGTTACAAGAGTTGTGTTGGCTCAAAGATCCACCCTGGGGTCCTTTCCGCTTTCCTTCAGCCCCCTGCCCCTTGAGACCCTGGCTACAGAATCGGGGAAATTCGGGCTCTGCTGGGCCCAGGGGAGGGCTGAAGGGAAGGAGCCAGAAGCAAGTCACTGGCAACCACAGGCCGCAATCACTTCTGGAAAAATTAGCGACTTGTTAATTTTTTTAATAGGTTTTATGTAAAATGAGCTCTTCTGCTGGGTTTTCTTCAGTGGCGGGGGCGGGGGGGGGGGGCTAAACCGATCGGGTTGGACGTTGCCTCAGATTGCATCGCTTTGGAAAGGCATTTTCAAAACCATTTCCTCTATTCCGCTGCATTTTCATCACCCCACCGCCCAGACAGAAGATGGTGTCAAGCCACATGAAACAGAACCTTGGTTTTGCTTTGTCTCTCTTTTGCCGATTTCAGTCACCTTCCCTTTGAGAAATCCCACCAGGCTGGGGAAGGGAACTCGAGACCGAAACATGTTTGGGGGACTGGGTCAGGACCAAGGTGGAGTGGAAATGCCTGGAAATCAACCCTTGGCAGGCCCTGCAGTTGCAGACCCGAGGAGGCGTGGGTGCTGGATTGTATTCTTTTGAAATCCGTGTTATTTCTTCAGTGACTTGGCCTACTGGGGCAGAGCTTATTTATTAGGTGTATTATGGCAGCACCTAGGGGCCCCAGGCCTGGCCCCGGGCCCCGCTGTGCAGGGTGCGGTACATTATTTATTAGTAGGGTGCTACCAAATTAATGGCTGTGGAAAACACATCACAGACTGTGAAATCTGTCTCAATCTCCCCCCATGAAATCTGCTCTTTTGTGTACTTTTACCCCATTTCTCAAGATGGGGATCCCAACCCAAAAGGGGGTCACAAGGCTATTCCTGGGGGGTCACGGGATTGCCACCCTTACTTCTGTGCCATCTTCAGAGCGGGGTGGTGGGAGAGCGGCGGCTGCTGGCCGGGAACCCAGCTCCGACGGCAGCGTCGCCGTCAGCAGCAGCGCAGAAGTAAGAGGGGCGACACTACGGCCCCTCCTACTAGTCTCGGGACCCCCTTTTGGGTCGGGACCCCCCCCACCCCCGTCTGAGAAACGCTGACTTCGCAGGTTTATGTGTTGCCATTTTGAAATACATATTCGTGCTTTGTGACACACCCCATGAAATTTCAGATTTAAATATCTGGCACCATGAAATTCAAGCGTTTTAAGATGCTGCGACCAGGAAATTTAGAAAAAATGGAGCGTGAATTTGGTAGGGGCGTGTTTATTAGGTGTAGCGTGGTGCTAGGCACTGCACATTCCGAGCACAGGATTCGAACTGGCTACTCAGCCCCTTTGCAACCACATGCTTTGTGTGAGGTCGAAGGTGACGTGGGCGCCGGACTTTAGGAAAGATGGGGACAAACTGGAGAGTCCAGAGGAGAGCAACGAACCTGATCAAAGGTTTAGAAAACCTGCCCTCTGAGGAAAGGCTAAAAAACCCGGGCGTGTTTAGTCCAGAGAAAAGTCAACTGAGTGAGGACCTGAGAACAGTCCCCAAATATGTTATAAGGGAGAGGACAGGGATCAATTGTTCTCCATGACCACAGAAGTAGGCCAAGAAGCAAAGGGTTTCATCTGCAGCAGGGGAGATGCAGATTAGATATTAGGAAAAACTTTCTAGTTCCACGGGGAGTTTAGCTCCGGACCAGGCGAGCAGGGAGGGCTGTGGGATCCCCGTCACGGGAGATTTTAAGAACAGGTTGGACTTGCACCTGGCAGAAATGGTCTCGCTTTGCTTTGTCCTGCCTCAGGGCAGGGGGCTAGACTTGACGAGCTCTCGAGGGGTCTTCCAGCCCCACATTGCTACGATTCTGTGAGCCTCAGGTCTCTGTGCTATGAGACAGAAGAGAGTGGAGCCAGGCATCCCAGGGGCCTATTCAGGACTCCTGGGTTCTGTCCCCAGCTCTGGGAGAGCAGTGGTGTCTAATGGTTAGAGCAGGGAGGGCAGGGAATCAGGACTCCTGGGTTCTGTCCCCAGCTCTGGGGGTGGGGTAGGGTCTAGGAGGGTAGAGCTGGGGTCAGGGAGCAACGAAAATGATTAGGGGGCTGGGGCGCGTGACTTACAAGGAGAGGCTGAGGGAACTGGGGTTATTTAGTCTGCAGAAGAGAAGAGTGAGGGGGGATTTGATAGCTGCCTTCAACTACCTGAAGGGGGGATCCAAAGAGGATGGAGCTCGGCTGTTCTCAGTGGTGGCAGATGACAGAATGAGGAGAAATGGTCTCAAGGTGCAGTGGGGGGGTCTAGGTTGGATATTAGGAAACACTATTTCACGAGGAGGGTGGTGAAGTGCTGGAACGGGTTCCCTAGGAAGGTGGAGGAATCTCCTTCCTTGGAGATTTTCAAGGTCAGGCTTGACAACGCCCTGGCTGGGATGATTTAGTTGAGGTTGGTCCTGCTTGGAGCAGGGGGTTGGACTGGACCCTCCAGAGGTTCCTTCCAGCCCGGATCTTCTATGGTGATTCTATGGCTCTGTCCCAGACTTGCTGTGTGACACTCAGTGCCCTCCCCTCTCTGCGCCCAGGGCGTTCTAGGTGACCCGTTTCTGTCACTTCCCCAGTAGGAAGCAGGCTGGGACCCAACAACTCACTGCAGCCCCCTGCTCCTCACAGGTCAGACTCCATTCGCCCGCACAGCCCCGAGGGGTGCGGCCGGGCTTCACCTGGCCACTTCCTGGGGAAAGCCGGGTGCCAGCAGGACGGGTACGAGAATGGTGCCAGGAACCCCCGGTCTCTGTGCAAGGAGCCTGATAGGCCAGGATGGTGTCCCTGGAGGAGGCTTCCTCAGGGATAGTGACTCCAGGCTAGAACAGACCTTAATCCGAGAGGTATCCCAGTAAAGGTACTAAAATGTGCTCGGGTAGAGTCGCTCCAGGGGGTACTGGGCACGCTCGGGTAGAGTTACTAGAGGTGGATGCTGGGTATAGTCACACCAGGGGGATACTGGGCATGCTTGGGTAGAGTCACTCCAGGGGTACCAGGCATGCTCAGGTACTCACTCCAGGCAGGTACTGGGCATGCTCAGATATAGTCACTCCAGGGGGTACTGGGAACGCTTGGGTATAGTTACTACAGGGGAGGGTGGGGTCCTGGGCACACTGGAGTATAGTTACTCCAGGGGGTAGTGGGCACGCTCGGGTATAGTAACACTCGGATATAGTTACTCCGGGTGGCACTGACCACACTCGGGTATAGTTCCTACAGGGGGTAGTGGACACGCTCAGATAGGGTCACTCCAGGGGATACTGACCAAGCTCTGATATAGTTACTACAGGGGGTACTGGGCACACTCGGGTAGAGTCACTCCAAGGGGTACTGGGCACGCACGGGTATCGTTACTCCAGGGGCGTACTGGGCACACTCAGGTATCGTTACTCCATGGGGGTACTGGGGACGCTTGGGTATAGTTACTACAGGAGGTACTGGACCCGCTCAGTTATACTCACTCCAGGGGCTACTGGGCACGCTCGGGTATAGTTACTCCAGGGGCGTACTGGGCACACTTGGGTATCGTTACTCCAGGGGAGTACTGGGCATGCTTGGGTATAGTTACTACAGGGGGTACTGGCCCCACTCAGTGTCACGGAGTCCCTGGGCGATGCTCTGGATCTGCTCCCTACGAAGCCAGTCAGGACTCTGGGGAAGTCTCCTCTCGGGGAGCAGCTTGTCTGCAGGACACACAGCTCACCCGGCTTCCACCTTCCTGGGTCTGACCTCGGAGCATTCAGCCTCCTCTGCCCCTCCGTGCACTTCCCACAGCGAGTCCGCCCAGGCGGGGTCTTGGGGAAGCCAGAGGGTCCTGCCCCCCAACTCCGCAGTCAGACGGGACTCTCAGCCAGCCAGTAAAACAGAGGTTTATTAGACGACAGGAACATGGTCTACAACAGAGCTTGCAGGGGCAAAGAACAGGACCCCTCAGCTGGGTCCATTTTGGGGGGCAGTGAGCCAGACAAACACGTCTGCACTTCACTCCATGTCCCCAGCCAGCCCCAAACTGAAACTCTCTCCAGCCCCTCATCCTCTGGGCTTTGTCCCTTTCCCGGGCCAGGAGGGCACCGGATCCCTTTGTTCTCCAACCCTTTAGCTCTCACCTTGCAGGGGGGAAGGGCCCAGGCCATCAGCTGCCAGGAAACAGGGTGTTGGCCATTCTCTGTGTCCAGACCCCTGCACACACCTGCCCTCTAGGGCTCTGCAATGATCATACACCCTTATCCCACCACCTAGATACTTAAGAACTGCATCGGGGAAACTGAGGCACCCCCACACTATTCAGAGGAAACATTAAGAACAGTCCCACTTCGTCACACTCAGTTATACTCACTCCAGGGCGTACCGGGCATGCTCGGGTATAGTTACTCCAGGGGCGTAATGGGCACACTTGGGTATAATTACTCCAGAGGCGTACTGGGCACACTCAGGTGTAGTTACTACAGGGGGTACTGGCCCCACTCGGTTATACTCACTTCAGGGGGTACCGGGCACTTCGGGTATAGTTACTACAGGGGGTATTGGCCCAGCTCGGTTATACTCACTCCAGGGGGTATTGAGAACGCTCAGGTATAGTTACTCCAGGGGGGTACTGGGTACACTCGGGTATCGTTACTCCAGGGGGGTACTGGGCATGCTTGGATATAGTTACTACAGGTGGTATTGGGCACACTCGGGTATAGTTACTACAGGGGGTACTGGCCCCACTCGGTTATACTCACTCCAGGAGGTACTGGTCATGCTCGGGTATAGTTACTACAGGGGGGTACTGGCCCCACTCGGTAATACTCCTGGGGGTACTGGGCATGCTCGGGTATAGTTACTACAGGGGGTACTGGCCCCGCTCGGTTATACGCACTCCAGGAGGTACTGGGCATGCTCGGGTATAGTTACTACAGGGGGTACTGGGCACACTCGGGTATAGTTACTACAGGGAGGTACTGGCCCCACTCAGTAATACTCACCCCTGGGGGTACTGGGCACGCTCGGGTATAGTTACTCCAGGGGTACTGGCCCCGCTCGTTTGTACTCCGTCCAGGGGGTACTGGTTACGCTCGGGTAGAGCCATTCCTGGCTGTTTTCCTGGGCTTCTGCTGTGGTGGCTCTTGGGGGAAGTGGTGTCTGGAGTAGAGTTTGGTGTCGATCAATCCCTGTATAGTATGTGGTTCGGTGTATGTGTGTGTGTGGGGGGGGTGTTGTGTGTATGGGGGTGTGTTTTTGTGTCTGGATGTGTTTGTGTGTGTGTGTGTGTGCCAATGTACGTACATAAGAACAGCTACACGGGGTCAGACCAATGGTCCATCCAGCCTGTTCTCCTGTCTCCCGACAGTGGCCAGCGCCAGGTGCCTCAGAGGGAATGGACAGAACCGGACAATTATCGAGTGCTCCAGCCCGTCAGCCAGTCCCAGCTTCTGGCCGTCAGAGGCAAGGGACACCCAGAGCACGGGGCTGTGTCCCCGACCATCTTCATTCGTAGCCATTGGTGGACCTGTCTTCCACAAATGCATCTCATTCTGGTTTTGAACTCAGTTATACTTTTGGCCTTCACAACATCCCCTGTCAAGGAGTTCCACAGGTTAACAGTGCATTGTGTGAAGAAGTCCTGCCGTGTCTTTGTTTTAAAGCTGTTGCGTATTAATGTCATTGGAGTGACCCTTGGTTCTTGTGTTAGGTGACAGGGTAAATAACACTTCCTTAGTCACCTCCTCCACACTGGTCACATGTTATAGACCCCTGTCATATCCCCCGCAGTCATCTCTGTTCGAAGATTAACATTCCCAGTCTTTTCAATCTCTCCTCTTCTGGGAGCTGTTTCATCCCCTTAATCATTTCTCTTGCCCTTCTCTGTATTTTTTCCAACGCTAACATATCTTTACTGAGCTGGGGCAGCCAGACCTGCACGCAATATTCGAGATGGGGGCGTACCATGGATTTATAGAGAGGCATTAAGATACTTGTTGTCTTATCTGCCCCTTTCCCTGTAGTTCCTAACACTGATCACCTTTTTTATTTATTTATTTTTGGCCTGCCCTGCACGTTGAGCAGGTGTTTTCCGCGAACGATCCACGGTGAGGCCAAAATCTCCTTCTTGCGCTAATTTGGACCCCATCCGTTTGTACGGTCTTTGGGATTTTCTTGTGCAATGTGTCGCTTTTCACTGCTTGACACTAGATTTCATCTGCCATGTGGCTGGCCACTCACCCAGGTCTGTGAGATCCTTTTGTAACTCTTCACTGGCTGCCTGGGACTTAACTATCTTGAGTAGTTTTGTATCATCTGCAAACTTGGCCACCTCACTGGTTACCCCTTTTCCCGGCTCATTTATGAATCTGTAGAACGTCACTGGTCCCAGTTCAGATCCTCGGGGGCCGCTGCTTTTTACCTCTTTCCAGTCTGAAAACTGACCATTTACTCCTACCCTTTGTTTCCTGTCTTTTAACCAGTTACTGATCCACAAGAGGACCGTCCCTCTTATCCCCTGACAGCTTACTCTGCTTAAGAGCCTTTGGCGAGGGACGTTGTCAAAGGCTTTCTGAAAGTCCAAGCACACGATATCCCCTGGATCCCCCTTTGCACAGGCTTGTTGAGCCCCTCAGAGAATTGTAGCAGATTGGAGAGGCAGGATTTCCCTTTACTAAAGGCTCAATGACTCTTCCCAACAAACTGTGCTCGTCTGTTTCTGATCATTCTGTTCTTTACTAGAGTTTCAACCAATTTGCCTGGTACCGACGTTAGGTTTACCAGCCGGTAGTTGCCAGGCTCGCTGCTGGAGCCTTTTAAAAAAGTCGGCGTCCCGTTAACTAGCCCCTGGTCCTCTGGTCCAGAGGCTGATTTCAGGCTCTGCAGCTTCCCACGTAGATGTACCGTGTGTGTTCCACCCGTGCTGGGTGCGGCCCGTTTGCGGGGCCAAATGGCGGGACCAGGTTCCCACAATCAAACCCCTGTGTGGTTGTCGGATGGCCGGTGTAACAGCTCAGCTGGGTTGGGCATCTCGTTCGTGTGGCCGACTCAAGGCCATATTTATGGCCGGCTAAAGCGAGGCAGCTGGTCTCACGGTGGCCAGGACAGACCACATAGACAAACGTGGAAGCCGCTCAGGGGGACGCCGGCAGCTGGGCAGCACCAGCCCACGACACAGCCCGGGAGGTGTGATGTTGTGGGCGCATGAACTGGGCCCGAGCCGCGCAAAGCCCGGCTGCAGCGGCCTGCCATAGGCCCGGGCGGGGTTGGCCGTGCCCCGTGGAGCCGCGTGTGCAGGGCCTTGCACTGCTGTGACCCGGGGCTGGGTGGTCACCGGCTCTTTGCTCCAGACACCATCAGGTACACGCGCGTGTTTGTGTCAGTGCAGTGTGTGCACCTGGGTGCGTGATGGCACGTGAGCAATGGCTGTGTCTGGGTGCACTGGGTGGGTGTGTCTGGGTCCTGTCAATGGGGGGGAGGAGGGCGCTGGACGGCCCCCTCCCTGCCCCCTGAAGGAAAGTCACTGCAAAGTTAGTTAAGAGAAAATAGAAAAACGCCCACCCCTGTACACACTCACCCAGCCTGGGACACACACACACAGACACACACAGAGCCTCGGACATACACACACTCACCCAGCCTGGGACAGGGACACACACACCCACACACACACACAGGGCCTGGGACACACACACCCACACAGACACACACACACACAGAGCCTTGGACACACACACACACACACTCACCAGCCTCGGGCTAGGGTGACCAGGCAGCAAGGGTGAAAAATCGGGACAGGGGGTGCAGGATAATAGGCACCTATAAGAGAAAAAGCCCCTAATCCTGAGCCCTATAAAATTGGGACATCTGGTCACCCCACCTTGGACACACACACACACACACACACACACACACACACACACACACACACAGCCTGGGACACACACAGAGGGCCTTGGATGCACACACACACACACAACGTGGGACACACACAGAGGGCCTTGGACACACACACACACAGCCTGGGACACACACAGAGGGCCTTGGACACACATACGCACACACACACACAGCCTGGGACACACACAGAGGGCCTTGGATACACACACACACACACAACCTGGGATACACACAGAGGGCCTTGAACAAACACACACACACACACAACCTGGGACACACACAGAGGGCCTTGGATACACACACACACACAGCGTGGGACACACACAGAGGGCCTTGGACACATACACACACACACAGCCTGGGACACACACAGAGGGCCCTGGATACACACACACACACACACACAGCCTGGGACACACTCAGAGGGCCTTGGATACACACACACACACAGCGTGGGACACACACAGAGGGCCTTGGATACACACACACACACAGCGTGGGACACACACAGAGGGCCTTGGACACATACACACACACACAGCCTGGGACACACACAGAGGGCCCTGGATACACACACACACACATACACACACAGCCTGGGACACACACCCAGGGCCTCGGACACCCCCCCGCCCGATGCCCGGGCTCCCTCCATGTCTCGCTCTGCGGCTTAGCCCTTTGCTGCAGCCGGGTCAGCGTCGCACCGCGGCTGTCTCCCCCCAAACACCCCCCCCACCCCTCTCCCTGCTGCGGGGATCCCTCCCCCCCCCACTCCCGCATGGCTCCGGCCTGCCAGCCGGGAGGCTGGGTGACCCCTGGAGCCAAGGGGGCAGTGGGGGGGGTGTCTCTCCCTGGGGCACCCCCCGTCCACACACACTCTGAGGACCCCCAGGGGGCCACCAGTGGGAGAAGGAGCCGCAACGCCCCCTGGTAACATCCGGCTCCTGCACCACTTCGCCCTGGGCTCCCCTCACCCCAATGGAGAGGAGGGGCGTCCTGATGCCTATGGCCCTGGCCTGGGACGTCCTGTGTGTGACCCTGGGCAAGTCACGCCTCTGTGCCTCAGTTTACCCATCTGTACAATAGGGGGAAAATAGCCCTTCCTGTGTCTGTTTAGACTGCCAGTGCTTTGGAGCAGGGGCTGAGTCTGGGCAGCACCTGGCACAATGTGGGGGGGGGGCTGGTCTCAGTCCGGGTCTGTGCAGCGCCGGGCACAACAGGGGCCCCGATTGCTCCCATCCACCAAAGGCATTTGCCTGGCAGGTCTCCGAGCAGGCTGCGTTCGGGCTCCGCTCACCCTTCGGTCCGTGGAAACCCGACCGGGGAGCCGGGACACGCCCTCCCCTGGCAGCCCGGAACTGACCGTGGCCAGGTCACTGGGCATCTGAGGGTTGATCCCGCAACCCCCCCCCCAATAACCGCAGGTGTGAATGACCCCCCCCATTAGTGCTGCCTGCGGGGGCGCCAATTTCAGGCTGAAGTTGGGGCCCAGGCACAAAACCCAATTCCGTGAACCGGGCGGGCTGGAGCCTTGTCTACACGAGAAAGCCAAAGCGATTTCAGGGGCAGGCCGGCACATGGTACATCCAGCCCGCACCAGGGGACAAAAGCCGGGTTGGTCCCAGGATCCGAGCGGGGTGTGTGGGTGGGGGGGTCAAATCTGTCATTGGAGCAACAGCAAGACGAGCCCCCCCCCCATCCCCCGTGCCGCTTAACTAAAGGGTTGAATGTAAACGGGGTTTCTTATCTGGGTGCAAAGAGGAGCCAGGAGACATTTTTCACACACACACCCCCCCCCAGGGGTTTTTTTGTGAGCAAACGCAGCTGGCGGTTCAGCAAAATGTTTTGGGGCTTTGTGTCAGTTGCAGGCTGGGGAAAACCCCAACCTTGGACAACTTGGGACGGTTTCAGTTTGGGATTTTCCAGAGGAAACGTCCCTGGAGAGTGTTGTATGGTTTTTTAAAAAAAAAACAAACAAGGGGAGAAGAAGCTGAAAATCGGAGCGAATCTCTTTGTTCAGCCAGAAACCAGTTTGACTCCGGATTCACTGACATTCCGAAACATAGAAACATAGAATATCAGGGTTGGAAGGGACCTCAGGAGGTCATCTAGTCCAACCCCCTTCTCAAAGCAGGACCAATCTCTAATTTTTGCCCCCGATACCTAAATGGCCCCCTCAGGGATTGAACTCACAACCCTGGGTTTAGCAGGCCAATGCTCAAACCACTGAGCTATCCCTCACCCCCCACTGAGCTATCCCTCACCCCAAAACAAACGATTTTTATTTTTTGCCAGAGAACCCAAAATAGCTAAACTGATCACTCTCATTACAGTGGGTATGGCAACACCCCTTTCTTCAGGCTCTCTGGGTGTATATAGATCTTCCGACTGTATTTCCCACTCCATGCATCTGATGAAGTGGGTTTTAGCCCACGAAAGCTTCTGCCCAAATACATTTGCTAGTCTCTAAGGTGCCACAAGGACTCCTCGTTCTTTTTGCACAACACCGATCGTGGGCTCAGTTCTGGGCCTTGGGTTTCCGATTCAGAGCTGGCTGGATCCGGTTGATTTATCACTTGGGAATCGGTTTGAACCAAACCAACATAAACCAGCTTTTATAGGGAAGCGGGGCTGTTCACACTGCGTTTAGCACCAGTGTAACTAATCCAGTTTAAACGGCTCGGTTGCAGATTTGTGGATAGAAGAGGCTACAGGCTTTACATCCAGCTGGTGAACGGAGCAGCCCATGGCCCCATCGCTGCGGGAGTCTCGGGGCCTGGTGTCCAGGGACCGTTTGGATGAATTTAGGAATCCTAATCAGCTTCTGAAATGACGGCTCCTCTAGTAGGGTTTTGTTCCATTCACATGTACGCGGTACACTGAGCAGCACAAGGGGCTGGGAGCCAGGACTCCTGGGTTCCGTTCCTGGCTCTGTTGCTGGCCGGTGTCACTTCCCGGCACCGTGCCTCAGTTTCCCCATCTTCAAAAACAGGCTCTTTGGCGTTATCAGGAGCAGCATGGATGGGGAGGAGAGATACTGGCCTGGACAGCCCATGGGTCTGCTCCGGGCCATCAGGGACCGGGGGGGGGATACCAGGCTGGGGGGACTCAGAGAGGGGCCAGGAACCCGGGCCCCTGCCTTGGTCTCACCTCACCTGTATTGTCCCAGCAGATGAGTTCTGGCCGCAGCCGGAGGTGCCGCGCCCCGCCTGGAAGATGATGGAGAAGCTGAGGACTCCCCCGCCCCCCTGCAGCCCCCTGCCCCCACCCTCACCCCCTGCCAGCCACTCGCCCGCTAGCCACCCCCCTGCTTCCCCAACCCCTGCCTCGTCCCCGGACCCCAAGGGGAGCCCGCCCCCCACAGCCCCTGCCCCGCTGCCCCCCGATGTTCCCGTCATCAGCCTGGGTCACAGCAAGCGCCCACCCCCCCCTGACGTGCCCACCACCGAGCTGACGGCCCTGCACCCCATCCCCTCCCTGGTGCAGCTCTCATCCCTGACCCCTGCGCCCCCCCCAGCCCCCATGACGCTCGCCGGCCTGCAGAGCCCACTCCTGCCCCCGCAGTACCACCCACACCCCTTCCTCAACAGGTCAGTGCTGGGGGGGGGCGTTGGGGGGTGGAAGCTGGGGGGGGCTGGTTGTTTTTTGGGGGGTGAGAAAGTCACAGGGCTGATAATACCCCACCCCCATAGAGGGTCCCTGGGGGTGTCACCCCTCCCCCATAGCACCCCAAGGACGGATCCAGGCTCAGACCCAGTGCTGGGGGTGGTGGATGGGACAGTTTTAGGGGGTCCGTGACGCCCCTCCCCCCATGCATGGCTTTAATGTGCATGGTGGGGGTGTCAGGGCGGGGCTGGTTTACAGGGGGAGGGGCTACATGGTGACACCGCCCCTACCCTGCCCCCCCCCCGGTAGGGTGCCCTGTGCCCCTGCTGGCCAGGCCCCTCACCCCATGTCTCTGCCCCTCTCCCCAGCATCTACATTGGCACCCCCGGCTCTCTCAGCCTCCTCCCCGCCAGCCGCCTCAAGCGCCGGCCCAGCCACTTCGAGCAGGAGCTCATGGATGGTGAGTGCCTCCCCCTCCCAGCGGGGTGGAACCCAGGCGTCCGGGCTCCCCGCCCCCCCGTCTCCCGCTCTAACCACTAGACCCCACTGCCCGCCCAGAGCAGGGGAGAGAGCCCAGGCGTCCGGCTCCCAGCCCCCCCTGATTTAACCACTAGACCCCACTGCCTGCCCAGAGCTGGGGAGAGAACCCAGGCGTCCGGCTTCCAGCCCCCCAGCTGGGCAGGGCCCTGCTGATGCTGGGCTCCTGGGTGGCGTCCGTGATGCCGATGCCACACTTCAAAAGACCAGCTCAGACACACCATGGAAACAGGGGTCCAGTGTCCCCAGACATCCTGGTTTAAACTAGTGTGGTGTTAGGTGTGGCTGATACACAGCTCCCTGCCCCACCCCAGAGCTGGCTGCATCGCAGCACCGGGCCAGGGCTCCCTATATAAACAGCCCCCTGCCCCACCCCAGAGCTGGCTGCATCTCCGCGCCGGGCCGGGGGTCCCTGGATAAACAGCCCCGCCCCACCCCAGAGCTGGCTGCATCTCCACACCGGGCCGGGGGTCCCTGGATAAACAGCCCCGGCCCCACCCCAGAGCTGGCTGCATCTCCACACCGGGCCGGGGGTCCCTGGATAAACAGCCCCCTGCCCCACCCCAGAGCTGGCTGCATCTCCGCGCCGGGCCGGGGGTCCCTGGATAAACAGCCCCGGCCCCACCCCAGAGCTGGCTGCATCTCCACACCGGGCCGGGGGTCCCTGGATAAACAGCCCCCTGCCCCACCCCAGAGCTGGCTGCATCGCAGCACCGGGCCAGGGCTCCCTATATAAACAGCCCCCTGCCCCACCCCAGAGCTGGCTGCATCTCCGCGCCGGGCCGGGGGTCCCTGGATAAACAGCCCCGGTCCCACCCCAGAGCTGGCTGCATCTCCGCCCTGGCCCGGGGGTCCCGGACCGACGCCCCGCCCCACAGGGGCTGCTCCGGCCGTTGCCAGCTCTGCCCGTGCTCCCCGCAGGGCAGCAGCCGCAGAAAGTCGCCCGCCGCGTCTTCACCAACAGCCGGGAGCGCTGGCGCCAGCAGAACGTGAACGGGGCCTTCGCCGAGCTGCGGCGGCTCCTGCCCACGCACCCGCCGGACAAGAAGCTGAGCAAGAACGAGATCCTGCGCCTGGCCATGAAATACATCCGCTTCCTCGGGCAGCTGCTGCGCGACCAGGCCGCCGCCGGGCCCCCCGAGCCCGAGGCCCCGCCGCCGGGCAGCCCGGGGGGCGAGGCGCCGCGGGGGGCCGCCCCCCGCCCCATCAAGCGGGAGCGCCGGACGCTGCTGGGGGCCGCGGCCGCGGGGGACGCCCGGTGATGATTGGCGGCCCCCCCTTCCTTCCCCCCCGCACTGGATTTGGGGGGGTGACTCTGGACTGGGCGGGGGGCGGGGGGCGGGCCCCGCCCCCCCGGGACTGACATTGCAGGGGGGGGGCGCGCTCCGGATTCTGCCCCCCCCCCAGGTGTCAAGTGGGGCTGGGACCTTGGCGGGTCACCGCTGTGATGAGGTTGATCCAGTCTCAGCTGCTTCTGGCCCCCGAGGAGACGTGTCGGCGCTGGGTGGGAAATGGGGGGGGGGGGCTGAGAGAATGGGGGGCAGCGCCCCAGCACGCGCCAGACCCCCCCCACCGTATGCCCCCCCCATTGGCAAAGAGCCCCTGCATCCTGAAATGGTCTTGTCTGTGTTTTAACCCCTGGGGGGGGGCTAAGACCCCCCCCCCCAGTGCCCTGGGCCCAGAGAACTGCTCCCCGCTCAGCCAGGGGGCGCAGGAGTGAGCAGCGCTGGGGTGGGAGACCCCCCCCTGCCTCGGGGCTCTAGGGTGCCCCCCGGCCCCGTGTCTGGGGTGGGGTCTTGCCCTGCGATGGGGGAGGGGAGCCGGGTGGTTTTTAATTTAACCCTGTCTGGGCTGTAGCCACGCGGCCCACGAAAGAAACACAAAGTGCGCAGAGCCAGCCTGGGCCTTGTTCTTTTGGGGGGCGTGGGCGGGGGCTGGAGAGACTGAACTCAAGGCGAGGGGACACGGGGGGGAGGGGAGCCATGGGGCAAAGGTGGGGGGGTCCTGGAAGGCCTTTGGGGGGTGGGTGCACAAGCGGGGAGATTTGGGGGGCGGTCCTAACACCTGGGCTCACACCTGGCCTGGCGGGGGGGGGGCTCCATGGTGGCGCCATTGGGGGACCCCCCCAGGAATGTGAACCCAGCGCCTGCGGGTGGGGTGGGGGGGTCTGGGAGGTCAGGGCAGGGGGGTGACTCAGCAATGGGGAGTTCCCCCCCCCCCCCAGCCAAGATCCCCCTCGTCCAAGCAAAGCGGAGCGGGGAGGGGCGATGCCCATGAAGATTCCCGCATGGAGACCAGCGCTGCCCGGAGAAGATGGGCGGGGGGGTTCCCAAGGTTCCAGCCCCCCCCCCGCAGGAGCTCGCTGTGCAGGGGGGGCGCACACAGCTATTGGGGGTCCTGGTGGTTTCCCTGAAGCCCCAAACCCACTGAAAACAGCTCAGCCCCCAGGTTCTGCCCCGTCCGTCTGGGGGGAAGGAGACCGGGTCGGGAGTGAGGGGCACCGGCGGGGGGGGGACCCAGGGCTGGCACGGCCGTGGGGGGCTGCGGGTCGGGAGTGAGGGGCACCGGCGGGGGGGGGAGCCCAGGGCTGGCACGGCCGTGGCGGGCTGCGGGTCGGGAGTGAGGGGCACGGGCGGGGGGGGGAGCCCAGGGCTGGCACGGCCGTGGGGGGCTGCGGGTCGGGAGTGAGGGGCACCGGCGGGGGGGGGAGCCCAGGGCTGGCACGGCCGTGGGGGGCTGCGGGTCGGGAGTGAGGGGCACCGGCGGGGGGGGGAGCCCAGGGCTGGCACGGCCGTGGGGGGCTGCGGGTCGGGAGTGAGGGGCACCGGCGGGGGGGGGGACCCAGGGCTGGCACGGCCGTGGGGGGCTGCGGGTCGGGAGTGAGGGGCACCGGCGGGGGGGGGAGCCCAGGGCTGGCACGGCCGTGGGGGGCTGCGGGTCGGGAGTGAGGGGCACCGGCGGGGGGGGGAGCCCAGGGCTGGCACGGCCGTGGGGGGCTGCGGGTCGGGAGTGAGGGGCACCGGCGGGGGGGGGACCCAGGGCTGGCACGGCCGTGGGGGGCTGCGGGTCGGGAGTGAGGGGCACCGGCGGGGGGGGGAGCCCAGGGCTGGCACGGCCGTGGGGGGCTGCGGGTCGGGAGTGAGGGGCACCGGCGGGGGGGGGAGCCCAGGGCTGGCACGGCCGTGGGGGGCTGCGGGTCGGGAGTGAGGGGCACCGGTGGGGGGGGGACCCAGGGCTGGCACGGCCGTGGGGGGCTGCGGGTCGGGAGTGAGGGGCACCGGCGAGGGGGGGGGCGCCCAGGGCTGGCACGGCCGGGGGGGGCTGCGGGTCGGGAGTGAGGGGCACCGGCGAGGGGGGGGGAGCCCAGGGCTGGCACGGCCGTGGGGGGCTGCGGGTCGGGAGTGAGGGGCACCGGCGAGGGGGGGGGAGCCCAGGGCTGGCACGGCCGTGGGGGGCTGCGGGTCGGGAGTGAGGGGCACCGGCGAGGGGGGGGGAGCCCAGGGCTGGCACGGCCGTGGGGGGCTGCGGGTCGGGAGTGAGGGGCACCGGCGGGGGGGGGGAGCCCAGGGCTGGCACGGCCGTGGGGGGCTGCGGGTCGGGAGTGAGGGGCACCGGCGGGGGGGGGGAGCCCAGGGCTGGCACGGCCGTGGGGGGCTGCGGGTCGGGAGTGAGGGGCACCGGCGGGGGGGGGAGCCCAGGGCTGGCACAGCGGTGGGGGGCTGCGGGTCGGCAGTGAGGGGCACCGGCGAGGGGGGGGGAGCCCAGGGCTGGCACGGCCGTGGGGGGCTGCGGGTCGGGAGTGAGGGGCACCGGCGGGGGGGGGGAGCCCAGGGCTGGCACGGCCGTGGGGGGCTGCGGGTCGGGAGTGAGGGGCACCGGCGGGGGGGGGGGAGCCCAGGGCTGGCACAGCGGTGGGGGGCTGCGGGTCGGCAGTGAGGGGCACCGGCGGGGGGGGGAGCCCAGGGCTGGCACAGCCGTGGGGGGCTGCGGGTCAGGAGTGAGGGGCACCGGCAGAGCTGGCGTGGGGGGGACCCTGGAGGGATGCAGCCCCCCCGCCCAATTCCCACCAGGGCCGCCCTGCGGAAGCGGAGCCGTTGCTCCACCCGGCGCTGTTGGTGGGGGGGTCCTGGCCGCAGGGGGGTGGTTGGTGCTGAGTCAGCCCCAGAGCCCCGGCCTACCCCTGGCAGACCCTGCGGGCTTCCTGGGGGGGGGACACAGCTGGGGGTTGGCGATGGGCCTGTGGGGGGCACAGCTGGGGGTTGGCGATAGGCCTGGGGTGACGGGGGTTGGCGAGGAGTATGGGGGTGACGGGGTGACAGGGGTTGGCGATGAGCCTGTGGGGGCACAGCTGGGGGTTGGCGATGGGCCTGTGGGGGGCACAGCTGGGGGTTGGCGAGGGGTCTGGGGGTGACGGGGGTTGGCGAGGAGTCTGGGGGTGACCGGGTGACAGGGGTTGGCGATGAGCCTGTGGGGGCACAGCTGGGGGTTGGCGATAGGCCTGGGGGCGACCGGGGGGTTGGCGATGGGGTGGGGGGTGGGGGTGCCAGGCAGACAAGAGGTGGGGGATGGGCATAGGATGGGGGTCAGGGTCTGCTGGGTGAGCAGCAGTGACCAAGAAGTGCCCCCCCATTGATGCCCTGGGGGAGGGTGGTACCCCAAGGATCAGCCCCCCCCATGGAACAGCCTGTGTGTCCCTTCCCCCCCCCGGGGTTTAGCCCCTCAGCCCTCCCCCCCATTGTGCCCCCCAGCTGCTTCCCCCCCAGCCTCTGGGTCTCCCTTGTAAGGAGCTGGTGCCTGGGGGGGGGGGGGTCAGAGGTGAACACTTCGGTGGAGGGGTCTTTGGGGGTCTGCTCGGCATGACACCGAGTTGGGGGGGTCTGTGTTGATCGTTCCCCTCTATTCGACACTGGTGAGGCCTCATCTGGAGTACTGTGTCCAGTTTTGGGCCCCACACTACAAGAAGGATGTGGATAAATTGGAAAGAGTCCAGCGAAGGGCAACAAAAATGATTAGGGGTCTAGAGCACATGACTTATGAGGAGAGGCTGAGGGAGCTGGGATTGTTTAGTCTGCAGAAGAGAAGAATGAGGGGGGATTTGATAGCTGCTTTCAACTACCTGAAAGGGGGTTCCAAAGAGGATGGCTCTAGACTGTTCTCAATGGTAGCAGATGACAGAACGAGGAGTAATGGTCTCAAGTTGCAATGGGGGAGGTTTAGATTGGATATTAGGAAAAACTTTTTCACTAAGAGGGTGGTGAAACACTGGAATGCGTTACCTAGGGAGGTGGTAGAATCTCCTTCCTTAGAGGTTTTTAAGGTCAGGCTTGACAAAGCCCTGGCTGGGATGATTTAACTGGGACTTGGTCCTGCTTTGAGCAGGGGGTTGGACTAGATGACCTTCTGGGGTCCCTTCCAACCCTGATATTCTATGATTCTATGATTCTATGATTCTATGATTCTAGTCCCAGCCCCGCTTAGCCACGGAGGGGGGGCAGGCTGTGCACCCAAACACAGGAGGAATGAAACAACTGGACAAGGTAAGGGCAGGAAGGGGGCTAGTGGTTAGAGCGGGGGGGGGGGGGGGAGCCAGGACTCCTGGGTTCTCTCCCCAGCTCTGGGAGGGGAGTGGGGGCTAGTGGTTAGAGCATGGGGGGGCTGCTGGGAGCCAGGACTCCTGGGTTCTCTCCCCAGCTCTGGGAGGGGAGTGGGGGCTAGTGGTCAGAGCGGGGGGGGCGGTGTCTCAGGCTAAGCCCCCCACCCCAGCGGAAAGAAGCCAGGCGGATGGGTCGTACAGACTTTAATTCAGTCGGGTGGCGATGGTGCCTCTGTAAAGGTTCACGCTGGAACGGACTTGGCAATGAGCATGCGTGTAACACCCTGGTGGGGGGCTGCCCGAGGGGGTGCGGGGGGGGCAGATGGGCAGGAGGAGCTGTGCACCCCATGGCACCACAGCTGGCGCCCTTCTCTGGTGGCGGCAGGGGGGGCTGGTCTCCGCGTGCCCTCAGCAGCCCCTCCCTCTGGAGGCTCGACCGGCCACCTGGGTTGCCCCCAGGCTGTGGGGGCGTGTGGGGGTCTCAGCAGTGCCCCCGCTGGCAGGGAGAGTCAGAGCCCGAGACGTGGGCTGGGGTGGGGGCGCGGGGGGGCTGGACTAAAGGGGTCGATCACCCAGGTTTGTTTCTCCTGATGGGTTTTTAAGGCACTTTCCCTAACTGGGCGGCTGCAGGTGGCTGGCGACCTCTGAACATCAGGGGCTAAACGCTGCGGGAGCAGTGGGGGGGGGGGGCAGATTGCTCCAGCCCCCTGGCCAAGGCCGTCGTGTGTGGGGTGGGCCCACGCCTGGCCCCCCGCGATGCTGGAGGCGCCTTTGCCACGTGGGTCAGTGGCGCCAGATTTCACCCCGGGCGCCAGCTCAGCTCTGACCCCACCAGCGCTTGTGCCCATGCGGAAATCCAGCCCCAGGGGGCTGCACACGGTGTCGGGGGCATTCGTGCGATGATAGCGGCTAGCGACCCCTGCTGAGATCAGGGCCCCCGCTGGGCCAGGCGCTGCGGAGAGACAGCCGGGCCCTGCCCCAACGAGCTCACAATCTAACTCACTAAAGGGCCAGCGGGGAAACTGAGGCACCACACAGGGCCGTGACGTGCCCAAGGGCCCCCGGCTGGCTAGTGCAGAGGCAGGACCGGCCTCCAGGGAGCCCATCACGCTGTGCACCACACGCACATAAGCAGGCCAGGGTTCTGCTTGCAGCCTCCAGGGCGTGGGGTTCGCCTTGGCCAGCGACGCTGGAACTGGGGGGGGCTGCCGCGGTGCCCATCACAGGCAGGGTTTCCAGTTTGGTTCAATGGCTCTCAGCACCCCCCCCCCCGTACACATTGTTCCAGCCCCCCCCGGCCTTGTCTGCTTGGGGGGCAGCGAGCCAGCGGGCAGGACACGAACATTGGACCCCCGGAGCCCGGGGTCTCCGAGGCCCTTTGCCAAACCCAGCCAGCGCCTGGCCCAGGCCTGCCCTTTGCTGCCTGGAGCCGGCGCCACACGAGACAGGGCGCGGGGGGGGGGCAGCGCGGGGGGGGTCTATGCGCCGTGTCTGCACAGCTCCTCCCAATTGAACGCCGCTGCCAGCCACCCCTGCCCCTTGGGACCCCCCCAAGGCACCCAATTCCAGGCGGGGGAGGGACCGGCAGGGCCGGGGAGCACGTGGCGGGAGGGGAACCACGCGCGCTCAGGCAAAAGGAAGAACGACCTGAGCCGGTTGCCGGGTATAACAGGTTTTTGCATTTTATTATTTATCCTTTTTTTTGTCTTTTTTTCTTGTCGTTTTTGTCGATTTTTTTTTAAACGCCTTTTTTCCGTGGGGGAAGCGATACTGACGTGATCAGCGCGGCTGGCTAACCTGCACTCTGCTAAGACGTGGCGGGGACTGGCGAAGGGACGCAACCAGACGAAGAACTACGCTTTATTCGCAAAGGCGGCGAAAGGAAGGCGCGTTAGCGCGAGCGGGGGGGGACGGCGGGGGGCACGGAGGGCGCGAGCCGAGGGACGGAGACAGAAGCACACTCAAGGCCATTAGTACTATATATATATACTGTACTGTACTCAGATATACTGCGTTTCTTACCCTACGAAGAAACTTGTTGGAAGGGGCAGAGACGGACGGGCGGGAGCAGCTGGCTCATTGCGATGCAGCCTAATGGGGGGGTTGCTAGAGCGAGAGGCAGTGGGGGTGGGGGCTGTGGTGGGTGAACCCCTCGGGAGTAGCATGGGGTCGGGGGGGAGGGATGGTGGAAAGGGCTGACCCCGGCCTAGCAAAGGGGGAGCATGCACTCAGCGGCCTGTTTCGGAGTGGGGCGCTCTGATTTTTTGCGGGGGGGAGGGGGCGGGTGTTGCCCCCATCCAGGGGCCCAGGTTGAGATGCCTGGTTTCCAAAGGGGGAGAGTGGGGGACAGGGAGGGGGAGAAGACGGAGACCAAACCAAAGATCAGAAGCCACTTTGGAAAATGTCCACCTCGGCTTCTTTCCCTGGCAGTTTTGGGGTGCGGGGAGGGGGCCAGGATCTGGATTGGGCCCTCCCAGCTCTTAGGGTGAGAGGGGACAGGACCCGCAATTTGGGGGGGATGGGATCCAGATTGGGCCCTGGCATTTTGGGTGGGGCAGGATCCGGATTGGGCCCTGGGATTTCGGGCAGGATCCGGACTGGGCCCCACGATTCCATGGTGGGGGCACAGGATCCAGTTTGGACCCCATTGTGTCACGCCCCCCACAGGCGATTAGCATCTTTTGTCTTTGTCGATGGAAACTGGGGTCTTTATTGCTTTGCGTGGCCGTGTGGCACTGGGGGGCACGGCTGGGGGGTCGGCTGAGCAGCTCAGCCCCCCCCCCCCGTCCGTCCATCCGTCCGGGCCAGCAAGGGGGTGAAGGCACGTCGGCTGCCAGGCAGTGCGGGCGGGTAAGGCGTGGGCAGAGCTTGGCCCTTCCTGAACCAAAGGGTCCTTCCTCCAATGGCACTTCTCTGTCACTGGGGGAGACGGGAATGGGGTCTCCCCCCCCGTCCATCAGGGGAAAAGGGAGGGGGTCCCCTCCACCCCGCCCCGGAGAACAGAAAAAGGGGGGAACGCGACCAACTTTCTGAAAAAGGCTCCAAGACAAAATGCTGGTGAGATCAAAGTTGGCTTTTGGCTCCAAAGAAAAATCCTCCCTGGGGGGTGGGGGGCAGAGGGGGGGGCAAGGGGGAGCCGGGCCTGATTCCAACTAAAGTTTCTCCAGGGACCAAGGCGGAGGGGAGGGGGAATCAGCACAAAGGGGTTCAACCCATCAACATGGGAGGTGTGACACCTGGCGGGGGGTGTGTGTGTGACACCCAGCTGGGGGGGGGGGGACCCCTTGGCCAAGGCAGGCCCCCCCCACTTCTCTCGCTTGCCCCCCCCGTAAGATCAGCAAAAGCCGGGTGCCTCTGATAACCGCAGTCCGTCCTGCCCCTTTCAGTTAAACATAAAGAAAGGATAATGTATGTTTCCTAAAATGTGCTTTATGATAACAATTAATTGGTTCATAAACTATGTATAATAGAGGGTTTTTAATGTCCTTTATATTGTAAAAAGCACCAGGGTTTGTGGTTTTATATATCATTTTTTTGTTAATTTTCTCTTTTTTATGAGTTTTTTTCATCATTTTTCTTTTCTCGCCGTCCTTGTGTCTTCACTTTAGGGGTTTTTTTTACATTTTTTCTCTCCGCGGTTTTGGAACCGAGATAGATATGTCTTTTCTGTTTTGCTTGAAAAAACCTTCCCTTCAGCCTCCCCCCCCCTCCCCCCAAAAAAAAAAAAGAAACGAGAAAAAGGCAAAAATAAAAATAAAAATTAATAAATGAATGAAAAAATAAACAGGAAGAAGAAGAAGAAGAAGAACAATTTCCCATACTTACAAAGGTTGGGTTTTCTCTCCCCTGTGTATTTAGAGTCCCCGGGAACAGGACATCTCAAGAAAAATAGATTTTTTTTCTTCTGCTTAACAATCTTTAACATACAAAGATATTAAAACTATGCAAGTCATTGCACTGGCTCAAAGAAAACAACATTTGTTCAGTTTTAGCCCCCTATATATATATTTGTAGCTTTTTTTAAAAGTTTTTTTTTTTTCCATTTTTTAAACACATTCTCAAGTGAGTCTCACTCTGCTGCAGCCAGCCTTGCTCACCTCTGGCTCCTGAAAGGGTCCCGCTAAACCCCTGGTTAGTTCCTCTGTCAGACGTGCCGGTGCCGAGTTGGGACTACGGCTACACTGGGAAAACCCCCCACAGCAGCTAGTCTCGGAGCCCGGCTCATGCCCCTCGGGCTCATGCCACCAAGCTAGGAACAGCAGGGCAGACAGCCGGGCTCCAGCCTGGCTCCTACGGGGTGTTTCTGCAGGGTAGACGCACTCCATGAGCGTGAAGCGTGTGCTTTTGTGCAGCGCTGAATCGGGGCCTTGGCTGGAAACAGACGGATACGAACCGCCAGGGTTTTTAAATGCGAAAAGGGTGGTGGGCCCGGCCTCGAAAGCCCTGATCTTACAGACACATGTGGCTGGAGGCAGCTGAACGGTTCCAAGGCTGGAGCCGTGACACCCTGAATTCTTGTTCCCGACAAACGTTCGGCCCCCGAGAACAAGCCGGACCCTGCCTTTGTCTGGCTCACCTGGGAGAACGCTGCCAAATGCCACAGGACTGTTCTGAGTGGCTACCGGGGACGTAGCTTGCGGTAACTTTGATTAATATTTGCAAAAAACACCCAGTGCTAGGAATTACTGCTCCCCCAGCAGAGCCCCCCGGGACCCGGGCAGCGGTACGGTAACACACCGGAGTGGTTTTAAGTGTGGCACGTTCAGTGTCTCTCCGGGAAGGCCAGGGAGGGTTCCTGTGGGGTTTCCCAGCGAGCTTCCTGACCCATCCCAGAACAGTTCTCGGCTCAAAGGGAAGGCGTAAGGCCGCCCTTAGGTGCTGGGGCGTCAGCGTCGGGTGGCGCTGAAATGCGGGAGGGGGCCCAGTGTGCAAAGAAAAAAATGGGTCAGGTCCCAGTGGTGTCTATGGGTGTCACTCAACTGGCTCCACTGAACCCACAGGCTTTACGCCTGCTAATGGTTTGGCCCCTGGCTTAGGACCCCCGGGGCTTCGACTGGAGTCAGCCTGTCCAAGCCCAGCGCTTGGGCTCTGCTTGAGAACAAGGGCTATGGACTGGGGCCAGGGACTGGATTCTGCTCTCAGCTGCCCAGGTGTAAATCCAGAATGACCCATCTGGAGTGACTCCAGATTAGCACCAGGGCAGTGGAGATCGGGCTAAGACAGGCAGGCCCCAGAGAGCTCGCGTCCAAGCCAGTGACGTGCACTCACTGGGGGGGGGGTCGGGGGGGGGGCACAGCTTGCAGAGCACGGCAGGGCCTGCTCTGTGCACACACCCTGGGAGGGCACTCGGCATTCAGAGCACTGCAGCATTCGCCCCGGGCACCAGCTAGTCCCGGTGGGCTGTGTCCGTCCTTGGAGCTCGAGCTCTCATAGGGCCTGTCACTCCTCGTCTAGCAGACGGAGTCGCCCCCAGACAAACCGGCGCTGCCCAGCTGTCCTGCAGCTGCGCGCCGGGGGCACGGGGGACCCGGTGGGGTTTTAGCCCCTCCATGGGCCGAGGGGCTTTGCTGGGGATGAGATGGAGGGGGTAGGGCCCTGCACCCCGCTGATGCCCCCAGAGCTGGGGCCGGGGCAGGCGGGGAATTGTGCAGGAGGCCTCAGCCTGAAGCTGTCTGGTTTCCCACATGGACCCTGCTTTTCCAACAGAACCGGAAACTCGGCATTTTCCAGAGTGCAGATTCCCAGCCCTCCCCCCCGAAAAAACCCTTCTGCTGGGGGCAGCATTTGTGCTGCGGGAGGAGGCGCCGGCCCCTGATTAGTTGGGCTCACGAGGGCTCCCTCATTTCCCGAGGCACAAGAGATGGGATCTGTGATTTTCTCTCGGGAGGGAGACAGGGGATCCCGAGACAGGGGATCCCAGGACAGGGCCAAGTGGGGGGCGGGGAGGGGGCATGTACAGCCCTGTAGCCCCCAATCCCCGAGGGACTCTGCTGGGACTTTTACCACTGCTAGGGCTTTTTTGTTGTTGCAAGACTCAAGATCTGAACCCTGGCATCCGGGCCAAACTCCAGCTCAGGTGACCCCAATCTGACCTCCCTAACTCCCACCCCCTTCCTGGGGGTTTCATCCAGCTACAGGATTCCCCCATCCCCACTTCCGGTCCTAAAACTACCCTACAGTGCTGCTGTTACCAACAGCCGCCCGCCCCACCCCAGAGGTGGCTGCATTTCAGCATCGCAGGCCCTGGGCCCGATAACGGGGTGGAGAGGTGGGTCCCTGTGTCTCTAAAAAATATAAAGATAAAGACGACCATGTCGATGATTCAAAGGTGGGTACGAGATGGAGAGAGACAGTTTTCAAATGGATTTTCGGAAGCGAAACAGACAGTGCGTGTGGCGGGCTGGGTGACTGCAACGACTCTGTGTGCTCTGGACCAGCAGGAAAACCAAACCTTTCCCATGGCCCTGCAGCAAAGCCGCACCAAAACGTACCCGCATCTCTCCGGCTTGAGACCTACGGACTCCGGCCAGAGCTTTCCCGACGGCTCTGAGCGCGCGTCTCGAGTGAGTGCTGGCTGGGGCGTGGCGCGTTTGTTACTCTGGCCCTAGTTCGTTTGATCGCCTGTATGTACAGAAAGCCCCAAACCCTAAAATAACCACCAAGCTACGACGAAGGAAGAAAGGAAGGAGGAGAAAAGAGAAAGGATCCAACTATTTAAAACGAAAAAACCAACCACCAAGCAGCAAATCCGAAGGAAGGAAGCGAGAACAGATCGCGGTGGGGAGACGGGGAAAGAAAATAGCCATCAGCTGAGCTAGCTTAGACGCGACCTAGTCAAACCTCACAGACGCCCCCGCCCCGGCCCAAGCCAGCTGCCGCGGCACCCCCAGCACTTTCGCCGGGGGGGGGCATTCGGAAAGGGAGGGGGGCAGCCACGTCCGGGGATTGGCAGCACTGGTGGGCATCCTCAGGTGAAGCTGATTTCCTTGGGGGGGGGTGTTAGCAAAGGGACCCCCCCCAACGCTGCACTTGCAGGGCTGGAGAGAGCCCCATTGTGGGGGGGAAAGGCGGGGCCATGCTGGGAGCCACTGGGAGAGCTGGGAAGGAGACTAGATGCCCTCTTCTCTAATGTAATCTAACTGTTCCCCCCCAGGCAGAATCCCATTTCATCAGCCTGGGGGGGCTCTCGAGCGAGAGGCTGACGGGGGGGCTGGGAAGGGAGCGCGTGCGGCCCCCTCTGCCCCTGCAGCCGGGAGCATCTCTGCTTAGCCTTCCTCACGATGCCCCGTACGGCGGGAATGAGGGGGGACAATCTCCGGCGCTTATGTTTGGGGGAAAAGGAGCTTATGTGCTGGGAGCCAACCTCAGTCCCTCGGCCGCCGAGCATCCTGGGTAAACTCCCAGCATCCTCAGCGGCACCGCTCAGCTCCGAGAGCCGGTCTCTGCAGGCTGTGCTGGGCTAAGGTCCCAAGCTGCCCTGCGGCGGGGGGAGGGCTGTGGACGCAGCCCGAGGGCCAGCCGGAGCCAGCCGAGGTAGGGGCAGGGCAGCCAGGAGGAAGCTTGGAAGTTTTGTAGCCTTCCTGGCTGCGTTTCTTCAGGGCTCGCAGCAAACACCCCGCCAGGGCTGGATCTTCCCGGGCACCCTGGAGAATCTGGCTGCCCCAGGATGAAGACGGACGGGACCCAACCCTGGGGCTCCTTGGTCAGCAGCCTATCCCCGGCCCGAGCGTACCGAATTGAACCGGGAAGGTGGCTCATTGCTGGGCACAGAGGGATGATTTCCAGAGCGCCAACGTGACTTGGATGCGCAAAGTTTGTTCCCTGCAAAACTGGCCTGACTTTAGTTAAACCGGTTTGATGGAACCTGTGTGGAAACACTTACATCAATGTCAAACCACTTCTATCGGCCCGGTTCACAGTAGGCCCTTTAAACCGGTTTAAATTCACCCCTTGAGTTGTGGCTTTAAAGCAGGTGAAGTTAAACCAGTGTTGCTTTCTCATGCAGACGAGGCAAGTGAAACAGTGACAGGGCCGGTTAAGATCACTGACGTGAAAAAGGCACCGATTTCCCATCGCCCAGCGCTGGCCGGGAGTCTGTGACAAATCATTTTTTCCTTGGAAATCGCAGCTTTGCCAAAATGGAACCGTTCCCAGAACGGGCAGGTCGGCTGCGTCTCCTGATCGGGAACAAACATCCAGTTTTCTGGTTCGACCAGACTTTAAGCTTATTTGACCCAAAAAAATACGGTTAAAACCCCACAAAAAAAGGCCCAAATGGAAAAAACAAAATATTTCAACTGACCCCCAACAAAAAACTCGTCAGGTTTCCGGCTGGCGAATATTTTTGAGATTTCCATTTTTCACCCCAATTTGAGACAGGAAAAAATTTTGAACTCGCATATATGTTTGTGGGACAGGCCAGTCAGTTCCGTTCGTGCTCTGTTCACCCCAGGAGCCGAACCAGTGCCGGCAGGGAGGTCCCGGCGGGGCTGCACCTCATGCAGACACACCCGGCTTCAGCCGAGCTATTGCGGGTGCCAAAGCGGGATGCCGCGGCTGGGTAATTACCCGGGGCTCGCCCACACTGCTGCAGCTTCCCGGCACCTGACTGTTAGCTCGGGTCGGCCTATGCGAGGTGCAATCACACGGCGTGGCTGCAGTCTGGACGCCCTGTGAGGACAGACCGTGCCCTGGGCTGTTGGACGTTGCCCCGACCTGCCATCCTAAGTCACTTGCAGCTCTGGGAAGATCCCAGCACTTCCCCCTCTCTCCTGGCAAACATAAGCACTCTGGGTGGTTTTCGGGAGATTTCAAACCGGGCGCGTCCGGGGCTGCCCCAGGAACAGGGGAGAGGCGCTGTTCCGGAGCAGCCGACCTGTGGCGATCGCTGCGGGGCCGCTGGGCTTTGCTGTTTGTGACGTTACTTCCCAAGGGTGGCGCGGGGATTCCGCATCGGAGAGGACCAACCTCGTCCACGTCGATTCCAATTGGCTCTGGATCGGGGCTGGGAGGAGGGGATTGGACTTTTCTCATCGGTAGTGTGAGCTGGGCACCCCCCCTGGTCTCGACAGGAGCAGCTCAGTGAAGATCCAGGGCGAAGGACGGACGCTTCCATGGGGGGGCTTTAGGGAGAGATTTCTCGTCTCTTTCTTGAAGATCCCATCAGAGGAACCAAGACTGGAAGAGAAACAGCCCAGATGTGGACGGGTTATTTTAAATAGCATTGACCACATGACGAGTTCACTCCATCCCTCCATCCCCACCCCCGCATCCATCCCTCAATCCCCACCCCCCATCCCCACCCCACAATCTGTCCAACCATCCATCCACACCACTCAACCCCCAGCCATCTACCCCCACCCCATCCCTCCATCCATTCCCACCCCCCATCCATCCCCACCCCCCATCCCACCCCACAATCTGTCCAACCATACATCCACACCTCTCAACCCCCAGCCATCTACCCCCACCCCATCCCTCCCATCCATCCCCACTCCCCCATCCATCCCTCCATTGCCACCCCCATCCCCACCCCACAATCTGTCCAACCATACATCCACACCCCACAACCCGCAGCCATCTATCCCCACCCCCTCATCCCTCCATCTGCATCCCTCCATCCTCACCCCCCATCCATCCGTCCCTCCATCTGCATCTCTCCATCCATCCACACCCCTCATCCCTCAATTCATCTCCATACGCTCCCCTCTCTCCATCCATCCCCATCCCCCATCTCTCCATCCATTCCCTCATCCAGCCTTCCCCACACACCCCTCTACCGAACTAGCCCTGTGGGTGGGAATCTTTATTATTTTAAATCTGAATCAGTAAATTTCTCTAGCTACAAACACACATACCGAGCAGTTTTACCTCTTTTAATTTAGATGATGAAATATTTATGCCTGTCAGTCCCGATCCGCAGCCCCTGCTACCCCAGCTCTGGGCTCCCCCCAGCTCTGCCGGTGCCCCTCGCTCCTGACCCGCAGCACCTGCTAGCCCAGCCCCAGGCTCCCTCAGGCCCTATCTGGAGGGGAGGCCAGTAGCCCCTGTGCAGGGCAAGTCCATTCTGTTTAGCGTGGCTCTCCCCAGAGTCAGCCTGTCCTCGTGGGACGGACCCCACAGGCTGCGAGACCCCCCCCAGCCAGGAGCCGCCCCCCACAGCACCACTAAAACAGGGCCGGGATGGACCAGGCTCCCCAGCTGGGCTCAGTGGGTGTCACTCCATTGGCCTCAACAGGGCCAGACCCCCAGCAGGTGTAACCGGGCATCGCCCCTTGGAGTCACTGAGTCCCACGAGGTTTGTTCAAACCCCCCCCGCCCCCGCCAAAGGGATCAGCCTTGGAAAATTCACAGCGGCTCGACCCTTCCTGCCTGCCGCAAACCCACCCCCACGCATGCTTAGGCGCAGGGTTCGAAAGGCATTTAAGCCTTGCTGTGCCCAGCGTCACCTAATGGCTTCAGGAGCCCCAATCTCATTTCCCCCAAGGGATTTGGGCACTTGGAGTCGAGGGGAATTTACAAATCTGGGCCATTGTTCTCTGGCTCAGGCCGGCTGCTTCGTGCGCTGGACATCACGTCGAATAATCACTTTTAGCATATCCCCCCCACCGACTACAGAGCCGGGGTCCCGATCCTGAGTGCCACGAAATATCACGAGACCCAGCCACACCCTCCTCTCCCCCCGCAGAGCCAGTTTTGGGGTGACTTGCTGTAGAGCTTCCCATGCCCTGCCCCGTTTGCGCACCAGCTGCACTGCTCCAAGAAACCGACAGAGGCAATTGCAAACTGAGCCCTGTGGGACAGGTGGTGGGGTGTGGGGGTGTCCTGGCTCCAGATCCCCACCTTGCACACTTGGCAAACCCAGTTCCCACCAGCGGAGAGGTTAGGGGTGTCAGAGCAGAGGCGGTATCCCAGGGAGTGGGGGAAAAGGCCGCGCCACAGAGAGACTTGAGAAAACCTTGGTGGGAAGAGAGGGGAACGGCACGAACTGGCTGCATGTGGCTGGAGCCTGCAGGTGGGGGGATGTTCCACCAGGAGGCGCTCTCCGACCAGCCAGCAGCGCTGCCCAGGGATTCCCTGCGCTGGGCTGGGGGCTCATTGCCGGGCCGGTCTCCTCTTTCCCCTTCTCGTCTCTCTCTTCCCCTCTGCTGGGGCCCAGCGGCTCCTGGGCACACGGCTCCCAGGCCCTGGCTGGAGCGGAGGCAGGTGCCTGGTGTTGGGCAGAAGGAAAAGCAGCTCAGGGGCCCAAAGGACAGGGCAGCTGCTGCCCGGGGGGGCCCACTGGGGCCTCGGTTACTCTCCAGGGGACCTACCCTGGGACCTCAAAACACACCTGGACCAGCCGTCGCAGCTCCTCAGAGCACCCAGTGACAAAGCCACGCTGCACCTCCGGGGCAGAGCTGGGAGAGAGGCCAGGAGTCCTGATCCCCAGTCCTGCCCTGCTCCAACCACTACACCCCACTCCCCTCCCCGAGCCGGGAGAGAGCCCAGGAGTTCTGATCCCCAGTCCTGCCCTGCTCCAACCACTACACCCCACTCCCCTCCCCGCGCCGGGAGAGAGCCCAGGAGTCCTGATCCCCAGTCCTGCCCTGCTCCAACCACTACACCCCACTCCCCTCCCCGCGCCGGGAGAGAGGCCAGGAGTTCTGATCCCCAGTCCTGCCCTGCTCCAACCACTACACCCCACTCCCCTCCCCGAGCCGGGAGAGAGCCCAGGAGTCCTGATGCCCAGTCCTGCCCTGCTCCAACCACTACACCCCACTCCCCTCCCCGCGCCGGGAGAGAGCCCAGGAGTCCTGATCCCCAGTCCTGCCCTGCTCCAACCACTACACCCCACTCCCCTCCCCGAGCCGGGAGAGAGCCCAGGAGTCCTGATGCCCAGTCCTGCCCTGCTCCAACCACTACACCCCACTCCCCTCCCCGAGCTGGGAGAGAGCCCAGGAGTCCTGATCCCCAGTCTTGCCCTGCTCTAACCACTACACCCCACTCCCCTCCCCGCGCCGGGAGAGAGCCCAGGAGTCCTGATCCCCAGTCTTGCCCTGCTCCAACCACTACACCCCACTCCCCTCCCCACGCCGGGAGAGAGCCCAGGAGTCCTGATCCCCAGTCCTGCCCTGCTCCAACCACTACACCCCACTCCCCTCCCCGCGCCGGGAGAGAGCCCAGGAGTCCTGATCCCCAGTCCTGCCCTGCTCCAACCACTACACCCCACTCCCCTCCCCGTGCCGGGAGAGAGCCCAGGAGTCCTGATCCCCAGTCCTGCCCTGCTCCAACCACTACACCCCACTCCCCTCCCCGAGCCGGGAGAGAGCCCAGGAGTCCTGATCCCCAGTCCTGCCCTGCTCCAACCACTACACCCCACTCCCCTCCCCGAGCTGGGAGAGAGCCCAGGAGTCCTGATCCCCAGTCCTGCCCTGCTCCAACCACTACACCCCACTCCCCTCCCCGAGCCGGGAGAGAGCCCAGGAGTCCTGATCCCCAGTCCTGCCCTGCTCCAACCACTACACCCCACTCCCCTCCCCGAGCCGGGAGAGAGCCCAGGAGTCCTGATCCCCAGTCCTGCCCTGCTCCAACCACTACACCCCACTCCCCTCCCCGCGCCGGGAGAGAGCCCAGGAGTCCTGATCCCCAGTCTTGCCCTGCTCCAACCACTACACCCCACTCCCCTCCCCACGCCGGGAGAGAGCCCAGGAGTCCTGATCCCCAGTCCTGCCCTGCTCTAGCCACTACACCCCACTCCCCTCCCCGCGCCGGGAGAGAGCCCAGGAGTCCTGATGCCCAGTCCTGCCCTGCTCCAACCACTACACCCCACTCCCCTCCCCGCGCCGGGAGAGAGTCCAGGAGTCCTGATCCCCAGTCTTGCCCTGCTCTAACCACTACACCCCACTCCCCTCCCCGAGCCAGGAGAGAGCCCAGGAGTCCTGATCCCCAGTCCTGCCCTGCTCCAACCACTACACCCCACTCCCCTCCCCGAGCTGGGAGAGAGCCCAGGAGTCCTGATGCCCAGTCCTGCCCTGCTCCAACCACTACACCCCACTCCTCTCCCCGCGCCGGGAGAGAGCCCAGGAGTCCTGATGCCCAGTCCTGCCCTGCTCCAACCACTACACCCCACTCCCCTCCCCGCGCCGGGAGAGAGCCCAGGAGTCCTGATCCCCAGTCCTGCCCTGCTCCAACAACTACACCCCACTCCCCTCCCCACGCCGGGAGAGAGCCCAGGAGTCCTGATCCCCAGTCCTGCCCTGCTCCAACCACTACACCCCACTCCCCTCCCCGCGCCGGGAGAGAGCCCAGGAGTCCTGATGCCCAGTCCTGCCCTGCTCCAACCACTACACCCCACTCCCCTCCCCACGCCGGGAGAGAGCCCAGGAGTCCTGATGCCCAGTCCTGCCCTGCTCCAACCACTACACCCCACTCCCCTCCCCGCGCCGGGAGAGAGCCCAGGAGTCCTGATCCCCAGTCCTGCCCTGCTCCAACCACTACACCCCACTCCCCTCCCTGAGCTGGGAGAGAGCCCAGGAGTCCTGATGCCCAGTCTTGCCCTGCTCTAACCACTACACCCCACTCCCCTCCCCGAGCCGGGAGAGAGCCCAGGAGTCCTGATCCCCAGTCCTGCCCTGCTCCAACCACTACACCCCACTCCCCTCCCTGAGCTGGGAGAGAGCCCAGGAGTCCTGATGCCCAGTCTTGCCCTGCTCTAACCACTACACCCCACTCCCCTCCCCGCGCCGGGAGAGAGCCCAGGAGTCCTGATCCCCAGTCCTGCCCTGCTCCAACCACTACACCCCACTCCCCTCCCCGAGCCAGGAGAGAGCCCAGGAGTCCTGATCCCCAGTCCTGCCCTGCTCCAACCACTACACCCCACTCCCCTCCCCGCACCGGGAGAGAGCCCAGGAGTCCTGATCCCCAGTCCTGCCCTGCTCCAACCACTACACCCCACTCCCCTCCCCGAGCCGGGAGAGAGCCCAGGAGTCCTGATGCCCAGTCCTGCCCTGCTCCAACCACTACACCCCACTCCCCTCCCCGAGCTGGGAGAGAGCCCAGGAGTCCTGATCCCCAGTCCTGCCCTGCTCCAACCACTACACCCCACTCCTCTCCCCGAGCCGGGAGAGAGCCCAGGAGTCCTGATCCCCAGTCCTGCCCTGCTCCAACCACTACACCCCACTCCCCTCCCCGTGCCGGGAGAGAGCCCAGGAGTCCTGATGCCCAGTCCTGCCCTGCTCCAACCACTACACCCCACTCCCCTCCCCGCGCCGGGAGAGAGCCCAGGAGTCCTGATCCCCAGTCCTGCCCTGCTCCAACCACTACACCCCACTCCCCTCCCCGAGCTGGGAGAGAGCCCAGGAGTCCTGATCCCCAGTCCTGCCCTGCTCTAGCCACTACACCAGGGGTGGACAAACTTTTTAGCCTGAGGGCCACATCTGGGCACAGAAATTGTATGGCAGGCCATGAATGCTCATGAAATTGGGGGCTAGGGTGCAGGAGGGGGTTGCGGGCTGGGGGTGGAGCAGAGGGGTTCGGAGTATGGGAGGGGCGCTGGCCTGAGGCAGGGGGCTGGGGTGTGGGGCAGGGAGCTCAAGGCTCGGGCAGGAAGTTGGGGTGTGGGGGTCTTTGAGGGCTCCGGCTCGGGGTGCAGGCTCTGGGGTGGGGCTGAGGATGAGGGGTTTGGGGTGCAGGAGGGTGCTCCGGGCTGGGACTGTGAGTGGGAGGGGGATCAGGGCTGGGACAGAGGGATGGGGTGCGGGAGGGGGTCCGGGGTGCAGGCTCCAGGTGGCACTTACCTCAGGCAGCTCCCGGAAGCGGCAGCATGTCCCATCTCCAGCTCCTACGTGGAGGTGCGGCCAGGTGGCTCTGCACGCTGCCCGGTCCACAGGCACCGCCCCTGCAGCTCCCATTGGCCGCAGTTCCTGGCCAATGGGAGCTGTGGAACTGGTGCTTGGGGAGGGGACAGCGTGTGGAGACCCCTGGCTGCCCCTACGCGTAGGAGCTGGAGTGGAGACATGCCTCTGCTTTTGGGAGCCACGTGGAGCCACAGCACACGCAAAGCAGGGAAAGCGCCCGACCCTGCTCCCCGACGGGAGCTCCAGGGCCGGATTAAAAGGTCTAACGGGTCAGACGTGGCCCCTGGGCCGTAGTTTACCCACCCCTGCGCTACAGCCCACTCCCCTCCCAGAGCCGGGGTAGAACCCAGGAGTCCTGCCCATCACTCACTGGCCAAACCCTCAGCCAAGCAGGCACAGTTCACCCTCAAGCTAAAATCTGATTGGCCGAGAGGCGCAATGATGTCTGACCTTCCCAGCCAATCAGGAGGCACCAGGCCAATAACCCCATCAGAGCCCAGTCTCCACAACCAAGGGAGGAGCATCCCTAGGCCACCCGCTCTGTGATTGGTCAGAGCCTGAGACATGCGCCTCCCCTAAGCCAATCCGAAGGTAGCTGCTCAGGAACGGGCCACTCAATCCACAGCACCATGGGCCAATCAGAGGAGAGGGATAAATCTAGGGCTGCCCCCTCCTTCCCCATGCCACGGGCTGGGCCACAGAGTGAGGGGGGCCGGGTCCCTGTGGGACTGCCCCCCATGCCCCGCCCTGACCCCACAGAGGAGGGCTGCGTCCTTATGGGGGCTGCCAGCCCTGAGTCTCGTGGGGGCCATGTGGGGACGCTCAAAGCTGAACGGGGAGATCCACGCCCCGGGTGATGCCCCCTCCTGGTGGGACCCCGTGGCTGTTCCCGCGGCCCCTGGTTGGGCGAGGCCCGGCTCCCAAGCGTACCCCCCACAGCCTGGACGGGGTGACCGCGCCGATCTGCCCCTCAGGATCACACGCCCCACCCGGGGTGCCCCCGACAGCAGGGCCAGCTCCCCCTGCCCCACCCCACCGACACTGGAGTGGAAATCCGCCCCCCCCCCCCCGCCATCCCAGCCTGTTTCGTCCTCCCTCCACCAGCTGTGGAGTCACCAGTTACTCTGGGAAGAACCCCCCCGCCCCGCCTCGGCCGTCCCAGCGGAGCAGGGACTCCCCAGTTCAGGGACGGCCCGTGGCTCAGGCCGGGGGCACTCAGCTAAGAGACCCCCCCATGCGACGGAGTCAGGGGCCGTGAAACCCCCACGCGTCCCCTGCCCGGGAGAGAAGGAAGGAGAAAATCACAGAGGCAGGGAGGGAAAGGGAGGGGGCTGGAGGGACCGAGGAGTGAGGGCTACAGCCCCCCACGCAGGGACCGGGCCGGGGAGCTGGTGAGGGCCCGTGAAGCCGGCTGAGCCCCGCCCCCGTCCCGCCCCCTCCTCTCTGGCCCGGCCCTTTGTTTCCCTTTGCCAGCCCCCAAGTCCAAGTTCACCAGGGTGTGACATCATGTCTGGTTGCTCAGGGAAACCAGACGGGTCAGACGTGACTCTGGTTATGGGATGGGGGCGGAGCCCCTGGTCCCCCCAAGTTCAACGAAGTTTGTGAAGAACGGAAAAGAGCCAGATCCTGCAGCCAAACCTCAGTCAGGGCAGACTGGCGGCGGGGGCGGGGGGGGCACTGGAGGGGGGAGGAGAGTGGAGGGGAGGGGCTGTATCCTGTCTCCCCCCCATGTCATTTTTCCCCTGGGGGCGCTAACACACAGCTCCACAGCCCCCCTTTGGAGTTGGGGGCAGCCCCAGGGTTCCTGACCTGGTGGGATGGGACAGTCGCTGGTGGGGGTGGGGGGGGGTCAATTCTCCTGAAACTCCCAGGAATGTGGGAGGAACCAGCTTTTGGGGTGTGGGGGGCTCACCCATAGGAGTCCATTGCACCCCTTCCCCCGCCTGCCCCACTCCTGGAGCAATTCAGGCCCCAAGGGTGCAGGGAGCGGCAGGGGGGTCCTGGGGCCTGCCCAGGGTATCAGCACCCTCCTATTACAGGGAGGAGGCACACAGCCCCCTGCTCCCCCAACCCCCCTGTGCTCCCTCAATAACCCCCCCACAGAGCAATTCTACTAACCAACCCCACAACTTGCCATAACCAGGACCAAGAGAATAGGAGGGGGCAGGGGACCCTGCCAGCCACCAGATTTCACAACATCTGCCTCTAGTCACCCCATCAGTTTTACAAGCACCCAGAAGTGACCCCAAAACACACACGCCCTTCCCCAGCCCCTTGAGGCCAGAGCCCCCCCAGCCCCACCTTGCCAAGAGAGGCGGGGCCCCTCCGTGGGCTGAGGTCACCTGCTCAGCCAGGGATTTATAGGCTAATTGTCCAGTTCACTTATTCCAGGGCTCACGCCAGAGGCCGGTGGGGGCAGGACGGCCCCAGGGACTCCACGGTGGGCCAGAGCCCTCCATGGGGAAAGGGTCACCTGCAGCCATGTGGCACAGCGAGTAGAACCCAGGGGCCCTGGCTCCCAGCCCCCTGCTCTGACCACTCCAGGTTTGGGGGGGGCTGCCATGGCGATGTGGGCACGGCCGATGCCCTGCCCTGCAGGCAGGAGCCTCTGGCTGGGACCCTCCCTCCCCCCCCCCCCCCCCCCCGCAGAGTCGCCCTCTCCTACCTGAGACTGCTGGGGGATGTTTAGAAAGTTGCCGTCCCGGGGTCCGATGCCGACAAACCGGTTGGCAGCGGAGGAGCCTGGCGCTGCGAATGCTGGAGGGGAGAGAGGCAGAGGGCATGAGGGGGCTGGGGGAAGGGCGAGAGGGGGCTGGGGGGAGGGTGAAAGAGGGCTTGGGGGAGAGTATTGGGGACTGCAGGGGAGACCGTTAGGAGGCAGGGGCTGGAGGGGGGAGGACACTGGAGTCTGGGGGGAGGGGAGGGCATTAGGGGCAGGGGGAGGGTGTTAGGGGGGAGGGCATTGAGGTCTGAGGGAGGGGGAGGGCTTTAGGGGTTGAGGAGGGTGTTAGGGGGCTGGCAGGGAGGGCATTGGGGTCTGGGGGAAGGGGCAGGGCATTAGGAGCAAGGGGAAGGTGTTGGGGTGGGGGGAGGGTGTTGGGGGCTGCGGGGGAGGGCATTGGGGTTGGGGGGAAGGGAGAGGGCATTAGGAGCAGGGGAAGGTGTTAGGGGGCTGGGGGGGAGGGTGTTAGGGGTGGGGGAGGGTGTTAGGGAGCTGGGGGGAGCGCATTGGGGGCTGTGGCCATCACTGGGATGGGGGCAGTGAACATGGAGAGCATGATATGGGGCAGTCACGCCCCTGGCAGGGCTGAGATCTGCCCCCTTGCCCCATACAGAGCATTGGGCAGAGGGATCCATAGAGAAGTGGGGGAACTGGGGGGGTGTTTGAAGGGGGCTGCTCCAGTTCCAACACCCCCAAAATAATTCTCCACCCACCTCAAGCTCCCCCCAAGAGCAAGTGACCTTCATGATCCCTCAGGAGATGGGTCAATATCAGGGCTGTGGGTCGGGACTGAGGGGCACCGACAGTACTTGGGGGGGTGGGGGGGCTGGCCTAGCAGGGGCTGTGGGTCAGGAGTGAGGGGCACCGGCAGAGCTGTGTGTGTTGGGGGAGGACGAACCATTGTCCTCTCGGGGGCGTGGGGGGAGGATGGAGTTAGTTTGCCCCCCATGCTGTGTCCCAGTTTAGCTTCCCGCCGTGGGGGCAGGGCCACGTGCAGAGCAGCTGCCCCAGGCCTCAGTCGCCCTCCCCCGGGGCACTCCGGGCCCAGCAGATGCCCGTGTATGGGGCTGGCAGGGCCCTGCCCCACGGGCGGCGATCGGTGCCCTCCCCTGGGCCTTGCGCCTCTGCCAGAAATAACTGAGCTCAGGCCTCTGGCATTCGGGGCTGAGGGGGCGTCACTGGGAACAGGGGGGCTGGAACCTGGGGATGCTGACAGGGGCAGCAGCTGGGGGCAGGGGGAAATCACAGCATGGCACATCCCCCGGGGCCTCCAGGCCAGGCCCCACGTACCCGCCAGGCCGGGCCCCACCTACGCGCCAGGCCGGGCCCCACGTACCCGCCACGCCGGCCGTTCCTGGGCACAGCGCAGAGACCCCAGCTGGGGCCTGGTGCTGCATCCCTGGCTGCCGGAGACTGCAGCCAGCCAGGGTCACTTGCCCCCCATTGCCAGCCACTCCCCCCCTGCAGCGCTACGGCCGCTGGTGCCCAGGCAAAGCTGCCCAGACAGGATGGGCGGCCGGGCCGCCAGCAGCCCCTTGCCGGCCCCATCAGACTCTGGAGGCTCCCACTCCCCAGCTGGGCTGCCAACGGCAGGGTGGGGGGGACAGAGGCACCTTCCCTCCTCCCAAAGAGGAGTGGGACAGATCCTGGCCAGCAAGGGGCAGCATCTGGGGCAGCACAAATCCCTCCCCGAACCCCCAAAAAGCTGTGGATTCTTCCTTACCTGTCCTCCGCCCGCCCGCCTGGCAGGAGTGGGCGCAGCCGCAGCGGGCAGGCACCAGAGACCCCCCGCCCGCCCCCCACGACCCCCCCGGCCGGACTGAATGGAGAATGCAAACGGGAGGGGATGTCATGGGGACAGATGGAAAGAGTTCAAAAAAGAAAGAAAGAAGGAAAGAAAGAAAGACAAAGGAAAATGGAGGAGATGCCCCCCAGTACACACACCTAGTGTTGCCCCCCCCATACACACACTTAGCGCTGCCCAGGAGAGCCCACAGAGCCCTGGGAACAGAACCCAGGAGTCCTGGCTCCCAGCCCCACCCCCTGCTCTAGCCACTAGACCCCACTCTCCTCCAAGAGGACCCAGGAGTCCTGGCTCCTAGGCCCCACTCCTGCTCTAACCACTAGACTCCAGCCCCTTCCTCCCCAGGTGGGGGATTGGACCCAGGAGTCCTGGCGAAGATAGCCTGCTACGGAGCTGAACTGGGAGGGGATATGGTCGACACCCACTGACCCCCGACCCCTGGTGCCCCATTCCCCTTCCTCCCCACACAAACTCCTGGGCACTGCCAGTCCTGGGGGGTGTATTTTAATGGATATTTTTCTTGCCTTTTGTTTAGCCCCGCCCCCGAGAGTTGCCACGGCAACCCACAAAATAATAATAAAACAGAACAAAACAAAGAACCCCAAAGGCGGCCGAGCCGGCGGCTACTGCATCTTAGCGCGGGTGGGATGGATGGCGGCGGGTGAGGGCTGGCAAACGAGAACGCACAACACTCGATGATGGCATGAAGCCCTGCCCCACTCGGGCCCGCTGGCAGCCGGCTACCCCTACCTACCCCCTGTGTGCCCCCCGCCTGCCCTCCGGCTACCCCCTACCTGCCCCTATATGCCCCCTGCCTGCCCTCTGGCTACCCCCTACCAAACCCCTAACTACCCCCTGCCCGCCCTCCAGCTACCCCCTACCAAACCCCTACCCGCCCTCCGCTACCCCCTACCTCCCCCTGCCTGCCCTCTGGCTACCCCCTACCACACCCCTACCTACCCCCTATGTACCCTCTGCCTGCCCTCCAGCTACCCCCTACCTACTCCCTGCCCATCCTCCGGCTACCCCCTACCAAACCCCTAACTACCCCCTACCCGCCCTCCGGCTACCCCCTATCTACCCTCTATGTACCCCCTTCCTGCTCTCTGGCTACCCAATGCCTACCCCCTACCTACCCTCTGCCTGCCCTCTGGTTACCCCCTACCTACCCTCTGTTTACCCCCTGCCTGCCCTCCAGCTACCCCACCTACCCCTTATTTACTCACCTTCCCATCCCTCTTCCACATACCCCCATCCATCCATCCATCTCCATACACAAATCCCCATCCATCCATCCATCCATCCATCCATCCATCCCCATACACATACCCCCATCCATCCATCTCCATACACAAATCCCCATCCATCCATCCATCCACCCCCATACACATACCCCCATCCATCCATCTCCAAACACAAACCCCCATCCATCCATCCATCCATCTCCATACACAAACCCCCATCCATCCATCCATCCATCCATCCATCCCCATACACATACCCCCATCCATCCATCTCCAAACACAAACCCCCATCCATCCATCCATCCATCCCCATCCCCAGACACATCCTTACCCCCATGTATCTAAACTTTACCCTCCCCTTCAGCTGTCCCTTCTCCCCCCTTCCCCTGCCACCCTCTGCCCGGCGGCCTGGCTGGTGGCTCCGTGTGTGAGGACCAGGCTGGGGGTGGGTTTGCCTGGGGGGTTGTGTCGTCGCTGTCGGGCGTCCACTTACAGGGTGATGTAGGTGTCGGCGCTCCGCCCTCTGGGTTAGTGCTGGTGGATTTTGTGTCAGGCATTGGAAGGGGCACAGGTCTGGCCACAGGTGGGGGCGGCGGCAGCAAAAATGAGCCCGTGACTTTGCCCTGGCCGCTAGCGTTAGGCTGCGAACAACATAAATACAAGGATGCGTGAACGGCGAGCCGAGACAAGGCAACGGTAAAGATGCAGTACCGGCCGGCGGCGCCGGGACGGGGCGCTGGGGCTTGCTTTGTTCCGGTGTTTTATTGGGGCGCTTTTCCTCCAAAGAATCCGTTTTTTACCAAAAAAAATGGACTTGTTTTTAAAAAAGTGAAGGGTGGGAAGAGTGTGTCTGTCCGTCCGTCGCTGGCCCGTCCCCCCATGCCCTGGCTAGGCCCTGCCCGCTGCCCCCTTGGCGCCCTCGACCTGCTGCCCCCCGCCAGATCTCCGTGGGCTGGAGCCACGGCCGGGCTGTCGCTGTGCCTGGTCGTTTGCTTGCCGGCCGTGGGCAATGGCGTCTCCTCTCCACGCAGAACCCGGGGAAGGGCCACCTGGTGTGAACCGGCCGTCCCATCCCTCTGTCTTCGGGGGCTCCAGGCTGGAAAGGACAGGTCTGCGGTGGAGCCCAGGGGCCGGTGCCGGGCACGCCCGGGAGAGGGACAGAGGGGGAGGCAGGGAGAGGAGTGTGATCTGCGAAGGCTGGCTCTGAGCGGGACCAGCAGGAGAGAGCCAAGGAGCAGGGTGCTGCAGACGTGTCCTCTCCGCCTGGCGTCCTGCCCTGGTTTCTTCCCGGGGACGTGGCGCACGGCTGTCTCTGTGCTGGGCTCCAGATATTTAACGTCAGCCACTTTGATGGGAGCGGCCTTCCCAACCCCGGTGCCGCCCCGGCGCGGGGCTGGGGCTGTGAGCAGGCCGTGGCGTGAGCCGACTGTCCATAGTGGCGATCCGTGGCAGGACCTCTCCTCTAGGCACGACGCTCCAGGGCTTCAGAGCCCCCCGCGGCCAGTGCCCGGGCAATGGCTGCAGATGGTCTCCGGTGGCGGGCGTTCGCGGGCCGAGACTGGGCGTCACGGAGGCACCCTGAGTGGCACCAGCCACCCTCGGAGGGCGGAGCTAATTGTGTCCTCGGCACGGATCACTGAGTGCCCCCGTCCCGTGCTCCTGGGGGACCCCTGGGGCCGAGCCCAGCACAGCTCCCCCATCCCGCAGGAGCTGGCCTGAGGCGCAGTCTCCACGGCAACGTATCACTAGAGCAGTCTGGCTTTGGGTGGAGAAAGTCGCCCGTGACGGACGCCGCGCTGCTGAGGCCCCGGCCCCAGGACCTGCTCTGAGGGGCCCCACCCCCAGGACCTGCTATGAGAGGCCACATCCCCATCACCTCCTCTGAGGCCCCGCCCCTAGGACCTCCTCTGAGGCCCCGCCCCTAGGACCTGCTCTGAGGCCCCGCCCCTGGGACCTGCTCTGAGGCCCCGCCCCTAGGACCTGCTCTGAGGAGCCATGCCCCTTAGGATACTGTGATGCTGAGGCCCCACTTCCTAGAACTCCACAATGCTGAGAGGCCCCGCCCCCGAACCTGCCCTGAGAGGCCCCGCCCCCGAACCTGCCCTGAGAGGCCCCGCCCCCTCAGCATGTTGTCTTCTAGAACTCCTCACGTTCCAGAGTGACGCCGGTTCTAGGCTGCCGGAACCCCACTGCGCCTTTGGTTTCCAGAACCTTCTAGATGCTGCAGGCTAGCGCGTCCCAGTCCCCTGGCCCCTTGGAGGGCGCGTCAGGCCCCTGTGCTACAGTCACCCCCCCGACCGGGATCACACTGCCTGTCCCGTGCCCCGCAGAGACAGAGAGAGAGACAGAGAGAGAGGAGAGAAGAGGAGAGCCGTGGGGGGGCCTTGTTCGCTGGCCAGCGCCCCCCAGGGGGCGGCGTCCGGAGGGGCGTGGCCGGCGGCGCTCACCTGCCCGGTGCCCTGGCCCGACCCATCGGAGCAGACGAACTGCACGAACTCCTTGAGCGAGTCCTGGCCGTGGTGGTGGTGGTAGCGGATGGTCGGGTGGGTGAAGTAGGGGCTGGACTGCTGGATGATGGAGGTCGACGGGAAGTGCAGGGCCGAGGCTGTTGCCCGGGGGCTTCCTGGGACGGGGAGAGAGAAAGTGGGGCAGGGAGGTCAGGGATCTGCTGGTAACAGCTGCTGTGGGCCCCCTCCCTGCCCCCTGAGCCGTTCAGGCCCTGTCCTCTCACTCCCTACCCCCCCTCGCCCACTCACTGGGCCCTCCAAGCTTCAAGGACCACACGCCTGGCGGCAGGGCCATTATGGGGCTGAGCCCCACATCCTGGTCTCTCTCCCCTTTTACAGTCCCACCAGAAGGCAGGGCCGGGGCGTCATTCCGCGGCTCCTCTCCGAGACACTCCCCGAGAGCTGGGGCCCTGGGTGCCCTGCCAGACCAGCCAGCGGGTGCCACCCGGACACCAGCCCCAAGGGACCAGCCAGCAGGTGCCACTCGGGCGCCGGACCAGCCAGTGGGCACCACCCGGGCACTGGCCCTGACGAACCAGCCAGTGGGCACCACCTGGGCAACAGACCAGCCAGCAGGTGCTTTCTGGGCACAGTTGCCGCTATAGGGCTCGGGGAACTGGCAGGGGGTGCGGCACTGGGGGGCAGGGCTGCAGCTTCCTCCTTTGGGGGACCCCTCGGATCCCACCATCAGGGGCCACATCAGCCGGGTGCGCGGGGGGCCAAGTCCTAGAGACCAAGTCGTGGTCGGCCCTTAGAGTGAAACGCCCCCCAGACAGCACTACCACCTCTGACCCCTCCAGTCACCCCCCACCACCGCCGTCACCTCCAATCCCCCAAGTCACCCTCCTGCCATCACTGCCCCCCAGTCATACCACTGCCCCTTCATACCCCCCCGCCAGTCACATCCCCACCCCCCCAATCACTCCCTGCCCCTTCAGGGCCTCCCCACCCCAGTCACCCCCCCTTCACCCACTGCCCCTTCATACCCCGCCCGTCGGTCACACACACACCCCATCACGCCATGCCCCCACCCCAGTCACACCCCCACTGCCCCCAGAGAGGCCCAATGACCCCGGCGCCTGCGTGAGCCCCCCAGGAGCTGCGCAGACGTCCCACCGGCACAGGCTGAGGAAGCCCCGAGCAAACCCACATGAAGGGCTGGGCTGCCGGAAACGGTTTGAGTGAACCACACCTGCCACAGCTCTGCCGGTGCCCCTCACTCCTGACTCGCAGCCCCCTGCTAGCCCAGCCCTGGGCTCCCCTCAGCCCTGCCGGTGCCCCTCACTCCCAATCCAAAGGAAGCATTTCCTAACCCTGAGAAGTGCCGGGTGGTGGACCGGTTCCCCCAAGGAGGGTGGTAGGAGACCTGTCCCTTGGGGAACGGGCTGCTGGGGCCAGGGCTCACATCTCCCCTGGTTGCTGGCAGCTCCCTGCCCCATATGGTGCTAGCATGGGACAGCCCAACAGTTGGGACCCAGGGTTCCCAGCCTGCGGGTGCTTTGGGACCAGTAACCACAGCTCCAGGAGAGAAAGGGACCCCCCGGTTACATGCAGCAGGCCAGCTCCCGAGCCCAGCAATGCCAGAGTCACTGCACCAAAATCCCAGCTAATCCAGATCTGTCTAAATCCTGGCTATTCTGGAGTCACTCTGGATTAACTCCACCAAGATCCCAGCTATTCTGGAGTCACTCTAATAAACCCTACTCAGGCGATGATTGCTTAATGCAGCATAAAATCTGCCCTTTCCCCAGCATCTTCAACCCTTTAGCTGCCTCGACAGAGGAAAGACAGAGACAGAGAGAGGAAAAGCGAGAGAGACCAGCTGCCAGAACCACCGTGGCTTGGAGGGACAGGGTCCCCGCCCTCCCACCCCCAGGATAGCGGCTTTGGTTCTCACCTGGTCTGACTCCTGCAAGGACCGGCAGCGGGTGGTGGCTGAAAGCCATTCTTGGGGAGGTGGTGTGGGTGGAGAGGGCGCTGCAGAAATCCAGCTTCCCTGACTTCTTTAGGGAAGCCGGTCCTGGCAAGGAATCAGCGAGAGAGGGCAGGTTTAACAGGCGGAAAGATGGATTAGTATCCTGCTTGAGTCGCCCCTGCTTGGCCTGTGCCCCCAGCCGCTGCCCTGCCCCCTGCTGCCCTGGCATCCCTGCCCTGCCCCCTGCTGCCCTGCCCTCGGCTGCCCTGCATATCCCTGCCCGTAAGGCCCCACCGGGGGCCTGGATTTTGCCGGCTAACTCCGGTGTCTCCCTAGCCCTGGGCGTCCCTACGCCACAGCCAGGCCACGGCGATCCAGCCATCGGCTTTCAGGGCCCCCCTTGGCTACAAAGGCCCGTGCGTTGTTTGGAAGCCTGGATCCACGTCGCTCTGATTTGCCTCCTGGGATCTGAGCCCCAGGCCTCTGCCTGCCAGACCGGACTCTGATGTTCATGTCTTTCAGCCGCAATTTCCCGCATTCATGTGACTCCAGCAGCTGGAGATTTACAGAGAGCCCCAAGCCCGGCGAGTAATGACACTGACCAGGTGTCGCCGCTTAGATCCCCCAGGCCCGGGCCAGTCCTGGCGCCCAAATCCCCCTTCCCGCCCCCGCTGCCACCCATCTTCCCTCGCCAGATTGGCATGTCCCACCTCTCCAGGCTTTGGGGTGTCTCCATTTGGGGGGGTCCACGTGCCAGACCCCTGAGGCCGGATTTGCAGAGGGGCTGAGCATGGCAGCTCCCACCAATCTCAGGGCTCAGCACGGAAGGGGTCCCCCAAATGGCCCCCCTCAAACCTCCAGGCAGTGGAGTGCTGCTGGCAGGAGGCCCGTGCAGACAGGGCCCAGGGCTTTGACCCAGGGTCTCTCTGAGCACAGTGGGGCTGGGGGGAGGATCAGGAGGTCCCCGACACCCCCAGCCCCAACACAGAGGAAGACACCCCACGAGGGCCAGGAGCACCGGGGCTGGGTGGGGGGAGGAGGAGGCAGAAGACACAGGCCGTGTCCCAAATTACAGCAGGAACCTCCCCAACACCCCACTGAGTGCCACAGCGTCATGGGCCCTCGTGCCCACCCCAGAGGTGGCTGCATCTCAGCCTGGGGTGAGGGATCCCCGCACAAACAGCCCCTGCACCCCAACCCAGAGGTGGCTGCATCCCACTGTGCTGAGTGCAAATGACAAGGGGACAACCTGGCTGCGGGGGGGGGTGGCAGTCAGGGAACGGGACTAGGGGCCCTTCCCCTCTAGGGTGCGCCAGGTCTGATCTGGCCTCACCGGCAGGGGACTGGCTGGCTTGGGGGGCAGGAATGGGACCTGGGGCCTTTCCCTTCTAGGGGGCGCGGGATCCAGCCCATCCCGAGCCGGCAGTGAGCACAGGGCCGCCGGCAGCAGGGGGTCCGGGATGGGGGAGATGCTGGGGTGGACTGGGAGGTTCTCCCTGAAGCTGTCCCCCACCCAGGGACGCCCGGAGGAGTCGGAGGCCGGGGCTGCCAAGGGCTGACGTGGACGTGCAGGCGCTCTTATGCCAGCGAGTAGCGTGTGCCTGGGCACAGCTCCCTGCCCTTCTCCCGCGCCTTGGGCTCAGCTGGTTCCTGCTCCTCTCGTCCCGCCCAAGGGGGCCTCCGGGGCCCGGAGAGCACGAGCGGCCCCATGGGGAGCCTGCCTTCTCGTGCCAGCTGCCTGGCCCCTGATCTCGGAGGAGCTGCCAGCTGTGAACACCTGTCCCCGTCAGACGGCTGCCAGGCCCTGCCTGTGCGGCCGAACGGGCCATTTGTCAGGGACAAACCCGACGTGGCGGGGGGGGCGGGGGGGACACGCTGCACGATCCCCATCCTCACGCGGCTGGCTGGTGGGGGAAGGAGATCCCCATGACCACCTGCCGGGGTGGGCACAGGCCCCGGCGTTGGCTGCACCTAGAGGGACCAGAGGTCCCGGTTTTATAGGGACATGCCGAGATTCGGGGCTTTGTCTTGTACCAGCGCCTCTTACGCCCCCCCGCCGCCGGATTTCTCACTCTTGCTATCAGGCCCTACCTGCAGCCTCCGGGGCACTGTGTCAAACGGGCCATGGGGCACAGTGTGGTTTATGAGCTGGGCCGGAGGAGCCCAAGGCTGGGCTAGCCGGGGGCTGTGGGTCGGGAGTGAGGGGCACCGGCGGAGCTGTGGGGGGAGCCCCCATCTCTGTGATGGCCCAGTGCAGTCTTGTTCCTGGCTTTGGTGCCATTACGCCCTGTGCCAGCTGCAGGTTGGGGGCAGCTGCCGGTGCCGCACTGGGTTGCTCTCAGGGCCCCTCAACCCTCCTTCTGCTCCGCAAACTGCCTCCCATGATGCCTGGTGCCAGCACCCCAGCACTCACCCCACTGACAGTGCCAGACCCCGCCCCCTTTGCCCATGCTGCGGCTGGCATGGTGCCCATGCTGGCAAGCGTCTCTCCTTTGTGAGTGTGAGCTGGAGGGGGTGATGCCTGGCGAGCAGCACCCTGACCTCCAGGGCGGGCAGCATCCAGGGTAATAACCTGCAGGCCCAGCAGGGGCCGCTGGCCTGATGGGATTACAGACCAAGACTTTGCCCTCTGCCGGGATGGCATATGCGCTGCCCCCTGCCCCCATGTTATCAGGTGCCAGTCCCCACCCCCACACGGCTGGGGCCCAAGAGATCTGGAATTGGATCCTGGCACTCAGACTCGCTGCCTGCCTATGCCTCAGTTTCCCCATCTGATATGTCTGCTGCCTGCTGTATGTCTGCAGCTCCCAGTGCAGGGGGGCACCTGGGGAACTGGCAGGACTTGGGGGTTACCACGGGGGGGCTCCCAGTGCCCAGAATGACGCCTGTCAGACCCAGTGCTGATCAGAGACTCTGGCATGGACAGAATGGAAATCAGAATAACAATGCCCAGTTCACACAGACAGGGGAAGGGGCTCACCAAGGTCTCAGAGCCGGGAAAAGAGCCAACAGATCCAGACTCCCAGCCCCCTGCACTAACCACTAGACCCCACTTCCCTCCCAGAGCTAGGATAGAACCCAGGAGTCCAGTGTGACGAAGTGGGACTATTCTTAATGTTTCCTCTGAATACTGTAGGGGTGCCTCAGTTTCCCCTAGGCATTTCTTAAGTCTCTAGGTGGTGGGATAAGGGGGTGTAATTGGTGCAGAGCAAAGAGCCAGGGTACAGAAATGGCCAACACTCTGTCTCCTGGCAACTGGTGGCCTGGGGCCTTCCCCCCTGCAAGGTGAGAGCTAAAGGGTTGGAGAACAAAGGAATCCGGTGACCTCCTGGCCCCGGAAAGGGACAAAGCCCAGAGCAGGGCGGGGCTGGAGAGAGTTTCAGTTTGGGGCTGCCTGGGACACGGAGTGAAGTGCGGACGTGGTTGTCTGGCTCACTGCCCTCCAACATGGACCCGGCTGAGGGGTCCTGTTCTCTGCACCTACAAGCTCTGTGTTAGACCGTGTTCCTGTCGCCTAATAAACCTTCTGTTTTACTGGCTGGCTGAGAGTCACGCCTGACTGCGGAGTTGGGGGGCAGGACCCTCTGGCTTCCCCAGGACCCCGCCTGGGCGGACTCGCTGGGGGAATCGCACGGAGGGGCAGAGGATGCTGAATGCTCCGAGGTCAGACCCAGGAAGGTGGAAGCCGTGTGAGCTTCTTGCTCTGAAGACAGGCTGCTCCCAGAGAGGAGACCTCACCAGAGTCCTGACTGGCTTCGTAGGGAGCAGATCCAGAGCATCGCCCGGGGACTCCGGGACATCCTGGCTCCCAGCCCCTATGCTAACCACTAGACCCCACTTCCCTCCCAGAGCTAGGATAGAACCCAGGAGTCCTGGCTCCCAGTCCCTGCGCTAACCACCAGACCCCACTTCCCTCCCAGAGCTAGGATAGAACCCAGGAGTCCTGGCTCCCAGCCCCTGAGCTAACCACTAGACCCCACTTCCCTCCCTTAGAGAGGAGTTTTCGTTGTTCATACAGAACAGTGAATTGTTCAGAGCTGACGAGACAGAGTGGGGTGAATGGAGAGAGATAGACGGACAGACAGAGATGGACAGACAGAGAGCAGCTCCCAGACAGCCTCACCACTCACTGCCCCCTGCCCCCGAATGAAGGGCCGTGCCAGGGTGACACTCTGGGGGTTCGCCAGCTAATTCCTTACAGGAGCCAAGATGCTCTGGCCCCCGGCTCCCGCGCACCCCACTCTGCCGGTGCCCCTCACTCCCGACCCACAGCCCCTGCTAGCCCAGGCCTGCCACCCCGCACTCTCCCGGTGCCCCTCTCTCCCGACCCGCAGCCCCTAGATGCCGAATGACTCTGATGCTTCCGTGACTTGGACCAACCAGCTCCTGGCCTCCCTCCAGCACAGCCCCCAGCCCCACATCCTGCCATGGGGCAGCTGCATGCAGCCCGGCCTAGCTCTTCCCTGCAAAGGCCAGAGTGCAGCCGTGCCCCATGGCCTCCCAGGGCCCCGCACGGAGACACGGGGGGCAGAAAATCTGGGGGCCCCCAACCCCCTCACTCTGGGCACCGCCCCAGGAGGCCACACACCAGGTCCCTGCCCCGATCTGCGCCCCCCACCCCCGTACCTGCGTCCACATCGTTGGGCCAGCCGCTGGACTGGCTGCTGCCGGCGGCGGGCGAGCGCCCCGTCCCGGGGTAGAAGACCTCGTCCACGGGACTCTCCATCTCGCTGTCATCCAGCGACTTGGGGCGCTTGGTGGAGCTGGGGGGTAGCGAGGGGGAGACATTGGATGGGATGACAGGCGGGTGGGGTGGGGCTCAGGGCCTTTCCCCTCTAGGGGTGCCGGCCCTGATTGGCCCCAGGGCAGGGTGACAGGCGCGGGGGGGGGAACAGGGCACGGGACTTTCCCCTCTAGGGGTGCCGGCCCTGATTGGCCCCAGGGCAGGGTGACAGGCGCGGGAGGGGGGGAACAGGGCACGGGACTTTCCCCTCTAGGGGTGCCGGCCCTGATTGGCCCCAGGGCAGGGTGACAGGCGCGGGAGGGGGGGAACAGGGCATGGGACTTTCCCCTCTAGGGGTGCCGGCCCTGATTGGCCCCAGGGCAGGGTGACAGGCGCGGGAGGGGGGGAACAGGGCGCGAGACTTTCCCCTCTAGGGGTGCCGGCCCTGATGCAGTCCCAGGGCGAGGATGGGCTGGCTCAGCAGGTGGGGAGTGGGACATGGGGCCTGTTCCCTCTAGGGGGCATCAGCCCCAGGGTGGGCTGGGAGTGGTGCCCGCCTGACGACAGAGCGGGTCAGCAGCCTGTGTGCAAAGCGAGTTTGTCGGGGGGAGAGGCCGAGGGCGGATGGAGCAGAGGGGAGCGAGCCCCCCCGGCCGGGCAGCACAGGGGCGGGGTCTCTCCTGGGCAGGACGGCGCGTACCTGGTGGAAGGAGGTGACGTTATGGACCGCCGGCCCAGAGTCACCTGGTTGATGTTGTAGTAACTGGGGCTCTCCAGATCTGCCAGGGAGAAGTTGGGACCTGATGCCGTGGCCACGGGAGCTGCGGGAGGAGAGACAGCGGGTGAGGGGCAGCGCAGGGCACCGGGCACACAGGCCTCCGCCCTGCAGCTGGCGCCAGGGGAACTGTGCCCTGTACAGACCAGCTGCTGGGCACAGCGACACTGCAGGCAAAGCAATCACACGACACTCAGGGCCCAGCTAAGGCAATTCAGGGCCTACCCATAACCCCGCCCCTGCCCCATAGCCCTGCCCCCTCAGGGTGACGGGCTCAGGCTCTCTGCAGGCTCAGGCAGTGTGGGTTACACTCAGGTCCCGTTTTCGAGCTTTTCTCCCCAACCGCAGGGGTTGGAAACTTTTCCCTGTCCCAGGAGAGCCGCGACTCTCCTGGGCCAGTGCCCCCCGGCACCAGCCCCCCTGGCTCTGCCGACGGTGCCTAGGCCTTCACCTGGCCTGGGGCGACAGGCTCAGCTGTTCCTCAGTCCCCAGGTTGGGCAGAGGGGATAGAGACGGAGCCCGGCTTCTGCTTGGCCACGGGGCATGTGAGCCTGCTCTTCTGCAGTGCCCGCCTCCCCTACCCCCCAGCAGCCATAGCCCCTGAGCCAGCCTGTGGGCGTGCAGGGGGCTCCCACCCCGTCACGGCCGTTCCCAACCCCCCTAGGATCCGCTTCCCCAGGGGGAGCTGAGTGAGATTGCGGGGCGCAGGGCAGGGGGGAAATAGATTGAAGGAGTGAGACAGAGACAGGGAGCAGAGAATGATTCTCCAGCCGAGCCGGCCAGCATCCCCATACCCTGCCATGGGCGTCCCGTGCCAGCTGGGCACCCGTCATGGGCAACCCGTGCCAGCCTCTCTAGCCAACCCCCTGGAGACGGACAAGGAGGAGAAAGGACCCCCGGGGGGAATCTATGGCAGCTCCCCCGCCCCCCGGGCCTGCCACTCACTCTGGGAGACTCGGACCAGCTCCGTCACGTTCCAGACGCCCGACGTCACAAAACAGTCCTGGAAAGTCAAATGCCCTGAAGGGAGGGAGGAGACGGGCGTCAGCGGGGCAGCAATCGGGGCACGGAGCAAGGTGATGGACTCAGCTGGTGCCCCTCACTCCCGAGCCGCAGCCCCTGCTAGCCCAGACTTGCCCCCCCAGCTCTACTGGGGCCCCTCACTCCCGACCCGCAGCCCCTGCTAGCCAAGCCCTGGACTCCCCACAGCTCTGCGGATGCCTTTCGATCTTGGGGCAGGGAATATGGGGGGTAGACAGAGGGCTGTGAGGGGCTCTCACCAGTGGGCAGTGGTTTGATGGGGGGGATGGGGGGGGCGTAGGGGGTTATGCGGGGCTGTGGGGGTCTCTCACTGTTGGGCAGTGGTCTGATAGGGGGATGGGAAGATGAGGGCTCTGGCAGGCTATGGGGGGTCATGGGGGGCTGTGGGGGTTTCTCACCGTTGGGCAGTGGTTTGATGGGGGGATGGGGGCTGTGGGGGGACCATGGGGGGCTGTGGGGGTCTCTCACCGTTGGGCAGTGGTTTGATGAGGGGCTGGGGGGGGTTTCTCACCGTTGGGCAGTGGTTTGATGGGGGGCTGGGGGGGACCATGGGGGGCTGGGGGGGTCTCTCACCGTTGGGCAGTGGTTTGATGGGGGGCTGTGGGGGACCATGGGGGGCTGGGGGGGTCTCTCACCATTGGGCAGTGGTTTGATGGGGGCTGGGGGGCACCGTGGGGGGCTGCGGGGGTCTCTCACTGTTGGGCAGTGGTTTGATGGGGGGCTGGGGGGCACTGTGGGGGGCTGGGAGGGTCTCTCACCGTTGGACAGTGGTTTGATGGGGGGGCTGGGGGGGACCATGGGGGCTGGGGGGGGTCTCTCACCGTTGGGCAGTGGTTTGATGGGGGGCTGGAGGGGACCATGGGGGGCTGGAGGGGTCTCTCACCGTTGGGCTGTGGTTTGATGGGGGGCTGGGGGGGACCATGGGGGGCTGGGGGGGGGTCTCTCACCGTTGGGCAGTGGTTTGATGGAGGGCTGGGGGGGACCACGGGGGGCTGGGGGGGTCTCTCACCATTGGGCAGTGGTTTGATGGGGGGCTGTGGGGGACCATGGGGGGCTGTGGGGGTCTCTCACCATTGGGCAGTGGTTTGATGGGGGCTGGGGGGCACCGTGGGGGGCTGCGGGGGTCTCTCACTGTTGGGCAGTGGTTTGATGGGGGGCTGGGGGGCACCGTGGGGGGCTGGGAGGGTCTCTCACCGTTGGACAGTGGTTTGATGGGGGGCTGGGGGGGACCATGGGGGCTGGGGGGGTCTCTCACCGTTGGGCAGTGGTTTGATGAGGGGCTGGGGGGGGTCTCTCACCATTGGGCAGTGGTTTGATGGGGGGCTGGGGGGCACCATGGGGGGCTGGGGGGGGTCCCTCACCGTTGGGCAGTGGTTTGATGGGGGGCTGGGGGGGACCATGGGGGGCTGGGGGGGGTCTCTCACCGTTGGGCAGTGGTTTGATGGGGGGCTGGAGGGGACCATGGGGGGCTGGGGGGGTCTCTCACCGTTGGGCAGTGGTTTGATGGGGGGCTGGGGGGCACCATGGGGGGCTGGGGGGGTCTCTCACCGTTGGGCAGTGGTTTGATGGGGGGCTGGGGGGCACCGTGGGGGGCTGGGGGGGGTCTCTCACCGTTGGGCAGTGGTTTGATGGGGGGCTGGAGGGGACCATGGGGGGCTGGGGGGGGTCTCTCACCGTTGGGCAGTGGTTTGATGGGGGGCTGGGGGGGACCATGGGGGCTGGGGGGGTCTCTCACCGTTGGGCAGTGGTTTGATGGGGGGCTGGGGGGGCACCATGGGGGGCTGGGGGGGTCTCTCACCGTTGGGCAGTGGTTTGATGGGGGGCTGGGGGGCACCATGGGGGGCTGGGGGGGTCTCTCACCGTTGGGCAGTGGTTTGATGGGGGGCTGGGGGGCACCATGGGGGGCTGGGGGGGTCTCTCACCGTTGGGCAGTGGTTTGATGTCCACATCTCCTTGCTGGTTTGAACTGTCTGATTGTCCGGATTCTGTAACACACAAACAGGGAGCGACATCAGGAGCTGGGCAGCGTCTGGCAAGGGGGCCCGATCCTGGTGAGGTTCTGAGCAGTGCCCGGCACAGGGGGCCCGATCCTGGTGAGGTTCTGGGCAGTGCCCGGCACAAGGGGGCCCGATCCTGGTGAGGTTCTGGGTAGTGCCCGGCACAGGGGGCCCGATCCTGGTGAGGTTCTGGGCAGTGCCCGGCACAGGGGGCCCGATCCCGGGTGAGGTTCTGGGCAGTGCCCGGCACAGGGGGCCCGATCCTGGAGGGGGTCTGTGTCGTTACCATAACAGACAGCTACAAACCCAGACCCACCCCGGACCCTCCCCGTAGTTTGTCCCAAACTGACCTTCAGAACAGTGTTCCAGGTGCACCCAGGAGTGCCATGGCCCCTCCCCATTCCCCCCCCCCCCCCCGGCGGCCTTGGACCCGGGGCGGCCTCGGGGCTCTCGTAGCGCTGCTCAGCCCTCACCCTTCATTTTCCACCCGGTTTCCAGTCCCCCCTGATGGCCCCCCAACACTGGGCATCGGACCCACCCCCCTCCACCCCTACTGCACATCAGGGCACAGCCCCGGCCCTGCAGGCGCACAGTTCGGGCATTGCAGTGACACAGTTTGGACGTTGCAGTGGCACAGCCCTGGAGTTGCAGTGGCACAGTTCGGGCATTGCAGTGGCACAGTTCGGACATTGCAGTGGCACAGTTCGGGCATTGCAGTGGCACAGCCCTGGAGTTGCAGTGGCACAGTTCAGGTGTTGCAGTGGCACAGTTTGGACGTTGCAGTGACACAGTTTGGACGTTGCAGTGGCACAGCCCTGGAGTTGCAGTGGCACAGTTTGGACATTGCAGTGGCACAGCCCTGGAGTTGCAGTGGCACAGTTCGGGCATTGCAGTGACACAGTTCGGGCATTGCAGTGGCACAGCCCTGGAGTTGCAGTGACACAGTTCGGGCATTGCAGTGGCACAGTTTGGACATTGCAGTGGCACAGCCCTGGAGTTGCAGTGGCACAGTTCGGGCATTGCAGTGACACAGTTCGGGCATTGCAGTGGCACAGCCCTGGAGTTGCAGTGGCACAGTTCGGGCATTGCAGTGACACAGTTCGGGCATTGCAGTGGCACAGCCCTGGAGTTGCAGTGACACAGTTCGGGCATTGCAGTGGCACAGTTCGGGCATTGCAGTGGCACAGGCCTGGAGTTGCAGTGGCACAGTTCGGGCATTGCAGTGGCACGGTTCGGTGTGGCAGTGGTGCAGCCTGGGCTTTGCAGTGGCGCAATTTGGGCATTGCAGTGGCACCGGTCGGGCATTGCAGTGGCGCAGCCCAAGCTTTGCAGTGGCACTGCCCGGGCGCTGCAGCTCTGGTGCCATGAGTGTTTAGCGGTAGCGCCCGTGGTGTACCCAGGGGTGCAGCAGTTCCTCCACCCTCACCCCACTTTTTCTCTGCTGGGGTTAATGGGCCACATCCCGACCCCCTTCCTTAGCCTGAATCCCCGGGCGAAGGCAGCGGCCCCTCAGCGGCAGGGTGGTGCCATGGCCCCGCGGCTGGCGCTGGGCACAGGACTGGGCCGAGGACCCAAGAGGTCGGCGCTGCCCTGGATTCTCCAGCTGTGCCCCGTGGGGCTGCCCAGCCGGGAACCTCCAGGCCTGAGGCCTCCAAAGAGTTAATCGGCCTCGGCCTTCCCCTGCCGGCTTGGCACAGGCGGCCGCCAGCCCGCGGGTTACCTATGTCAACAGCCCACGCTCTGCCCCCCTCCTGGCATCAGCCGGGGCGCCGCCCACTGCCCCGGGTCCATCTCCTCCAAGGCCCGGCTCCCCGAAAGCTGGCTCAGGCCCCGCTCCCCGTTCGGCCCTGCCGGCTGCTGGCAGCCATCTTAAAACTTGGCAGCCATTTTAGTGCTGGCGGCTAGCTGCGGCCCCATGGCTGAGGGACGGACGGGGCTGGGGGCTGAGCCCTGGGACTGGGGAAACGCAGCCTTCAAAGCGATGAGAGGGGGAGGCCGGGGGGGACAGGGGGAGGGGGCTGGCACGGGAAACACATAGGTTCTCGAGGCCTCCCCAGGCACAAGCTCCCGCCAGCTCCGGGGCCAGTGAGCCAGCCTGGGGTCAGAGTGGAAGAGGCCGGGCACGCTGCGTCTGGGTTGCAGGAGGGGAGTGGGGTCTGGTGGTTAGAGCAGGGGCCGGGGAGCCAGGATTCCTGGGTTCTCTCCCCAGCTCCGGGAGGGGAGGGGTGTCTGGTGGTTACAGCGGGCGGGGAGCAGGACTCCTGGATTCTATCCCAGAGCCCTCGTTAGTGCTGGCTAACGACCCAGTGGGGTGGGGCTCACGGTGCTTGGGGGGAGCAGGGCAGTGCCCTCCCTGGCTGGCCAGGAGCTGTGAGACGTCCCAGAGCTCAGTGCCCTCAGCCCAGCCTGGGCAGGGGCTGGATGGGGGCTGCTCCACCAGGGGCCCCGGCAGGGAACAGCTATGGGGAACCCCCCTAACGCTTGGCCACACTCAGCTCCAGAGCTGGGATAGACCCAGGAGTCCTGGCCCCCAGGTCCCCCGCTCTAACCACTAGACCCCGTCCCCACTCCTCCCAGTGCCAGGGAGAGAACCCAGGAGTCCTGCCCCAGCTACGCCTCCCTCCATCAGTTCTGGTCCCCCCTCCCCAGCCTTTATCCAGCGACTAAACCCTTATCGGGAGGCAGCAGCTGAACAAACACAAACCTGCCGCCGGCAGAGCCCCTACAATGCCCGGCTGCTTTATCTCGCCCACGCAGGCCGAGCACGGCCCCCCACCAGCAGTGCTCGGAAGGGGGGGGAAGCCAGGCTGCATTTTACTGGCCCCCCCGACCCCCGTGCCAGCTTCTCCCCGAGGAGGCTCTGAGACGCCATCGGGTGCTGGGGGGGTCGGATCCACAGAGACGCCGTAATGCAAGCTGCTGCTAAGCCGGGATTCTGGTGCCCCTCACTCCCGACCTGCAGCCCCCTGCTAGTCCAGCCCTGGGCTCCCCCCCCCCAGAGAAAGGGTGATGGAAGGACTGAGCCAAGAGGGGGCTGCCGGGGCTGCCCCTAAGCCTCCCCCTAGGCGAGAGCAGGGATCGAACCCCGCCTCCCCCCGAGCGGAGGGAGACTCGCCCCAGGCCAAGGGGCGCTATAGGGGCTATGACCTGCAGGCCGAGGGGGTGCTGCCCACACGCTCTAGCTCACAGTGCCCCGCTCGCCTGGGTTCGAATCTCAGCACAGACTTTCCAGCCACCCAGTCCCTGCCCAGGGCTCCCTGCCCAGCGGAGCTCATTAGCTGGGCCCTGCCCCTGCCTGCCCGGGCCAGCCCCAGAAGTTGGGACGCGGAGATGGGAGCCATGGAGCCCCCTCCTCCCTGGCCACGGGCAGTGCCCTTTCAGTGCCAGGACTGTAGCCCTCCCCCCCCCCAGCTCCATGCACCCCACAACAGCTGCTCGGCTGCGTGATCCTGGCCCTTCCTGCTCCCCCCCCCCCCCCCCCCCCCCCCGCCCAGTGCCCCATGGCCGATCGTCTCTGCACTCCTGCCTGCAACTGGCCCATGCTGCCAGCCTCCAGCGCCCCCCTAGGACCAGCCCCTCGGGCTTCCTCCCGCTGGCCCTCGTGCTGGGGGGCTCCTGGAAACCCCCGCAAAGCTCCTCCTTGTCCTGCCAAACCCTCCTCCAACCTCCTCTTGGCTGAGACGCCGACTAACCCCTGCCCCCCCCCCCCGCCCCCGACACTGGCCAGGCTGCTGGGGAGCGGAGCCCACTGCTGTCAAGTTGCCCAGAGCTAGCCCCGTAGGCTCCATCATCCACCCATCACTCTGTCCCCACCTGCTGTCTCTGGGCTTGTACCTAGATCGGGGCAGGGACCATCTTTTCGGTGTTTGTACAGCACCCAGCGCCACGGGGCCCTGGGTGCTACCGTAATACACCTAATACGTAAGAATGGCAAGACACTAGAACAATCCCTAATCTCTTGAGAGAATCTTCCAGCCTCCACCATCCAAAATCACTTGAGAGCAAAAGGACGAAAACGCTCCAGAGTCAGCAAAGGGTTCATGGGAGCAGCGGGCCTCAATCACCCTTAAATGCATAGAAATGTCCGTACACAACTGCCCCACCCCAGAGATGGCTGCAGCTCAGTGCCGGGCGAGGGGTCCCTGTATAAACAGCCCCCGGGCCTCACCCCAGAGGTGGCTGCATCTCAGCGCTGAGTGAGGGGTCCCTGTCTAGCCAGCGTGTGGAGCGTTTGCAGTCCTGCCGGGTGAGCCAAGGCGGCAGGACTGTCCGATGTGCTGCTGGGCGAGGTTGGCTCCCTCCCTTCAGGCTCTGGGCTCCGCAGAGACCCCCGTGCCAGCGGCTCTGATGCTGGCCAGCACCGGACGAGCCCTGGGAGGTCCCCGCTAGGAGCAGACCGGCAAAGAAGGGGTTAGAGCTGCCCGGTGAGCTGGTGTGTAGGGCTAAGCCACACCTGGGCAGAGGGAGATGAGCTCACAGGGCTCAGGAGAGAGGATGGACCCCCCGGCAAGCAACCGATCAGCTCCCCCACACTGCCGATCACCACCCGCAGCCCGAGCTCCCCCACACCCCGCTTTCCCGGTTCCCCTCAATCCCAACCCACAGCCCCCATGCCTGAGCGGATGGGCCGGTCACCACTAATGGCCAGGCCCCGCGGGTGGGTTTTGCCCTGTCCCATGCCTGGGTTTGGTTCCTACATTCCCCCAATGCTCACCCAATGGGCCCCCTTGGACATGCTAATATACCAGGTGCACACTAATCTACCCAGTCTGCAGGGAGCGCACACGTGAACACACCCAAGGCACACGCCCTCACTACGTTCACACACAGGCACAGCGGACGCACACAGCTCTCACCCGCCATGGACACACAGCACGCAGACAGGCCCACATGCTACGCACATGGAACAGGCCATGCCTCGCACACTCAACATTTGTGTGACACATGTAACATGACACACACAGCGTGACTGTAACGTGCACACACGGACAAAATACAGTGATGGAACATACACACACACAATAGACGTGCAAAACACATGTAACACCCAGGTCACACACAAAATACACACGTCACACACACATTCCCCCCCCCCCAACATCTCTGGTGCCTCCTGGACGGTCTAACCCCAGCTCACCCTGGCAGCGCCCCCATCCTCCAGCAGGAACTTAGCAAAGAGGGGGAACCTGCCTGGCTCTGGGACCCCCTTTGGGCACCGCAGCAGACCCCCCAAACCGCCCATTTGCCTGCGGCACTTGGAATGGACCTGACCCCAGACCAGATTTGAATGCCCCCCACAAGCTCTGGCCGGCCTTGGGGTAGGGAACCAAACCCCTGCCAGCTCCCCCGAATCCTAGCGGCTCCCTGCTCCAGGGGGCTCATCCATGGGGAAGGTGCCAGAAAGAAACTGGGACAGTCAGAGCCCCCCAGGTAAGAGAGGCCTGTGAGGGCTGCACCTGTGGGGCTGGGGGCTCCACAGCACTGCCCCCAGCTCTGCTGGGTTTATGGGGAAGAAGCAACTGCCCCCACCCCACATCAGCCAGGTCCCCAGAATCTCTGGACATGCTGGGTTGCCCCCCCCCACATCTGGAAGGCATGGGAAGGAGACACTGGCAGCCCATGGGGATATGGGGCCCCCCCAAATCACCCCGGTCCCTGACCCACCTCAAACCAGCCCCCTGTCCCCCTGAGGACCAGCCTCCTGACACCCCCCATAGGACAGTCAGCAGCCCCCCCAAGGGCTGCTCAAAGACTGGAGGATTTAAGCCCAGCCCCGGGGGCCTGGAACGCAGCCCCCCCACAACCCCGGGGCAGGCTGGGGGGCGCGGGTCTTGGCAGGGATGAAAGCAAGCGAGAGGCAGATGGCAGCTGGACCCGGCCCCCAGGTCACACGAGCCAAGGCATTGTCTGGCCAGCCCAGCTGGCCCAGGGCCCTGATCCCTCGCGGCTCTGCCCCTCCCTGGGGCTGCCCCTGCCTCCCCACACGCCCAGGGTGGGGGAGCGCGTGGGCCTGCCCTCCCACCCCCAAATCCCCTTCTCCCCTCTAGGGGGTGGGGCATGGGGCCTTTCCCCTCCAAGGGCACCGGTTCCCACCTGGCCAGCTCTGAAGGGTGGGAGGGGTGTTCCCATCACTGCTCAAACCTCTCCCCGCTGGGCCAGCCCCTCCTTGCCCATCCCCTGCGCTGGCTGGTTACTGCCAGGCCATGGTGCCCTGCCGTGGGTTATCCCACCTGTGCTCCCAGCCAAGCAGGGTGGGGCTGTGCCACTGTTTGGATGGGAGACTATTCAAGTAACCCCCCAGGGAGCACCAGGAGGTGGAGGGGCTCAGCAGGGGGTGCTCTGCTCCCATCAGTGCTGGCCCTGAGCCGCAGCGTGGCACAAGCTCCCCCGACACGTCTGTAATAGGAGAGCCCCCCAAACCCCAAGCAGGGGGTCCCTGCTATTTCCCCCACCAGCCCCTCTACCAGCCAGCGTCCAGTGGAGGCAGGATCCTCCTTCCCTTCCTGGTCCAAGCAACTGGGTCGCCCCCTGGGGGTCTGGAACCTGCTGCCCAGCCCCTACCCAGTGGTGCCCATGCCTTCATGCCATACGCGGGACCTAGCACACACCTTCCCCAGCACTGGGCAGATCCTACAATAACAAACCACTGTGAGCAACACAGTGCCTCCGGAAGACCCTACAATAACAAACCACTGCGAGCAACCTGGTGCCCCCGGGAGACCCTACAATAACAAACCACTGTGAGCAACCTGGTGCCCCCGGGAGACCCTACAATAACAAACCACTGTGAGCAACCTGGTGCCCTCGGGACACCCTACTACAACAAGCCGGCAGGCTTACCCGCCCCTACAGACACATGTGAGCCTGGTGCCAGGGGCACGGGGCTGGATAATAACCCCAGGGAGGAGATGCCCACTGCTGCCCTCTCTCTCGGCCCCACGCCACCTTGGTATGCCAGGCCTCCCTGCCCCAGATCCACGATGCCTGGCTTCGCCCCGGGCACCCCAGACCCGACACATAACAATGCTCGCCAGCCCGAGTCAGACCCAAACTTATTGTTATTAGGCGTATTACGGTAGCACCCAGAGCCCCCCATGGCCGGGGCCCTGCTGTGCAGGGCACTGTATTTATCAGGGGTAGGACAGTACTACCCAGAACCCCCCCCCACAGCCTGCGCCCTGCTGAGCGGCGGGCAGCACAAACCCAGAACAAAGAAACACTGCCAAAGGAGCTGCCAAGCCTTTACCCCATATCCCCTCTGCCCCCCAGGATTTCATACCAGTGCGGGGCAAGGGAAGGGTGCTGTGCCAGGGCAGCACCCACCACCCCAGGGCTCAATCCAGCCCCGTGCCCCTCTGCCCTGAGCTTGCCCCCTGGCAGTGCGGGCTGGTCCCCCTCTGGGCAGGACTGTGGGATTGGGCAGGGGAGATATCCTGGCCCTCCCCAGGACACCGCCCCGTTGGCAATGGCTGGGGGAAATAAAGGGGGGGACTGGTATCGGGCTGCCCACAAACCCTAGGGGGGCTGGTACAATGCTGCTCATACACCCTGGGGGGGGGCTGGTATCACGCTGCTCACACTCCCTGGGGGGGGCTGGTACCACACTGCTCACACATCCGGGGGGGCTGATACCGCACTGCTCACACACCCTGGGGGGGCTGGTACCACACTGCTCACACACCCTGGGGGAGCTGGTACCACACTGCTCACAAATCCAGGGGGGGCTGGTACCGCACTGCTCACACACCCTGGGGGGGTTGGTACCGCACTGCTCACACACCCTGGGGGGGCTGGTACCACACTGCTCACACTCCTTGTGGGGAGGGGGGCTGGTACCGCGCTGCCCACAGGCCTGGAGGGAGGTGGGGCACTGGACACTCCCACCACCAGGGTGAGCCCCCCAACAGCCACAGTAACCAGGCCTGGTCGGGGGACAGATCACGGCAGCCAGAGCCTGGCACGCAGGGCGAGGGGCAGGGCACTGCCAGGGGACCCCTCCTCTGGGAGCGTCATGGGGCTACGGGGGTGGGGGGGGCGGGGGCTTGGAGTTAGAGCTGTGGGGCTGGGAGCCAGGATACTGGGTTCTGACTCTGGAGGGCCGGGGGATCAGAGGGCACCAGGGAACAGGCCTCCCCAGGGCTGGAATCGAGGAGGGGGCCCAGCCCCGCCCTGAGAGGTTTCTCTGGGGAAGGGGGCAGCCCTGGATGGGGGGGCTTTGCACCCAAGCCCCCAGGGACCCCTGTGAGTGGGGGCAGAGCGAGGGCGGCCGGCCGGCCCAGTGAACAGGTTGGGGGCTCCCCCCAGACAGCTGGCTGCAGCCGGCCCCTAATCCCGAGCAGAGAGGAGGGCGTGCGTGTCTCTTTAAGAGGAGACTTGGCACTGCCCGGTGCCCGCTGGCAGCCGGGTTTACGAGCAGCCTGTGCCTGCTGCAGCCATTTGACGAAAGGGAAGAGGCAGCGGCAGAGCCAGAGTGAGAGGCCGCACCGCCAGCCCCAGCCAGCCTAAGATGGCGGCGCGGCAACGGGGCTGCCCGGCAACTGCCAACACCCGGCAACCACCAGCACCCGGCAACCACTGGCTCCTGGCTATCATCAATGCCCGGCAACCACCGTGCCAATGTCCGGCAACCGCCCACACCCAGCAACCACCATGCCGACGCCTGGCAACCACCAGCACCCGGCAACCGCCAACACTCGGCAACCGCCATGCCAATGCCCAGCAACCGCCAATGCCCAGCTACCACTGTATCAACCCCCGTCAGAGACAGAGCCACCCACTCTGCAGGGACAGGCAGATCTGTCCCTGTGGGCTCCCGGGGCCAGCTGGGTGCCTAGGGCACGAAGCCAGGGCACAGCATGGGTTAATGACTGCCAGGGAGGGAGAATCCCCCACCCCATTGGGAGAGAGAGAGACAGACAGACAGAGGGTGTACATGGAAAAAGAGAGAGAGAGAGATGGGGTGTAGGGGGACAGATAGATAGATAGATAGATAGAAGGGGTGCATGAGGATAGGTAGATAGATAGATAGATAGATAGATAGATAGATAGATAGATAGATAGAAGGGGTGCATGGGGATAGATAGATAGATAGAAGGGGTGTATGGGGATAGATAGATAGATAGATAGATAGATAGATAGATAGATAGATAGATAGATAGATAGAAGGGGTGCATGGGGATAGATAGATAGATAGATAGATCGATAGATAGATAGATAGATAGATAGATAGATAGATAGATAGATAGATAGAAGGGGTGTATGGGGATAGATAGATAGATAGATAGATAGATAGATAGATAGATAGATAGCAGTGTTGAGGATAGCTAGCCAGAGGGGGTGTATGGGGATGGACAGAGGACATATATGGGGATGGATGAATAGACAGACAGGGGTGTACGGGGACAGACAGACATGGGGACAGCTAGCCAGAGGGGGGGTCTGGGGATGGGGGGACAGACATACAGCCAGATGTGCGGGGGTAGCTAGCCAGAGGGGGTGTCTGGAAGCAGATGGGCAGCAAGGGCATAGGGGGATAGGGACAGAGATCTCGACTGGGGACACACAGCTCCCCTGCCCCCTCAGCCCGTCCCCGGTTGCCGTGTGCCCAAACACTGTCAGTGCCTGGTCCTCTCCCACCCCAGGCCGCTCACAACTCTGGCTGCCCCGGTGCCTTGTGGGAGGCAGCAGTGGGTTTGGGTAATTGGTGTTCTCAGGACCGACCCCCCCAATCCCCGCCAATGGGACTCATCCCCAGAACTGCCTCCTTGGGCTTGACAAACAGAAGTGATCGCTGCCCCCTGCAGGGCGAGCTGGCGGGTCACCCCCAGACTGGGAGACGTGCAGAGGTGGGAGGTCGGATTGGACAAGGAGGGGCTGGACCCGCACCCCAAAACACAGCACTCCTCCCACCAGCCAGAGCCCCAAACACAGCACCCTGGTCCATAGAAACACAGCCCCCACAAACATCCCCAATACAGACCCCCAAACACCCCCAATACAGCTCTCCATAACCCCCAAACACCCCAATACAGTCCCCCAAAACAGCTCCCCATAACCCCCTAAAACCCCAACACTGCACCTCACAGGCCCCCAAACATCCCCAATACAGCCTCCCACAACCTCTCCAAACACCCCAATACAGCCTCCCACACACCCCAATACAGCTCCCAAATAAGCCCCAGTTTCTCTCTCTCTCTCTCTCGGTTTTAATAAAAGTTATTTCGAAGGCGGCAACGGACCAACCCAATAAACAGAACCGAGAGTGGGGTCAGGGAGAGAGCAACAGACAGAGGGTGTGTGGGGCAGACGGACAGGGGTCAAGAGGTGGGGCTGGAGGGGTATGTGGGGCAGACAGATGGAGGGTCCGGGGGTGGAGCTGGAGGGTGCATGGGGCAGACGGACGGGAGTCAGGAGGTGGGGCTGGACAGACAGGTTTCTGTGGGGCTGGGGGAGCCTTGCTGGGGGTCTGACCCACATGCGAGGCAGCAGCAGGAAGGGGTGAGTGGAGAAGGCGGGTGATGGGGGGCAGGAGGAGCCCAGGTCTCCTGGGCTCTGGGGGAAGCTTCCCTCCACCCCGCCTGGCACCCGCGGGGGCAAAGGTTGCTGCCCTCAAGAGGGGCCTGGCACTGGCCCCCAGATGCTGCTGTTTCCTGGGCAAGGCTCGGGGGAACAGAGACCTGCCTGGGGGCCCAGCCCTGGGCCCGGGACCCCTGCTATGTGCGCTGCCCGCCGGGCCCAGATCAACCCCGCCGGCGCCCACCAGGCCTCGAGGGCAGGGGCTGGACCCGCCCCAGGTCCGGCCGAAGGGAGGGGGGCGCGGAGGAGCCAAATCCAGGCAGCCTCCCTGAGCCCTGCCCCACTCCTTCTTGCCATGGGGCTGGCAGAAGGGGTTCGCTAGGCCTGGGGGTTGGGAAAGCTCCTGTCTTGGCTGGACCAGGGCCGGTCATGCCTGTCACGGGTGGGTGGGGGGTGTCCCTGGCACTGCCCCCAGTCAGCCATGCCCCCAGGAGGGCAACAGGCCCCATCCCTGCTCCAGCCCCACAGGACAGTCACTGGGGCTGCATTTTCCCCGGCCAGAGCTAGGTGGCGCAGTGGGCTCAAGATGGGAGGTCACTTCCACCTTCTAAGGCTGGGGATAGGAAATGCATCGTTAGGGAGCCCGTCACCTGGGCCTCTGGGCTCCCCCCCCACTCTGCCAGTGCCCCTCACTCCCGACCCGCAGCCCTCTGCTCTCACAGCCCCGGACTCCCCCCGGCTCTGCCAGTACGCCTCATTCCCGACCCACAGCCCCCTGCACTCCCACCCGGGGCTCCCCCCAGCTCTGCTGGTGCCCCTCACTCCCGATCCACAGGCCCTGCTCTCCCAGCCCTGGGCCCCCTGCAGGGGGTGCTGTGGGTCTGTCGGTGGCACCTTGGCAGTGTCCCCCCTGCCCCTTCACTTTCACACGCGCCCGCCTGGCTGGAGGGGAAATCAGACCCATTCCTTGCCCCGGGTGACACAGACCCCCTGGCAAGGAGCAGCTGGGAGGGGCAGGAGGGTTACACCCCTTTCCCAGGAAGGGCCGACGCCGCCCGGGGAGGTGCCGGGGGCCGTTACGCCAGCTCGGCTGTGGGCCGGCCTGCGAGGAAGGCGGGGGCGGGGGCCCAGCTGCTGTGAAAGGCCCTTTGTCTGCTGGCGGAGGTTATCCGAGGTAACCGCAGGATCGCGCCCGACCTTCTGTTCCACATTAGCACTGGGGGGCCCGGCTCCTGCCCACTCGCTCCCGCCGCTGACCTACTTTCCTCCGGAGACGCGCAAAGGGGGCCTGGCTGCTCCTGCTGCCCCAGGAGCCCTGAATTAGCTCCCGCCGGGGGGGTGGTGGGGTGGAGCAGCATGGGCAGGGGCCACCCACCACCCCCCCCGCCCACAGAGGCCCTGTTCCCGGAGCAGGGAGACTGCCCCAGGCAATGTTCTACTCAGCACTTTGCTAATGGAGGGGTCATATCCCAATGCACAGATGGGGAAACTGAGGCACAAGGGCAGGAAGGGGTGTGGCCCAAGGTCACACAGACAGTAAGAGGCAGAGCTGAGGAACAGAATCCAGGAGTCCGGCTCCCAGCCCCCTGCTCCAACCACTAGACCCCACTCCCCTCCTAGAGCTGGGGAACGAACCCAGGAGTCCTGGATGTCCCCACATGGCAGGACAGCCGCTGTGTGTTCTGTCTCAGCTGGGTAAGCTGGGGGGCGATGGGCATGGGGTGGCAGAGTGGCTGGCAGAGGGGCTGGGGTGCCGGACAGCCTAGGCTGAGCACTGCAGGATCCGGGGGTGCCCATGGGGATCTTCGGGAGGTGCACAGGATGGAGCTGCACTCACAGCCCCAGGCACCGTCTGGCCACGCATCTCCCACCCGAGCCCAGCCCGGAGCCCCTGGGCCGCCCCGACGGGCCCTCAGTGCCACTCGGAACAGAGCCGGGCCAAAACCTGCCCAGATGGACAGAACCAAGCCGAGCCCAGCCAGCCAGAATCGACCCACGAGCAGCCCCTTGCACAGACAGACCCGACCCAGGGTGGAGCTGAAGGGGGACCAGAACCGGTCCAAACAGAACAGAGCTGGGGCCAGAACCAAGCCCGGATCAGAACCCGGCTGGCCCCACGGAGCTAAACCAGGACTAGAACCCACCCAAAGAGAGCCGAGCCAGGCCCAGAACGGGGGTACCAGGACTAGAACCCCCCCGGGCAGCTAGTGCCCAGTCTGGCCTGGCCAGGCTTCTGCTCCGCCACCAGGAGGAAGTTCCCCACCCGTCACCAGCAGCAATAGCAGGGCCTTATCTCTGCAGAGCATGGCCAGGCGGGCACCCCCGGCCCGGGGGAAGGGCAGTGCTGGGTTGGCAGGGGGGTTTCCATGTCCCTCTGTGGCCCCATTTTCTCCCTGCCCCCATCCCCATCCTGCAGGGGGCTAGGTGGGGGGTCCTGTCCTGCAGGGGGCCAGGATGGGGGGTCCTGTCTTACAGGGGGCTGGGTGGGGGGGTCCTATCCCATAGGGGGGCTGGGCAGGTGGGGTCCGTCTGCCTTGCCACCCCATGTCTGGCGAGCTGCAGCCCCAGCTCTCGGGGCAGGAGCTCAACGCCCGCCGGGCTCCCGCTCCCACACACCAGCTGCCTGAGACCCTCCCTGGGGACCCCGGCCGCTGACCCAGCCGCCGACACACGATGTCCTGCCAAAGCTTCTCCTGATTAATTCAGTTAAGACGGGAACGAACTTCCCAGATCCCCTCGTCTGCTGGCCGAAACCTCCCCACGCCGGCAGCCCCAGGCCCAGTGTCCGGACCTGGGGCTCAGTTCTCTATGCCGGGGCAAGGGGCTGCAGGTCAGGATTGAGGGGCACCAGCGATGCAGAGCTGGGCTAGCAGGGGGCTGAGGGTCAGGAGTGAGGGGCACCCACAGAGCAGAGGGACAGGGCTGAGATAGCAGGGGGCTCCTTCCCAGAGAACCGCAGGGCTGCAGTAAAGGTTAACGAGACTGGGCCGCAGGGCAAATGGGGGGAGGGGATGATTTCAAAGAGGGTAGGGGAGCCTCGCGGGGGATTCCTGGCTGGGCTGGGACACCCCCTCCCTTGGCACAGCGGGAGGGGGGTTTGCAACTTTTCAGCCCACAAACTTTTGCTAGTGGCAACATTAAAAATAGAACCCAGGAGTCCAGATTCCTACCCCACCCCCACACTGCCACTGACACACCCTCCCACCTCAGAACCAGGGACGGAGCCCTGGAGTCCTGGCTCCCAGCCCCCCACTCTAATCACTAGTCCCCACTCCCCTCCCAGAGCCAGGCACAGAACCCAGAAGTCCTGGCTCCCAACCCCCCTCAGTGTCACACTCAGATGGGCTGGAAGGAAAGGGGATTGCAGGGGCTCTGGCCTCAGCCTGTCCTGTGCCAGGCACTGGGTCCTGGTGCTCCCAGCCCAGTTCTCCTACTTGCCCCATGGAAGGGTGCCAAACGCCTCTGCAGACACAGTGGGAGCAGGATCACGCCACCCACCACCAAGATGCTGCCACCTCTGGGCTGGGAGGCAGCAGCTGCTTGCCAGCTGCCCAGCCAGGCTCCCCATGCAGTTTGGGACAGGAAGTGAAGGCAGAATCCTGTCACCCAAGCGCCCGGAGGGGCTGCCAGCTATGGGGGACTCGTCTCCCCGCCGTGTGCCGACGAGCTGCCAGCTCCACCGCTCCGGGAAGGCAGCCAAGCAGGGAGGATTATTTTTATAAGCCAGTGAAAGGCACATGGGACTCAGGTAGACGGAGGCCCTATGTAGGAGAAGCGGATGCACAGAGCACAGTGGGGAATGGGGGGGAGCAGGGAGCGAAGTGAGGGGTGGATCTTTAAACCGACCTTCCGAGAAATGTCTCACTGAGCTCCTTTCCCGCCTTCCCACCCCAAATTAGTAATTTCCAGCCCCCATGTGTCCAAAAATAGTACTTTCCAGGCCCCCATGGGTCTAAAATTAGCAGTTTCGAGCCCCCCATAAAATTTGTGGTTTCTAGTCCCCACACGTCTAAAAATAGCAGTTTCTAGCCCCCCATGCATCTAAAATGAGCAGTTCCCCCCCAAATCCAAAAGGGGCCATTATTCAGCGCAGTTCAACTGAGCCGGTTCATGACAGCCGGTTCAAAAGCCACCCTTTTGAATTCTCGGGGACCCCCACACCTGCCTACCCAAATTAAAAGGGTAATTTCACCCAATGAGAATTAACAGTTTCTTGTCTCCCCCTTCCCCGGCTGAACATGGCAGTTTCTCAGCCCCCCTATGGGGTGAGCTCTGGAACAGATCCGGCTGGGGGGCATTTAGCCCAGCAGGCCTGGTCTCCTAGGATGAGTGACGGGAATGTGGGGTCCCACACTGCATCCCCGGCCCGCCCCACAGCAGAGGGGCCGCCCGGCGCACCACGCCAGGCGGCAGAGCCGGAGCTCCCAGAGAAC